>NW_004567129.1:18874484-18919159 GCF_000260355.1 Condylura cristata
TCCTTCTTTCTCTCTTCTTTCTTCCTTTCCTTCCTCCTTCTTTCTCTCTTCTTTCTTCCTTTCCTTCCTCCTTCTTTCTCTCTTCTTTCTTCCTTACTTCCTTTTTTGTTTTCCTTCCTCCTTTTTTCTTCCTTCCTTCTTTGTTTCTCTTTCTCTTCTGGTAGCTGCATGACTGGCATATATTATGTCCTACAAAAAAAGAAAAAAAGAAGAAACTGATTTTATCATCTTAATATCTTCAACATTTGCCAGCATGGAAGGTGACACCAAGAAGAAATTCAACAAAGCATCAAATCCATTCTAACTAGGCTGGGGGGCGGGAAGGGAAAAGACACGTCAAAGGCAGCTACATGGAAAGAAAATGCCTGGCTTGTGTTTTGAAGGGTAAGTAAGAGTTTGAAAGTGAAAAGAAGGCCGAGGGCAGACTCTACCTGGTTCTACAGAAGGGAAGAGAAGGCTGTAAATGAGAACGTTCTCCAGGCTAAGTCAAGGTGGAAACAGCTATCTGGGCCTTAGACCGCTGTGATCCCCAGGGTATACTGGCAGCTTTTCAGAGCACACGCCTTCCTTGTGAATGGCGGTACCTCGTCACTTGGAGAGGGAACCGCTTCTCAACAGTGGCATCTGCTCTGCCCTAGAACTCAGCCTGGGGAAGCCAGTGATGGTGGTGGCCCGTCTGCAGCTTCTGTCTTTCCAGAGATGAACAGATAACGCTGTTCATGGGAGGTTTCTGTCTGTCTTCCTACGGAAAGGCTGCCCTTTGGACACAGACTGCATAATTTTCCTTGGAAACATCGATCCCTATTTCTTTCAAAGTTTCAATCCAAGTCCAGGGGGAGAGGGGGGTATGCGGGGCGCATGTTAATCACTGGCCTCACAGTTTCCTCACTTATAAGACATAAATAATGTGTACCTTGCAGAAATGTTTTACAGATTTAATGCCCACGGGGGGGGGGGGTTGCAGGCATAGGAATCAGTCCAAATGGGTTAGATTCTGCCACAGTAACTACTAAATCCCACTTCTGAGCAGCTTAAAACAACAAAGGCAGGCTTCCTGTGCACTACAGGGCCAATCGCATTTGAGAGGGCTCTGCTCCCTGATGCCACAAGGATCCCAGGCCGGAAGGCATCATCTGAAGGCACCTACATCCTTGATATTAGGCGCAGGGTGACTCAGCCGAGCCACAGTCTTGCTTCAGCAGATGCAGCTGCCTGGCTCTGTTGAAGTTCAAGGGCCTGGGGAGATGGAACCTTTTTACACCCTTGGGTGGCCAGGAGAGCCTGGCTGGTTGTCTGGAGGAAAGTCATCAAGATGGTGGCAGGCTGTCCCTGGCTTCGCTTCATGTCACCAAAAGAAAACTGCGTCTATATTGCTGAGATACAACTAGAATTTGGGGGAGAGGCAGAATCACCCCCATGGGGATCTGGGGGAATCTATTGGCTTTGGACCCTGGCACTCAGTTTGTGACGAGAAGCAGCAAAGGGCTTGTGCAACCTATACCAGAATCTCAGCAGATGGAACTTCCCCCTGCCAGCTCCCATGGCAAAGTCCCACCAGCTGCTCTGCTGGTCTGCTCATCTGCAGAGCTCAGACTGTGGCACACTGTGTCCAGGAAACTCAGCAGAGCAGGTCGCCAGACTGGAACGTCAAACAAAGAGGCTACGGACTCAGAGCTGGGTCTGCCCCCAAGCCAGCAGGGGGGCTGAGTCATAACCCCACCGACTGCTGTGGCCAGTCCCTCAGCCCCCACTGGCCAGGAAGTGTGGCTGGAGCTCACGGGGACGCACGGCACTCGGGACGGAGCCCGGCCACCAGCGCGGGCCATCTGCAGGGCACGGCCAGCAGAGGTTGGCTCAGGGAACTTGGGCATCGCCCGTTTCACTCAAGATGCCCAAAAGAACTTTCTCATCCTTGGGACTTTTCTTCTGCCATTCCCACTCAGGAGAGCTAACTCTAGGCCTGTCCATTACTGAGTAGCTCCCAGCCCTGCCTGACCAAAAAGACTGATCTGAAACTTCGGCAGCTCTTGGGGAGCTCTTGGCTCTGAGACGCTGAAGCTGAGCTCGGCAGCAAGCCCTGGTCCCCAACAGATCTGAACCCGTGTCCCCGTGGTCTGGACAGAGCTTGGAACCAAACTTGAAGTTCTAGGAGTCTCTATACCAGCCAGAAGCCCTAATGATAGCAGGACTGAAATGGGAGCAGCAGGCACCCGTTGCAAGACCAAGACAGTGACTCCCATTGGCCCAGGGGACTCCAGCATATTTCTGTCTCTTAGAACTCCCAAACAGGCACTTACCAGCCCAGGAAACAGCAGGCTGGGAAGCGAATTTATAACCCCACCCAAAGCTGATGATAGATACCAGCCTAGTGACAGGGAATGTAACCAGAGTTCCCAGGAACAGGTCTCCCACACCGGGACTCCTATTGTAGTAGAAATTTGGGTTTACCCCCCCCCACACACACACACACAGTGAAAAGATGCGTGGTACCTCAGGAGTGGGGAGCTGAGGAAAAGCTTGAATCACACATACATGCTGACCCCGACCTGGGAAGTTTCCACATAGCCTGAGTACTGTCCATATATAAAGGGTTGGTTTTATAACTATCTCCACAGTTGGTACACTGATAGATTGTTTTCAACAGACAAGTGCTGTTTGATGCAAGGCTTCATACACCCAGGGAGTTTAGGGAGAGGGAGTGGGAGACAGGGATTCAATTCAGAGACAGAGCAGCTTGACCTGAGATGCAACCTTTGTACAGGTATTATGCTGAGACCCAGTCATAAAACTTGTTTAGAGAGAATCTGAAAGTGAGCAAGCTTGTTCAAGATGCTTGTATTGGGGTGTTAATTGTACTTGGGCTGGGTTCTTCTAGCAGGGGTGGGGGGGGTATAACTCTCTTCTTAGAAACTGCCTCTTCATTATCACAGTGGAACCTGGGTAGACGTAAGCTTATCCATCTGCTGAGCAAGGATTCTGGCCTGCTAGACCAAGTAACGGGGGACATAGTTCTGGCTGGTTTGATCCCCAGGTAAGAGTCACGCTTGTGAAGCAGTGCCACCCTAGGCAAAGAAACTAATTACTGTACATGGAAATGAAGCATGCTCTCCTGAGCAGCCGATGGATTCAAGATGAAATTAAAGGGGGAAATGAACAATGAAAATGGAGAACTGCAACATGTAAAAGCATAGACCATCCTGCAAAATCAGTTTTAAGAGGCAAGTTGACAGCAATCAAAATCTTTGTTTGGAAACAAGATCTCAAATCTCTTAACAGTGTATGAAGGAACTAGAAACGGACAGCAACATTATAGCAAGTTAGCATAAGGCCATCATAATCATAATAAAAGTTATAGTAGGAATAAATGGAATAGAGAATAGGAAAATAATCCAAAAGATGAACAAAAGCGACCTTCGGTTCTTAAAAAATTGCAGTAAAATTGGCAAGCCTGTAGTCAGATTTATCAAAGAAAAAAGAGGACCCACAGCATCAGAATTAATAAATGACATTCTAACTGCTAACACCAAAATAAGAGGCTCCTTGGCGTGACTCTATCACTCCAAGGTGCAGCTGGGAGAAAACAGAACAGGTGGACACAGAGAGCTTGAGGAAGGAGATGGAGTTGGAATAAAACATCTCCCAACACAGACAGGCAGGCTCAGGTGTCTGCACTGGTGAATTTTACCAAACAATTAAAGAAGTCTTAATGGCAATTCTGCACAGATTCTTTAAACAAAAATCAAACACTGCCAAATTTATTTCACAAACCTAGAATTATCTAAAACCAAAACCAGATAAGGTTGCTACAAAAAATCAAAACCCAAAACTATAGGTCAGTATTCTTCATGAATATAGATGCAATACTTCTTAATAAAATACACACAAATCAAATTCAGGAGCACATTAAAAGGATTATGTACCATGATTAACTAGGATTTATCCCTGGGATGCAAGGGTGATTTAACATACACATATCAATAAATGTTGTAAGCCACATTAATAAAGGAAATACTCATATGATCATGTCAATGCAAGTATAAAAGACATTTGATAAAATGCAACGTCTTTTTTATGAGAAAAACTCATTACATGAGATACAGCAGGGATCTACCTCACCATAATAAAGACCACGTATAAGACCACAGCAAACATAGTCAAAAATGACAGGTTAAAACTCTTTCCTCTAAGATCAGGAATAAAACAAGAACACTCCCCTCTCCAATCCTTGTCAACACAGTACAAAAGTCCCAGCCACAGCAAGCAGGCAAAAAAGAAAAAGCATCAATATTGTAGAGAGAGAGATAAAACTGACTATTTGCAGATGACATGAACTTGTATATCCTACACTCCATTAGAAAAAAAAAAACTTAAATATAAGCAGTCAATTCAGCAAAGTTGTGGGATATAAAAATCAGTGTGTTTCTATACTTTAACAAGGCATTAACTGGAAAAAATAATCTAATTTATAAAAACACCCAAAACAACAAGTACATAGGAATAAATTTAACCCAGGAAATGAAAGATCTCTACACAGAAAACTACAAAGCATCGATGAAAGTATTTGAGGTAGAAAGAAATGGAAACAGCCCAGGATCATGTGCTGGAAATTAGTATTATTGAAATGGGCATATTAAGCACATTCAGGGCACTCCCTATCAAGGTTCCAATGGCATTATTTCACAGAAGTAGGAAAAAAATGCTAAAATGTATAGGGAAACACACACACACACACACACACACACAAACCCACCAAAACCACTTCATGAGGCATTTGGAATATATATAAGCTGCCTGTTAGCCAGAAAGAACCGTTGGCTTCCAGTTGAGCCAGGTCCTTATAGAGGAAGAAAAAAAGTAGAATAGCATCTCAGGGCCTTCCCTGGTGGTGCCATGGGTTAGGACGCAGCCACTGCAGTGCAAGTTCAATCCTCAGCCCTGGAGGTGACCACATGGTGCAGCAGACCTCTCCTGACCCACCCACTGCTCCCCTCAGCTGTATACTTTGTGGATCTGCCTATTCTGCTCCCCACTCTGTCTCTGGTGAAGCCTTTCACCGTCCCTGCACCTCTGGCCTGTACTCCAGTTCTGTATGCATAAATACATAAATCTTTAAAAAAAATAGCATCTCAGTATCAAATGAATTTATGGAACCAATTAGATGTTAGCTGCATGTTGACAGGCAAGTTGTCTTGCCCCTCTGAAGTAATTTCACTCAAATACAAACCAAGAACAGGGAGAGACCACTGGGTTTCACAACTGCATACTGAACGCATCAATGCCCTTGAGTGTCACTTAGACGCCCAGTGACAGGCATTTACTACATTGACAGTGAGGCCCATTTCATCCCTGCTCAGTGGAGTCAGGAATTTCCCTCCATGTTAAACTGAAACCCACTGGCCACTCAGGGGAGGAATATATTGTCTGGGCCAGTCCTTCAGGAACACAGTTTATCTCCTTCAATTTTGCCCCTCTACTGTGTACATTGCTGCATTTCATTGACTTAAGCTGGAATAACAGGGTGAAATCATTTAAGAGCATTTTTTATTTAAATGTAAAACCATGTAACTGACTACCTCTTATGTTCTCAACCACCACTGATAAGCCAGTTACAAAATAATATGCGGACAGGAACAGGGTCAAAGAAAAAAAAAAAAGCAGAATCTGTGTGTGCGCTCATTACAGTCTTTGTATCTGTAGCTACTTCTGTAGTATTTCCTGTAGAGTTGCTGTGATTGCCACTGATAACTTCTTCCCTTACTCTGGAGTCCACGTTATCTTTCCCCAACTCTGATCTTCATGAATCAGTGTTCTTGGCCAGGTGGGTGATTTCTTCATTCCTCTCTAAATCTTTCGTAGATTTTTGCTTCTGTTGTTGGCTGTGGCGGGTTTAACATTTAGTATTGCTCATGGGGATATTTGCCCAAGAGAATCCACCAGATACCAGTAGGTCCTTTCTGACCTACTGTGTGGTAGCAGCAGCTCAAATTCCTCTTGATCACCAGGAGGAGATACCGAGCCAGGACAGTAACTTTCCCCACCTTCGGTTACCTGGTGTAACAAGCCTGAAAAAGACAGGTGGCCACGGGGGTGGCCAGGTCAGGGGAGTGCCAGGTCCCCTGGCCTGTCGACACACTTCTTCATTGGGAATAAAACCCTCAAGTCAGAAGAGTTCAAAATGGAGGGGACTAGAGGTGCAGATATTCTGAGAACAGATACAATAATGAGAGCTGTATCCACTTTGGCCTCTTGATTTTACACCACCTATTCTGACTGTGGGAGTTGCATATGCCAATATATGTTACAGATTGTAGGTTCTAGCCCCAATCTGATAGGGTGTTGCTTCCTAGCAGGTGCAATTCAATGTTCAGCAGGTTATCCCTTCGTTATAGGTACCAGATGGTTTTGAGGTACATGGGCTATATTTTGATATCACTGAATTTCACGAGTGTAGACTAACGGCCCTTATGTTAATCACGATGGCAAATAAAACATTGTGGTAAGCACAACTGCATGCCCAGAGGTGTATCTAGTTCAGTGAAGACAAATCACTCTCTTCCATGATGAAAGGGTCTGAATGCAACCAAGTGAGTTAAGACCCCCTCCCTCCCAAAGACATGATGGCATTATGACACGACCTTTGGCACATCCATTTGTTGTCATGTAAGTCTAAATGTAATCATCTATCTTACATAAGCGAATCCTTTGGTGGGAATTTGCTCTAAATAAATAATCAGAGAGAAAGTTCAAGCCCAAAGAAATCAAAGAACAACATGTATTAGCAAAACCCAGAGAACCGCCTCAGGCTCCAACCACGGAGGGCCAAGAGATTAAATAAAGGTGCACACACTCAGGGAATGACTACACATTTCATCATAGCACCTAACCACACATTCTTACTATTCACTAAGAAGAATCAGGACATCATTTTTGTGTGGGGAAGGTCACACTTGCCAAGGAGAGATGGATAGATGAGGAGGAATCCAGTGAAGAGTCACGTCCCATCAGCCATGAAGCCTGTGCACTGGCTGCTGGTCACTGCCTCCTGGCTCTGTGGGCTTCCCTCCCTGAGAGCCACGTCCCTCTCAGCCACAACTGATGCTCATTAGGGCAAATCGATAGCCTGACCACAGTCTCCACCCATGTACCCTTCCTGTACAGATGCATCCTCTGATCTGCAATGAGAAGGTTTTCTTTTTTTTAAAGATTGATTTATTTATGCATATAAAACTGGACTAAAGGCCAGAGGTATGGGGGGTGAGAGGGTTCACCAGAGATAGAGTGGGGAGCAGAACAGGCAGATGGACTGAAATACACTACTGAGGGGAGCAGCAGGCAGGTCAGGAGAGGTCTGCTGTGCCAGGTGGGTCACCCCCCTGGCCTAGGATCAAACTCATGCTGCAGTGGCTGCAGATGGCTTCCTAGTGCTGTGCTTTACCCATTGTGCCACCAGGGAGGGCCCGATGACAGGGTTTTTTTTTTAAATGTGAATCTGACTGTAGAATTATCTTCGCTTAAAGTCTTTTAATGGCTGTTAAGTGCAAAATCTTTAATGTACCTGACAAGGTTGAATGTTTACAATAGCTAAGACATGGAAACAATCTAAATGCCCCCAAACAATGATTAGATCAAGAAGCTGGGGTCCATGTACACAATGGAATATTACTCAGAGGTCAAGATAAACTCATGCCACTGGCAGCAACCTGGATGCATCCGGAAGGGATCGTGCTACAAAGCCTAAGCCAGAAGGAATAGGAAAATATCAGATGCTCTCACTTATTGGGCGACTACAGGGAAACAGAGGATCAGGAAAAGCCAGAACTTGCGTGCAGACCACAGCTCTGAGGCACACAGCCTGGGCGGGGAGGGAGAAGGATCAAAACAGGTGAGGGAAGACCACAAGGATCGAAGGTGACAGGTCACAGGTGCACGGTGGTAGGAGAATTCTGGGATCACATCGGAGGGGGGAAATCAAATATTGTACAAAAGAGAAAAATGCAGTAATAAGAGTAATAAGCAGCGAACTATGGTTTGGCCAAAGCAAAGCTCTTAAATCCTTTGTCTCCCCTTAATCCAGCCTGGGGCCAGTAAGTCCTGCTTTCTGCCCTTGGGCATCATGACCTTGGCTATTAGCAGGAACAAGCTTATGGGCTCTGCCTATTTTTATACCTTTCTTCCTACCATTCTCATGTTCTCTTAAACATTCTCCACAGCATCGAGACCCCCTTTAACTGAAATACAACTGCTAGTAAGAGAATGAGTGCCTTCGAAGAGAGAAACTTCCCACTGCCACTAGACAAGCAGGGTCTTCAGAAGGCAAATTATTTCCAGAACTGGCTAGTCAGAAAGTGGATTGCAGGCAGCAGGTCTACGGCTGCACAGGAGAAGAGGGATAAAGTATTTGTGTCACCATTTATAATTATTTCATAATTATAAAAGAAGTTGAGAAAACATTGCCATAAGGCTGACAGGACTCAGAATAAATCTTCATAAAGAACGTGAAGCAGTTGTTATGACAGGCACCAGGCGGGGCTGTGCTCCCCTTTTCATGGCCTGGGGAGGTAACGCTTACCTCCTGCTGCCCTGAAGCTCAGGCTGCAGGTCCCTGCTTTTCACCCCTGTGGTGATCCCAACATGAGTCCCTGGAGGAAGATTCCAGGGCTCCAGCGAGGGGCCACACTCCTGGTGGTCTTCTAGTGCTACTGCTGCCAGCATGATTTTGAATCTATCAAGGGCACTCTTTTCTTGTTCTGATTCAGCCAAGAAAGCAGCTCTCAGATCCCCTTCCGTCTGTGTCATTTCCATCTATTCATAGTTATTCAAAAGTGGCCAGGTGCTTTTCCCCATAACTTGTGCCGGAAGTTGGTGGCTGGGGCCACAGCTCTCTCATCCTCTGGAGAGAGGATGCTCTCCAGACGGAGGAAGTCCCAGCGTGTTCTTGTGTCACTGGGATGGACACAGCACTGTCTGGCTTGCTGGACAACTGACTTCCAAGTGGTCACCATGGCTTCGGCAAAAGGGCCTCAATGTACAGAACCTCATGGCCTTCCCAGGTACCGGCATTTCAGCGTTCAGCTGGCTGCTCTCTTCACATTTCTCAAGGGACGTCTCCCCCATTCTCATCACAGTCCTATTGCCCTGCTACAGGTTCTGCTGAGTGCATGTTCTCAGAGCCCAGTCTCCCTGGGACTGCCCCGTGCTGCTCTGGCCTCTTCCATTCTTTCACATCCTTTAGTTTTAGATACCATGTCATTGCCAATGTGTGACCAGTGTGGCATCCTTGGTAAGTGTTCAGCTAACATCTTGATAGGTGAATAAAGATGACTCAGGAGGCCTCCCTGGTGGCACAACTGGTTAACCTGCAGCACTATGAAACTCTCCACAGCCACTGAAGGACAAGTTCAATCCTGGCAGTGAGCTGGCCACACGGCACAGCAGACTGCTCCCCTCAGCAGTGTACTTCAGTACATCTGCCTGTTCTGCTCCTCACTCTGTCTCTGGTGAATCTTCTTACCCCCTGCACCTGTGGTCTGTACCCCAGTTCTTCTATGCATAAATAAATCTTAAAAAAAAAAAAGATGACTCAGAAATTCCAGTTTAGGGGACAGCACAGTTGTCATTGAATCAATTATTCCTGATGAAACATAAAAATTACGGGCACAAGAAAAATAAAGCCAAATACTCCAGGAATGTGTGACCAAAAGATACCATGCAGCCATAGGATTTTATCCTTGTAAAAAGGGGGCCACACAGGGTGAGACCCACATTTAGTTCTATTTTGAGGACACTCTAGTAGAAAGTGACAGTGAGTATTCAAGCCAGTTCAGGGACTTGCAGAACAGAAGACAGAGGTGTTGGCATTTCCAGAGATACTGGGACACTGAAGAGGAACATTCTCAGAATGGGAGGGCACAGCCAAAGCTTCCAAACCCAACTATGAAAACCTGATTACTTCAGCCCAAATCCCTAACTATGCATTTTTGGATGAGACTCTAGGGAGCCCAAAGGGAATATTAATAGTAACAAGTTGAGGATAAAATAGCTAAACAGGGCCTTTCCTGGTGGCACAGCGGGTTAGAGCACAGCACTAAGAAGCTTAGGCCACTTCTGCGTGAGTTTGATCCCCACCTGTCCCGGAGGTGACCACATGGCGTGGCAGACCTCTCCTGACCCGCCCGCTGCTCCCCTCAGCAGTGGACTTCGTCCATCTGCCTGTTCTGCTCCCCACTCTGTCTCTGGTGACTCCTCTCACCCTCCACATCTCTGGCCTGTACCCCAGTTCTGTATACATAAATAAATAAATCTTTAAAAAAAATAGCTAAACAGGTTTAATCTACTGCTCACCACGAGACAGAGTTGGAGTTAGACTTCCTCTGAGAGAAACACTGGTTTTCAGAGGAGGGTCCTATCGTAAAAAGAAAGACTATCTGAGAGGAGAATATGCCTGAAGTATCAGGGGACACCAACTTAGCATCATCTTACCAGCTCTCCCCAAAACAAGCTGCTGCAGGATCAAAGTGATATGCAACTAATTATCATCAACTGCTCAGAAAAATATTCCTTAAATTGAACTAATAAGGGGTCCTCCCTGGTAGTGCAATGGAGTAAAACATAGCACTAGGAAGTTAGGCACAGCGCTTCAGCATGAGTTCGATCCCTGCCCCAGAGGTGACCCAGATGGCACAGCAGACCTCTCCTGACCCGCCTGCTGCTCCCCTCAGCAGTGTACTTCGTCAATCAGCCTGTTCTACTCCCTACTCTGTCTTGGCTGAATCCTTTCACCACCCTTGCACCTCTGGCATGTACCCCAGTTCTGTATGAATAAATAAATCTTTTTAAAAAAATAAGCTAATGAAAGTGAGAATTTACCAAATATTACAGCTTATATTAGGATGCCCACTATTAAGAAAGACTACTAGCATATGAAGAAATGCTCTAACCCTGATCATAGGCATGCCAGTGAGAATTACCACCACCCCCCAAAAAAATAAACAACGACCATGTTGTTGAAACAACCAGGTAAACACCTTAAAATAACTAAGTCGGCCCTCCCTGGTGGCGCAGGGGGTTAAAACACAGCACTAAGAAGCTTAAGACACTTCGGCAAGAGTTTGATTCCCGCCTGCCCTGGAGGTGACCATGTGGTGGCAGATCTTTCCTGACCGGCCAGCTGGTCCCCTCAGCAGTGTACTTTGTCCGTCTGCCTGTTCTGCTCCCCATTCTGTCTCTCACCGTCCCTACAACTCTGGGCTGTACCCCAGTTCTGTAAGCATAAATAAATAAATCTTATAAAATAATAATAATACTGGCCCTCCCTGGTGGCACAGCAGGTTAAAGCACAGCACTAAGAAGCTTAGGCCACTTCTGCGTGAGTTTGATCCCCGCCTGCCCCGGAGGTGACCACATGGCGTGGCAGACCTCTCCTGACCCGCCCGCTGCTCCCCTCAGCAGTGTACTTCGTCCGTCTGCCTATTCTGCTCCCCGCTCTGTCTCTGGTGAAGCCTCTCACCCTCCATCTCTGGCCTGTACCCCAGTTCTGCATGAATAAATAAATAAATCTTTACAAAAATAAAAAATAACTAAGTCATTCAGAGACAAAATGCCCATGTGAGAAAGCCCACCTTCCCTGAGCCCCACAAAAAATGCATGACTAGAGAGACACCCACCAACAAAACAGCTTCAAAGAGACCTATGGATTCCACCAAGGTTTTAGCAGCACCCCTGAACAAAAAACAGACTAATCACAAGAAGGGAAGGGAGAGGACTGCCACTGTTCAGCGCTAAGAAGGAATGTGCTGGCTAGTGCCCGTCCCCAGCAGGAGAGGCAGAGAGGGGGAGAGGCCAGCAGCTTCAAGCTCCCCCCACACTACATCAAACTGCTGTGTCCCCTGCCCCCACCCACAGAGAGCCTGCTAGGGACAAGCTGGCCAAGCAGAAGCTATTCTTAGCAAACACACCGGAGTGACGGTGGTTTACAAAGACCTCCCCTGCTCCTTCTCTGATGAAGTCCCTGGCCGGCTGGCCTGGAGGCACAGATCTCTCCAGCTGCCCAGAGTTATTTACATTTCTAATGCCAGCAGCCCCTCAATCTCTCCATGCTCCCTGCTCGCTCGTTTCCCCCTCTCACCACCCAGTAGATCCACGCCAGATGCCCTCCAAGGTCCCTGAGGCAGCACAACTGCCCCGACAGCCAGCCCAGGCTTCCACAGCTGTGCCAATGTAAGACACCAGCAGAGGCATCACAACTAGTCCCTGCCAGTCCGCAGGCTAGCCCCTCCCGCTGGGCACCCACATACCCTGCCTGATGCCCTCCCCTTCCCTCAGCCACAACACACTTGCATGGGGAGGGGGTTGGGGAGCCGAGATGCACCCGCCATCAGGGGTACATAAGAGACCCTCCCTCTGTCCCTGCACAGCACCAACAGGTTTGTCTGGTCCCCAACACGTCGCTGACCTTCAGTGCAGCTGGGGGAGAGAATGTGGCCACAGAAGAAGACACCAGCATCAAGGGCTGCCACAGCTGCTTGTGGGTCTAGATCAGAGCCCGATGTGTCTGGCACTTGCCTCACACCCACCTGTAGCCATGGACCTAGAGACCCCGTCATGGGCTTGAAGCCCCTATCATGGACTTCAAGAGAAGTGTGCCTACCCAGGGGTGGACTGTGAAGCCACAGGAGGCACTGAAGTCCTCAGCTCACACAGATGGCTCACATGGTTGGCTCTGGCCCTTGCTGCCTGCCCTCGCCCCGTCACTATGAATGTGTCTGCAAGTGAGCTCTGCTACTGCCAAGCATCTGTAGCCCGTGGCTGAATATTTGCACACCGATAGCTTTGGTCACCAAAATGGCCAGCCCAGCCCTCTAGCTAGCGGCTCTTGAGACACCACTGAGGAGCCCACAGCCTTTGCAGCCACTATGTCTCTCCCCACAACACTTGCCCAGGGCCACACAGTTGTCCATACTGTGAGCTACGCAGCCTAAGCAAAGGGACAGTATTCTCTGCTCACGCCCCAGGCCTGTGCCACAGTGCATCCCTGCAACTGATCTCAGGTACCACTCAGACGCAAGGTCACAGCGCAATCCAGGTGAAAGGCATCCCTTAACAAAATCAGCCCCCGGAATCTGAAAGAGGTGACTGTTTCCTCAAACATACAGACATCCATGCAAGGTTACAGGAGTTGCCTTTGCTGAAGGAATCAAGTGACTTCCACTTACTAATCCCAAAGAAATGGAGATCTAGCCCAACCAGGACTTCAAGATAATTGTTGCACAGGATTTCTGAAAGTTACAAGAGAACACAGAAACACAATTTAACAAGGTGAGGGAAAAAATAAAAGTATAAATGAGAAGTTGAACCGAGATATAAAATTTAAAAAGGAAGCAAACAACATAACTGAGTTCAAATTAACATAACTGACCTGAAGAATTCAATAGAGAACTTCAACAGGAGACTCAAGTAAGCACAAGAGAGAATCAGTGAGCTGAAATTATACAGATAGCAAAAATGAATGAAAAGGAATCAACAAAATCCATGGAATCGATGGGCCACTACCAAAAGAAAGAATGGATGCATTTTTTTAGAGTTCCAGAGAGAAAAGAGGAGGTGGAAGGAGTAGAAAACTTAGTTAAAGAAATCTGGCTGAAAACTCCCCAAACACCCAAACATAGGGAGAGATTGTATAAAGCTAACAGAACATCTGAAAATTTTTTGTTAAAGATTTATTTATTTATGCATACAGAAATGAGGTACAGGCCTGAGATGCAGGGAGCAGTGAAAGGATTCACCAGAGACAGAGTGGGGAGCAGAACAGGTGGACTGACTGAAATCCACTGCTGAGGTGAACAGCAGGTGACACAGGAGAGGTCTATCTCACCATGAAGGTTACCTCCCTGGCCGGGGATCAGAGTCGCACTGCAGTGGCTGGAGAATAGCTTCACAATGCTGTGCTTTAACCTGTTGCACCACCAGGGAGGGCCCCAGAATACATGGAAATTTTAACCTAGAATGTTTTCCCCAAAACAAATAGTTTAAAAATTTTCAGAAATCCAAGAAATTCAAAGGCAACTAGAGGGTAAATGTATGTTGCAAAAGGGGAACACCGTAGGTCGATCAGTAGACCTTTCATCAAAGACTTTTTAGGCCTGGAGAGAATGGGATGATATAATCAAAGTGCCAAAGTAAATAAATTACCAACCAAGAATATTTATTCCAGCAAATTTTTATTCCAAACTGAAGGCGAAATAAGGACTCTGCCTAATAAACAAAAGCTGAGATAATCCATCACCACTAATCTTGCTTCATTAAAAAAATAAAAGAGAGCGAGAAGGAGAGAGCTCACTCTGGGAACAAGTTCCCTAACCTGAAGAAATAGGTTGCTAATCAGCAATAAGAACACATATTAAAATATACAGCAATTAGGCAAAGGTAAGCATTTAGTCATACTCAGAATATTCTGGTACTGCAACATGGTAACGTTAGCTAGTTCTAAAGTAACAGTTAAATGGCAAAAGTATTAAAACAAAAGCAGGGAATAAAGGATAGGGTTTGGGTATAATAGCACTGGTAGTTAAGTTATTATCAGTGTAAAATACACTGGTTTATCTATACCTATTTTATACAAAACTTATTAGAAGTTAGGGAACTACTGAGCAAAATCCCACACTGAATATGAAAAATAGAAAGGAATCAAAACATACCACTGTGGGAAAATAGTTAAAAAATTAAAAAAAAATAAAGGAAGGCAGCAAAAAAGGTAAAATTGCAAATGCAAAATAGTCAGGAAAAAATACAAAGGCACTTACCTGTCAATAAGTACTCAAAATGTTACTGAATTTAATTCTCCAATTAAAAGGCACAGTGCCTAGATGTGCATGTATGCCCACACACGTGCACACACACAAGACTCCACTGTGTTACCACTGTGGGAAAATAGTTAAAAAATTAAAAAAAAATAAAGGAAGGCAGCAAAAAAGGTAAAATTGCAAATGCAAAATAGTCAGGAAAAAATACAAAGGCACTTACCTGTCAATAAGTACTCAAAATGTTACTGAATTTAATTCTCCAATTAAAAGGCACAGTGCCTAGATGTGCATGTATGCCCACACACGTGCACACACACAAGACTCAAGAACTGCATTGTAATTCTAGTGATACATAAATTAAAAGTGAATAAGTGGTAAAAGATACTCCATGCAAATGGACCTTGAAAGTGATGACAGATATAATAATATCAGACAAATAGACTTGAAGTAAAAAATGGGAATGACAAAGATGGTCATCATATCACTAGTGATAAGGGGGTCAATTGAAGACGATGCATCATGAATATATATGAACCCAACACTGGGACACCAAATACTAATAAATCTTGAACAGTAGGCAGCGATAAAATAAGAGCAAGAGACTCCAATATCCCCAATTTAAAAAACTGGCTGAGCATACCGACAAAATATTAACAAGTGGAATGGGAACTTGAACTACACTTTAAACCGAAAGAATCTAACAAACATATGCAGGACATTTAATTTAATGGCAGAAGACACAACTGTTAAGTGCTTACAGAATGTTCTTCAGGGTAGGTACCAGGGTAGGTTACAAAACAAATATTGTAAAATTTAAGAGGACAGAAATCATAACAAGTGTTTTTTCCAACCACAATGCTATGGAACTAGAAATGAGTAACAGGAGGAAAGTTGGAAAATTCACAAACAGGTGGAGATTAAACAACATGTTCCTGAACAATTAGTAAGTCAAAGGAGAATCAAAAGAAAAAAAAAATTGGAAGAAATCAAAGTCAAATCCCAGCATATAAAACCTTTTGGGCTGCTGCAAAAGCTGACCAAGGACGGTAGTTAATAGCAATAAATCTACATTTAGAAACAAGAAGGAATTCAAAAAACAACCTCATGTCAAGCCTCAAGGTACTAGACAGAGCAGAACAAACTAAGCCCAAAGTTAGCATTAAAGATAAAACTAAAGATCAAAGTGGAAATAAATGAAATAGAGACAACAAAATGATCAAAAAGATCAATGGAACCAATATATTTTTTTTAAGATAAAGTTGATAAACATTTAGCTAGACTAACTCAGGAAAACAGAGGGCTCAATGGATAAAAATCATACATGAAAGAGGAAACCTTACAGAAACAGAAAAGCACAAGACACTACTAAGAACATTTATATGCCAACAAGCTGGATAACGTAGAAGAAAATACATTTCTTGAGATACACGACCTATCAAGACTGAACACTAAATATGAAATATGAATAGACTTATTGAGTAAAGATATTGAATCATTCATCCAGCAGGAAGGCACAGGACTGGATAGTTTAGCTAGTGAAATCTATCAAACACTGAAAGAAGTACTGTCAGTCTTTCATACACTCTTGCAAAAAATTGGAGTGGAGGGAGCACACTGAAACTTATTTTATAAGGCCAGTGTTATCCCAATACCAAAGCCAGATAAGTAAACATAAATAAATTTGTAGGCCTAGATCACAGATGACTGTAAAATGTAAAATTTCTCAAAACATCAGCAAGTTGAACTCAACAAATTATAGGGCATCGTTCATATAGGAAAGTGGGATTCATCTCTGAAATACAAGGACAACTCAATACATACAAGGCAACCAAGGTTATGTAGAATGTTGATAGAGAAAGTACATACATGATCATCTCAATCAGGTGCTGTAAAAACATTTAACAAGCCACAACATCCTTATATGATAAAAATGCTAACAAACGTGCCATAGAGGAACAAAAAAATACCATGTAAGATGAATCCACAATTGGCACATTCTCAATAGTGAAGAGATAGAAGATTTTCCTTATTTTTTAAAATGTATTTATGTATGCATACAAGAGCTGGGGTACAGGCCAGAGGTGGTGAGAAGTGGGGTACAGGTGCAGGGGTGGTGAGAGGATTCACCAGAAACAGAGTAGGGAGCAGAACAGATAGTTTGACGAAGTACACTGCTGAGGGGAGCAGCTGGTGAGACAGGAGAGGTCCACTGTGCCATGTGGGTCACCTCCCTGGCCAGGGATTGTACTTCTGCTAAAGCAGCTGCAGCTAGTTTTATAGTGCTATACTTTAACCTTTGCACCACCAGGGAGGATCGGAGAGTTTTTCCTTAAGACATCAGGAACAAGACAGAGAGCCCACTGGAAATTCTACAGAAAATCCTACCCAGAGCAATCAGACAAGAAAAAGCAATAGGCATGATAAGATAAAATTAAACACATCCAAATAGCAAAGGAAGAAGTTGAAGTATCTGTTTGCAGAAGATATAATTATAGATAGAAAATCCTAAAGGCTCCACCAAAAAACTGCTAGAACTAAGTTACAAATTCAGTAAAGTTGGAGGATACAAAAATCAACATACAGAAAACATTTGCATTTATATACGCTAAAAATAAAGCAGTTGGAAAAGAAACTAAAAATCTTATTTGCAATACCATCAAAAACAATAAGTGCTTAGAAATGAATCTAACTAAGGCGAGAAAAGAACCAGAGAGTGAAAATCCTAAGACTTTGATGAAAGCTATTGCAAAGGACACACATGGAAGTATAGCTTTTGTACGAATCACAACAATATAATTAAACATGTACTACTTCAAAATTGTCTACAGATATCGTGCATTACTTAGAAAAATTCCAATGACATTTTCTTTAGAAATAGAAAAAAATTCTAAAATTCACAAGATCACAAATGGCCCTCAACGAAACAAGAGGTGTTGGAGACCAGCTCCAACTATTGAGGTGTCTGGAGGCAGGACAGGCAGGACCCTAAGGTGGGAAGGCGTCGGCGAGCGGAGATTCCTAAAAAGGAGAGAAGGAGTTCATCCTCTTCCTGCTACTTTATGGCACACTATACACACATGAAAGTATAGCTTTTGTATGAATCACAACAGTATTATTAAACATGTACTTCAAAATCATCTACAGATATCGTGTATTACTTATATAAATTCCAATGACATTTTCTTTAGAAATAGAAAAAAATTCTAAAATTCACAAGATCACAAATAGCCCTCAACAAAATAAGAGGCCTCATACTTTCCACTTAAAATTATACTACATCATTGCAGTAGTAACTTTAGGGTACTGGCTTACATACATCCACATAGACCAGAGGAACACACTCAAGAGCCCAGGAATAAACCCTCATGTATGTAAGTCAACTAATATTTGGCCAGGAATCCTGAATATTTTTTTATTATTATAATAGTTTATTTTTACATCATTCTGTGCCTTTTTCCATCTCAGTTGTAATCCCCTTGGAATTCCCATCACCAATTCACCCGTGTGCCATCACCATCGTCCCCTGCACTCCCCTCCCCCATTTTTGATCCCATCCCCAATCTACCCCCTGCAAAATGTATCTGAGATACAGTTTATTATTTTATTATTATTATTATTATTTCCACCCTGGTCTTTTCTGTTCCTACTATAAGTGAAATCATCCAGTATTTTTCTTTTCTTTTTTTTTTCTGGCTTATTAACTTAGCATGATCACTTCCAGCTCCAGCCATGTTGCTGCAAAAGGCATGTGTTTACCTTTTTGATTGCTGAGTAATATTCCATTTTATATATGTATCAAAACTTTTTAATCCAGTCATGTACTTTTGGGCATTTGGATTGGGGATCCTGAATATTTAATGGAAAATAAGGGTAGTCTCTTTAATAAATAGTAATGGGAAAGGTACAGAAGAAGATAAGTGATGTTAGACAAGTATCTTACAGTACTCAGAAAAGTGAATTTAAAATGGATTAAAGATTTAAATTTAAAAGCTGAATCTATAAATAAGCTTCTAGGAGAAAACATAGGGGGAAAGCTTTTAGACATAACTCTCAGCAGTTATTTCCTGAATATGACAGCAAAGTCATGAGCAACAAGAAATTAATACATGGGGCTATTTCAAGCTAAACTTTTTCTGTACAGAAAAAGAAACAAAGAGGACGAGGCAACCTATGGAATGAAAGAAAATATCTGCAAATGATTTTTCAGGTAGTGAGTTAATATTCAAAATATCAAAATCCCAATACAAGTAGCAACACATCTGACAATCCAATTAGAAAGCATGCAGAGGAATTGAATAAATGAATTTTCCAAAGTAAATATACACATGGCTAATAAGTACATAAAGGTGCTCGATATTGCTAGTCATATGGGAAATGCAAGCCAAACTAAAACCACGATGAGATCATCACCTCACACAACCTAGAACACTATGCCTAAAAGGGCTAAGTGTTAAGGAGGGTATGGAGAAGAGTGAACTTTAGTTTCACTAGAAATGCACATTGGTCTAGCCACTACAGAAACCAATATGGCCTTCCCCCAAAAAATTTTGCACACACACACACACACAATTTATATATACACATAAAAGTCCATATTTTCCTTCATTTTATATCTATATGAACATAAACATTTATATTTATATATTGTATTTTGGTATATTTACAAAACGTGGCATACTATTTAAAGCAAGAGTAGTAACAAGGGCTGATATCCTAGTAGAGTTAAATATGTGCTGAGAGCTCAAAGATAGGTATGAAGATAGACTGTTTTGACTCTTACGTTATATTAATTAAAGATAGGCTTATGTAACCTAAGAATACATATTATAAACTTTAAAGTAACCATAAAGGAAATGCAATGTAAAACCCAAGGGAGGGACCTCCCTGGTGTCTTAGGGGTTAAGTCTCACTGCTATCACAGCTAAGGCCTGAGTTCGATCCTTGGCCAGGGAACTGACCCACATGGCCCAGCAGACCTCCCCTGTCTCACCTGTTCCACAGGACTGGCTTTTAGTAAATCTGCCTGTTCTGCTCCCCACTATGTCCCTGGTGAATCCTCTCATCACCCCACTAAACCTCTGGCCTACATTCCAGTTTTTCTATGCTAAATACATACATACATACAGATGAATTAAGAGAAATTATGACACCAGAACCTTCTGTGAGTTGAAATGTGGGGACACTCATACTGTACATTGGGCAACACAGACATCAAGACAGCAGCATTACCATAGATAAAGAGCGTGACTTCAAAAATATTAAGGCATTTATTACCCAAGAATACCTAAAACCTCCTAAAAGTTTATGAACAACAGTACTTCAACATTCATAAAGGACAAATGGACAAATGTAAAAGGATAAACAAATACATAAACATAGTCATATTTTAATACCACTCAATAATTATAATTGAAATCATAATTTTTACAATTGTGTTTATTGCAGTATCAGTTACACTTGATAGGAAATGTATCACACAATGAAGAAGGAATATGGAAGATCTGAAAATCTGTCTTGAGCACACTGATATTTGTTAACATATGCTTAGCAACCTGAGGGTGCTACTCAGTTCAAGCACACATAGGACATACTTAAAGACAGATCATATGTCGGCCCTTAAAGACTATCCAAGAAATGTCATACAGAGTATGTTCTCTGACAACAGTAAAATAACATTTGAAATCAATGACAATAAGGTATTTGGAAAAGTTGCAAATATTTGAAAACCAGAAGAAAGCACAAGAGAGTTGAGAATATTTTGAAAGGAGTGGCGGTGAAAATACAACATATCAAAGTCTGTGTGAAGCAACTAGAACAATGCAGTTGACCCTTGAATAATGAGGAGCAGGGGACAGAGGGCACTGACTTCACAGAGTGAAAATTCCAAATAACTCTTAACTTCCCACATAGTATAAACCCATGCTGTTCATATGTGTTAGGAGTAAGTCTATCACTTCAAGTGCTTCTATTAGACAAGGTTTAGAAATCAGTGATAGGCCCTCCCTGGTGGTGCAGCAGGTTAAAGCACTGCACTAAGAAGCTAAAGCCACTTCCGCATGAGTTCGATCCCCGCCTGCCCTGAAGGTGACCCACATGTCACGGCAGACTTCTCCTGACCCACCCACTGCTACCCTCAGCAGTGTACTTTGTCCGTCAGCCTGTTCTGCTCCCCACTCTGTCTCTGGTGAATCCTCTCACTGCCCCTGCACGTCTGGCTTGTACCCCAGTTCCGTATGCACAAACAAAAAATCTTAAAATAAAAATCAGTGAAGCAAACAAAAGCAATGCATCTCAAAATAACAAAAATCAGGAAATAAGGAAAATGCAATCAGAAATCATGACATAGCAAGCAGACTGATGACCAAGACAGGAAATGAACAAGGCCAAAATCTGTTTTCTAAAAGGGTCCTTAAACCAACTAAAATGAGAGATAATGAGAGTGAGAAAGGGAGAGAGAGAATAGATCAGTGACAGATAGCAGCAAGATAGCAGAGAAATAATTAGCACGTGGGTGGTCTCCCAGATTACCTACCTTCAATGCTGGGCTAGGATGACTCATAAGACAACATACAAACATACAGACTCATGGCTAAAATTCTCATTCTAAACACACACACACACACACACACACACACAAGCAAAATGAACAATGGTTCAGCGGGTGAAGTCTAGAGAAAGTCAGATGCAAGTTTTCCTAGGTGTGCCCTTAGTGAGGTCACACAGACATGCTCAGATTCCCCACCGCGAGCTCCGACCCCTGTGAAATGCCTAATGAACTCATCAGCAATTCAGAGTCCAGTGGCTTGTCATGTAAGTAGCCTGGGTTGATCACATGCCAAAATTACAAACTCCCCAAAGAAAGCCAGGTATTCAGCACAAGGCATACTGCTTGTATAGTGGAGGTACAGTGAGCCTTTCTTCTCACATCTAATCATGAGGAACCTCCTAAAATGTAAATTCCCATATGTCAGTTAAGGGTCATCTTTGAGTTTCAAATGATGGTAGTCGGTCTTACTATGTTAATTTTTTTTTTTCCCACAACTGGAATACTTACAGCTATTGCAGAACTGAAAGCTTTATGCCAATATAAAATGATAAAGATGATTTTATAAATATCACAAAACGAACAACTTTGTGCTGGTATATTTGTCAAATGAAACAAAATGGCAAATTTCTTGGAAGTGACAACATACCAAACCTAACACAGGAAAAATTATGACTAGTAATGCATCTTTAAAAAAATAAAATTAGGGGAAAAAAATCTACTGACAAGAAAACTTCAGATGTTTGCTCTTGCAAATTCCATAAGACATTTAAGAAAATGATAAGATTAATTTCACACAAATTGAGGAAAGAGAAGATTGAGAAACACTTAGGACTTATTTCACATGGTCAGTTTACTCTGATATCAAGACAAGGATATTATTAGAAAAGAAAATTATAACTCCGTATCCTTCATAATTATAAATGCAAAAAGTCCTTAAAAGTCAGAAGTATTACTACAGAAATCTATAAAAGGTGTAATGCATCATTGGACTTTACCAGGAATGCATTATTGTAATATTTGGGGCATATTAAACCAACAGAATTCATCACATTTACAAAATAAAGAAAATTAATAAGATTATCCTAATAGGTACCCAAAAAAGCACCTGACAGAAGTTAATGTCCAGATAATTATAACAAAGAACAACACTCACAGCAATCCTGGAAGAGAGGAAAAGTTTTTTAGGTTAATAAAGGAAACATTCATGAAAAACCTAGAGCCAACACTGTACTTGTGAAATACAGTGTCCTCAGAGATCGTGACTAAGGCAAGAATATCAGTTTTGATCACGTCCATTCAAGATGATACTGCATATTTTGGCAGTGAACTAAAGCAAGAGAAAGAAATATAAGGCATGAGATTAGAAAGAAATATTGCCTTGAGTCACAGTAACATGTTTTTTTACGGTGAAAATCTCAAAGCATCTCAGAAACCTGCTGTAACGAATATCAATTTAGCAAGCTAACAACACAGACATTAACACACAAAAGTCAACTTTATTTCTATAGACTCAACTGACAGTCATTCTTCAAAATGTTCCCCAATGACTATTGTCTCCCACATTTATCCCCTTTGTGTCCCCAGAGAAGTTGGATCAGGGTTGTCTTAAGCAATGGCCCAGAGAAGTTGGATCAGGGTTGTCTTAAGCGACCGATAGAGTAAAGCCAAATGTAACAAGGTCTGGTCTCTGAGACTAGGTCATAAAAGCACTTAAGCTTTTACATTGACCTGGTGGGTCACCTGTGGGCGGAAGCCAGCTACCCTGCTGTGAGGACAGTCAAGCTCTCCATGGAGATGCAGACTCACATGGAACTGTGATCACATGACTCACACCAGATGGCCAACCAGGGGAGGGAACTAGGTCACAAGGGGTCATCGAGTCCTGCTCAAGACTTCACACGCCTACAGCCCAATCAGAGGTTTTGCTGTAACCTTATGAGACTCTGAGCTGGGCTTCCCATTGACATGGCCCTGAGTTCCTGACTCATGGAGACTTCGACAATAAATGATTAGTGTAATTATAAGCCACTAAATGTTGGGTGGTTTACTGTCCAGAAATTTACACAGTGATTGGAAAGTGAAATTTAAAATAGTGTCATCTAAATAAAGTAAAAACAATGACAACGTCATTGTGTGTGTAGGTACATATATATAACTTTATAAAGATTTACACAGAATCCAAGACAAACACACTTTCCAATTTAAAGACAGCAATGATCACACTTGATATAAAGGAAGAACCAAGAATCTACTATAGGTTACTTACACACACACACACACACACACACACACACACACACACACACACAAGTAAATTATGTAAGCAACCTACAATGTAAATTAAGCATCTATACTGAAAACTATGAAATGCTCTCAAGAAAAACTTTAAAAAGCCCAATCTTTTTAAGATATCATTCCTTCCCAAATTGCTCTATAGATTCAATGTCTTTCTCACTGAAATCCCAGCATGCCCATTACTACTTGGTAAGTAGATTTTAAAATTTATGCATAAATGCGAGGGTTCTAAAAATATATGACAAAATGCTTAAATAAAGCACTTAATTGCACCTGATTTGAAAGCTTCATGAAAAGTTCTTTGTTCAGTTGTATTGTGAGGATAAACAAACCAAGTGAAACAGAATGGAAAATGCACATACAAATCCCACCTGTAAGTGCTTAGGGAAGGCTTCAAGAAATGTGTTTAGTAACTGCGTACCTCTATGGAAAAAGAGGAGACCTCAATCTTTACCTCATCCCATTCACAAAAATTTATTGGAGAAGGATTTATATCTAAACTAATCTGAGATGGATCACAAAGGTTAAAACTCTACAGCTTCTGGAAGAGACATAAAAGAGTATCTCCATGCCCTAAGGTAGATGAAAATCTCTTAGGTAAAACTTAAATAACACTAATCATAAAAGAAAACAAACTAATTTGGACTTGAGTAAAATTAAAATTTGCTACTCCAGGGAAAATAAATCATTAAAAGTGTCACAGACTGAGAAAAGTATTCACACAGAGCTTTTATCCCGAAGATACAAAGAACTTGTAGCTCAATAACAAAACATCAAATAACCCAATAAGAAAATGTGCAAATCACTCGCAGGAGAAGCACTCAGTCAATAAATATATGAGAAGATAAAATGCCCAGGTATTAGGGAAGCACCAAGCAAAAGCATCATAACAACAGTATTGTTGGTGTTTTTAAATTTCTGTCATGTCTGTAAATATAAATTTTAAAAGATCAACAATACTCAGTGTTGATAAGGAAGTGCAACTTCCTGGAATTTTTATGTTGATGATGGGAACATGAAATGGTTTGACTATGTTGGATTCTTAGAAAGTTCAAAATGCACCAGTCTTATGCATTCAAAATCCCACACTTTGATATTTTGTCCAAGGGAAATGAATGCGTATTTCCAGAAAAGAATTTGTTCAAGAATGTTCACAATAACTTTAAGCATAGTAGCCAAAGCTATTCTCAGCCCCAAAGCCTAGTTACAGGTCAGTGACTATGCAAACTGATAGTCTATAACCAAATACTACTTGGCAATAAGACGGAACCAATTTCTTCCACACCCAACAGCAAAGGCAGACCTCAAAAGCATTGTTTAGGGTGACAGAGCCAGACATAAAATAATACATGCTATTTTACTGCACTTGTCAGAAGCTGTAGAACAAGCAAAACTAATCTATGGTGATAGAAATCAGAACAGTGATTGGAGTCAGGGTAGTGGGGGGGTGGATATGTTCTGTGAACAGAACAAGGGGACACCGTAGGGCTTTACCTATTAATTAGGATGGTGATGAGGTCGGTAATACATTTGTCAAAAGTCAGGGAGCAGAAGACTTGAAATCTAGCAACTTTGGGGATGTTAATTATCATTTGGTTAGGAAAACTAAAACCCCCAAACAACTTTCTATCCTTCTGGGGTGAAATGGGCTAAGGGTCATTTTGGCTGGGTCCGGTTCTCCGTGCCAGAATTCTTATGCAGAATCCCACGCTCCTTTTGCAACACTGCACGTCCTCTCCCTGGGAAGGGGTGACCTCTGGCTATGCGCCAGCCTTCTCAATCCCCTCAGCCAGCGGGGCTCCAGCAGTCCACCCCACTGACAAGTACCGAGTGCCTTTCTCTGCTTCTGCCTCTACATCAGGTTCTGTGATAAAAGCCTCCCTGCTGGAACAATTTCCTTCCTTATGCCCATGAGTTCTCACAAATTTGAGGCTGATTTCTCCCAGGGGAACAATCTCCACTTAAAGTCAAAGCCACCGAGGAGCAACTCTAATCTCAAAAGCATTTGTAGAGCTGAAAGCTGCGTTTCCATCCCCAGGGGAACTTCCCGCCATCGCCAGCCTGCCCCCATGTACTCTGAGAGTGGGGGCAGCCACCAGGCACCCCAGCTGATCCTGAACCTCAGTAAGAGGAAGCCCTGAGTTCCTCCCACTCTAATGCAGGGACAGAAGGGACATGCTGCCCTGAATCCCACAGTCTCTTGGGGTCCCGGGGGACTCTGGCTCCTGATCAGACCCTCAAGGAAGACAATCACCTCCTTTCCCAGCCACCGGGTGAGCCTTTCCTCCTTCACAAACCATCTCTAATGATATTTTCTCTCTGGACTGACACCTGCCTTATTAGAATCCTGCTCCACTCGGCAGCCGCTCCGAGCGGCCCTGGGCCTCCAGCCTGCCACAGGCAAGCACAGCCCAAGAGGGAAATGACTCAGAGGCTGTTCAGAAAATCAGAACCGAGGTCAGAGGCTTCTGAAGGGTGATGTCCCCGAAAGACACGTTCTGAACCATGAATATTTTTGATGTCACCTGATTGGATTTTATTTTTGGATTTTGCTGGTCTGTGTGGAATGGGGTACATCATGGCACTCTGGCTTCAGGTGCACATGGTTTGCATTGGGGAGAGTTTGCTCCTACAGGCCACGCAAGGGCTGGGGTTGGGGGTACACGCTCTACCTGCATCCTTTTCGTAGCTCCTTCCAGGGCGAGGTCAACAGGTGAGGGGTTCTTGGCCGCTTGCCTCTCTGGGAGAGATTGTGAGGACAGCAAATGCCACTTAGAATTTGCATGGGAGCAGGGAGAGGTGGAAAACACCTTGTTATAGAAAAACAGCGGAGAATACGTGTCTCTTGTTCAGGTACCAGGAAACAAAACATTCTGGGGACCAGATTCCTTGAGCTTTGCTGAGGCTGGCTTCTCCAGGGGCCTGAGTCTAAGGCCATGGGAAGACTCTACTTGTGGGGATCAGACATAAAAGAGTATACCTTTCTAGCTTTGACCCCAAAGTGGGATTCCAAATGCTGCGCCAAGCTGGCGTCCTTGTGTACCATGTCATTGGCAAGCTGCCCTCCAGACACGGCTCAGTGTCTGCTTGGGCCAACTGTGTCCAGGCATTGAATGCAGCAGTTGCACATACTACATCCTGTTTCTGGGGAGAGCAAAACACAGCAGGGGGAGTCCCAGCAGCCAGTCAAGGGGCAAACAGAACAGCAACAGAAATAAAGAGCAGGCTCGGGCTTGCACGTTTGCCAGCTGTGTGGGTCTGTGAAAAATTATTGACTGCTCTGAACTACTGTTTTGAACTGAGGAAAAGATCGTATGAGTTGCTATGAGAATCCAAGTGGATCCTGGGTGTGATCAAGCGCTCAGCTCAGACACGGCACACAGAGGCCATCAGCAAGAGCTAGTGCTGGTTTAGCAAGTTTCATTTGAGTCTTTACACCCTGAATTTGACACCAGCCTTTTGTGGTTGACTGGTCTGCTACCACAGGCACTGACACTTTTCCTTACTGGGAAGACAAAGAGTCAGGTCCATGGTGACACAAGACGCATCTCTGATCCGCTGCCAGGTGGAGTCTTGCTTCTCAGATTTTCCTGTGCTTTTGTTATATGGTTGCTGATTCTACACGTCAGGGACGGCCTGAGATTCTGTTCAGGGATGGCCTGAGATTCTGTACTTCTGACCAGCCTCCGGGTTGCTGAGGCTGGTGGGCAGCGGCCCACACTTTGAGTAGCAGGGGCATCAGGCTAACTGTGCCTTTCCAGAACCTTCTGCACACATGTGTCTGTGGTGCTGCCTGCCTATCCTGTGCATCTGGGCACACCTGAGGACAGGGACCATGTGAGCTATCGCATTTCCAGTCTGTGGATGGGTTGACCATTGTCTAGGACTGGGGCCAGTGTCCACAGGAGGAGTTCCAGCAGCTTTCCTCCACCTGTGAGGGTCAAATCTAGTCACCCACTGGGACCTGGATAGAGAACCCTTCTTTTGCTGAGGAACCCCAATGTCCCATCTTGGATTTTTTTCACTTCTAGTCATTCTCAGAATCTAGTGTCTCTAGGGCTGCCTAGTCTACGGATAGTGTTCTCTTCCTCATCCTCTCTATACTGACTTCCAGAATTCCTTCCTGGTCTTGTGTCCAGGATCTGGGCTCCCTTTATCCTGGTGCTGCCATCTTCAGCTCATGGTCCTGCTCCAGGACAGAGACTCACTGCCCACCTGACAGCTCAGGACTCACCTTCACTGACCCCCTTCCCAGAGACCCAGAGACCTCGGAGGTCTGGACCTGAGGGCCCTGCCCTGTGGAAGCTGACTCTGCCTGCCCCTTCCTCTGCTCACACCGCTCAGGCTGGCATGGCTCCCCTTCAAAATAGCCCCACGCAGTCTCAGTGTGGGTGATCAAGTTAACGACAGATTAGAGAGGGGCCAAGAACTGAAGCTTTGATAAGGAAGCAAGAATGAAGAGCTTTTTTCCAGGCTTAGCAAACTGCATGAGGCATTTAGGGGCAGATGTGAGAAGGCCGTGAATGTCACAGAAAGCTTGCCCCCGTCACTACCCCTTCCCCTGCCCCATGCCTGTGCTCACGCTCACGCTCACACACCACACTCCTCCGCGTCAGGCCACACCCTTCCTGAGGGGCCCCTCTGCGCCCATGCTGGTTTGGCCTATTTCTTTCTCACTCTGGGAATCATCTCCTGCCTCCTTGTCTTTCTCCCTCCCCTAACCCCCACCCATGCCCAGCACCCCCTGTTTTTCTGCTCCCTGTTGTCCTCTGCCTCATCTCTTTCCATTCCCTCTGTTCCCCTCCTCTTCCATCTTTCACCAAGTCTCATCAACTCTCTGGTTCACCTTGTTTGCTCCCAGTTCTGAACTCGTCTATCCTCCGGCCTCTCCCCAGGGTTTGGGTGCAATTTCCAGTCCCAGTTGGTGAATGCGAGCAGGGTAGTCCAGCTCTTTCCCCTCCCAGAGGCTGTCCAGCAGCATCCCCACCCTGGCCAGCTCCACTCTGCTCCCAGCTGCCCGGCAGGCCTCCTGCTCTGTGGCAGGAGAGCAGCTGTGCCATCCTGGGGAGCCTCATCTGGGCTCATCCACTGGACCAGACGGAGCCCAGAGACGATGCGGCCCAAACACAGTCACCCCCTCATCAGGCATCAGACCCAGACCTCCCTGTCCACGCCCCCCCCTTCTGGTGCCCCCCCGAGAGGGGGGACCCCTCCGCTTTACCTTCATTATCTGCACAGAGGGACTCTCAGAGGGGCTGGGGTAGAGCTTTCTCTCCCTTCCCCAGTTACTTCCAAATAACTTACAATGAGTTTTATCTTTGTACTAAGAACACGCAGTGACATGAGTGTGCTAAACTCAGTCTGTTTGAGTTTGCAATGTTCACAACTGCCTTCCTGTGGCAGCTTCTGGCTCTACCAACTCGGAAGCCAAAGAACACAGGCATCCATGGGCACACGGGGGCTGTCCCGCTGGGGAAGTGGGCTGGACACAAGGGGCCACTGCTTCTCTCGGGTTTAGAGGGAAGACTCTAAAGTTTGTGGTCAACATCTTAGAAACCGTTCAGCACAAGCCTAACTAAGGAGCAGGAGACGGCTCCCAGCCCAATGGTTCGTTTGTCCACTCTCAGTTTCTCACCCAAGAGGTCATTTCAGCAGGTTTGGGGGAGTCTTGGTGTGGACCCACACAACCCCATGAAATACCCAAGTCCTGTTGACTTTGCGGGTGGCATCAGGAATCTCAAAACGCTGCATGCACAGAAATCTCACCTTTGTTCCCTGAGACACTTCGAGGGGTTGTCTACAGCCTATGTGAACACTTTTCCTACCATTCTTCTTCATAGTATCACAAAAACAAAATGCCCAGCCTAATTCTATCCTTGTGCTTGAGCTGCCTCTCCCATTATCCGGCGATTAGCACAATGATGGGGAACCAGAGTGCTTGGACCTACATTGCTGTGAGTGACCCATTATTCTTTCAGATTACATTTTACATGGAAATCAAATGAATTCTGTCAGAGCGCTGGGGCCAGGGAGAGAAGAAAATGCTTCATTGTTCAGTCCCGAGAGCCAGAGAGACTGCACGTGGCGATAAAGAGACCTGTGTTTGTGCAAACAAGGCGTGGGCTTCCAGTTTGAAAGATGCATTTGTTACACCAAAGCTCGAAATAGGAAATATGTGTGGGCAGAAACAACAGAGATGAAAGGGGAGAAAACTAATTATTACTACCACTGCATATGTGTATCGGGGTATTTATATAATATGTTAAACTTCTTTTGTTGGGAAAATGTTTGTCATATTAGTGAGAATGAAATTTTACCCAGGCAGGGGTATTCTGAGGCTTCAATGTTTTATATATCTTCTATATAACATAAATAAATATACATATATGCATTTGCATATTTGAATAAATAAGAATATATACATTTGTGATAGATCTACTGTGTTGTATTATTTATTTTGCCCAAATTTGTCTCCTGTTCCGCCTGTCCACTTGTCTTTCAGTGGGCCTCGTGTTTAGAGCAGCCAGTCTCTCATGTCTTTTATCCTCTTCATAAGTGTGTCTTTTATTTTTCTCTCTCAGGCATATGGCAGTTATAAATACTAAACAAAACATGAAAGGGGAAACAGAACCACTTGCAGTCAGTGGCTCAGGGAAACAACAGTATAACTGAGAAATCTATAAAAGGTCAGAGACTCAGAGACCTTAATTTCAATGGAAAAACATACCCTCAATAGAGTGTTCTGAAACAGGGGGAAAGAACTGGACGGTGCTGAGGCAATAATGTGCTTTCTTCACCATCAAAGGGGATGGAGACATTGGACTCAAGCCTCCCTTAAAAACCTCTTCTATTTCTGGGCCCTCCCTGGTGGCACACAGGTTAAGCTACAGCACTGTGAAGCTCTCCGCAGCCACTGCAGCACAAGTTCGATCCCAGGCCAGGGAGGTGATCCACACGGCGGCAGACCTCTCCTGCCCCACCCGCTACTCCCCTCAGCAGTGTACTTTGTCAGTCGGCCTGTTCTGCTCCCCACTCTGTCTCTGGTGAATCCTCTCATCCCCTCGCACCTCTGGCTTATACCCCAGTTCTGTATGCACAAATAAATCTTTAAAAAAAAAATCTCTTCGATTTCTGATGCCAACACATGAAGGGTTAGTAGTTTAACTTATTCATATAGTAATACTTATGAATCAGCTTACCATTAACAAGGCATTGTGCTGGTTGGTCAAGATCAAATTGGGGGTGATACTTAACACTCATTAGCTAGATCTCAAACAATTTTGTCAAATAAGAAAATCTTGGCCCTCCCTGGTGGCGCAGTGGGTTAAAGCACAGCACTAAGAGGCTAAAGCCACTTCAGCATGAGTTCAATCCCCGCCTTCCCTGGAGGAGATCCACATGGCGTGGCAGACCTCTCCTGACCCGCCCGCTGCTCCCCTCAGCAGTGTACTTCATTGATCTGCCTGTTCTGCTCCCCACTCTGTCTCTGGTGAAGCCTCTTAGCCTCTGCATTTCTGGTCTGTACCCCAGTTCTATATGAATAAATAAATAAATCTTTAAAAAAAAAAAAAGAAAAGAAAAGCTTTCCCTGTCCACTATAAAAATGATCCTTATAGAATGCTTAGTGAAATAAGCCAGGAAAGAAAAAGAAAAATACTGCACGACTTCACTCATAGTAGGAGCATAAAGGAGGGGGGAGGGAGGCGCAAGGGAATAATAATAATAATGAATAATGAACGACTACCTACCAAAGACATTTTATGGGGTGGAGTGGGAAGTGGGCTCAAAAAACTGGACTAATGTGATGGCACATGGGTGATTTGGTGATGGAAAGCCCATGGGGATTACAACTGAGGTGGAAAAAGGTAAAAAAATGATGTAAAATGAAACTACTGTATTATTTAAACATATATTAAAAATGATCCTTATAGACCTGAGAAACAGAGCAGGGAAGAGGGACAGAGGGGAGTTAATCAAAGGGACTGTGGTAATGGTTTGTGGGTGAGGTGGTGGTGGAAGAACTGGGGGCTATATCTGAGGGGAGAAGTCAATGGATAGTGATGTCAGCTAATTAAAAAAAATCAGATTTTGGTTATTAGTGGAGGGAATCTTTTTAGGACACTGTTGAAATACCAAAATACAAAATGCTCAAGGAGGAATAACACAGTGATTTGCAAATTTGTATATATTAGGGTCACAAATGGAAATTGAGAAGTGTTGAGATTCTGGAAACCATCCTCCAGACTGCCCAGTCTGTTTCAGTCAGTCTGGGCTGTGGTCAGAAAATCTGCTTATAAACTCTTCAAGTGATCGTGCAGGTGTTTTTTTTCGGATTGGCTGAGAGAAGTACAGTTTCAGGAGTGAAGCACTTAAATTCCACCCATATATGCTGGATCACTTAGATTCCATCCATATAGGTTGGCACAATCCTAAAGCATTTTAAGTGTTTACCACTGAAATCCCCAGTACGACCATGAAGATTGAAAACTAATCTAGAAAGAGCACCCTTGTCAATCTTCACTTACACTTTTGCTTAAGACTAATTACTCTTATTACCTCACTCCAATGAGAAAGGCAGAGGGGTTGGGGTTGGGGGAGGGGAGGTATCACTTACTGGCAGCCTCCAGACATAGCACACAACAGAGGAAACATGTAAAGTCTGAAGCCTTAAGATGCTAACTCAAGGTCCTGCCTGGTGGCACAGCGCGTTAAAGCACAGCACTGCAAGCGAGCTGCACCCACTTCAGAGTGAGTTCGATCTCCACCCTGGAGGTGACCCACCTGGCACAGCAGACCTGCAATGCTGCCTCACCCGCTGCTCCCCTCAGCAGTGTACTTCCTCAGTCTGCCTGTTCTGCTCCCCACTCTGTCTCTGGTGAACCCTCTCACCACCCCTGCACCTCTAGATTGTACCTCAGTACTGTATGAACAAGTAAAACAAATAACTTAAAAAAAAAAAAAAGCTAACTCAAGAGACCAAGGCAAATAACAGGAAACTTCCCTAACACAGAAGAGCAAAGGAAGACAATCAGAGCATGCTGATGGAAGATGGTGTAGACAACTCCCAGAGCTAGACAGCTTTTGGCCTTTAATGAGATCCTTTAATGAGATCCTAGCATGGTCTCGGCTGGGCCTGTGGGTATCAATTAAGGAAGACAGAAGAAGGTAACCTCATGTTTCATGGGGCTCCAGATGACAAGACATAGAGCTCCAGTAAGTCAGGAACTCCTGAACAATCTTACTTGTGAATCATCCCAGCTACACACTCTGTTCTTTTCTAAAATTAGTCATACTTATTAGTTGACTTCTCAGAACATTTCTAGAAAAAGGTCTATATGTGCTATGAATCAGTAATTTGTTCCCAAATGAATACTAATTAAAAAACCCACATTCAGTCTTAGGTGGATGAGTTCTATGAAGGAAACCACTGAGTTAACATTCATTGTTATAACTAGCACATTCTGGAATAAAAGTTTGTAGTTTTCTACATAAAGCAACTCATTAATGCATGAAAGTGTGTGTGTGTATGCATCTGATATTTCAAAAAATTTTCCCATTGACCCAGCCCTCATTTTTCAAATCACTATAAAATTACTTGTTCATTTTGGCACCAAACTGTTGATATTACAAATATTTCTTTCCATTAACTCCCTTATTTCTAAATCTCAAAATATGTTTTTCAGCTCTTTCAAGCTACTCACTTGGGAATCGCCATACAATTCATGGTGAGGTAATTCCAGGTATTTTAGAACAGTAAAGCAATATTCATGTCAAATAAATTGTGGTGCAAGAACAATAGATTATTATAAGAATAATAGAATAATTCATTTATTTATTCCATTCAGTAATCAGCATTGGAACCGGTAAGTAGCCTGGGGTCTCAGAGGTAAAAAGGGACATTTCTATACACTAGATCTCTGTTGGTGGCCAGTCAGATTTATCTTTGAAGTAGAAACCAGCCTTTTGTACTTTTCAACTCATTAGATTTACATACTATATAATTCACTCATGTAAAGTATACAGCTCCATTCTTTATATAGAATTTTGTGTAATCCTTTCCCCAGTCCTATTTTAGACAATATCTGTCACCTCAAAGGAGAAACACCAGACCCATTAGCAGTCTCTCCCTATTATCTCTCTAAATAGGTGGCAATTGTTAATCTACATCCTGCCTTCATGGATTATTATTCTGGACATTCCATATCTATGGAACCATCAGTGTATTATTTTCTGACATTACACTTAACATACTGTTATCAAGTTTTCCACCTTTGGTTTTGTGAATAATGTTTTTATCGACACTATGTTTGATATGTTACTATGTGACATGTGCTCCTATGTGATCCTATGCTTGTGTGTTCATTTCCCTTAATCTTATTTCTGGGAGTAGAGTGGCCTGGTTGTGTGATTACTCTGTGTATGATAGGTTAAAATATTTCTTTTTTAACATGGCTGTAACATCTTACACCAGCACTAGTATTATAGAAGAGTACTAATTTCTCCATATTTTTGCCAACATTTGTCACTATCTTTCCTTTCTGCTTTAACCATTTACTGGATATGAAATGTTATCTCACTGAGATCTTCCATGAAGAGTCAGGATATTGAACATCTGTGGTGTGCTTATTGACCACATGTGTTTCTTAATGGGAGAATGTATATTCAAAACCTTTGTCCATATTTTTTTACTTTGTCCATTTCTTATTTTTTTTATTATTAGATTATAAGTTGTTTATATATTCTGGATACCAAGTTTTTAATCAAGCATATGATTTGCAATTCTTTTATGTCATTCTGTTTGTCTTTTTCACTTTCTTGACAGTGTCTTTTGATTCACAATAGTTTTTAGTTTTATGAATTTCAGTGTATTCTTTTTGTCACTAATCAAAATAATCAGGTTAATCAAGTGGCAGGCTATACACTCAATAAACAAAAATCAGTTGAGTTCTTTTATATGAGCAATGAGGTAGACTAGAAAGAAGAAAAAGTGACTCAGTGTACAGTCACAACAATGAAAATTGAATACTTAGGAGTTAATCTAATAAAGGAGGTAAAGGCTCTGTGCGAAGAAAACTATAAGATAACGTTAAAAGAAAAGATAAAGATCAGGGGCATTCTACTTCCTGACTTCAAACTTTACAGCCATAATAATTAAACAACCATACTGGAACAAAAACAGAAACTCAAACCAATGGAATAGAATTGAGAACCCAGAAATAAACACATACAGTGAATCTATGACAAAAGAGCTAAAACACACTCTGGAATGAGGAAAATCTCTTCAATAAATGGTGTTGGGAAAATGGACAGATGAATAACAAAGGAGTGAACTAGACCACTATCACACACCAGACACAAAAATCAATTCAAAGTGGATAAAAGACTTGGATGTAAGACCTGACACCATAAAACCCATAGAAGAAAATACAGGCAAAACACTTCACGACATTAGCTTCGGTGATGTCTTTAGGGATTTATTTCCAACAGCAAACAAAACAAAAGAGAACATAAACAACTGGGACTACATTAAACTAAAAAGCTTCTGCACAGTGAAATAAACTATACCTAACATGAAAGGATTCCTTACTGAATGGGAGTAAATATTTGTACACCATAAGTATGAGAAAGGACTGATATTAAAGATCTACCAAGAACTCACACAACTCAACAAAGAGAGAGAAAAAAAAATAACCAGTGAAAGAAAATGGGAAGAACAGTTACATAGGCATTTCACCAAACAAGACCAACAGGTAGTAAACAGGCACATGAAAAAAATGTTCATCATCACTTATTATCAGGGAAATGCTAATCAAAGCCACAATGAGGTACCTACCACCTCATACCTGTGTGATGGCCCATATCAAAATGATCAGAACAACAATGGCTGTCAAGGATGTGTGAATAGAGAAGCCTCCCACACTGTTGGGGATACAAACTACTCTAGCCACTATTAAAGGCAGTATAGAGGTGTCTCAACAGATTAATAGTGTATCTGTCACACAATCCAGTAATTCCGTTCTAAGACATCTACTTGAAGTATTAAAAAATATTTATTTGAAAGGAAACTTGCACTCCCATGCTCATTGCATCACTGCTTATAATAGCCAAACTGTGGAAACAACCAACGTACCATAAAATAGATGTCACATACCCATAGGAATATTACTCACTGATCAAAAATGACAGACTCATGTCATTTGTGGCAACATGGATGGAGTTTGAAGAAATAAGATTAAATGAAATAAGTCAGGTCAGAAGAAGAAAGATAAATACCAGGTGGTGGGGCCCTCCCTGGTGGCACAGTGGGTTAAAGCACAGAACTAAGAAGCTAAAGCCACTTCAGCCTGAGTTCGATCTCTTCCCTGAAGTGGGTTCGATCCCCGCCCCGGAAGTGACCCACATGGTGCAGCAGACCTCTCCTGACCCACCTGCTGCTCCCCTCAGCAGTGTACTTCGTCAATCTGCCTGTTCTGCTCTCCACTCTGTCTTTGATGAATCCTCTCACTGCCCCTGCACCTCTGGCCTGTACCCCAGTTCTGTATGCATAAATAAATCTTAAAAAAAAATACCAGATGTTGCCACTTACATGTGGAATTAAAACAAACAAACAAAACACTAAGGATCAGATAAAAAGCTTAAAAACAAAACCTTGAGAACTCATTATAGAACTGAAGCATCCAGAAAGAGAAGGAAAGGGTGAGAACAAAAAAGGCAGGGAGCAAGGGACTGTGATCATGGACGATGGCTGATCTGTCACTATGGTGGTGATCTCCAGAGGGGTGAAGATGGTATACTTGCAAAGTACCAGTGATAATGTAAGCTAATGCTACCTCAAAATTTAATTTTATTTTAGAGGGGACGCATCCATCAGTAAGTGTAATTAATGTTAGCTTTGATTTTTTTATTGATATCCTTTATCAGGTTGAAGAAATTATTTTCCATTCCAAATTTGTTATATTTTTAATCACTAAATCATGCTGTATTTTATCAAATGCTTTCCTGTCTCTTTTGAGATATTTCCCCCACTTGATTCTCTGAACATGGTATATTGCATTATTTTTCAGCTGTTAAATCTAATTTGCATTTTGAGGATGAATTCCACATGGTCATGCTATATAATTCTTTATATCTTGTTAAGTTTGCTTTGTGAAATTTTGTTGAGGACTCTTGTTTTTATATTCACAAGAGATGTCAGTTGGTATTTCCTTATGATGTCTTCACCTGATTTTGTTATCAACGTAATACTGACGAGATAGAATTAGCCGGGAAGCATTCTCTTCAATATTGTTGACAAGTCGGTAAAGATTAAATCCATTTTTCTTTAAATGTGTGTTAGAATTCACCAGTGAAAGCCATGTATGTTTGTGGGATTGTTTGACTCAATTCCATTTTACATCAAAAACAATCTGCAGAATTAAATAAAATGATTTAGAGGTGTTATCTTTTCACTTAACAAGATAGTCTTGAGATACTGTAGAACCAGAAAAGCAAAATGCAGAGAGCAGAGAAATTGATTCTGTATAACTTGTTGAATTATATAATTTAAATGTACTAGATATTTAGGTGTGTCTGTATTGCTGTGTATGTATACATCTTTTCATTACAAATAATTAACATTTATTTTTATTTCAGATATATAAACATCATTATTTCACAAGTACCCACTGGCATTGGGACTCTTTCTATGGACAGATTCCTGGGAATGGTATTGCTGGGTAGAGGATAAAGTGTATTTCTAGGTTTAATAAATGTTGCCAGTTTGCTCAAAATATAAGTTAACAATTCTGATTTTCATAAAACATATGTGAGTGTCCATCTTCCTGCATCCCTGACAACAATGGCTGTTTTTAAATTTAAAATATTACGAGTCCTGGGTCCTCCCTGGTGATGCAACAGGTTAAGGCGCAGCACTAGAAAGCCATCAGCAGCCACTGCAGTGCAATTCACAATTTCAACCCCCAGCCAGGGAGCTGACCCACGGCCCAACAGACCTCTCCTGTCTCGCCCACTGCTCCCTTCAACTGTGTATTTCAGAGGATACACTGTTCTGCTCCCCACTCTGTCTCTGACAAATCTTCTCACCCCTGCACTTCTAGCCTGCACACCAGTTCTTCTATGCAATAATAAATAAAATCTTTAAAGTAATGAATGAATGAATGAGAGTGAATGAATGTGGTCTTGGCCATTTCTTCATTTGCAGAGATGTATCCAGTTGCATCAACAGCTTTTTGAAATAAGCCAATCAAGTCTTTTCCTTTGAATAGAAATAAAGTTTGCCACTTTTAGTGCTTCTTACAGGTGTTACTCCTTGGCGTATCACTAGTTCAAATCGTTAACTCGTATTTAATAACTCCTTATGTAAGTGAAAGTGCTTCACACCTTGAAAGTATTATCTTCATCAGATTTTGATATTTTGCTGAATATTAGTTTGTTAGTTTTCTATGTCTGATGGTCATGAACTAGCCTATATAACATTTGTATTGATGATCTGTAAATGATGGATGAAAATGAACTTTGAACTAATCTGTGTTATTGGCTTTTACAGTGATAAAGTTTGATGATATTTATAATAGTATCTAGAATAATATAGTATTCCCCTTTTCCTCACCCTGAGTCAATTTTGGTAGTTTATATGTTTCTATGAAATTATACATTTTCTCTACATTGCCCAGTTGAGTCCATGAAGTTGCATGTATGATTTTTTTTTAAATCTTTGTTTTTACAGCCCTATCTTTTTTCTTATAATCTTGTGCATTTCTCTCTCCTCTCTCTCGCTTTCTCTGTCTTTTTCACTCTCCTTCACAAAACTACTGATATATTTTATTGGTCTTTTCAAGGAAATAATTTTTGGGTTTCACTGTCATTGCTTCTTTTAATTTTTATTTACCACAGACTTTATTAATTCCATTTCTGTTTCTTATTCAATTCTGTAGTGAATGCATTTCTTTATCAATTTAATCTGTGGCTATATAGTTTCCAGTTAGTATGGTTTTCAACTTCCATTGGTTTAAGACTATGAATGTTTACTTCTGCTTTGCCACCTAGGTATATAATTCACTGACTTATGGATAACTTTCTTAATTTTTCAATAATTTTGTTTTTGCTTGTTTTAAGCAGCAGCTTCTTTTTTTCTATTAAGATTAAGGAATATGATGCATATAATCACTCCTTTTTTTTAGATCAAGTGTGTGGTTTCATATATTGAGAGTGGTGGTAAATTGGTATACTGAATTAGGATACTAACTTGTCAATATCCAATGACAGATGTGTGCATTCTATGATATAGCTATTCCACTTACAGAATTAAAAGACACACATATAGGGCCCTCCCTGGTGGCACAGCGGGTTAAAGCACTGCACTAAGAAGCTAAAGCCACTTCCGCATGAGTTCGATTCCCGCCTGCCCCGGAGGTGACCACATGGCGTGGCAGACCTCTCCTGACCCGCCCGCTGCTCCCCTCAGCAGTGTACTTCATCAATCTGCCTGTTCTGCTCCCCACTCTGTCTCTGGTGAGGTCTTTCACCACCCCTGAGTCTCTGGCCTGTACCCCAGTTCTGTATGCACAAATAAATAAATCTTTAAAAAAAAAAGACACACATATAGATATACACATATTTTATTTATATATGCATATATACATATACATATATAAATACACACATATTTATATACAGGCATACATTTATACATACATGTACATATATACATACACACACACACACACACACACACAAGGAGACTGTATATGTATGTCTGCATAACAGAATATGTGGGCCCTCCCTCATGGCCTGAAGAGTTAAAGCACAGCACTACACAAGCTATCTGCAGCCACTGCAGCACGAGTTTGATCCCTGACCAGGGAGGTCAGTGACCCACATGATGCAGCAGACCTCTCCTGTCTCACCTGTTGCTCCCCTCAGCAGTGTACTTCATCAATCTGCCTGTTCTGCTCCCCACTCTGTCTCTGGTAAATCCTCTCACTGCCCCTGCACCTCTGGCCTGTACCCCAGTTCTGTATGCATAATTTTTTAACAGAAATAACAGAACATGTATATGCCTATATATGTATATACATATATTCACATATACATGGAGACATATATATATATATGTGTATATATATATATATATATACACGCACACATATATATAAAACTATGATTTCAAAAATTATTAGAAGCAGCCTAATTAACCTACAGATGAGAGTTCTTTAGAAAGGGCTAGAGTAAATCAACTGTGATTAGCTCACACAGTAGGTTGCTCTATAATGATTAAAATGAATTAGTATGTATATCAACTCTAAGGCTATGATATAGAGTGTAAACAGTAACAACCATGTACAGTGTGCAAACATTTATTTTCATTTTAAAGGCTCACACTAGTACCATCTGTTTCTGTGGAAACAGCCATATGTGTCCAGGTAGAAAAACATATATGAAAAGTTACATGTAAACTTCCAAATATCAGTTAACTCCAGGGAGGGAAAGAGGGAGAGAAATGGAGGGTAGGATTTGAGCCATATTTTAATTTTTATTCCTTAAAAGAAAATTGTAGGGAACATGGTCAAACAAAATCCTGTTCAAGCTTTGAGGAAAGTGCCTGGTGTCTGGTACCTGTTCCCGCTCACCTGAACACACCAAGGTGTTTGGTTAGCTCACAGCTGCTTTCCCACATGACACATAGGGAAGAAGTTGATGTCAGTTTTAAATAGCAAATTAGGAATTCAAGTTCCAACCAAACAAGATCTAAATGAATGAAATGCCTTTTTTTTTTTTTTTTAAGCCTAGGAAGTAGAAGACTTGTCAAGACTACAATTACTCTTCAAATTATCCCAGGGAATTTTCCTAATGGAAAGAATTAGGTTTGTTCTTTGTAGCTAGGGAGCAAATGCAGGAACAGTGACAGAACCAAGAAGAGGCAGCTCCAGCTCACGTGACGGCCACCAACCAGTGGCTGGACGGGCCCAGAACTGGGATGGTGTACTCCAGGAGGCAGTGATCTTGGTTGGCACAAGCGACTCAGAGACAAAACAGAGTTTCATAAGGGATATTGAGTAGGGATCCATAATGCTAACAGATACCATTTCGTGAGTGCTTACTATGTTTCAAGCATGTCATATAGATTAATTTTTCAGTTTCCCTAACAGCCCCGTCAGTGGTAGAGTGTTCATAAAAAAAAAAACAAAAAACAAAAAACACTGCTATTCTTTTTGCAAAGCACATACACCACGGTATCTCGCATCCAGAGAATGAGACCTTGATGATGACCCCGTTTCTTACCAAAAAATCTTGGTTGTCAGCTTAGGGGTTATTACTCAGACAACAGACGAGACTTTATACGATTCAGAGTCTTTTTCTTAACCCAAGTCATTCCCACAAAGGAAGAGGGAGAATAAAGAACTGAGGACGGAACACAAATTACTGGCCAAGACGTCACACCCACTGGCCAGACAGAGAGATTCAGACGCCGTTGCTGTTACCAGTGTCTGCATGACGCAGAGCTAGTTAGTTCCTCTGGGCCACTGAGTCTATGTCTCCTTTATCCAGGAACCCTTTGGTCTCCAACTGTTTACTTGCCAGGGGTGGGGGGTGGGTGGGTGTGGGTGAATCTCAGAAAACAGATGACCCCCATATGGGAAATGGCAGCTCACTCTGCAAGGGCCCCACCCCACCCCCGCACACGGAGGACTCACTGCACTCACCACCAGGGCCGTCTGGACACCAATGTGGCTGCCTCTTCCCCATGGCAGACACAGTTCTGAGCTTCCCTGCGAATGATCTGGGTGGATAATGTCAGCTGATTATGAATTTCTGGTGCGTGGCCCATAGCTATTGGTGATGAATCGGGCTGCAACACAAGGGGACTTTTGATCCAGCGCACACTTCTGTATAATGAGAAGTAAAGTAGTGTAGATGAATGGTGTCAGCATTTTAATGGGACCTGGGGAAATGGCTGGGTGATAGATTCTTTCTGCAGAGAGCAGCCTAGTCTTCTGCCTCCCAGATTTGCATCAAGGAGAGCCCAAGGGGAGCCACTGAAAGGTCACTGCATCTCTCTTTGACAGGTGTTGGCACAAGAGTATCCTAGCTGTGTCCACCTTCTCTCTGTCGCTGACCTTCTTCTGCTGAATGGGACGCTCAGAGCAAGAGACGTGAGAGCCCATCCCGGGTGGGAATGTTGGAAGTGCCATCAGCACACGTGTTACAAAGGATGTATCATCATCAGGAGTGACAGGCCCTGACGCAGCCAGAGGACTTACGAAGGGTAGCCCGTGCTTATGGGTGGTGCCTTTGGCAAGCAAGCAGTCCAGCTCTGTCAATGTTGACACACGCTGTTAGCTTGTAAAGAGCAGCCAGGGTCAACGGGATGGCTGAGCCATTCCGCGAGGCTTGGGCATTTCCACAAAGACTAGGAAAGTTCCTACTGAACATCTCCAGGATGCCTAGGGGATGCACATGCTTTGCATTTATCATTTCCGTCAATAACCCCTTTACCACATAGGCATTACTTTTCCGATCGTATGCATAAGAAACTTGACGCTTTGGGTGCTTTCTTGCCACTGTTGAGATCACATAGGTAGCAAGAATAACCACAGGAAAATGACCATGGTTGCAGCCACTGTCATTCTGAGCTTGTACGTGACATTCACGATAAACCAAACACCCGTCTGAGAGACTTTTATGTCTGATTTTGAGTATCAAGATAATATTACAAGACTGGGCCCTGCACCCATGTATTTTACAAGTGAGGAACTGAGACCTACTAAGGTTATGTGACCTATTCAGAGTCACCGGAAGTAAGCGTGGTGTGACTTGAACCCCAAACATCTGGGCTTAACCATTATGGTTTAGGCGCCAGATTAAAAATGGCAAGGTGCTGTGAGAAGGGGAGCATCTCCCAGCCTGCACTGCCGCCTTGCCTGACCCTCTCTCTGCCTTTGAGTCACTGAAGGTCACACATTCACAAGTACCCCTTTACCCGTCACCGGCCCCGGACCAAGTGAGGTCTCTGCTGTGCACACAGTTCCTGACTCTGCTCTACTGTAATACTAACCACACTTGGATGTTATTTCTTGCATAGCATTTTGACTTTCCCTTCTGACTGTAAGCTGCAGGAGAGGACAGGTGCTGGGTCTTTATTTGAATGCATAGCTTCATGGACTAGGCTCATGTCCACTTAAATAAAATGCCCTTCTGACATGTGACCACATTTACCAACACTCCTACATGGAATAATGGACACCTGGGAGGTATACTTGGGCTGGCCTATACAATATAAATGATTTGCCAAAGTCAAAATTCCTACTGGGTGACTCCAGGAGGCACCAGAAAAAGCAGATGATTGCATTCTTGAGTTGTAGACACCAGGGTGCTGCGAGTTGCTCTGGGATAGCCAAATGGAAGGAAAAATCCCTTCCTGCCCTGTGGTAAACAGTCAAACACTGGGATTTCCCCATACAGGTTCTAAATCAAAAGACTATGTACAGAGATTTGCAATCAAGGTTTCTCACCTTGGCAGCTCTCTAAAGTATGGTTACTGATAAGCAACAGACAATACACTGTGTTATTAATGACAGCTCATGAGTTTTCTAAGCTAATTCATGGAATAAACATTTGCTGATGGATGAGCCAATGAGCCAATAAATGAATGAACATAATGAAGTCAGGTTTGCTCCAAGTTCACCTGAGCAAAACCTGATGTTTTTCTAGCAGCATGTGGGTATCTCTACTTCCTCTGTCGACACTTGACTTTGCAGTTGAAGCCCGTTCCTGATGACACCCTGTGACCTAAGGGCGGTTGTGAGCCACTTTTTGTACTGGAGAAAGGGCAGTGCACAGAGCTGAGAACTTCTGCTTTATGATCTATCATTACTGTTGTTGCTATTTTTGTGGTTTTGTTATTATCCTACATGTGCCTTTGCTCCTGAGCACCCGTGATAGCCTAGGGCTGATATACCCAAAGGAAAACTCAAGGCAGGATTGAGAAAAGAGCACAGGGCTTGGGACCTCCCTGGTGGTCTAGGGGGCAAATCTCAGCCCTGTCACTGCTGTGGCCTGAGTTTGACCCCCAGCCAGGGAGCAGACCCACATGGCACAGCAGACATCTATTTTGCCCGCTGCTCCCCTCAACAGTGTGCTTCAGTCACTCTACCTGTTCTGCTCCCCAATCTATCCCCACGCTCCTGCTTCATGGTAAACAGTCAAAGACTAGGATTCCCCATACAGGGAATCCCAAAGCACTCAGTACCTTGATTACACCACACCTCCTGTCTATACCCCAGTAATTCAATGCAAAAATAAATAAATAAATAAATAAAGCCTGAATATCTGAGGAGGAGTTAGCTGGGCCCAAGCACAAAAAGGGAGCTCAAACTGAGTTGCTGAGCCTAGCAGTGCTGTCTCACAGCTATCTCTGGTGCTGACCTACTTTTTGTGATCTCATCTTACTGGGGTAGATCTCCCCCTCACAACAGCTACAACACTGTGATGTTTCTAAATCCAGGGTCAGTCCCACTGCTCCTGACTTGCCTTTGATATCAAAAGGCTGCTTCATGAGACATGGCTTTGTTTATTCAAATCTCATTCCTCCCTCACATCATTTTAATGATTTTTAAGTCCAGACTATTAATCTTCTTACCCGAGTTAAACCTTTCTCCCAATATGTTCTTTTATAGATATATCCCAACTCGGAAGCTTACATTCATTGTCCTCTGTGGGCTTTCTCGAGGACAATGATTAGCCAGAAACTCTTGTTGTCTGTCAGTGTGCTGGGGAAAATACTCCACCATGACTGGGGGGCCGGGGAGTTGATGCTTTCTGGGGTCAGTTCCCTGTGGAAACTTGCAGGATCAAGCAATTGAATCCAGTGTATTTTGGAAAATCATGGTGTTGGCCATGGTGTAAGCCCAGGGGATAAGGCAGACTTAGGCCAGTGCTATGGAGAGGACAGTGATGTGACCAAATTGTAAATCAATGAGAACCACGCCAGAAGTTTGTGTAAGGTGTGGGGGGGGGGGGGGGGGGGGGGCTACTTG
>NW_004567129.1:18919259-18947029 GCF_000260355.1 Condylura cristata
GGGGGGGGGCGCTGAGCAAACCACAGGCCCAGCCACGGATGCAGAGATGGGGCACTAACTGTTCATCACCAAGCCAGCACCAGGAATGAGGGCAACTGAGGGGCACAGAATTGTATCTCTGCTGTGATGGGAGAAAGACTTCCGCCATTTTCGGAATTCAACAAGTTCTTTCTCAACATTGGTTTTCTTTTCTTTTTTAAAAAGATTTATTTATTTATGTATACAGGCCAGAGGTGTATGTGTGGGAGCAGCAACAGGATTCACCAGAGACAGAATGGGGAATAGAACAGGTGGATCTACTGAAATCCACTGCTGGGGGAGCATCAGGCAGACAGGAGAGGCCTGCTGCGCCATGTGGGTCAGCTCCCTGGCCAGGCATAAAACTTGTGTTGCAGTGGCTGCACAGAGCTGTGTCTTAACCCCTTGCACCACAAGGGAGGGCTCTCAACATTGGATTTTCTTAATCACACTTCTTTCTACCTCTTCCAGCATCCTTAGCCCAAGTCTTCATTTATCTAACTCCTACCCATTCCTTCATTCTCAGCTCAAATGTCATCTTCCCCCATGACATTTGGTCTGCTCTGTCACACACTACTTGGTTAAAATCTTTGATTGATGCTCCCATAATAGTTTTTAAATCCTCTTTGTTAACTTTCATTACACTCAATATACTTAAGGCCTGCCTTCTTCAATCAGTGTGTTCAATTAATTAAACAGGGAAGCCATTAGACAGATGTGGTTTTAACCCTTGGTGGTCTTCATAAACAAATCAAAATCTAAGCCTGTCAGTGCCTCAACATTGCATAATCAAAATGTTAAGGACAACTAGTCAGAAAAGCCAAAAGGCTTTAGACGATAGTCAGTCAATAATTCCTCTTTTTGCTTCCACACTTCCTCGCTAGATCTTTCCCTGGTTCCTGTAGGCAGAATGCTTCTAAGCATTTATAGTTTGGTGCTACCAGGTTGAAATACATTTTTATTCAAATAAAATTTTAGAAGTCTAATGAGTTTATCTTGTGACCAGTGTAAACCTGAGATTGTGTCTATCTGCTTCTCTGTGTATTTTCAACATCTTCTTTTAGCAGGTAAAATAAGGGGCATCCCAGGACCCCCAAACCTGTGCATTCTAAGTGGGTTCTGCCATCTGCCACATAAAGACAAACATATTCATAGTGCATAAAATCTTCAATAGAAAAGAACTTTGTTACAGTAAGTGTACAACAGAGAATATGCAAAGGAGAGAAGAGGAAGAATACAGGTAAAATGGCTTCCCCTTAAAAAAATCAATGGCTCTCATTCCCTTGTGGGTACATGCCCAGCCAAACAGAGTCAACCAAAGCAGGGCCACTGAGGCTCAAAAGCTTCCCCTAAGTCTAAGACACCTTCTGGTGGGGACCCAGAGAGTGAGAGGAAGAGGGGCCAGGCGATTCTGAAGGAAAAGGGGAAAACCAAAACACAAGGCAACGTAAAGGCTGCTGTGTCGCTGTCAGCCTTCCCGCTCTCTCTCACCCCCATCTCTGTCTCTTTCAAGTGTTTCCTTCCAGGTCCCCAAGCCTCTAGTGCAAGTCCAGGGCAGAGAAGCGAGCCTGTCTGCTCTCCATGCCTCAGATTGCCTTCTCCTCGTTTTCCTAAGTCCTCTCCTGGGACGTCCCCAGCCTTCCAGTAGCTCCACCTCACCTCTCAGCTGCCCTTCAGCAGGTGGGGCAGGGAACCTGGGCCCTCGCCTCTCTGCAGATGACACACTAGTCCCCGGGGGCCTGGGACCTTGTCACCACTCTTCTGTTTGTGTCTTTGGGCATGGCGTGAAGCGATGTGAAATGACAACAAACACCGATTGACAGAGGAGGGCAACACCACACCACAGAGCGCTTTGACCATATCTGCCACTAAACTATGTTCCCAGACACCTTGGTTTTGAAAGGCCAAAGTAGAGGTGAAGAAACAACAGATTTTCTTCCAGCTTTGAAGGGATTATTTCATAGGAAAGGAAGATAAAAGATGGCAGTTGATGACCTTACATACACTGAGGATGGCTTCCCAGGAATTAATCTCAGGGGGAGTTGACAGTGCAGAAAATGATCTCATATCTCACAGATGAACCCCTAGATATTCCTGAAAGTAAGGAGCCATTTGTCAATGTGTGCCCTAAAAGCACAAAGACAAGAGGGGATATCTAAGGGATTATTCATGGTAGCGGGAATAGTAACTGGAAGCAGACATGACGTCACGGATGAAAATACCTGTCCGGTCACACCTCTGAGGTACAGTATCTGGGCTTTTGGATGATGGATTGAGAGTGTCATCCATTTCCTGAATATCACTGAGCTATAGTTTACTTGGTGCTGTAACCTTAAGAAATCCAGGCTCAGGCCTTGTCCTGATAAGTCTGCCATCTAACAGAGGAGAAAGACCATCCGATAAAGAAACCAGCAATTTATTTGCCACGATGGCAAGAATGGTTCAAATGGGCCTCCCTTGTGGTTCAGGGTATTACAGTCTCAGCACAATCAAGATCTCACCAGCCACTGCAGGACAAGTTCAATCCCCAGCCAGGGAGGTGACCCACATGGTGCAGCAGACCTCTGCTGCTCCTCATAGCTGGGTGTTTCAGTAGATCTGCCTGTTCTGCTCCCTACTCTGTCTTTGGTGAATCCTCTCACTCCCTGCACCTCTGGCCTGTACCCCAGATATCATATGCATAGATAAATAAAATACATATTTTAAAAAAAGTACTGCAAAGAAGAGACACAGATTTGAGTAACACACCACCGTCCCTTGTCAGGGCACATGGCACTGAGTGACAGTCAGACTCTCCTAAGTGTCCCTCGCAGCTTGCTCAGAGACTACTATCAACCCGGGGACCCCTGGGGGAGTCTAGGCCCTCCTCCCTGCTGGCTTTATGGGCCCTCTGCTCCCACCAGTGGGGGGAAAAAAAGAGGAATTTAGAGCAGGAAGAGAAGTAAGTTTCCTTCTAGCTCTGCAGTTGTGAGACTTTAACTTTGTTGAACATTAAAATTAAAAGGGCAAAACCTCTCCCCCAGACCTTTGCAGGACACCCCATGGACAAGCTACAGAAGGGAGCCTGGTGAGAGGCAATTAACCACAGATCACTAACAGCTCAATGCAAAGGCCTGTGTCCAGGAATTCCTTTTGCCAGAGGTCCTGGGAGCATTTGCTGCAGAGAAACGAGTTTGCAAATAAGCACTTTTCTTTGTTAAGTTCTCTTTGCCCAGCTCCATTAGCTTCCAGCTCCGTTTTCAGCTGCTAGGGCTGTCTTTTCATCTTGAACTTTACATATTCTTCTAGTTTAGCCCAGTCACACGGAGCCCTTTGGCAAGCCACTCTCTCTCCCACTGAGAATTGCTGGGTACCAAGGCGGAGAAGAAAGTTCCGAGTCGGCCAACTTTTCCCCCACAACCCCTCACTCCGCCTCTCTTTGTGCTTAACAATGGATTTCAAAATCTTAGGTTTCCTTTGTCATCAGGAGAGACATTGGAGTCAAACAAAGGGAGAACAAAAATCCCAGACATGCTGAGAAAATGCAAGAGAAAGGGGGAGAGAGAGTGTATGTGTGTGTGTGTCTGTGTGTGTGTGCAATCTCCCCTGCCAGCCCCCCCCCACACCCCTGATTAGCCCTGGAACCCTCAGGAATGTATGCCATGTGGGGTTGAGTTAGTGGGTTGAGCAATGTTCCTTCTAACTTCCTGCTGCAAAATTAACCTCTCTTTCGTCTTCTGCAAGGAAGGGAGATGAGGACCTTCGGTCTTTGTTCCTACCTGCCACCCACATCCCTGGCACTCATGACACTCATGGCTGGAGGGGGCCAGTCCGCACCCCCTCTCCAGCCATGCTCCTTGCCCGACTTATCACAGTGTCCTGCCTTTCCTCAGCCTCCCTCAACTCCCTCCGACATCTTCCCATGAAACCAGCACGCTGTCTCACGTGTGCAGCCGGCTAGCTTGCTGTCTACTTCTTGCAGGAGGAGGTGAGGCTTTTCCTGGCAAGGCAGCCTAACTATTCCTGGGTTCCTGATGGGGCCCCCTCTTCCAGGTCCCCCTTTTCTGACTTAGTCACGCTTGGGTTTCTTTCCTTATTATTTTGTTCACTTGTGTTCCCTTCTGGACATTAACATTTTTCTTTTTCCTGTAGGTAAACCCTGCATCCCTCTCTCCAAACCCCTCTGGGTGCTGGTCTACTCCGGCAGCCTGGATTAGGTGAGCTTAGCTGTAGTTTTCACTGCTTTTCTCCAATCTCACCATCCTTTTTTCCATCTTATTAGTACCTGTATTGTGCACCTTGTTAGTCCTTGTATTGTCCACCTCTGGGTGGAACCCCTCTACCCAGACAGTCCAGGACGTGTATTACAGTTCCACTATAGCAGTTTCTTAATAAGTCATTACAGTAGTCAGGGAACCAAGTAGGGGAACAATGGGGCTCCCCTAGATGCAGGACCCAGAGAAAGAGAGGTCTTCCTGAGAGAAGCTGTGTGCTTTCTTTAAGGGGAGTTTAGCACATGCTTCTGGGTTCAGGCAGCAGGAAACCACATAATGCAGGACTCAAGGACTCTGGCTCACATGCATTTGAACATGGGCCTTCATCACCTAAGACCTCTGTGCACCTAAGACCTCCCCACCTACAGCAGGCTCAAAGTGCAGTCACTGCAATCAACATAGCACAGGCTCAACGCACCCCCAACTTAATGTCAAATATCTCAGTAATTTACCAGTCAGCACCAGCTGCCTGCTCGACTTGCGGCCCCCTGCCTCTGCTATCTCTACCCTTCTGATTCTCCACCAGAGGTATCAGCTGCAAGGGGAGGAAAGGGTTAAGGCTGACTCCAGCTCACCACAAATCCACAGGCACTAAATAAGGCTCCAGCATTCAGGCTTTAAGTATGGGCTGCAGTTAACTATAAACAGCTGTTGCAAGATAATAGTCCTTCTACTGGAAAAATAAGGCCGCCCCCCACTCCCTCACAAAGAAACCTTTCTTGCAAGAGCACTCAGAACAGATAGATAGATCTCAGTCTGGCAGTCATCAGTACTAAGAGATGGGGCAGGGGGAAGGATTGTCAGGCTTCCCAGATCAAGCTGACATGTATACAGCGATTCTGTTTCCGTCTCCAAAAGCCAAAATACCCAGGCGTCTCTTATCTGCAGTACCTCCCCCCTGTTGTTTTAAGGGGAAAAGCAGCTATGGTCCTGCCACTCCCCTCCTGTGCCGGCATTAACTCTAATATCTGGGAAAAGAACTGACATTAGCCAAGAAGACATATGTGATGCTCTTTATACCAAAGGCCTTCATTCAACAAAGCCTCCCTTCTCATTTTAGAAAATTAAGTATGAATCAAAGCTCAGCAATGTGAGTCCACATGGAATGTGCAGAACTTAACAGAGATGGGGTGCAAGTTAGTTACTTCCACTATGCGGTAGACAGATGCGTGTGTTTGGTTTGGAGTGTGGATTATGGAGACCCCTTTTGTTTCAGAAAACATTTGGCAATGAAATATACATCTGAGCTTAAGCACATAGCAGGTGCTTGTCGCTGTGTGCGTGTGTGTGTGTGTGTGTGTGTGTTTGAGCTTGCTGACCACCTTCCACGTATGAAGAATGATGTAGGAACTCCAGAAGCAAGAAAATTTATTTCCAAAGGTTGGTTGACTGGGTCCCTAGAACTTCTGACATGAAAACTTAGATTCCCATTGAAATACTTCTTCCTTCTCTCCCTTCCTTCCAAAAGAGTTTGACGAGACCCAGAGAAATGAAGCAGTTTATGTAGGGCCGAACAGCAAGTTAGCAGCAGAAACAGGAGCTATCCCACCTTCACTGACTCCCAGGTCAGTGGGCTCAATCAGCTTACACGGAACATCTCAAGACTAATGTAAAGATCTTTGACGCTTCCGTAGACAAAATTCAGGATGTTCAGAAGGACAGCATTTGGGAGCTTAATTCTGTTTCTGGCTATGGTCTTAGGAGTAGAAATGCGAGTAGATCTCTGTCTCCAGCTAAATCTGCATGCTCAGACATAGCATGAGCATCCAGTGGTGTGGCAGGGGTGAGAGACTCCCGCGTGGAGGCCTCCTTTGTGTCTGACAGTGCAGCAGTAACTAAGACCTTTGATTATTCTTCCTTTTTATCCCAAAGCCACAACTTCCTGTGAGGTGGCTGCTATTTTTCCATTTTACAGATAAGATAGCCAACGTTTGGCAAAGATTATGTTTGCACACTTCCACCGAGCAAGGGAGTTCCAGAACCAGTTTAAAGCCTTATTTATTGAACTAGACTGAAATTTCTTGACTTATTGTGAGGTCTTCCTGAGAAATAGCCATAGTGAAAAACCATTATCCTCTTATATATGATGCAACACATTTTTAATTTTGATTTGCACCCCAAATGTTAGTGTCCTGAGATAACGTCATCATTCCTGTTCCATGGGGGATGGGGAGGGGGAGTATCTGAGATTCTGATTGGTTCTTGTCCAAGGTCACCCAGTTTGTAGGAGACAAGAGATTTCTAAAGTCAAGCTCAGTACTTCTTACTTCTTCCACCGCAACATTCCTCTCTCACTGGATAGTTTACGTCCATAGGGTGTTAGCTATACTGTGGTGTTAGCAAACTTTTTTTAGGAGTGTATTTCAAACAATTAGTAAGCATCCTGGGCATCAAAATGACCAATTTAATCATAGAAGAAAAAAGACCACCACCCAGGCTGGGGTTAGGGCAGGGATGGCAAGTGAATCCCAAACTCTGGGTGAATTCTTGTTCAAGTATTCTGAGCTACCTACCTGGAAAGGCATAATAAAAGGGGCACCAGAAGGTCCCTGACACTAGTGGGAAGGACCCTGTGACATTCACCTAAGTTGGCTCCATGCCGGGATGCAAGTAGGGGCTGCGATGCTTATTTATCTGTTTTCCTCTCAAGAAATACTTTCCCTTTGCCACTCACTTCTAAGCTTAACCTCTATGGTCTACACCAGGGTGGTATGGCCCCTTACTCTCCAGCCCCCTGGTTTGGCCAGTGGGGAAACCCATCAAGAGATTGAAAGAACAAGAAAGCACACAGCTTCTGTCAGGAAGACCTTTTTTTCTCTGGGTTCCGCATCCAGGGGAGTCCCACTGTTCCCTTACTTGGTTCCTTGACTACTGTAAAGCCATATTAAGAAATGGCTGTCACGGAAAACCACTGTCCTCTTGTACAGGATGCATCACATTGTTAATTTTGCTTTGCACCCTGAATTTTAGTATCCTGAAAGGCTACTTCACTGTTTCCATTTCATGTGGGGTCTCCCCTTCCCCTTCTCCTCTCCCTTCTTTCACTTCCATAGGCTATTGAAGATACTTCTCTGATCAACACAGTCTCTTCTGGCTCCTTCTGCCTAAGGAAAAGAACCCGGATTCCCCAGCAAATACGATGAATGAGGACTCATACCCAGCCCTAGTCAGTGCTGGTCTAGCTTGGAGCTTGGATGATAGGCTTATACTCTAGAAGTCTACTTTCCACTCCCAAAACCTGTGATAACAACACCTACGCTTTGCTCAGCCACTGATTATGAAAGAGGACAACTGTAAAATGACCCTTTTATTTATAACCTTTGGACAAGTTTACATGGATCCAGAGTGGAAGTGCTTGGAGAAGACTTTTTATTTTACCTGCCCACATTGAACAGGAGTGGGAGGGTTCCTTTCTTCCTCCTTTCCTCCTCCCTCCTTCCCTTCATACATGAATCTTGTTTGTTTTCAGACTTTCAGGTTTTGATTCAGTGATCCTTACCACTAGGAGTCCTGGAAGACTCATAGAGCAGAGAGGATTTAACCATCAGCCTTTTATGCCATAAAATCCTGAGCAATCTAGAGCCCTAGGGACAGATTCTCAAATTAGATGTTGAGCTTCCTGAAGACAGGGATCGATATTATTTATTTCTCTACCCCCCAGTTCCTGATGTGCAATTTATACACAGTAAATGTTTATTGAGTTAATGAGTTATACCGGGCAATCTTGCTTTCCACAGATTTAAGACTTCCCTACTCTAAACACTGAAACATTTATCTATTTTATTTTAATCATTTCACATGAAAAATATTTTTTAATAATTGCCTCCACTACAAGGAAGATACACAGGCTATTATTTGTATTTTTTAAAAAAAATAACTTGGAAGCATCTTTCGGAGCCCAGACTACGCCTTGGTGCTTAAGTGAACCAGTGCTGTCAGGGGAAACTGAGATACACTCAGACACTTTGTCCCTGACCTAAGTGTCCCCAGGTGGCCTCCCATTTTAAATCCTTGATGCTTCAGGCTTCGGGTTCCCACTCTCCTTCTCTTTCCAGTTGCCGTTTCTGACATACAGAGGGCCTGGACATCGAGTAATTACAGACATTGCAATTCTGTGTAAAATAAGAGTGAGAAAGCTCTGAATAAGTATGTGCAAGAAGGGAGGAAGAAGCAGGGCGATCTCCACCTGCTCTGGCTGCTTAGAAGCTTTTGCTCTTCATTTCCACAGCTTTGGGCATTTTAAAAAGATTTTTTGATATGTGAAAACATTGGTGCCGAAGAAGGACATGGAAAGATAAAAATGAAACACATGTTTTCTTGGCCACAGAAGGCCGAGGCTTCTATGCAACACTTTGAAATACTATCAGGGCCGCACTCACCCATGGGGAATTTTAAATCTAAAATCTCTGCAACCCCCCCACACCCCCCAACGTGGGTTCTCACAGGGCTAAAAAACAAGGAAGCTCATCAACGTAGCCTTGGAGTCATGTCAGCCGTATTTGGGGCTCTATCCCCAAATTGTTCCTAAAGTATTCAAGGGTGATGGAAACAGTGAGTACTTTGGCAGAGTGGGGAGTGCCTTCTCTGCACCCCCCTCTTGCTCATGTATAAGACAGGGGTGCCGCATAGCAGACAGACTACCCAGGGAGAAGGAATAGAAGAATTGTATCAACCCAAATGTGACATAAATGTTCACTGTCCCTCAGGATGATGCCACAGGCTTCCTTCCTGTACTGACAGTGAATCTTGTATGAGCTTCTGGGGGAGAGAGTCTTGCAGTAACCAAAGGGACTTTGAAATAGAACTTTCTCTGGTAAAGGGCTAAAAACATGGTGTCTGCATGCAGAGCTAAAGTCACCTACCTCAGTAAAGAGCCCTTATAAGTTCCATTAAGTATTCAGGGCCAGGGAAGATTCCATTCTGGAATGCAGCTATACTTGCGATCAGCTCGGCAGACATGAGACTCTGGCTAACTAAATGCTCCACACAAATCTCTGGTAGGCTGATCTGTCCCATTCCTCTCTGTAATTCTGATTCTTTCACTTCTACTTTAAATGTTGATGGAGACATTTTTTTTAAGATGTATTTATTTATGCCTATAGAACCTGGGTACAGGCCAGAGGTGCAGGGGTGGTGAGAGGATTCCCCAGAGACAGAGCAGGAAGCAGAACAGGCAGATTGAACAAAAAGCACTGCTGAGGGGAGCAGCTGCAGGTCAGGAGAGGTCTGCCGTGCCATGTGGGTCAGCTCCCTGGCTGGGGATCGCACTCCTGCTGTGCAGTTGCCGCCAGTTTCGTAGTACTGTGCTTTAACTAACCCATTACACCACCAGGGATGGCCCTGATAGAGAGATTTTCTACATGGTGGTTAATGCAACTTATTTTGAGTGTGAAATAGGAGTGCTGTAAACAATGAATGACTACAGAATAAACATGAAACATGTTTATGAATGAATAATGACACTGTACCGCACAGTTAATGAACATAAAACTATCACAGAGGAAATGAAGAGAAGTCCCAGGAAGGAAAGTGGCTATTAACAAGCGCATCTACCTGTACAACAGATGTGTAAGAAACCTCACTGGAGGAGGTAGAGGGAAAGGTGTTGTTCTAAGCCACTTTGACATGAGGGAAGTCTGTACAATGAAAAGCAACACAAACTAGATAGATTTGCTGCTCTGCAATTCTGGATAAAGGTGTCTCAGGTTAGCAGTTCTGACATCATTATGCACATGTACTGCCTCAGAGAAATGAAGGAAAAGGCTGACAGCTGATGGGAACTAGGTTTCTCCTACAAGGAGGACAGAATGATTCATGGGGTGATGGCTTAGAGTTGAAGATGTCAGTATGAACTCAGAGCTTAATGTAGACAGATGGTTACAGATAAAAATATTTATAAATGTATAATCATAAGTGTGTGTGTGTATAGATAGATAGATAGATATACATACATACTGAGTTAGTGTATACACACACATATATTTGCTCAGTTAGCTGAGAAGACCTGAAAGAAATGACATCCTAGGGTCCTCCCTGGTCGCATAACAGGTTAAAGTGCAGCACTGTGAAGCTCTCCACAGGCCTGGTAGCATGGTTCAATCCCCGGCCAGGGAGGTCACCCATATGGTACAGCAGACCTCTCCTGTCCTGAATGCTGCTTCCCTGGGCAGTGTATTTCAGTGGATCTGTCTGTTCTGCTCCCCACTCTGTCTCTGGTGAATCCTCTCCCCTCTGCACCTCTGGCCTGTACCCCAGTTCTTGTGTGCATAAATAAATTAAATCTTTAAAAGAAAAAATGATATCCTGGCAGCAATGAGCACAGCTAGTAGTACCCAGATCTTAATTTCCAATACCATTCTCAAATGCAAGGAGACTTTCTTCCTGGAGAAATTACTAACTCTAAGAGTAGAGCAGGACAGCTGCAAAGTGACTGGAGCAGAAAGTAAAGTACTCTGAAATTTTTAAACTCATATGGCAAAGCTGCCCATGAGCCAACAGGATGGACTTCTGATGGCCAAAGCTGGAACAATTTGAGCAACAAAATTAAGCCACGTTTGATTAAATCCCAAAGTAGAAAACAAATATGCATGAGTCTATACTAAGCTAAATTAGTCATTGAATAAATCAATATACTGAGGAGAGAAGACAAACCACTTGTGTAGAAGAATTCCAAACAATTTATGTAGATATTCTCCTCTCAAGGAGGAAGAAGACTCCTTAAATTTGATCTGTGATTCTTCCAAACAGCATGTGAAAAGAAAGAAAAATGAGTGATTTTACAGTGAAGAAACCTAACAAAACTACCTCAAGTCAAGTGATCAAGGTCGATACCCACAGTCATAAATCATATTGATAGTAAGTGTTCTGAATATGATATGATGGAAATGGCACATTTCCACTGTGGCCATCCACTCAAAACTCATAACCCTAATCGAGTCATGAGAAAAACATCAAATTCCAATAGAAGGCATCCTAGAAAATACCTTACTGGCAAACCTCGAAATTGTCAAGATCATCAAAAACAAGGAAAGTCTGACAAACTGTCATGATCAAGAGGAACTTTGGGACACAGACAATCAAATGTGATGTGGTGTCTGGGATGGGACCCTGAAGCAGAAGCTCGACAGCTGGTACAATCTTAGGAACGCTGAGTTAGCTACGGATTTTAGTTAGTGATGTATACAAACTGGTTCATTAATTTCAATAAATATACAACACTAAGACACAATGTTAGGGGAACATAAGTACATTGTTTGTGGAAACTCTGTACTGTTTTCGATTGTTTAAGTCTGAAAGTTGCTCTAAAAAACAAATTTATTGGAAAAAATGGATGTTTACCAATTTAGCTTTATAAATTATCGAATGATTGCTATGTGTATTATGTTACTGGAACTTTTATTTTTGAGGAGTTGGAGATATTTTTTTGTTTGTTAATTTCAAATATCAGAGCTTTAAAAAATGAGGATACATATGATTAGAACCCAATGGAGCCTGCATGATTGCAGGGAGAAGTTGTGGCCATTAATGAAGACCATGATGTGTAGTTTTTGCTTTCATCTCTCCTTCACAAGAATGGTTTTTATTAAAAAGACAAACACCAACAAGTGTTGGTGAGGATGTGGTGAGAAGGAAACCCTTACATAGCTCATTGGTCAGGCTATAAAGCAGCATAGCCATTAGGTATGACTCAGTTATCTAAACTTCCAAGTATTTACCCAAAGAATACAATAGGACTAACTTGAAGAGACGTAAGTACCTTCATCTACAATACAGCACTATTCAGAATAGCCAATGGTTAGAAACCACCTAAGCCCCCACTGACAGATGAGTGGATAGAAAGATGTGGTACATACACCAGTGGAGTATGACCCAACTATAAAAAAATACCAGACTCTGCCATTTGCAACAACATGAGTGGGAAGAGAGGGTATAATGCTTAATGAAATAAGTCAGTCAGAGAAAGCAACAAAAATACTATAATTTCACTCATACTCACTTGTGGAAGACACAATAATGAATAAGCAAAACACAACCAAAAGAAATCCTCAGATTATAAGAACAAAATAGTGGCTACCAGAAAGAAAATGGGTTGGATAATCAGGTAAAGCACGCCAACTGTATGGTGAAAGAAAGGAAATAAAGACTTGTAGTGGCGAGTATGGTACATCATTACACAGATGTTGATTTACAGTCATGCGTATCTGGAGCCTCTATAATATTACAAACTGATGTTACTTCAATCACAAAATGAATACCTCACAGATATGACCTATTCTGATCAGAGTGTACATACAGTGACTCTTCTAGGCTGAGGCTGGTCTAGGAAGTGCTTTTGAACAAGGTGAGGCTGTAAGGGTAAGTAAGGGTTGCTGGGTGATGAAGGCAGAGCAGCATTTGGCAAATGGGAGGGCCACCACTGAAGCTCTGGAAGCCCTACATTGAGGCGTCCATAAGAGGTACTACAGGAGTATTAAGATTTGCCTTTGCTGAAGACTAAGGAAGGGAAGGCAGGAAGAAAAACAAGGCTAGAGTGGAGAGCGTTGGGCAAGTCACAAAAGGTATCATGTGTTAGGCTAAGGAGTCTGAGTTTCTACAGATGACGGGGAGTTGTTGAGAATTCTCAGCCCTACAGAGAGGCAACCACATTTGCATTTTGGATAGACTGGCCCTAGCTGTGGCATGGTGTGGGACTGGCGTACAACCAGATGGAATGCTGTTAAGGCCAGTGAGATCTGCGCTGTTTGAAAAGCATGACATTTTCCTGGGGGCCAGTTACAACCAGCCTCTGACTCCCTAAGTTAACCATACTGTTTGGAAGTATCTGTCTAAATATTCTCTTTATGCGGATTAGGTATAAAGGTACAAATTAACTTTGACACAGTAATGCATCTGTGAGGCAGAGTGAAACATTTCCTTTACGACCGATTCTTGTTTCAGCCTTCCTTGCCAGGAGAAAAGAAAGCAAGCTATTGTAGAAATGAAAAATCTGAAACTTCAGGATTGCCATTTTGAAGATTTCTCTCTTTCTCATACATGGAACCATAGTATTTTGGAGGTGCTGAGATTTTAGTTTGTCTTGCCATACATTTCTAGCATGGCCAAAACTAAAGTTTTATGACAAGCTTATATTCTAATTACTCAGCAAGGTTGACTGGAGAGTAAACTGAGGTTGGGGTTTAGGTGTGAGTTCTTGCCCCAGTTTGACTATTCACCAGCTGTGGAAATGTCTAAGGTCCTTTGGCATGTTGCAACCATTCCATTTTATGAGTAGGAGGAACATCCCAACATCACTACTATTTATCATCAGCACCATGTCCAGCCTGACGGCTTCATCACAGATTTTGGCGGGGATTAAATACAACCATGTCTATAAAGAGAGCTTGTACTTGTCATCACAGATAATAGCACATGAACAATTTCCAAAATTGCAATGGAGCCTTTGATCAAATCCAGTGCACATAGTAGTCATTCAGGTAATATTTGCTGTTACCATGAACTCTCTCCCTCAGCATGTAGATGCATGATCTGTGATATGGCAACAAGTCATCCTGATCTCATCTGCTTCCCTGGCTTTCTAGAGAGAACTTAGTGAAATGTAAGACTTCAGATCACCAGCATGAGAACAATTTGGGTTATGTTATTGTTAAGGACCCCAGACATGACTCAGAATATGTTCATGGCCTCCTAGAGTGGGCCTGAATCTTGGGTTATTTAATTTACTGAGAAAGGCTTTTCATTCATGGAATCCCGTCCGTCCGTCCGTCCGTCCGTCCGTCCGTCCGTCCGTCCGTCCGTCCGTCCATCCATCCATCATCATATAGATAATTTTCTTACTCCTTAGGTAGAGGTTCTATATTGTCCTCTGTGACTAGGACATAATTTCCCCATCACATAGTCCATGTTTGGCACGTGTTTCCTGAAATTGCTAGATGTTAGTGTCTCCCTTCTTTGCTTGTCAAATGGCCTTGACTTCAACTTCAACTAACTTTTCTCCTGTAAAGGGAGCCAGTTATCTTTTCAAAGAGGGCTTTTTTTTTTTTTAAGAGAAAAAGCAAAACAGCCACTAGAAATCCCCAAAACACAAAACAACAAGTAGAGTTCCAAACACAGCTAGAAGAAAGTCATCTAGACAGTCTCTTCTCCAGCCCCTCTTAAGCTCTGTGATTTACATGTGAACCTCTCTGTGTTTTGGCATTTGGCCCAAGTTCTGGTGCAGAGTAGAATGTATTTGTGGAGTCAATGTCCTCCTTCTTAAAAACCTCATACCTAGAGTCAGGACTCAAGAGGTAATGTAGCACTTTGCTACTCAAAGTACGATCTATGGAATAGCAGTATTGTTATCCCTGGAGAACTCCAGCCCCACCCTGAAGGTATTAAATCACAAACTGCATTAAATTAGATGTATAACTAGATTCTCATTTAAGATTCACTGATTTCGTTCAATAGTTATGCACATTAACTAAAGACTGGCATCACCTAAAGAACTTAAAGGATTTTTTTTGGATGCTAGAGTCCCCTAGACAGAGAGGATGGTTTCATATGGTGTGGGAATGTTACCTGGATATTAATATTTTTAAAAGTTCCCCATTTCATTCCAATTACAAGCCAATTCTGAGAACCACTGACCTAGTCCAACTCTTGCATATGAAAATCTTGAGGTCCATGGAGATCTATGGCAGTGCTTCAGAGTGGAGGCTGAACAACATTTAATCTATTTTTTCTCCCCAACACTTTTTTCTTTCTCCCTCCTTCAATGACCACCCTGTCCCCAAATCACAGACACCTCTCAGCTTACAACGAAGAGGCACAAGAGCCCCAACATCATCTTTTGCAGATGCACAGTTCTACTCACCATCCAGTGATGATTCGAGCAAGCTGAGCTCCAGTTGAAAAAATCAGCTTCTGTGTTCTAGGAATTCGGAACTGGAACCGGAAAAGTCGATGGTCTCAGTTTCCAGCTGGTCCTCTAACGGGTGAAGGCAGCATATTTTCCACCATTACTTTCTCTTTCCAATAGAAACTCTACTGGGAAAGAGAGAAAATAATGAAGAAGGCACAAGAAGGGAGTAGGTACAGTAAAGAAAGTCAATCATCAGGCCTACTTCTGACTCCCACTGCTACTTCTAGACCTTCCCCTACAGACTCAGTTATTCTTACATCTCATCACTTCTTGAAGAATGATGGCTCCTACCATGCCACCTACATTTTGCCTTAGGCAGCTCAAGCTGGGCTTAGCCTTGGCCAACACAAAACACTTAGTTACTTTATTTTCCTTAACTTTTTTTTTTTAAGTTTTATTTATTTGTTAAAGAGCTGGGGTATAGGCTAGAAGTACGAGAATGAGAGCATTCACCAGAAACAGAGTGGGGAGCAGAACAGATTTACTGAAATGCACTGCTGAGGGGAGCAGCAGGTGGGTCAGGAGAGGTCTGCTGGGCCATGGGGGTCACCTTCCTGCCCTGGGATCGAACTCATGCTGTAGTGATTTTAGTGCTGAGACTTAACCCCTAGGCCACCAGGAGGCTCTATTTCCCCTAATTCTTAATGGCTCATTAGGATACATGTGAGATCATCAGAGAAAGCCATGGTGCAGGTGTAAGCTGGCATAGACCATGCAGCCTAAGGAGGGGTAGGTAATGGCTCTATGTGATGGCAGTTCTTTCTCAGTGGCATGGAGGAATTTGAAAAAAAAAAAAAAACAAAAACAAAAAACATTTGACTGAGGCTTGGCATTGGACTGTTTTTTACAAGAAGTTATTGTTTAGTCTTCACAACACAGTGCCTATGATACAGACAGGGGACCGGAGGTTCTGAGTGGGTCCCTGACCTTCCTGCGGCTGTATTGCCTGGGTGCAAGTCAGCCTGTAAGACTTCTAACCTGTGCTTGGGCAACCCCAGGAGTGTCTGGCAGGTAATAAAGCAGATGGAGAGACTGGGGACTGAGCATGAAATCAGAGCCCCTGAAAGACCTTCACCCTCTTCTTTAGAATGAGATGATGGCTTTTGAAAGTTTGGGACAACCTAAGACACATCTGTCTCTTCCATCCCAGGACAGTAAGCCAGGGCTTTGTCCCAGCAATTGCCATCTCAGTATTTTTCCAGACCATCTCCAAACCATCACAATGAAACACCTAGCTGGTGTGTACTTTCCAATTCTCCCATAGACAATCCTGCAGAACAGTCTAGGCCATCACACTAGAAATAACTGATGGCGCAAATGCACATTCCCTCCTGTTTTGATGGATGCCTGCCTTCCTTTTATGATCTGGGTAAATGTTTGCAGAATCCAAGCGCTGTCACTAAAAGGCTTGGTGTGTTTCCATTGTTTTGATTGACGGGATTAGCAGGCTTTCTGGGCTAGCACAAGGAGCAGGGTGAATGTCCACTGGTCATCCACAAGGGAGGGAAACCTTTTTCAAAGGAAGGGGGCGTGGTCCTTCTGCACCCAGAGTCTGGGGGCTGCTGTGCAGGTGAAGCAGGAGGCTTCTGCAGGAATACTGATATTCCCATCTGGTGATTAGAGGCAGGAGAAGGCAGATCTTGTCTTGACTGTGTGAATGCATTAGGACTTCACCTACCACCTCACATTCAGGATGGAGACAGACTGAAAAGAATGAAAGAATCCTTGGTTTCCAGTTGACCAGAGGAAGCCCCAAGCAGAGGTTTCTGTAGGCTGACTAGCCCGGGGTCACAAGATCATTCAACCAGCTCTCCCTGAGCACCTACCCACATCAGGCACTGTACAGGGGCTACCAAACCTCCATGTTCTTGCATGGACTGCTTTTAACCTCCAAATCTTTTTGATCCTGTCTACTCTCACTTTGCAAAATATCCCTACCCTATTCTTCCGAAGCTGATCCTTTGAGATCTCTGACTTACTTCCCTGTGTTACTCTGTCCATGGATCTCTTAAGCTGGGTGCAGTGCCTCTGTTTGCTTAGGCAAACATTCACCCTCCTCACCCTCCTAGCCCAGGGCTCCTTGAGCAGAGAGAACATGCTTCCCCCGGGGGCCTCAGCTTCTTGGGAGTCCACTGAGTCACACACCATGTGAGATTAGCACTGTTTGCTTTCTCATCCTTACTTTGAAGATGACAGCAATGAGTTCACAGAAAACACTATTCACCTTCACATCACACCAGCATTCTGGGCAGACCTAGGCTTAGAGACAGACCTAGCCTCCCCGGGAATGTCTATCTGATTTTAATTTCCCAAGTAGCAAGCTGTGAAGGGCACCCAGCTGGCCTAGCAATCTATGGGTAGGCATGCTCACAGACTGTGTGTTATGCCCTGCAAACAACTAGCATCGCTGGCAGAGAACTAAGTATCTTCCAGGATGTACAACCCAATAGAGCCAATAGGACTATAACATCTCTAGGTAAGTAAATGAAAGATCTTTCTTGTGAACAAAGCATCATACCGAAGTGTACAGAGAAGTATCCTTTAGCTACAATTCAAAATCATAGATGGCAGTTGAGTACATAGTCACAGACCGGGACAAGCATCATCATAGCAAAGACTGCATCCTTCCAAATATAGGGAATGTTTTGACTATTTTCCAGTAATTTCTCAAATCTGCACAACACTATTATGAGTTCCACTTTGCAGGGGAGAAAAATGAAGCAAAGAGAGGCTTTCAAAACCACAAGGCAGGAGAGTGGGAGAAATTGGGTTCAACATTGACTGAGAAGCCGATGTGCAAATTTGAGGGTCCCCTCCAGAGCTTCCAGCCCAGAATTTCTGAGCTCCAGCCCTGACACCTGGGATGTAGAAGCTTTCCAGGTGCTCTCCATGACCACTCGGGCCTGACCCATACACTCTTTCCAAAGGAACCACAAAATCCCATTAGCTGTCGAGAGCCTGAGCCTGGAATGGGCGGAAGATATTCACTTTAACTTGGTTCCTTATTGAGCTCTCTGTGTTGTCTAGACCTACCGATATTGTATTACTTTCATTTTGATTGCTTTTAAAGGTCAACAGGAATAACTGGGTAGGGGGAAGATGGGCCATTTTTATGTGCTTGCCTTTTTCTCTCTACTTCTCTCTATTAAGACAGTAAGAAAACAAGGTTAGCCATTACATGCTATTTTTTAAGTCCCTTTTAGAAATGTACTGCTTACAAAAGACGCTAAGGAGAGAGAGCTGGACTTTGTGTCTGCCAGAGAGAGAGCTTCTTCTGGAAAAACAAATGACTCCCTCGCCACCCTGAGGGGTGCCCCTCCTCCCCTTAAATTGGTAGCATCCATCACCATCGGCCCAGACGTGGTAGCTTTTCAATCCTGAGCCCCGGTGCGATAATTGGCATAATTTCCCTGAGATAATGTGGAGGTTAATGAGGTACGGGGAGCTTCAGGCCATTCACTTTCATTTTCAGCTGAGGACTTCGGGAGCAGGGACTGTGCGCTTGGGTAAAGGGAGAAAATCAACCAAAACAAGAATGAACAGGAGAAAGTGGGTGCGGACAGAGACTAGAGGGAGAAGGAAGAAGCAGTTCAGCTTGGAGGTGCTGGCATCGCCAGCAAGTTGGGGGAAGCCCCCTACTCCCCCTAACCCTGAGCCAGAGGCACCGTGGTATACCCCAAATATTACAGTTCTGTCATCTGGTTAGCATTTCTGCAAACTTTTCAAAAATTAAAAAAAGAGTTGTACTGATTAAAAAAGAATCTCCTCCCAAAAGCACATTAAAAAATTGAAGACTCCATGAAGCTCAACAATAAAGGCAACCGGTAAAGCTAGAGCCATCCAGGATAGCGTGACTTCAGAACACCCCCTTCTTGTCATTCTCATTTGATTCGCCTTCTGGTTGCTTCTAAGAGCACCATCGCCCTATGCCTATCTCCTGTAATGCCTTCAGCGGGAGCAACGTGGTTCGGGCCTTCACTGTGATCTTCTGGATCCCAGGATGATAGTAGAGCAAGTTGCTGCTGTTTAAAGCCACCAAATTTGTGGGGCTTTGTGACATGGCCCCAGGAAATGAATCAACAGGGCTTCTCAGTCTTAGCGCTGCTGATGGTTGGGGTGGGCTATGACCTCGGAAGTGAGAAGCACTCTCCTGTGTACTGTGAGGTAGCTGGTGAAACCTGGCCTCATATTGGATGCCAGCAGCAAGTCGTGCAAACAAAATGCATCTCCAAATATTATCCAATATCCCAAGGGGCAATCACTCCAAGCTGAGAAGCATCCATGTTCCACTGCCGGCTTGTTCACTCGTTTATTTATTCATCTGTTCATTTATTCATCCGTGCATTTGTTGATATTCTGTACCTATTTATTTAGAACTGAGAATGGACCAGATGTCTTTTTAGGCTCTGGGAATTCAATGGAAACAGCGTCTTTATGTTCCTGAAACTCACAGTGGAGTGGGAAAGGCAGATTCTAATCAAATAAACACACAAATCCTTACAGACTGAGGCAAGCACCCAGAGTAAAATGACCGTTATTCTGGAAAAAACATCCAACAAAAAAAAGGTATGACCCAGCTGGTGGACTCAGGAAAAGTCTGAGTGGAGGTCTGGAAGCTAACAGCACAGACGAGCGCGCCAGGTGCAGGAAGCGCACCTGAAAAGGGCCTGGGGTAGAAAGTTGCCCAGAGAAAAACAGGAAGATGGCGACAGAGAGGCCAAGAGCAGGACTCAGGAATGGGTCCACATCCAGGATCCGACCTGGTTGTAGGACGTCTGTGCAGCAGAGACAGAGAGGACCCCCTGGGGACTACTTGTACCTCAGGTCATGCTGACACAACACCCCGTTCTTTCCCCCCTCCCCCGACATAAAGGGGGACCCCCCCCCCCTTTTTGCCAAGTGGCTGCATACTCCCGTTCTATCTGGGACACAGGTAGACATGCAGTTTCTAGAAAAGACTGTCTGGATTTTTATGGTTTATTGGAAAGTTGTCCAGAGGCCATCATGTCGGCTCATAAAAAATGTTCAGAAATCTCTATTGATGCCTTGTAGCTCTCTGGTGAAAATAGCATACTGTCCTACAAGATGGATGCACGTGCCTCTTGCTTCCCTGGAAGGCCCTTTGGAGATGAATGTGCTGCTTTGCTGCCCGCTGGTTTGGGATTTGGGGGACCACGCATCTCAGTGGGTGTTGGGTCTGTAGCCCTTGTTTCTCCGCCCACCGCGTCTCAGCTGCCCGCACCATAGGTCTCCGAGTGCCTAAAACTTGGATCACAGGCATCACACACAAAGGCCCTCACCATGAACACTGGTGGCCTCGCCCAGCTCTGCAGCTCCCAGGCCAGCTCCCCGGGGAAGACCCCTCTGTGCCTTGGGTGCTCCTGCCAGGAAACCTGTATGTCCTCTTTGTCGCCCTAAGACACATGGCACCACCACTGCCTAGGCACCCCTGGCCTGCTCTGTGGGGGCGTCTAGGTGACCACCACTTGCTCTGTATTCCCCTCATCACCTCTCACAGAGGCTGTGGCTCCGAGAAGTCTTCCCTCCCTACCCCGCCCGGGGTTATGCCATTATAGCCGCACACCTGGGATGTTACTTTTGGGGCACAGTTTCCCACACCCCTTCTGGTGAAGGTCCTCCCTTGTATCTCTGCTCCCTTAAGACCTTATCCACCCCCTTGTTGCCTTTAATTGTGCATACAGAACTGGGGTACAGGCCGGAGGTGCAGGGGTGGTGAGAGGCTTCACCAGAGACAGAGTGGGGAGTAGAACAGGCTGACCTACGAAGTATACTGCTGAGGGAAGCAGCGGGCGGGTCAGGAGAGGTCTGCCGCGCCATGTGGTCAGCTCCCCTCCGGGGCAGGGATCTAACTGGGACTTCACAGTGCTGCACTTCGATCCAAGGCACCACCAGGGAGGGTCCGCACCCCCACTTTTTAAAAACTCCAGACCATTAGGTTCTATACCCTCTGACCTTGCCTTACAGTTTCCCTAGAACTCGCTGCAAACACCTGCCTAAACTTGGCATTTTCTGTGGGGTCTGGGTGTGGGTGAGGTCTCTGCTCACCCACCCAGAGCACACCCCGCCCCAGCCTCATAATGCTGCTCCATTCCTCTCGCCCTCCCTCCACACTTACAACCTCCTCTTCTCCTGTTTGTGGGCTCCATTCTGCATTGGCCCCCAATGACCCTGCCCTCATGGGACTCAGATTTCCTGGGGAAGACAGTGTCTACACTACACCAAAGGACACCAAATGAATAGATAAACAGCTCTCAGGCTGCAGGCCGAGAAATAAAAGAGAGCAGGCCTCCAATAGGGAGTGTCTGCTGAAGTGGTTTAGAAAAGGCAAAATACAGGCCCACAGCGCCTATCTGGGGGCTTGGCCAGGCACCCAGCATGGGGGATGGGAGCCTCCCTGTTCTCAATTCCCTGGCTCTGCCCCTCCTGCTGGGAAGGCGACCCCTGAAGGTAACCCTGCCTCTGCTGTGAGTGGGAACTCCCTAAGGCTGCTACAATAAATTATCACTATCTTGGTGACTGAAAACACACCAGAAATTTATTTTCTCACAGTTTGAGAGGCCAGAAGTCAGCAATCAAGGTGTCTGCTGAGCCAGCTTCCTGTGAAGTCTCCAGAGGAGAGTCCTTCCTGCCTCTTCCAGTTTTGGGGGGTTCCAGGCATTCCTGAGCTGGTGGCTGTAGCCCCCCAATGGGCCTCCATCTTCGTGAGGCCCCCTCTTCTGTGTCTCCCCTTCTGTCTCTTGCAAGAACTCCTGCCATTGCATGAAGGACCCAGCAGGACAGTTCAGGATAACCTTACCTCAAAATCCTTAAGTTTGTCACATCTGCAAAGTCCCTTTCCCTAATAAGGTCATGCTTGCGGGTTTTGGGGGTTAGGCATGGGCATATTTTGGGGGGTTACTAGTTGACACATTGCATCAGGTTGGGGGAATGCCGGCCCCCAGTATCAGGATCTGTTTGCCCAAAGGCTTCTCAGCTGCCATGTGTGGCTTATCATTAGCACTTTACCTTGAATGAAGTTGTTTTTGGCTTCATGAGAAAGCATTTAAATTGCAGATACTGCACTGCTGGAGCTTCCTTTTGAGCCCTGTCAGTTTCTCCCCCTACTCGGAAGACCCGTTCAGCCTTCTCTCCTCCCTTTTCCAAACACTCCAGTCCCAGGCTCCAGCACACAGACACCAGGTAGAAAGGGCAAGACCCGGCCTGGGACCGGCTCTGAGGCCTCCCTCCAGCTCAGGGCTCACCTAGGATTTACAGCAAGAGGAGAAAATGATTCCCAGCTGGAAAAACAACCCAGTCTGCTGGGCCGGCCTGGGACACAGGGGAAGGAGCTCAAGGCTCAAAGTCCATCCGGTCTTTGTTTTCGTTTGTGTCTTAACTCAAAATCCTTTTGTTTCTGTTATGAAACACAGATATACACTAAATATTTGACCAGTTCAGATGAGTAGGAAATAAGGCAAAAAGTATAAAATGAAAAGTAACCTTTTCCTCTTGCCAAATCCCATTCTTCAGCTCCTTTCTCCAGAAATATATCTTCTCCAGAAAACACTCATTTCCCAAGGGCATGCCCGGCTGTGTAGACACACTTTTGTGTCGATGATTTTCATGATGGAGACTGTTCCTCTCCCTAGACCTAAAAACATTGTTTCTCCCCCTTTTCACCTATTTGGAAACTTTTCTTATTTGGCTAGATGGACAGATCTCATTTTTTAAAATATATTGATAAAGGGCTGATCCCACAACTCTAGCAAGAAGAGCTCACACCACTCAACAAAAGCAAAGTGAACAACCCAGTCAAAAAAGTAGGCAGAAGAGGTAAAAAGACACTTCTCTAAGGAGGAAATGCAAGTGGCCCACAGGTATATGAAATAATGTTCACTATCCTGCATCATCAGGGAAATTCATATCAAAACCACGTGATACCACCTCACGCCATGAGAATGGCCCCATTCGAGTAGATCTAATTTTTAACAGTTACAAAGAACTGCACACAGTGGCTGTTCCATAATTTGTGTGACACTCCTTCCTATCTGCTTCCCATGGGGAAGTAGTATACTCGAGATTTACTTCTGACTTGACCTGGAATTCTTTCCACTGTAACAGAGCATGTAACAAATTACACACAAATAATATATTTGCAGTAACAGATTTCTACACATACTATAGATAGCACATATATTACATATATAGCAGAATATGTGAGGCATGCTATGTATATTATGCATGCATATATTACTTATACATGTATATCACTCATATAAATACCACTAGGGGATATAAATGATCACCCAGAATCACTGTGGAGGAAATGATCCCCGGGTGATGACAATTCTTACTTTCATACCTAAGGAGTGAACGTTTCATTTCTGACATGAAGGTGGGAACCAGGGTTGCTGGAGGGGTAGAACAAAGCCGAGCGGAGCGAGAGTCCCAGGTCTTGGTTCTTTCTGGCGGGTCACGCTGCTCCCGCTGTCCCAAGTGTTTCCCCTCCCAGCATCCCATCCTCCGCCACATCTTTCCTGCCCCTAACCGTGGGGAATGTACAGGCCCTGGCCCAGGGTCTGGCTCCTGATGGCCTGTGGCCCTCAGGGCCCTTGGGGGACAGGGGTCTGTCTGTGGTCTTCTCCTCTGGCCATCAGACTCAGAAGGAAAAGAAAAATAAACTTCACTCTGATTTAGCTCATCACAATTCCTGAGAGGGCCTAAGAACTGTGTGGCCCAAGTCACTTAGCTCGAGGCCCAGGCTACAACTCCTGCTCCTGGGAACAGTATCCAGACGACACATAACAGCCTGCTCATCAGGCCTCCTGTTGACACCACGTGGGCCTTGGTGACACTTACGGCGTCAGTGTGACAACACTGGCATGGAACCTGCCCTCTGGCCTGAGAGGCCTGCAGTGCTCCTATCCCTCTGAGTCTGTTTCTTCAATGGGAATGAAAAAGCAGCTTTGATGCAAGATCCTCAAACTTTGCTGCCTAAGCAGGTCAGCTGGGAGACTCAACCAACCCTGATGCTCAGGCCACACCCAGATCCATTTAATCAGAGCATTTGGCTGTCTGTGGAACAAATGGTACCCCAGGAATGGAATGGCCAGCCACGTCCCAGTGCCAGAGATGTACTGCAGGGCAGTCACCGTTCAACACGTGCTAACAACTGCCCACCCTTCCGGAAGTCAGAGATCTCGGCATTCCAAACACTGCGAGAGAAACCTCTGGTGCATTAAGGAAACCAGGGAAGGAGCACCCCACTATGCCATCTCTGAGAGCCAGGGCAGTGTGGGGGCAGGGTCTGTTTGGAAGTTTCTGGAAAGTGAGGCAATGCATTGCTGAAATTCCTGCCCTTCTCCTTATCACAGTCCCTTTCTCAGCTCTGCTCTGAACTAATCTACCTCAGGGGATGAGGCTGAGGGAGAGTCCCCTGGACAGAGAGCCTGTTGGGTGTGAGGGGTGCCCGGGTGCTGTCCTCAGGCAATCCCCGAACCCCAGCTGACTCCAGGACCCCTAAATCTACAGTTGGTCTTACTTCCAAGTGTTAACTCTAGCTTGTTGCTTGATATTAAAAATGAACTTGCATGCTAAGACACTAAGAATAATCACGCACCTACAGAGGCTTGGAAGGGTTCATGAGCAGCACCTCACTTAGGGAAGGAAATTCCCTAACACCTGAACACCATCCTGGGCAGACTTGTTTGCTGCCAGTGTGCCCTCGCACACACCACCTTCTGAGCAAACCACACGCCTCCCAGCTTTCAAACAACCTACTCACGGGGTTCTCAAGTTGTGACCCTCTGGGGTACAACTGTTCTGGCTGGGCCTAGGAATTTGGGGTACACGTGCCCCGTGCCGACACCTAAACTCACAAATGTGAAAATCCACTTTCTACATCTTTCCCAGCGTTTAAGATACCTGCAGAAGCAAACACCAGAAAAGGCCCAGGTGACTGTGGCTCCTTCGCCCCTGTGTTCTGGTCACCTACATTTGCGCCCTGCAAAGCCTAGAAGCCCCCTCTGAAGGCCAGCAGGGTCCTACCTGCACAGGGGGTGAGGAGCAGACCCGGACCAGAGCCTGCGCAGGAACTCACAAGCTGCTGCTGTAGCAGAGGAGAAAAGCTACTGGCTGAGCTCTCAGGCCCGCCCTCTATGAAATTACCTGCAATTGATTCAATCTGTGCAGAAAACGCTGCTTAAAGGCCAGGGTCCTGTTCTTCTGTGGAAGTTCTTTTTCCCCAAGGTGTGTCCCATTAGATTCCCAGCAGGGGTGGGGGGAGCAGCGATTCTGTCCTTAAAAGAGCACGTCAATTAGAAGATGCTATTTTTTATCTTTCATGCAGTCAGAGTGCATATTAACCTCTCAGCAATGCTGAGAAATCCTGCCATTAAAACCCTCTTACCTTGTTTATTGCAAGATTTTCCAAGGTAATTTGACTAAACCAGGCCCTCTCTCTTTCTCTTACTCCACTCCCAGCCTCACCCCAATCTGATTATTAGCAGACCACAGAAGCAAGCAGTGCTCCCCTGAGGAAGCCCTGCAAAACCCTCCAACACTGACCTGGAAGGGGACCCAGTCCTACATTCAATGCATCAATGAATCGCCCGTTTGCACTAACATCCCTTTCAACACACACACAGCTTCTGGGGGCTGCATTTTCCACCTCTGCGGATTCAACTCTTCTCTTCCCTTACCTCCCCTTCCCCCACCATGAAGGATTCCCAGTGGTGTCTGTCAAGTGCCTTCACATGGCCATGATTAGTCAGGGTGGGAAGCAAACGCAGAGTGAGACCCACGTGTTTCTCCACAGAGCCTAGTGAGTGCTAATGGGATTAACGCGGTGCTTGTGAGTGATGGTGAGAAAAGTTGGTGCTTCACGGATATTATCCTGCAGCCTAGAAAATTGAGAATATTTGATTTAGGGCACCGCAGGCTGGGTGCCAGCTGTTTTTTGATGTTGTTAGGAATTAATTGGTTCACATTCAAAGAGGAGGACAGATTCCAGGATGCTCCGGAGTCTCTGTGGCATCAGGAAAACCAGGCAGGCCTAGAATGGGGCTGTGATGCCAGGAGCTTTTCAAAGTTCCCCCACCCGTGACCTTTAAAAAGTTCCACCAACTTATTTTTTTAAAAGATTTATTTATTTATGCATACAGAACTGGGGTACAGGCCACAGATGCAAGGGTGGTGAGAGGATTCACCAGAGACAGAGTGGGGAGCAGAACAGGCAGATGGATGAAGTACACTGCTGAGGGGAGCGGTGGGCGGGTCAGGAGAGGTCTGCTGCGCCATGTGGGTCAGCTCCCTGGCCGGGGATCGAACTCGTGCTGCAGTGGCTTCAGAGAGCTTCATAATGTGGTGCTTTAACCCGTTGTGCCACCATGGAGGGCCTCCACCAACTTACTGAGGCGGGCCCAGGGCCCAGACTGGAGAGGAAACAGGCCGAGTCGTTTGTCTTTAGTGGGTTTGATGCACCTCCAGTCTCGAGACGGGATCCCAGGGTGATTTGGCTGTGCCCAAGCCATGAGGCCGGCCATTGCTCCTGCCCATGGCCACAGGTGCCTGGGTTGGGGGCAATCTACATTTTAGAAAAATGCAACAATGACAGTGGTGTGTGTGTCTGCATACACCTGCTTATTCCTGCAGTCAACAAATATTTGCAAACCTTGAACAAATGTGAGCCAGAGACTGGGGACTCAGAGGGAGCAAGGTAGGTGCTCCCCCTTGTCCCGAAGGAGTAGCACAGCGGGATCAAGCTAAGAAACAACAGGACATGGCCTTTGAAGTGAGACAGCCTTGCCTTGCACGATCCGCCCTGCCTTGCTCTTTTGTCTGAGTGGCTGTAACCCATCGCCCCTTGCGCTTGACTTTTCTCTAATGAAAAATGAATATACATTTCGGGGTTGTTGTAAAGATCAGAGATAAGACAAGCAAAGCTCCCCAAATGCAGCAGGTGCTGGGGTGGTGCTTATGTATCACCATGTTTCCTCTTGTCATTTAGTGCTGGCGGGCGGGAGCTGCAGAGTGGAGACTTTTGCACGACCTGCCACTTAGCAAGCAGAGAAATTTATTTTCAAAATGAGAAAGAATGAGACATGCAAACAGGTGGTCTTTAGAAAGCACCATCCAGTTGTGGGTTGTGCATTTGTGTGAGTCTGTGTGTGTGAACATAATTTGTGAGTGCACATGTCTTTGTCACGTTTCATGGAAGGGAGAGCTGTAAGTCATACTTCAGGCTCATGGAAGGCAAATCATGGGGTTGAATTAAACAGGAAAATCCTTCCAACTGTGGTGTGTCACATGCTTGCACATTATATTAACTTGAGCAGCCTTAAGTGAAAGATTCCAAAGGGAGACAAGGAGAAAAAGAAAAAGAATCTTCTAAGAAAAGGATCAAGGCCCTCTCTGGTGGTACAGCAGGTTAAAGCACAGCATTGAGAAGCTTAAGCCACTTCTGCATGAGTTTGATCCCCAACCCAGAGGTGACCCACATGGCATGGCAGACCTCTCCTGACCCACCCGCTGCTCCCCTCAGCAGTGTACTTCATCCATCTGCCTGTTCTGCTCCCCGCTCTGTCTCTGGTGAATCCTCT
>NW_004567129.1:18947544-18960438 GCF_000260355.1 Condylura cristata
TGAAGTACACTGCTGAGGGGAGCAGCGGGCGGGTCAGGAGAGGTCTGCCACGCCATGTGGCAGACCTCTGGGGCAGGCGGGGATCGAACTCATGCGGAGGTGGCTTTAGTTTCTCAGTGCTGTGCTTTAACCCACTGCGCCACCAGGGAGGGCCCTCAGCCAGGGCTTTTTACCCACCCAGTCATTGGCTGGTTGTCAAACCTGGTCCCAAAGCCACAGGGACACCAGCAAGCGTCTGAACCAACAAAGGAGGCAGAGGTGAACGCCAGGGCAAAGGAAGCCGAGGGGCATGAGCCCGTCTTCCATTCCGGTCATCCGCCATGAGCTGAGTGACACCCCCTCCCCTCCCCAGGAATCTCAGGGTCCCCCAGCTGCAGGCAGCAAGTGGCATGAGAGAGATCACCAGATCAGACTGGAAGGGTCCCTTCTGTCCTCTCCTTCTCTTCAGCCAAAGCACCCCATTCTTAAGCACGAGCGCTGGGTTTGACTTTCTTTGGCTGGAGAGCAGCATCTGAAAGAAGTCAACAATCCGGAGACAGGGGAGAAAGCCAGGCAGAGGAAGACAAACAAAACTGACACTGTGCAAAAATGCAAAGGTATTCAAAAAGTGAGCTCTAATTTTCACTCCCCTGCCTGAAGCCTGCCAGACACAGGGCTTTGAGAGAAAGAGAGAGAGAAAAAAAAAAAAAAAAACACCCCGATTTGCACTGAAAGGGGCCAAAAATAACCTTGCTTTCTCCTGCAGAAGAAAACAGAAAATTCTGCGGTTTCCTCCCATTTGGATGTCCTTGTTTCCTTGGCTGTGGTGGTGGGGTGAACCTCTGGCTCGGCCTGTGACTTACAGGCCTGAGGGTGTGGGGGAGGGAGGGGAAGGTCAAGGCTCCAGGACAGGACAGTCCCTGCAAAGGAGGCCTTCATTTGCATATGTTAATGTCAGCTATAGCTGATCAGTAAGAGCCTGCTTTTCCCGCTTTCCAAGAAAATCATTTATGTTCTTTCTTCCCATCCCCCTGCTCATGCCCTGATTCTGGCCTTTTTGTGGGTGTGGGCGTGGGGGGAGCGGGGGACAAAGCTTCCATCTTTCCAGCATTTTCTAAAATACTATTCTGATGTCCCTCCTTCTTCAAAAGCTTCTGGTGAAGCCCCATCAGCTACAGAAAACTGTTCAAGACCCCCAAGTACTATTTACCTCATATCAGGCCCCCTCACCCTGTGCCTGCTCTGAGCACCCACATTTCCCCCGCCTGCTCCTTTAGGGCAACACAGCTCTGTCAGCCCTCCCCCCTGTACCCCTGCCTCGGGCCCAACTCTAAGGCAAAGCTCCTAGTTCTCTCCCAGGGCCTCCTCAACCAGGTGTTCCTTTTCTCCGAAGGACGACTGTGTTCACGAAAGTTTCACTCAGTTGTCACACGAGCCCTGAAAACGCAGCATAGTATCCCAGGAGCTAGGGCCCTCGCTGGTGGTGCAGCGGGTTAAAGTGCAGCACTGTGAAGCTAACCACAGCTGCTGTAGCACAAGTTCAATCCCCGGCCAGGGAGCTCAGCACATGGTGCAGCAGATCTCTCCTGTCTCAGCTGCTGGCTGCTCCCCACTCTGTCTCCGGTGAATGCTCTCACTGTCCCTGTACCTCTGGTCTGTACCCCAACTCTGTACAAACAAAAATAAATCTTAAAAATATATATATCCCCCAGTTTACTGACGAGGAACCCAGGGTTAACACTGCCAAGGTCACATAGAGAATAAATGACAGATGTGAGTCACCCCCATTTCTGGTATTTCTTCCTGTTGTTCCGAGCCCTCTAAATTGCAAGCCATTGCTTCTGAAGTAATTAAGCAGCCTCTCCAGGTGTTGCTGTTGTGCTGGAAAAGGTGGCTGTTGCCCTGGATGGTTTTGGCCTCGAAGTTTCTCCACAATGCAGAGAATCTGTTTTTAGCTCAGAAATCAAACAGGATGTGACTCTTCCTTCCAAAAATATCTATTTTTTTCTAATGCATATCCCATGGCCATCCTCCCAAGGAAAATCCTGACCAGGCCAAAGTGAATGCAGTACAGATGCAGGCGAGCCGGGACAGAAAGGGGCTGAACCCCTGCAGAGCGGCTTGGAGAGGTGAAGACTGTGTGGACTGACTTCAACACAAAGACCTACGCAGGGAGCTCCAGATCTGAGGCTCCCAGAAGCCCCAGCAGGGGAAGCTGCAGCCGGGGGCCAAGAGGAAGGTGCAGATCAGCCCCAGCCAGGGAACCTGTTTTGGAGAATCCCCAGGGAAAGGGGAGGTTCAGGTCCCCTGCCCCACCCAAGGAGGGCGGAGCTGGACAAGGGGGGGAAGCAGAGGGGACTGGAGGTGGCACATGGATAGAGGGAAGAGAAGCTGTGCTTGCTTCTTGGCCATGGGCTTGAACCATGGCCTGGGGGACATGGAAGGAGACACGTGGAGAAGAAGGGGTGAGAGACCCGTGGGAGCCCACAGCGGCAGCCTGTACCTTGCTTTGGATTTTGCTCTTTTCCTTCCAGGCTCACTTGGCCCCTCCCCACCTCCTAAGTCTCCCACCGTACCCCGCAAGGTGCTTTATGCTTGTGGCAGGCTTTGGGGCCTCCCAGTCCTGCTCTGGGCCAACCCTGTATGGCCGGACATTCACCCACAAGGGCATGGGTAGTTTCAGGTGTTTGATTCAGAAAGTATGTTCTTTCCCTTCTCTGCATTGCACACTGACTGTATTAAACTCCCTGGCTAGTGAAGGTCTTATGCCCTAGAGTATGTTCTGTCCTGATGTGGCAGATGGCAGAACCCACTTAGGGTAGGCAGGCTGGGTCGCTCCCCACCCTGCCCTGTGACAGGAGTGCACATTCCTTTTTTTTTTTTTTTTTTTAATATATAATAGTTTATTTCTACATCACTTTGTGCATTTTCCATCTCAGTTGGGAGTGCACATTCTTTGGCCCCAGCCTGGACCTGCCTGTGTGTCCTAACAAGGCCTCCGGGTGCCCTGACATGTTTGAGACGCGTGTGCCAGAGCAGGGGATGCAGTCCCACCTCACCAGGCTCCTCCAGCCACAGCCACCCCCATGTCTTCCCCCCCACCCGACCCCCTAGGAAAGCTGAGGCACGGAAGACCCTGCCACCCTACTCAGCTGCCTGCGTGGGCAGGAGGCATGTTCACCTCCAGAGAAGCAGACGGAAATGAGAAAGGCAAAGCACCTGTCTTTGTAGAACCAGGAACCTGGCCAGGATGATAGATGTTAAGAATAATTGATAATGGATGGAACTGGAAGGGATTATGCTCGGTGAAATTAGCCAGAAACCAAAAAAAAAAAAAAAAAAAAAAAAATGGATGGTTTCTCTTAGAGGAGGAATTAGGGGACCATAATAAGGAATGAGGGAAGGAAAAAGAAGTAATTATGACAAAGTAAAAGCCCAAGTCTACAGGCGACTATAAATCAGAGCCATTCTTGGGGGGTGCGTGGGAATTGAATCAAAGCATCAAAGCAGGGGTGGGAGAGGGCAAGGGGCTAGTTACGGTGATAGTGAGCAAGTGAATTAGTGGGGGGGTTCGTGGGGAGGGCACATGAGAAGATACAGCCTGCACTGTGCGGAGATGAAGAATAATGTAAAGATATAAAATTTAAAAAAATAATTGACAATGGGCCTCCCTGGCGGCACAGGGGGTTAAGTCTCAGCACTATGAAGCGATCAGCAGCCACTAGAGCGCGAGTTCGATCCCCGGCCAGGGAGCTGACCCACATGGCCCAGCAGACCTCTCCTGCCCCGCCCGCTGCTCCCCTCAGCAGTGACTTTGTCTGTCTGCCTGTTCTGCTCCCCACTCTGCCTCTGGTGAATCCTTTCACCCCTGTATCTCTGACCTGTACCCCTGTTTTTGGGTGCATAAATAAAACAAATCTTTTAAAAGTAATTGATAAGTCATACAAGAGATTATGCTCCTGATGGAGGAGAGGGCGTGGTGTGAGCAGTAGCAGAGCTGCTTACCGGTCTCAGTTGACCATGAGACAGTTGAGGGTACTGAGAGGAGAGGCAGAGGAAAGGAGAAAGGAAGGAGGGAAGGTGAAAAAGCACCTGGTGTTTTCCTAAACATTGCTCCCTATGTAACCTGATCTGCATCTTTCACACTCTTCTTTGCATGGAGATTTAAAGCAGAATCCCCTGGTGATTCAGTCTTACTGCCCTGTAGACTCTCCTTCCATGGAGAAGCCTTCCTCCTGGCACCCAGCAATGCTTCCCTGAATCCGACAGGGCTCCTAGGATTTGTAAACAAGCATTTGCAGCTCAGAGTGGAGCCCTGGGCAGCAGTGGGGAATCCTCCCTTCCACCTAGCCTTTGTGTTACTAGGAGACCACCTTCCTCCCCTGTGGGGGCCTGACTAACACCCACCCACTTCTTCCCTCCAACCTCCCTCAGTTGTCAGTGTCTGACCCTACGTCTCCCAGGGGGGTGTATCCCTCTGAGCCCCCAGAAAGTGGGTCTAAATGTGTCTTGACCAGTGGTTGTCTATTTGGACCATACATGAGAATTTTCTGGAGAGCTTTTTAAATAGATCCCCACTGAGATGATCTATTCAGGGTTCACTTCTGGTCAGAGGCTCTGAAAGCCTTTCTGATAGTTAATCACAGACCCACGGCGAGAGGAAAAGTCCTTTCTGCCTCAAGACAGTGCTGTCAGCTTCCACAGCCTGCCCCACTGGGGTCAGTGGAGCAGGGCAGTGGAGAGAGCTTAGTCCTTGAGAGTGAGCCCGGGGGTCCATCAACTCCGAACCCCTTATTTCCTCAGTCACTGTGTACCTAGGCCTACTGTTAAGTCTCCTTTATTATAAAATGAAAATTAAAAACACCTATTTCACAGCTTAATCATCTAATAATGATTAAAATATCATTATTTGAATCATAAAGCTATTGTTAATATTAACAAAACACTCTTGGGACAAATTGCTTCTCCTGGGAGGGACAAGGCTTAGTTATCCACCCCCCACCCTCAATAGCACTCTGCTTTTCTTGCTGTACTTTGAAAGTTCCTTTTGAAATATTTAAGTTTTTTTTTTTTGCATAGAAAAACCAGGGTGTAGGCCAGAGGTGTGGAGGGTGGTGAGAGGATTCACCAGAGACAGAGTGGAGAGAAGAACAGACAGATTGATTGAAATACACTGCTGAGGGGAGCAGCAGGTGAGACAGGAGAGGTCTGCAGGGCCATGTGGGCCAGCTCCCTGTCTGGGGATCGAACTCAGGCCATCACAGTGGGCCTTCGTGGTGATAGTACTGAGACTTAACCCCTAGGCCACCAGGGAGGCCTTGTCCTTTAACATTTTGACATTTATCGTTATAATATAATTACATATGTGCTTTTCTAATGGATCATACCACAGACTTGTTTCTAGAGTAGAGTCAAATTATCTTCATCCTGAGACTGTTCATCAGCCCAGCTCACCTCTGCTCTGCGGTCTGCAGATTTGTGAGCAGCGTCAGGAAAGGGGGTGATGGGCCAGCAGTCCAGGCTGGGCTGGCCACACCACACTGTGCTGATGTTGTCACCAAGAGGCCCCCCTCTGACCTCTTCCTAAGCCATGAATGACACACGGCACTTTTCATTCAGCAGCTACCGCTGAATACCCAGAAGGTAGTCTCAGGCCAATCTCACATCAGGGCTGTCTTCAGCTTCCTGGGATCCCCTGAATGTGGTGGGCTCAGCCAGAGAGGGCCATGGGGTTCCCCTTCCCCATGTGCTCTGGAGCAGCACAGGGGTAGCACTGTTTGAGCAAGGTTTGGGCGGTGGTGAGTGTGAACTTGGCATGTGGCTGTGGAAGGAGGTGCTGGAGTCAACTCGCTGGGTCAGAACTTGCCACTTTCTGTTTGGCGGCCTTAAGCCAGTATGTCCCCTCCTGGGTCATCAGAGTCTGCATTTTCTTAACAAGTATTTCTGGCTTCAAGGCTTAGAACTTCCAGAGACATCTTTTTTCTCCTGACGGCATGCATTCATTTATTTCACAGAAGTTTTTTTCTCAGAGTGAAGGTCTTAGTGTTTGAATAAAAAAGTTCTCACATGGGTTGCGTGCTTTTATAATATTCAATTGTCTTCACATCTGAATGAAAGGACCCCAAATATTACACTGTAAATTTTCATCTATCTTTTATTTCTATCAGATAGCTCAAGGTTAGGATGTTCTCTTGTCCTTGAAAGAAAACAAGGCCAGTTAAAGCGGAATATATGAATCATACTTAACTTTCCCCACGGAGGAGCGTGGATGGGTTGGGGGGAGAGGGGGCTTTTGTATTGTTCATAAGTCATCATTATAGAGATTTATAAAGGGTCTTTTCATAAGCACTTCGCAAAGCAGATTGGAACAGAAACATCTTCTGATTGACTTAGACCTACTGAATTGCCAGCAAAGGGGAAAAAATCCAGCTGGGCTTGAGGAACTCAATGTCATGGTGATGTTATCCTTGGCATCTCCAAGACATGTTCTCAGTGAGGCTACATTGCCTCCCTTGTGGGTGCCATTAGCAGTGGTCATGAAACAACCACTGAATTCTCTTTTCTACTCATGCTTCTTTTAGGGTCCTATAGGTTACCACATGGCTTACCCAAGTACAAGCTGATGCCCCTCAACTTCTGGCACCCACTGCTAACTTTCTGAACAAGTCTCCACCTCTCCTTTTTGTCTCTCAATATTGTCTTCCAGAAGTCCTCTTAACCACATTCCCCCATAGGTGGGGATTCTTCTGCTAACTTGATCTGAACACTTTCAGAATCACCCGTTGACTTGCCTGAATCCTCATTAGTTGGGAACACCAATAGGAGAGAAGCTTTGTCTCTCTTGCTATTCACAACACCTAGGATGATGCCTGGCATGCTTTAGTGAAGCTCAATAGATGTTTCTTGAGTGAACGGATCTCTGCACTCACACTTCACTTTAACTGGGGCGTTGTTCCAAAATGGCTGGATTTTCTCCTCCAGCTGTGAATTTACTCAAGTTCATCTTTTCATGAGATGTCCCATACCTTGAATAGTAGCCTTGGGCTGAAACCAAATTTGAGTCTGTCATAACTTCTTGAACACTGACACCCTTATCGTAAACTCTACCAACCCAACCTCACCTCCCTTCACCCTTTCTCACCGCCAACACCCACTCATCATGCTCTAGACTGAATCTCCTGCCATCTACAGGAAATAAATCAAGGTTAGCCCTCCCACACCCTTGCCTTGCACATAACTGGTCCTATACCATGACCGCAGACAAAGGCCAAAGGGACTCTCTAAATTTCGACATTCATCATTCTCTAGATGGCTATAAAAAATTTCCTCTTAAATTCAGATTGTGATGTGGTGACTACACCACTTCCATGAAAAAAAAATTAAATATGGTTCAACTGGTTATAAATTTTGCACTCATTTCCTCCATATTTACGAACATTCATAAAAAATTGAGAAGTCTCATGAGCTATATGGATGGGTCACTGTATAATTACCTATGAAGAGAGAAAAAAGTATTGAGGATATAGAAGTGAAAGAATAATATATAATTCATAATATGGAGATGAAAGGTGGGTGAATACGAAGTGGCTCTTCCCATGAAAATGTTTAATCATTTTTTAATATCAACACACCTTATTATAAAGACAACATGGCTTGTCCAAATACAATCAGTAAAGTACTATGGTCTTTAATCAAAAAATTATGGGATTCTCAAATAGTCCCTAGGATACAGCATTTTATGAATATGGCTTGAATATCAGTTAAATACAGATTTCTTAATAGTTGAGCCATTATGTAATTAAATAATATTTATATAATGACAACTGCATACTCCATAAGTGAAAGTTAGATTTAATGAGACGTTTATTGGCACAAATGATTAATAATAAAACTTTCCCTGCTGAAGGCAATTTACACACATACGATATGGCCAGAAAGAAAAGTGGCTTTTACTGCCTGCCTTATGTGCCACACTGCCTCCTCCTATCCAGTTCAAATCAACCCCTTATTAAAAAACATCAGCTCAAGTCGTAGGGTTATAATCGTTAGAAGACAATGGACAAAGGCACCTTTTAAAACATGTTGAGGTTTTGGCAGATTTGTGCCAAGACTTACATTTTATTTTGCTAGTCAATGGGGTCCTTTACCCCCAAAATTGGAGGAAAGTCTCCAGGACCAAAATAAGCATAGTTTTGATTCTGGGGAAAACGCATATTTGAAAAGTAGATGATTTGGTGATCATGTTGTTTGTCCCGTGTGACCAGTGCAGGGATGTAGGGCAGATTTCAAGCTCTGGTCAAGCGCCCACACGGTGTGAGGCACTTTCGTCCACAAGGTCAGAGGTGGAGAAAACACCGGCTTTACTGGGACTGACAGCTGAAGGAACATGCCGGCAATGGCGGCCATCGGTCTTCCTCACAAGTGGTTGGGAAGGGTGTGTTACTCAGTATGGGCTGCAGGGTACTCTAAGATGCTCTAAATTACCACATGGAACCCCTCAATGTCCTCATTTACATTATATACTCAAAATGTAGTTTTGATTTCCGGATTGACTGCTTTCTACTTGTGCTTCCCTCCAGGGAAGTCACCAATTTCTATGTGGCCTCAGTTTCTCCTGAAAAATGGTAATACTCCAGAAGAACAAAGAGAGCATTGGAAACTGACAGCCACACTCCCACTGATCTTTCCCCAGACTCCGAATGGAAAATACACCATAAGATAGAATGTTCTCTAAGTCATTTCTTTCCTACCACAGTGCTTTAAGCACAGGAGATACTATTCATATTGAGGGAATGAATGGGTATGTTTGGTCAACAGTGCATACAGTTTCCTTCAATTATTTCTATTGTTCATAGTTAGATGGAAAAAAGAGACAGTTAGATGGAAACACGATTGGGGAAAACACACATATGTCAGAGGACAGTGGATTAGAGCATCCAGGTGTCATGGCTTTGGTCCCTTGCAGAGAATGCCACCATCACTAGGATGCTGTCACTGGCCACATCACCTCTTCTGAATGGGTTCATTACGAGCGGCAGCACCCACAAGTTTACAGGGGCCCTAACTGATTTGTTGCTTCAGAAAACAGACTTCTCAGGAAAAGCCAGTTTGGAATGATCCTGAGATTGTATTTGGTTTCTTCAAGATTCCCTAAGGTAAAAAGATCATTTGGACATATTATCCAATAATATCAACTCATATCCGAATGTCAACACAATTGTCTGCCAAATTCCAGGTCACTGAGTCTAACAGACCAGACTCTTTCTTGTCAGTTGAAAAGCAGAAAAGATGATCTTATCAAGACAGATAAGACAGATGGTTCTCTGTTAACCAGAACGGTATGTTATCGGCGATGACCATCACATGACGCCGTCTTTCCCAAATAACATGCTGACATGTACTGGACAGAGCTCCAGGTCTTCATAAAGCCCTGTTACCCCAAAATACAGTTGAACCATGTTTCCATGGCCCCTTGCATTTTAGGTTCTTGTATTCTGTCTCTCTCAGTGGCGTTTGGAGCTGAGTTATGTACAGTCATGTGTGAACAGGCAGGGCAACCAAGTTTACAGGGGCCCTAACAGATCAACCAAGCCACCTTCCTTCTACCTGGCCGGCTTTTCCCAGTGTGCCAGAAGGGTGTGGAACAACTATGGACAATTTGAAACCCCAGAGGATGGCAGAACTTCCAGACAGATGATGGCAGGGTCCGTAAAACACAAAGAAAGACCACCATAATCTTCAGGGCACTCACAGGTACAGATCCAATATTCTATTTAAATACATAAAGAGGAACTGACTCATGCAGTTAGGGAGGCTGAGAAGTCCCAAGATGTGGGGCCTCCGTAGTGGCACAGGGGTTATGTCTCAGCGCTATCAAGCTATTGCCAGCCACTGAGGCGCAAGTTAGATCCTCGCTCAGGGAGCTGACCCACATGGCACTTTATACCTCTCTCATCTTGCCTGCTGCTCCCCTCAGCAGTATATTTAGTGGATCCACCTGTTCTGCTCCCCACTCTGTGTATGGTGAATCTTCTCACCCTCCTCCCCTGCCACCAAATCTGGCCCCAGTTCTTGAATGAATGAATGAATGAGTGAGTGAGTGAATGAGTGAATGAATGAATGAAAAAAATCTCAGGATCTGCTGTCCACAAGCTGATGACTCAGGTCAGTCTAAGTCAGAGATCTGAGACATTTTGGTCTGAGTGAAAGGTGTGAATCCAGGAGCCTGATGTCTGAGAACAGGACAAGGTGGATATTTTGGCTGAGGTAGAGAAAGAGGGGATTTGCCTTTCATCTTTTGTTTGATTCCAGCCCTCACGGGACTGGATGGTGCCCACTCTGGCAAGAGTGGATACACTCAACATACAATGTCTTACCAGTGGCCTGGGAATTCCTTAACCCAGTCAAGCTGACATACAATTAACCATCACAATGAAATTCTACTTTGCATAAGTGTGAGATACACTTATAGTGCATTTTCACTCTGGCCCCAGGGTTCCTGGTTTTAACATCCAGCCTCAACATCATATAAAACACAAATATGGACCCTGCTGAGTGAGGACCACTGATAGACAAATTTGGCAAGTTCCTCCCAGTGTTAAGTACATTTACAAATACAGAGAGAGTTGTTGCCAACTGCAGGTAAGGGTCTTGACAGACAGAAGGGGAGTTCAGAACTCAGAGGTTCTGCCTGGAGAAGCATCTGTTCCCTGAACAAGCCTCCTAGCCCCTGGGGACTGACAAAGTCTTGGCAGACAGCAAACTTCCTGGGCCAAGCCCCCTGCCGCCTAATCACTGCTCCCAGAAAATGAGAGCACCTCCAGAAGAGTATTTTTAGATCAGCTTAATTTCTAGAAGCGGCCACATCTGAGTGCTCACACTTGATGTGCAAGCTGTTACTGATGCCTTTGCTCTTCAATTTCCATTATTAATATTTACTACAATATGATTAATCTGGTTCTGTGCCTCTGAATTAGAGGTTATTATAACTTTCCCCAACTGCAAGGAGATATTTGTATGCTGCTCTCTCAGTAACCCCACCCCTCTCCTGGAAGTGCCACTCTCCCCTGGGGGGGGGGGAGAGGGGTGAACCCTCTGTGTCCTGGCTCTACTTTCCAGGGAAACCCTCATGGACCCCCCCTTTAGCTGGGCTAAGTACTCTTTCCTGAGACTTCATCACATCAGAGGCTAATGAGTGGCATTTATTTCACTGAGAGTATATTACCGCTACTCCAATTTCTTTCATGCAGACTGTGAGGCCCTTGTGGACAGAGATTGAGTCATAACAGTTTTACTTCCAGCACCTGGGACACACCTAGCTTATCCTTTTATTCATTTAAGAAAGATTCATTGAGTACCTGCTGTGTGCTAGGCATTGGGTAGTCAACAGAGCACTAACAGCTGTCAGGGTCCCTGACCCCATGGAGCTAACAGTCCAGAGAGACAGAGAGACAGATCATTAGCCAAAATTGGCTCTGGTAAATATACAACCATAGACAGGCTTGGTGCTCTGGAATAAATGAGCATGATTCTACAACAATGCCTTATTTTGTCTCCCCAAAAACAGACTCTTAGGCAAAGGGTGGGTGCCAGTGGTTTATTTGGAAGAAGTGCAGGGAAGGGTGGAGAAGGGAGACAAAGACTCGGGGAAGGCTAATGAGGGTGATGTTGAGCAGCCTACTGGTGCTGTGGGGACTGAAGTGAGCTGTGCAGGTGCTTGGAGAGACGGTATGGAAGCTGCCTGGGAATGGCAGCAGGGCGAGACAACGCCGCAGATAGTCACCAACCAATTCTCATCACTCCCGTTGCCTGGCAGAGGACAGGCCCAGGAGGTTGACTCCCTGTCACATCCAGAATGACCTTGGATGGTCCAAGCATGCTCCCCCAGCCTGAGACCACCAGGGGGAGCGATGCATGTGGTGGTCGGGGGTGGGGAGGGATCCATGCTAGTTCCTGTAGCCATGAGTGGGGGGCGCTAAAGTTGCTTCCACAGTGGGTGCAACATAGCGCCCCCCTGTCCCAGAGAGAACTGTCTCTCTGGTAAAGGGTCTCTGCAATGAATGCTAAGGATAAAAACGATGAAACCATTCTGTGGGGCAGAAGGAAAAATCATTTTCATGTGCTTGTGTGGTGGAAACACGAACAACTGGCTGGGAGGGAGGGAGGCTAAGCACCCTGGGAGATAGCTTGGGCTAGGTCACATCAGCCTACGTTCTGCCTCACGCCTAGAGCAATGGAGGGAAAGAAATGGAAAGGTTGTAAGCCATTGTTGGTCACCTGGTTAGATGAGTGCTTGACAGTGATGCTGATAAAACTGATTAGGAACAGCCCCACCAGATGCAAGTTAGTGCTGCCTTTGTCCAAGTGAGGACAGTGGGGTGAGGGTGATGGCGGTAGGATGGGAAGAACATGGAGGGTGTAAAATGGGATGGATTGTTGACTGTGAAGGTAGATGAGAGAACCCCAGGAGTCTGGTGTGGAAGCAGAGTCACTGGTGAGTCAGCACTCACTGGAAGAGAACAACTGGAAGTCAGAGATTCAGTCTTAGCCATTCTGAATTAGCCAAGAAGAGATGATGCCAAGGTAGCAATTTAAATTATCTGTGTGGGTGCACCAAACAGGTCCAGATGACCATAGGTCTCTGTGTGGAAGCCCATTTAGGTCATGCAGAATCCCAATAGGTAATGAGCGGGTAGCGTAAGAAGAATTTCTTAGCTATATGTTTCATTTCTAATTTAATCTGGACCCTCAGTGGTAGGCATGATTTTTTCTATTGCCATATGTTCTATTATACCTAACTCTAGTCTTAGGTAAAGGTCAAATGCTTCGAAATGCAGATGGATGGATGGATGGATGGATGGATGGATGGATGGATGGATGGATGGATGGATGGAATGGATGGATGGGTGGGTGGAT
>NW_004567129.1:18960548-19014690 GCF_000260355.1 Condylura cristata
GATGGATGGATGGATGGATGGATGGATGGATGGATGGATGGATGGATGGATGGATGGATGGATGGATGGATGGATGGGTGAATGGATGGATGGGTGAATGGGTAGGTAGATGGGTGGATGGATGGAGCCTCCTACATGCTAAGGTCTAAATGAAGGACAGAAGAAGTGACTGAACAAGAACATATGGATTGTATGGGGAGTGATTGACTGATGGACAGTAGCCTCTGCAGGAGGCTCCTGCTGCCCATGCTCTATAGCTGCTCTGGGAGTTGCATGCTGTGAAGGTGCTAATTAATGTGGAAGGGAAGGCAAACACAACCTGAGTTTTCTCATTCAAATAGATGAACCTCTGAAGACATTTTGATTGATTCAGAACTAAATCATTTCCCTGAATTATACACTTATAATTGTATAATTATAAGTGTGTCCCATACACTTCTATTGTCTGACATGGAATTTCTTCCAGACAACCTTCCCAGAATCCCCTCTTCATTCTAGAAGTGCTGACAAGGCACAGCCAGACCTATATCCATAGAGGAAGCTTAGTCAACTAAAGAAGGCCTGTAATGACTATCCTGGGCTCTGTGAATAGAGCAAAGACTGTTCTATCTACACAGATGTGAACATTAAATTATATCTGTTTGCTTTGCCTCTGGTATTGTTCACATGTATATCTTAAGCAACCAAGCACTCATTAGTATTCACTCATTTATTCATGATACCTGTTTATTGAGCATCTGCCAGGTACTAGGTGCTGAAGACCATGAGACACCAACTTTCCTCAGAGGTTTCCTAGTGGAGACTGAAGATGCACAGTCTAGGCCTATACAGAATTATTATATTGTAGAGAAGGGAACAGGATGGCTCATGGGATGCCACCTATGGGCACTCAATCTACACTTAGAAGGAGAAAACCTCCTTGAGGAAAGGGTGGATGAGTAGGAAGTCACAAGGAGAGGTGGGAGAAAAGAAAGAGTCCAGCCAGGGGAGAAATCCATGGAAAGACCATCAGGAGGTGATGGACAGAGGCCATTCAGGGAGGGGGCAAACTCTTGGGGGAGTAGGAACACAAAAAGACAGTGAGAACTTGAAGGACAGGAAGTTGGAGGAATGGGTAGGGACAAAGAATTTCTTGGACTGTTGTTTGGCGTGTTCCACAACTATTCATGAACAGCTGATTTCATAGGTTAACAAATGAAAGTCCAGAAAACTCTTACATGAATGAAACCGAAGCCACTTTCGGGGATTGCCTGTGCCCTGAATTCATCTCTCTGGGTATGTTTCCCAAGCGATCCTTCCATTCCAGGTCCTGGGAGGAGCACTAATAGAGGTGCCAGGTGGATGGCCAGAGACTGTAGTCCCGAGGCCACAGGAGCACCTCTGTCACAGCCCAGGCATGCACAGGCCGCTGCATTTCAGAGAGGCTACACCCCCACGCTTTTTGTCTGCTTATGGGCTTACACTGGGTTTTGAGGAAGCTTGAATGTCAAGTCAGATGTAACCTTTCCATGTGACCTGGTGGTCTTTTTAAAAAAGATTTATTTATTTATGCATACAGAACTTGGGGTACAGGCCAGAAATGCAGGGACGGTGCAACAATTCACCAGAGACAGAGTGGGGAGAAGAACAGGCAGATCGATGAAGTCCACTGCTGAGGGGAACAGCAGATGGGTCAGAAGAGGTCTGCCGCGCCATGTGGTCACCTCCAGGGCTGGGGATCGAATGCTCACTGAGGCGGCTACGGCCCACTTGCAGTGCTGTGTCCTAACCCAGTGCGCCACCAGGGAGGACCATGACCTGGTGTTCTTAATTCAGTGAGTCTTGCCAATATCTATAAAGTAGGAAACTGACAATCCCAACCTGATAGAATCTGTGTATTGAGGTGGTAGTGAGAGAAATTAGCTGGCACAATATTGGTGCTCCATAAATACTAATTAATGAGGATAAAGAATATGGCTTTTTCTATGAGACCACAGAGAGTGAATATGAACAGGGGTGTGCTATAAGTTGTAGAAATATCTCTTGGTGCTGTACAGGGAAGCTTGTTCTCAAGGTGAAACTGGTCCAAGAGAATAGAACAAGCTGCTCTTGGAGGTCAGGGGGATTCTAGAGCAGTTTCCCCTGTTTCCAAATAGAAACTGTAGAAATATTCAGCAGGATTGGTATGTATAGGGAGTTGAACCTTACTCTGTTCCAAATGTTACTTTATCGTGAAGCCAGAAACATGTAGGCGCTAAAGATTTTCCTTGCAATAGCTTGGCATATGAAAGAGAAAAACAGCCATTCTGGCCATGCTAGGGTGGCAGACAGGTCCCCACTTTTCTAGCTCCCCCTTTTAAAAAATATTTATTTTTGCATACAGAACTGGGGTACAGGCTAAAGGAGCAGGGGATGAGAGGATTCACCAGAGACAGAGTGGGGAGCAGAACAGGCAGATGGATGAAGTACACTGCTGAGGGGAGCAGCGGGCCGGTCAGGAGAGGTCTGCCACGCCATGTGGTCACCTCCGGGGCTGGGGATCCAACTTGTGCTGAAGTGACTTTAGCTTCTTAATGCTGGGTTTTAACCTGCTGTGCAACCAGAGAGGGCCGTTCCTCCTTTTTTACTGCAATTCTTTTGAAGCTGCTTCAAAGCTTCAGACCCTCAGCCCCCAATCCGGGGATCTTAAGATGTGGTAGTTCTACTCCAGTCTACTCTGGGCCAGCAGTGCCCTGGGCAGGCAGCACCAGCTGCTGTGAGTTGGGCAGCAGTTTCTCAGCAGAGGTACGTGCTACACCCTGGATGGCCACCCAGTGCAAAGGGCTTGGGTTCCTCGCCACCATGCTCCCTCACAACCTGAACCCAGAGCTGGGTACACAACACAGCTCTGCCCACCTGAGGCAGCTCCGACCAGCAACAGTCTGGAAGCCGTGAGCTGAGTGTCTGGGTGTGGGCCTGGGCGAGGCCTCTCTGTGCTGGACACTTGCCTGCTATGAAATCCACTGGATTCATTCCCAAATAATTCAGACGGTGAAAATGTAGCTTCATCTGCCTCCATCCTCTCCCCAAAGGGCATGTTATCACCTGGGAGTGCAGAGAGCCCAACCACTTCCTCCAAAGCCTGCTTGTGCCCTCATCTTGTTGTGATGAACCCCAGTGACAGGCACTGGTGTAGCACCGGCAGGAATGATAAGTTGATAGAGGACAGCCCAGATACGACGAGTTATGCAACAAGTCACCAACCTGGGGGCATGTGTTTTGGAAGGAGTTGTCAGTGGGGACATGGAAGGATTTGGAAATGAACGTGTAGGTTTTATCAGGCAAGGCTTAAGGGGAAGTTGAGCAAAGGAAAATATTTAGGGTGCTCTTCTTTTCATCTGAATTAAAATATCAGCTCAGTTATTACCCCTGTGTTAACTAACCACTTTGCAAGTTCACCTCTGAATAAGGGAGCTCTTAGTCCTAAATATACAGGGTTATAAGGAGAAATAAAACAATTTGTTCCAAACATATGACACTTGGTAGATGCTTTAAAAATGTAAAAGTTGTTTATGATAGTTTACCATTTGCTTGAATTTAGACTATTTGAAATGTGTTGTGACTGCTTTCAGTCAGTCATCAAACACTGCCTTTATTCCTATATCCTAGAATCCAGCTTGAGAACAAAGGAAGTAAAGATATTCTCCTTGCCCAGGGCCTTAAGTCCACCATTTACTTCAGTTTCTGGTTATAAAGAAAAGTCTCAGGTGTCAGGCAAAGTTCAGAGATTTTATTTCCTCTTGCAGCTTTATGACTTTCAGACTGTTCCCCCCAAATTGTGCTTAATTTTAACTTCATTAACTTCCTGTTCTGTCACAACAGTTGAATAAGGATTTCTCCATGAGCAGTATTCAAATCAGCTTTTAATGAGCTATTTAATTAAAGGCTAATTGAGGTGAATTCATTAAAGATTTCTAAATTATGCTTATCAGGGTAGTTATGAGATAAGTTTTAAATATTTGTTTTATATTGCATTGTTTGATCATAAAAGTATGTATAAAATTACTTTTAAAATTACTAATTAGAATGTGGGTACATTTTTTTCCCCTTAATATTTGAGTGGGACAGTTAACAAATCAACTTAATGTGTACTCCGGGCTGGGCTGAGACTATAAGAGGTTACTAGTGACTCTGGTGGACATTGTTCGATTTGGTCCATGAAAAATTCCCAAGTCTCTTGTGATGAGACATTGCTGGGCTGTCTTTGATCTGGGCTTCCAACTGCAGTGAGATCACAACTGCTTATAGGCAGGTTTTGACCAAGGCCTTGTGACTCTTGGGTTTTGGGTTGACACTAGGAGAATTAGGTCTGTATCTGTCCAGTGCCTAAAGCCACTTGTGAAACATGCTGCAGCTTCTCCAGATGCACCAGGGCAGCCCTAATCTTCAGGGTCCCCCTTGTCTGGGTTAATAATTTATAGCTCAACAAGCATGTGATGCACACTGTGTCTCCTCCACTCTAGGCCCAGTCCCAGACAGAATACAGATTAGCCAGGGCTGTCCAAGGTTTAAGGGCAGGTACATGACACACTCCATTGGGCTATGCTTGTCTTTCGAGACCAGGAAAAAGCCTCACGGGAGCCTGGTCAGGACAGGGTGGTCTGCTGGCCTGAGCTGGGCAGTCTGGGTCAGTCCCATGAGGAGTGGGGCTCTAAATCTTGACAGAAACAGTGCCCAGCCAAGAAGTGGGGAAGGTCATTACAGGAAGAGAGAATCAGAATTCAGTGAAAGAATATAGTGAGGCTGAGAGTAGTGAGGAATTCAAAAAGTACTGGAGAGGGGGCTGGAAAGGGAAGTGGTGGTAAATTCTACATGGAGTCAAGTGTTGTAGAATGATGGCTCTTGTTCTCTCTCTCATGCGTGCGCGCGCACACACACACACACATACACATATTCAAGCACAATAAAGGGCATTTAATGGGTTGTTGTAAATAGATTAGAAAAAGCCAGAAGTTAAATGTCACAAGGTTGTATGACTTGTGAGATAGGCTCACTCAATTCTAGCTGCTCTAACAAAGAGCCACAGACTGGACGGCTTATAAATAACAGACATTTCTTTCTTACAGTTCTGGAGGCTGGAAGTCCAAGATCAGGAAGCCAGGATGGTGGTTTCTGGTTCTGGTGAGGTCTTCCTTCTGGGTTGCACATTGAAGATTTTTCTTGTATCCTCTGTGAGAGAGGAGGGTTAAGAGAGTTCTTTAGGTTTTCTGTTTGGTTTTGTGTACATACACACAAATATACTTATAGGCACTAATCCCATTAACGAGGGCCCCACCCTCATGATCTAATCATCTACCAGGGTTCTACCTCCTAATATTATCACCTTGAGGATTAGGATTTTACCACATGAATTTGGATGGTGGGGAAGAAGGGGAAGGATTGAACAGTCCACAGCTTGAAGGAACTGGAAAATTATAGGATTTTCTTAGATTTTTGATTCTAGCAATGAAGACAGACTCCTGGTCAATTTATGTCTGGGGCACTGTGTTTAATGGCTGTACTTCATTTTAAGGTTGTCATTAATGGGTGGGGCATTCAGGAAGGTAAATAGGCAGGCTGGTGAGGGCACTTAAATTGTCCCCTACATGCATCTACCGGATGAAATGGAGTCACAAACTGGCATAAGCCTGTGGTTAATAGATGACTGCTACCTGAAAGGAGAGGAGAATCATGTGATTCTGGGGAGACCAGTCACATTTTCCTTCTCCTCATCAAAACTAACAGTTTGAGTGCATTGGCCATGGTGGGGTAGTTTTGTGAAATGGGGAGCTTCTGGTCCCAGGGGTGGCACAGAAGGGGCTGGGTGCCTATCACGACTGTTCTAGAGGAAACTGATGGAGGGATGGGAAGAAAATGGTTAATGGACTTAAATGTCACTTAGGCCCATCCCCAAGGCAATTGAGCAGTTCTGTGAGCCCCTAATTGCACTAATTAATCAATCATTTGGGCCTCCCTTGTAAGGAATGGTTCCCTACGTGTGCACGTTTGAGGTGAATGAAGAAAATCTACATTATAAATACTGTGCAAAATGGTGCTTGGCTAATGTCACAAACCCAACAGAGTAAAACCAGTTTCCTTAGGGGGAAAAATGTATTTTAGATTGCAAAGAGATGCTCAAAGACAGGGCAGGGTTGGTCTGAAAAGAGAAATGGCTGATAATTAGGAATCCAACACCAATGTCTAAGTCAAATTCAGTCAGGTGCTTACAGGTCCTTTTCTTGCATGATTCTCACTCAAAGGGTGCATGTGGAATCTTTACTGTGTGGCAGGTGAGGGGGAAAAGTAGGGTGCTGTTGAGAATAGGGATCCGTGCAGGGGAAGAAGCACCCCTCCACAAATGCACCCACACTCAACGGAGGGAATTCTCCTATAGGAAGATAAAAGACCTTATGTTGTTGACTTTCAGGACAAAATCATAGTTCTTATAATAGCTATCAGACTGATGCCCTAACCTCTACAGTCATTCACTCAGACTTTCATTCATTCAAATTAAAGCCCGTCTGAACCCCAACTCCAACTTTCACCCTCTCTCTTGCCTCACTTCCACCATCCTCTCCTGCTTGGGTAGCTTCAATACCTCTGAGCTGGTCTCCCCACATCTATTTTTTTTTAAGATTTTTTTATTTATGCATGCAGGCCAGAGGTGCAGGGGCAGTGAGAGGATTCACCAGACAGAGTGGGGAGAAGAACAGGCCGACTGACAAAGTACACTGCTGAGGGGAGCAGCGGGCGGGTCAGGAGAGGTCTGCCGCACCATGTGGGTCACCTCTGGGGGGAGGACAGAACTCATGCTGAAGTGGCTTTAGCTTCTTAGTGCTGTGCTTTAACCTGCTGCACCACTAGGGAGGGCCCCCCACATCTATTTTTGGCACAACATAATTGCCTCTCTGTATTTCTCTCAAAGCAATGGCTTGAAAAACAAATCAGTCCTTGGCTAATTATGCTCAATGGCTCTATTCCACTTTATTGCTAAAAGACCCACTAAAATATTCAACAGCAGGCCTTAGCAACATTGTGGATTGAACTAGGTCCCCACAATCCATACATTTTAGTCCTCAACCCTCGTATGCTAGGGAATATGCCTGTAGAGTAGAGACAGGAGCTTTAAAGAGTTAAAATAAGACCATTTATTTGAGTGATCCCCTCATTCATTATGACTTAGAAGAAGAGAAAGTTTGGATCTAAGTGGGCATGTATGAGGCAGGGAAAAGAGGGCCATCTATTAGCCCAGGTGAGTGGCCTCAGAAGAAAGACACCTGGATCACAGGCTCCCAGGCTTCAGCACTGTGAGGAAATATGTCACCAAGCTGTGGCACCTTGAGGAGGTGGTCCTTCCAATCTCACACATGGTCTTGGCCAGACAGGCCCACTCTCCACACAGCAGGGTCTCCTTGTGCTGAGGGAGCCCTCCTTGTGCCCCTTGTTTCCCTGGGTCTTCTCCTGTTTCTACTACCAAGTGAGGTACCTTTCCAGAAATACTTCCCTGGTCCCAAATGGAGTGCAGCTCCCTCCTCTCATCCCGGTCCCCTGTGCCTGTTCGTTTCTTGCATCACAAATTATCCACTGAATCAAGTGTGGAAGTCTATGAGTTCAAGAGCCATCTCTGTTTGTTAATTGCTGTCGTTCAAGGGTTTAGCACAGTGTGTGGCTCATGGCTGATCCTTAGCTGATTTGTCAGATAAATGCATGCATGCATGAGTGAATGAGTGAGCAAGAGAAATATGCATGGAGCAGTTTTCATGCACCAGTCAAGGGGGAAAGGGAGATGACCAAGTCAGACTAGAGGTCCTGCGACAATGGCACCTGTAACCCTACACGTAACACTGATATCAAATGGTGAACATGACAAAGCATGAGCACGATGACTGGGAAAAGTAGCCCATGCTTCACCAGTGGTGGCATTTGGTCCTCCGATGCTTGAGCCTTTCTGCAGTTGGCTGGCGAAGAGGACCCGCTTGTGAAAAAAACAAATTCCACGGTGTGGTAACTGAATGAAATGATATGACTCTTAATAAGTTGTTTTTTCCCTACAAAACAACTCCGTTGAAAATCAGCGGGCTTGTATTTGTCACCCCATGCTCTCTGAGTGGCAAATTCACCAGACTCTAATTCCTAGAAGTGTCACGAATGGAGGCAGCAAAACACAGAGTATCTGCTGTGCTGGAGCAGAGCTCAGGGAGCGGGGGCCAGGAGAATTTACTCTCCTAGAGGTAGATGGATTAGAAAGAACTGCCAGGCAATTTCTATTTGCATTTTTGCCAGCAGTGGGATTGGGGAAAAGGAGATGGTTCTAAATGAGAACAGCCCAATCATTTTCTGCTAAAACTTGCTTTCAATTTGTCTCCCTGCTTCCAGAAGTTACTACCTTGCATAATCCAGGCAGCAAGGTAATCAGCACTTTGAGTTACATCGGTTTTGCCTGTTCCCTTGATAAAATGGCAAAATTCGCCTGTGAAATCCTGGAGTTCATTATGGCTTCGTTTTCTCTTCCCTTAAATCAAAGCCATTTTATCTCCTTCTGTCGAATCAGGCTCCAGAAACAGCATTTTTGCTTCCTCTTGCCTTCAATTATTCATATTCCTTTGCTGACAAAAACCGAGGCCGGGTGTGAGATCCTTGGGTGGATTGGAGTTCAGACTGCCCAATGCTCACCAGCACTGGGCCTGAGCACCATCACTCACCCATGGTGGAAAGCAGTACCCCAGGGGGATCCCCGGTACTGGGACTACACAGTTGGGTGGGGGACACATATGGACACAGACTCTCACACACACCCGGGTCTTAATTAAAAAATGAAACAGTGAGCTATTCATGCTTTGAAATACCAGAGGGAAGCACACATTTACAGGATGACTGGGAAGAAGCCATAAACGTTGTTTCTTTATTAATAACACTGGCTGGTGTTTGCTGTTAAGCTTATTAAGACATGAGCGCAGAGCATGGCAGGGCACAGGAAGCCCTTCCCTGGATTACCTGTGAACAATCTTTGCAGTTATCTTTTCCTAAAAATGAACAAAACGCCGGGCTCTCTCTGATGGCGCAACAGGTTAAAGCACCACATTATGAAGCTCTCTGCAGCCACTACAGCATGAGTTCAATCCCAGTCCTGGAGGTGACCCACATGGCGAGGCAGACCTCTCCTGAGCCGCCCACTGCTCCCCTCAGCAGTGTACTTCATCAGTTCTGCTCCCCACTCTGGTGAGTCCTCTCACCCACCACAGCTCTTGCCTGTAACCCAGTTCTGTATGCATAAATAAATAAATCTTTTAAAACAAACAAAATGCCAACTAGAGAAGAGACTGCCTGGAGGTTGGGTCTGGGTGTATTTTTGTTGATCCCAAGAGCTGACTCCTCCAGCTGCACAGAATGGCTGCAAAGCCCTCTAAGAAGTTGCCCTGATACTTTCCTACCTCCATGTCTCATATTTCCACCTGTAGGTGACACCCAGACACACCATGCTTGTTTTGATTTTGCCTCTCCGGCCTTTGCACAAACAGATTTCCCTATACTCAGTTATTTCATCATCTTCTAGCAAACTCTTTTTCCTGTTTTTGACAACTTGCATTATTTATTTATACATATAAGAGCAGGGGCGTAGGTCAGAGGTGCAGGGGTGAGAGGATTCACCAGAGACAGAGTGGGGAGCAGAACAGGGGCACCTACTGAAATGCAGTGTTGAGGGGAGCAGTGGGTGAGACAGGACAGGTCTGCTGGGCCTTGTGGGTCAGCTCCTTGGCTGGGGAAGGAACTCGTGCTGCAGTGGCTGCGGGTAGCTTTATAGTGCTGAGACCTAAACCCTCTCACCACCTGAGAGGCCCAACTCCCACTAAATTCTTAATCATTATGGATTCCACTGAGATAAAACCTCACTCGTGAAGCGATCACAGTCGTCTCCGCAGTCCTGCAGTCTTCTGTGTCTGCACTGGTCTATGCACGTATGGCGGTCACCTCGCAGAACGAGCTTCAGCTCTGACATCTGGCATGGGTAGGTACCCCAAAGTACCTATTAAGCCAGTGAGACAGATGAGTGTCCCCTGCTGCAGGGGCAGGGGCTAGGGCAGGGGCCATTCACTATCATTCTCACCCAACTCTTAGACTTTAAAAAAATATATATAATAGCTTATTTTTACATCATTTTGTGCCTTTTCCAACTCGTAGAGTTTTAGGATATGACCAAAAGGCAACATGGAATAGTCCATTTTATTACCATTTGATGTTTAAAAGATGATACTGATCAACATAAAGATCAACCGATATTTTAAAGATTTATTTATTTGTACATACAGAACTGGGGTACAGGCCAGAAGCTCAGGGGTGGCGAGAGGCTTCACCAGAGACAGAGTGGGGAGCAGAACAGGCAGATGGACGAAGTACACTGCTGAGGGGAGCAGCGGGCGAGTCAGGAGAGGTCTGCCACACCATGTGGTCACCTCCGGGGCAGGCGGGAATCGAACTCATGCGGAAGCGGCTTTTAGATTCTCAGTGCTGTGCTTTAACCCGCTGCGCCACCAGGGAGGGCCCAACCGATATTTTAAATAAATAAATAAAAAAAGCTCCAAGTCTCACTACCCACAAGTTAATGATTTTATCCTCCCAATAGTCATCAGTACAAATAAAAAATTTTGTGTAACAGGTCACAAATCACATACAATCTGACAGTTTGCTTTTCCACCTTTAATATTATTTACTCAGACATTTATTTCCTCTAATTCTTCAAAGTGTCGAATGCAGATACTCATATTCCCTTTTTCTGTATACAAGCAAGAAGTATGCCATGTACATACTCTTCACACTCACCTTCCTAAAAGATAGACCACGGGCGCAAATGTATGTTTCTGGTGTCCCGCTACCTGGTAAAATGTCAGCTCCCGGGGGCCTCCCTCATAGCACAAGGGGTTAAGCACAGCATTGTGAAGCTATCACAGCCACCCCAGCATGAGTTCGATCCCCAGCCAGGGAGCTGACCCACAGGGCACAGCAGGCCTCTCCTATCTCCCTGCTGCTCCCCTCAGCAGTGTATTTCAGGGGATCTGCCTTTTCTGCTCCCCAGTCTGTCTCTGATGAATCCTCCTACCCTCCCCCTGCCACACCTCTAACCCACACCCCAGTTCTTATAATATGCATAAATAAATGAAATCTTAAAAAAAAAAAAAAAAGCTCAACTCTCTCAACTATCTGGATCTGTGGCATCACTTGAGTTACTCAAGCCTCTTACAACCTCAGTTTCTGTAAAATGGGAGTAATAAAAGTATTTAATAAAGAAAAATTTTATTTTTTTCAGGACACTAAAATTGATATCATTAAGATGCTTGTTTCTAAAAATAGTTGAACGTTTTTCTGATCACTAAATTACAAGCCAGTGTATGTGTAGAACCAGCATGAAATGTACACACATTTTTTTTTTTTCCACCACTGTGTCACATTGCAATGTGATGATGAGGAAAGGGAGTTGTGAGTCAAGCCATCAACTGTTTCAGGTTTAGTGGAACAGGAAGTGATCCCTACAGTTTTCCGTCCTGTGGTGGGTAAGTTGTGCTTCTTTGGGTCTTGGTTTTCTCATTGCTACTTCAAGATGGGCCAGGTGACCTGCAGTCAGTTTTCATGCTAAGAGTGTCTTCTTTTCCCCACAAGTCTGCCATTGGCACATGATGGATTTTTGATGGTCATGCATTCTTATTCTCTTAGTCGCCTCTCTTATCTTGTACATACCACTGAAAATAAATTACAAGAGGGTGCCATTGTGAAAGTATTTCAGTTCTACTGAGTGGCCATACTGTGGAAATGTACAATTATATACGAAAGTGCGGGTCACCTTGGGGAATGACTTTGCATTCCCCTAACATATTCTGCTAGGCATTGAGGTGCCTATGAGTTTCTGTAACGATGCCTATTATACTCCTTTAGGGATTAGCCTTGATAACCCTAATGAACCCTTTTATAACCTCAGAGTTTATGAAAATGCTCTTTCCTCACTCTGGCAAGATGTTCTACATGAGAAGTTGCAACAATTAGCTTTTAATCACACTTAGTCATGTCCCAGTTTAAGCTAAAAGGGAGGTAGGAGGTAGGTCCTCACTCTTTCTCCCACGAAGCTGAAGTAGAGACTTGGGAACACAAACACTGCTGGTTTGTTTCTCCGAAAAAATGTGGGGTATGCAACATGCATAGAGCAAATCCATACATTGGCCCCTCAGTCTGCCAACTGGGATTTATGTACCAGCCACCTGCTGTGTAGACAACAGTGGGCCATTATGGTGCTAAGGTTCAGCCCTTTGCAGAGCCAAAGTAAAGAAAGGCAACTGTGTTTATTTTAAATACATAATCAATCATAACCCTGTGAATGGGCACTTTTCTATTAAAGCCTTCATATATCATCTAAAGCCCACTTGATTCTACATAATTCTCTTTTGTCTGGTTCCTTGTATCTGGCTTTACAGTTTCATTCAGGCAGTAAGAAAGAACTGCTGCTCTAAACAAACCTTTCCTCTATAGTCTCTCTTTAAGTCCACTGTTAGCAGGAGAAAACTCTTCTGTAAATAATGCAAAATGGAGATGACTCAAAAACACTCCAGCTATAAGGAATTTGTAGAGCAGGGGAAAAGATCAAGTGAGTTTTGGGAAAGGAGTCCTGAGGTTTGAGTGTTGACTTTGCTATTTAGGATCTAAGTGACCATAAGCCAGTAATTACCTTTCTGAATCAGTGTCCTCCCCTATGAGGAGCCTTGCGGGCTGCTGGTGAAGACCCACACTCACGAATGTAATACCCATAGGAAATTCTGTTGATATTACTTCTCATTCACTTTGAGACAAATCTACATAAATCTTTTATTTTAAGAGGCACATTGGCTAAATAACCTCAAGAGGTAAGTAAATAACAGGGAGAATCGGTTAAGGTATCTTAACTTAAGAAGTAAAAGAAAAGTGATGAGCTGTGACAGAGTCTTAGGAGTAAAAAGAACTGCCTTCAAATGTACAAAACTGGGTGGCTGGTTCTTCTACTTCTGAGAGAAGGCCAGGAATGGGTGGGCCATTCACTGAAGCATATTTTAAGATTCAACTACTCAAACTGTCTACTCACAGAATGGGCTGCATTGTAGATTTTGAGCTTCTTTTGCTGAAACGATGCAAACAAGAACAGCTCAGTGGGGCATCTCAGCTTGATGCTATCCAAGAAGGTTTCTAACTCTCAAAATTTAAATTGTCCCTATAAAAGATGACAATTTTTGGCAACAAATTGACTACAGAGAAACCTCTCACCAGTGTCCTTATTACCTGGGCTCTGGTAGAAAAGGGAGAAGGTGCTAGCATGTACTTCTCTTTATCAGCTATTGGGTATTCATACACTTCAATTTCACACCCAGGGTAGGACCAGGTACCCAGCAGACAATTACAAATATCTGCCCCTCAAATGAAGGAAAGAATGACTAGCTCTCAAAAATGCACTATTAGGCACACATTTTAGAAATGAGAGAAGATCCCTTATAAATAAGAGGCTGTCACTTTTGAGCATTTTTAAAACAGGCCTTAACTTTTATAACATGAGACTCAGAAGTCAAATTTAATTTCTCCTTACCGAAGTCAAATTTAATTTCTCCTTACTGAAGAGTTACAAGTTGCAAAATTATCAGTTTAGAGAACCAGCTGTTTATCAAAAGTTAGAACGTCAGCCATCAGCAGTCAGGATAACTGCACTAATGAAAATGTATGACTTTTCATTATTAGACCAATTTACCCAATGCAATAGATGTTGAGTAAATTGCAACAGCTATATGATCTGTATAAAACACTACGCTAATTTTCATGCTACAATTACCATAAATTCAGAGTTTACAAAAAGGCTCCGAAAAAAGATGTTTCCAGCAGGTATAACATTAATATTCTTTATAAGTATTAAACTAAGTCTAAACTACTTAGACCAGATGCTTAACTGAATAAAATTTATGAGTTCACTCTCCATTTCCTATAACTAGGGGAAAGTTTATTGAACTCCAGCTAGTTTTCTTCATCAGTCAGGAGAATGGGGCCTTCCAGTCTAATGCAAATGCTGCTGTCTTCAGAAAAGTCTGTATTCTTAGGAGCTTACTCCAGGGGTAATTCCAGGAATTACTTTGGAACAAAATTCAGGTTAGACTTCATAGACATGTAGTCAGAATAGAAACAGATGCAGAGTTTTCATGGCACACTGTCCCTCCTCCTGGCCCAAGTTTAGCAGACATGGGCATGTGGGTGCTCCCAGATGCCTCGGGGCCACTGAAACAGGAGGCTGCTGACTTACTCTGAAATAGTTTTCTTTCTTCAGGCTCAGTTAATTCTGTATACACCCTGGGGTTAAAAGAATGATGAAAACAGAGGCAGCTGATGATGAACAATGAATTTTCAGTCCACCCTGTTGGTGCAACAGGGATGCAGCACAGCAAGTGAGCCACAGCTGCTTCAGTGCAAGTTCGATCCTCAACCCTAGAGCTGACCCACATAGTGCAGCAGACCTCTCCTGTCCTGTCTGCTGCTCCCCTCAGCAGTGTACTTCATCAATCTGCCTGTTCTGCTCCCCACTCTGTCTCTGGTGAAGCTTCACACTGACCCTACACCTCAGGCTTGTACCCCAGTTCTGTATGCATAAATAAATAAATCTTTCAAAAAATAAAACACAATGAATTTTCATTGCTTTACCAAGGAAAGTGTGTGGAACAATTTGACTAATATCAATAGATGAAAACTTGACACTGACTTGGAGAAAAGATATATATATATATGTATTTGTGGAGGGCATCTATCCATTTACTTAGTTGTGCAAATGTGCAGTTTCTAATTGGCATGTTGAGTACCTTTCAAAGGTCAGTGGAAACATGAAGAGTAAAACCCAAGTGACTAAGATGTTGAATTCTACCAGGCTGAATAACCCATCACACATGTTTCTTGGACATCCCCAAAAAAGGTATTTGGAGATTCAACTGTTGTCCTCAGTCACTGGCTCAAGAATTCTTAGCAGGAAATTAAAGAGCATTAAGGTCTCTTTGTGCAGGTGGTCAAGCCCACTGCTTAAATTGTTTTTCTCATTTCTTTCTTGAACAAATATTTTAAATAAACACTGGGGATCTAGAAATAAGCAAGAAAAAATATTTTCTTGGTTGAAAGCCCTTCGTCTATTTGCCTCAGACTAAAGAAACAAGTCAACACTCATATAATACAAAATAATTCTAAGTAATAATTATGACTTACCCGGAAGAGTCTATAGAATGACTGGTAAACTAATATTTCTTGTTATTGCTGTTTCTTAAGTATGTGTGAGAAGAGCCTGGGTGAAGAAACTGAGAGCTTGAGATATAGTTTTATAAACAAAGGTCCACAGAAGACACTGATTGTGTACAAAGTGCGATGAAGGGGTGGGCGGGTCTCCTTGAGGGAATTACAGGTGCTTCTTGGAGAAGGTGGCATTGAGTGGATCTTGAAAGACTGAGCAGAAAGCAAGCTTGGGGCCTTCCCTAGTGGCACAAGGGGTTAAAGCCCAGCATGATGAAGCTTCCCCACAGCCAGCATGAGTTCGATCCCCCACCAGAGAGGTGACCCACATGGCACAGCAGACCTCTCCTGACCCGCTTGCTGAAGAGGCCACCAGGTCAACCCCTGCTTAGGACTTCAGTGCTGGAGCAGACTAGGAAGGTGAATAGCAATTCCTATCACTGATCTTCACCATGTGAGCCTAGCGCCTTTGCCACTTAAGTCCTCACTATCGCCTCTGTTTTCCACGCAATAAAATGAATTCATGTTTCTTTCATTGCACTCTCTGTGGCCTCTGGATTTTGTACACTCTGGGGTGTGTGGTGTTACATTCTGTTTTCCCTTTGTATGTGGCTCTTCGCTCACCCCTCAGGCTTCAGCTTAGATGCTACGACCCCTCAAAGTATTCTTTGCTTCAGAAAACTTGAGTTGGGACCCTTTGCCTTGGGCTCTCCCAACACCATTGCTTGGTTATTGTCTAAGTCTGCCCCTGCCCCCTTCCGGGGCACATATAAATATAGGCATAAATAAATAGGCTGTGAGCTTACGAAGACACGCACTATGTATATACGTAAATAAGGCATTTGCACTGACTTATGCTGAAGAGGCAAGGGATTTGGTTTAAAAATATCTAATTTCAATGTTTTACTTATGTATGTGTTAGGGTGAAGAACAGGGAAGACCCCAGAAACAGCTGAAATGTATGCACGGCAGACATGTGGAGCTACGTGGTGGTGTGGCTACCTTTGCAAAAATGTCTTTCAGATCCCAAAGGGGCAGCAGCTGGTAGACCATGTCCCACTCAAGTCCTTCCACCTGAAATGTCTTGCATTACTGCCAGGATGATGTGGCTTGTAAGGTGTCTTTTCAAAAGAAAGGGATCTGGAGATTTTTCAGAGGTGTAAAAACAGTCTTGGAGCTCAGGGAGTAGAAACTTTACTTCTGAGCCATTGTTGAAACAGAAGGTGGAGAGAAGAATGGAGCAGATGGGATTAGAAGAGTGTGGAGATCTGAACCAGGGCAGCTGGAAAGACCTCTCTGCAGACTTGCATCAGCTTGATGTTCACTTTGTCATTGTAGAAGCAAAGAGACTCACTGGAGCCTTTGGATACTTTGGGGGCAGAAGGGGACTTTCTTTTGAAATGTTTGTCCAAATTCCAGCTAGCCAGGAGGGGAGGATACAGATATGTCTAAACCAGCAGAGCCCAAAGATAGGAACTGAAGCTGAGGTGCCGAGAGAAATTGAGGCCAGGTTGCATGTGGGTGGATGGATAAGATGAGGTGCAGCGGGAGATGTCACCTGAATCTGTATCCCAGAAAACCTATAATCTGGGCTCACTGTCCTTGGAAGTATCTTCCAGCTGAGATGAAGCAGCTCTGTTGTTTTCCTGCCTTACCTTACATCATTAATACTACTAAGATGACCATCACCAGCACACACGTGTGTGCGTGCACAAACACACAAAAAAACACACACACACCTTCGGTCCTATACCTGCACTGCTTGAATCACAGTGAAGCCAATGTTCACCACCCACCAGTCTCATTCTGATGCAACAGGAAGCTCTTCCAAGTCACACTGTATTGCAATCATTGGCCAGGTCCCCGGGAAAAGCAATCAATAGCCAGAGTAATCAAAGGAAGGGAGCAGGGGTTCAGAGCAGCTAGGGGTACAAAGGAGTCCCACCTGAGTTTGACTCAGAGGTTGACTGGTCTTGTCTCAAGTGCTTTCGCACAGAGTTTAAGGAGTCAGATATCTGGAGGCAGATGTCTGGATATTGTGTGATCCCAAACCAGCAGAACTTAGCAAGGCATTGGGAACAGCTTGCAAAGAACCTTTTGTTATATGTGGGCACCTAAAGAGCCCACATATAATATAATTACAAGCTCTGACTCTTCTATCATGTAATTCAAATATATTAGAATTAAATGGCGCTAGTAGTTAATGCTTTGCACTCCTCACATATGGTGCTGCATGTCATTCTTCTGTTTTATATCACCAAAGAACGAACCTTTTAGAAAAGACAGTGTGAACCCTCCTGGTCAATTTTTAAGCTTTATGCATTTTTGCAAATGAGGTAGTTTTTATGTGGAAGATGTCTTATTAACCAAATGCCTGGTATAAATGCACAAATCCTAACATTTGGCTAAGCACAGCCTTATCCTGAATGCCTGACATGTTCGCTGGCCTTGATGGCATCAGATCCTTCCAGGATGCAGCTCCCGATCAAGAGGCCTGGTTCGGGGCCACACAGTAGTAGGGGGTGTGATGCTGAGAATGAGGAGGAATGTTCCTGAGAAATGGGATATGGCTGGGACAGAGAGCAGAGAAAGCCAGAGCCATATGGTAAAGCCAAGACAGACTCCAAAGGAGAAACTATGAAGAACACCTAGTCAGGTATCAGGTATAGGCAGAGGCGGGGAGACGAGGGGGCAGGACTGCCACTCTAATCCCCATCATCTGTCCTGGACACGAGATACCCACTGAGCACATGCTGGGACCAGGATCTGTTGCTGGCTGATGTTACAGCAGTGACAGAAAAGTCTTCTCCCGTCCAAGTGGCATTCCTGTCCCAACAGCGGTACACGGGGCCACAGAATGATGCTGGCGTTAAGGGAGGTCCACGCTTGCTCTTGCCACTCATTGGACAATGCACCATTAAGCCAATCACTTAACTTCGGGAGCAGACTGCTCTGAGGCAGGCTGAGGCAGGGACTGTGCATGAGGTGTGCACAGCAGTGGGTGCTGTTTCTGGTCATTGGGAGCTCCCGTGTCTTTATTCCTCCCCCCCTCCCCCATCCAGGTCACCATGTCCAGGGGGCTCAGGTCAGGTCTGGGGTAAGCACTAAAGCTTCAGACTGTTGATTTTAAATCGCCATTCTTTGCTGGTGCACTGGCATCAAAGCTGTCTGACAAGACCTTACTATTCCTAACCTGTCATAATAAGAGAAAAGCCAATTCCTGATCACCAAGATATGTGTGGGGCTCTCTTTGCTGTAGCACCCTGAAAACCCTTCACAGTTTTTATTTCAAAACTTATCAAGTTTAGTGATAGCATTGAGCTGCTGTTACTCTATGAATAGCAGCCAAGTGCCTCTTTTCCCGTATGGCAAATGGGCTCCCACCCTGTGGGACTCAAGGGGAGGTGTTGTCAACAAGGATGTGGATACAACCACATTCAGCAAAGCTTCTGGTCTGTAAATTGCAGATCAACGAGATGGAACTCATGAGAAATTTCTCAAGAAGACGAGCAGATATCCACTTCTCCTCAGCCGCTTCCTTTTTAGAGTCAATTATTCCCTGCTCCCTGATGTAACCATGAAAGTTTCAGGTTTGCAAGCACAAGAGACGGTGGGTGGTCATCATTCACTGACCTAAGTCTCTTTCTTCACTCTTTTTTTGTCTTTTCCTTCTGCTGCTTTTACATGGATAAGCACCTGTCACTGCTAATATGGCTCAGAGAGCTGCATGAGGGTCGGCGCAGGGGGCCACTCCTCTTGCCTCGAGCTGCCCGTCGTCCCTCTGGTCTTTGTGGCCTTAATGACATGACAGGAGAAAGTGAGAAGTGACTTCCGTGGTCCGGGGAGTCTGCTCTGACCCCAGTTGGCATTCGGCGTCATCATGTGTCTTGTCTGACCTGGTACTGCACTTCCAGGCAATGTGAGCACAACAGTGTGGGATTCCCAGCCCACCCTGTCATGAGGGCTGTTGTCTGGGTCTTGGGTAACTCTGGTCAAGCTGACATGTAGAGTCAGAGCAGAGGTCCTGGTGTGAGGAGCACAGGGGAACCCAGTAACAGCTGAAAAGAGCGGGCAGACTTTATGGCCAGGTTAGCAAGATCTGCTGGTATACCTGACTTGTAAGGGTTAGCAGAGAGTGAGGGAAGAATAGGGACTAGAGACAGGACACTTTGATCAGGGAGCCCCCAAGCAAGAGTCCCGGCTCACCCCACCCTCGCTTGCACCAGATGATGACGCATCCCCAATAATCATCCCCACACGCTCACCCACCTTCTCTGACCCTGGTTCTAAATAAACATGAAGCTGCCATGGATCAGGCTTCACTGTTGTAGGTGTGGGCCCTCCAGGCCTCGCTCTCCTGGGCTTCGAGCTGTCTTTCCTTCACCTGCCTCAACGCTGCCGCCCCATGGCCAGTGTGACAGGCCTTCATCTTCGTGTGGCCTTTGTCGGAAACACATGTCCTGAATTCCAAAATTAAAAGAAGAAACTACTCAACTCAGGGTTAGGTGACAACATGTGATGTCGAAACTTCACAACAACCCTTCAGCAGCAGATGGCATTATGGCTTCTTTGGACCGAGAAATAAAGGGCCCAGGCCTAGCTCAGCACCAACTCATGTCTTTCTGAAAGCTGTTCTGTGAGGGAAGAGCACAAGGGACTATGGTGATGGCTCCCAGGTGAATTGGTGGCAGGGATTTTAGGGGGATTCACCTTAGAGGAGAAAGCGTACAAGCATGCATTGTAAAAAAACAAAGGATGGTGTCAAATACACACACACACACACATATTTTAAAAAGGAAAACAAATACTCTAGATAAAAGTATATTTCGGGCCCTCCCTTGGGCCACAACGGATTAAAGCACAGCACTATGAAACTAGCTGCTGCCACTTCAGCATGAATTTGATCCTCACCCCGGATATTATCCACAAGGCACAGCAGACCTCTCTTCACCCACCCACTGGTCCCCTCAGCAGTGTACTTCGATGATCTGCCTGTTCTGCTCCCCACTCTGTCTCTGGTGAGTCCTCTTACTGCCCCTGCACCTCTGGCCTGTACCCCAGTTCTGTATGCACAAATAAATAAATCTTAAGTATACTTCAATGGCATGACTGAATAACATGATTTTTTTTTAATAAAACAACAAAACTGTTGACATTCATATTCAATGACAGAGCTGGAAGGAAAAAAAAAAAAAACAAAACAAAAACAAAAGACCCCATACTATCAATTCAACTCATTCTAATGAACGCCAGGATTTAACATTCTACCAATCACACTACCGTGTGTAGGAGACACTACAGCATGTGATGCTGTAGCCTAGCTCAGCACCAAGCCTAGAATAGAGCGCAGAGGCTCGCACCAGGCCAATGGGCCCAACACAGTGCTCCTCCTCTTACAGCCCCCGGCCCCCGCATACATGGGTGGGGGTGATTACTGGGGATGCGTCATCATCTGGTGCAAGCGAGGGTGGGGTGAGCCGGGGCTATTGTTTGGGGGCTCCCTAGTTCCCGCTGATCAAAGTGTCCTGTCTCTAGTCCCTATTCTTCCCTCACTCTCTGCTAACCCTTACAAGTCAGGTATTCCAGCGGATCTTGCCAATCTGACCATAAAGTCTGCCCACTGTTTTCAGCTGTTACTGGGTTCCCCCGTGCTCCTCACACCAGGATCTCTGCCCCGCAGATAGCTCAGAGCCTGGCAAGGAGGTTTGCAGTCTCTTCTTATGCTCTGGGTTCCTCATCTGCTCCAAGTTAATACTGAGCATGTTGCTCCGTATTATAAGTGAAAGCCAGAGCCATCTGGAGGCCCCACTGCAGTGAACGATGGGACCAACCTTCGAACTTGCCATTAATAAACTGAGCTGTTCACATTTCTCTGTGGCATAGTTTGACATTCAGGCAGAGGGTTTGCGACTCCAACAAAAAAGTACAGGACATGATGTGTGTGTGTGTGTGTGAGAGAGAGAGAGAGAGAGAGACGGAGAGAGAGAGAGAGAGAGACTGTTACACACAATTAAAAACTAAACCAAGGAGGCTACGGCTTTCATTAAAAGCCTCCATTTTTATTTACTTAGTGTTTCGGGGTCCTAGAGAGAGTACAAATCAGGAATAGGCCTTCAGGGGACACACTAGCTGGTGATGCAAGTCTAACTGTTGGGCTGCTGCAGACAGCCTGATTGTTAGGTTAAAAAAAAAAAAAAATGAACCAAGAATGGTCATTTGAAGAAATGAGATGCGATTATTTTCCCCTTGCTACAAAAAGTATATGGGAGATTTACCAGCCTCTTCCTTGATTAATATTGCCTGTAGTGCGTGCACACTGCTAAACTTGGCGTTGCATTCATCAAAATTTGCCAGAGCAGACAGGCACTGCCATGTGAGAAGAGGGACTGGAATGGGCCCCCATGCATTGCCGAGAATGTCTGCGCCTCGGGAGTTAAGGGACGGCACGAGGGTGCCTCAGTGTCTGGACTCTTGTTCTTTCTTCTCCAAACCACAAAGTTCTTATAAACAGCTCTTCAGGTGATTGCTTCACCCTTAGCCCTTCACATGAGCTGCTTTGCAAGGTAAACAGTCTTCAAGGATCCCAGGCACCAATCCTTTGCCACCGGACTCTGGACAAAGCCAGAGGAGAAAGGAGTGCTCCAGAAAGGGTCATCTCAGCCATCACACGCGCTGACCCTAGTGCTCAGCTGTGGGTCCCTCTGAAGAGAGGTTAGAAACAATCAACACATTCCTGAGTGTTACTCCCACTTTCGCTGATTCAACGTTAGAAGAACTCACAAAAAATAGTCCACACGTGATTTTGATGTTCAATCCATTTCGGAAGCACGCATTTCTTTAATTTTTCAAAAATTGTATTTTTACATCATTTTTCATTTTTATAGAATGTATGCTTTATCCACTCATGTGTGGTTCCCAAGGAGTTCCTCGTCACCAATTCACCCATGCACGATAGTCCTGGGCTCTTCCCACCTCTTTTGATTCAGTTTCCTCCCCTCACCTCCCACACCCCAAGAATGGCTCTGGTTTATAGTTGCTTATTGACTTTGACTTTTTACTTTGTTATCATTCTACTTTCCCCACCCCCACCCCTGACCCCTTATCTGGGTCTCCTACATTGCTCCTATGAGTGAAACCACTTGGTATTTTTCTTTTTCTTTTTCATTTCACTGAGCATGACCCCATCCAGATCCATCCATGTCGCTGTACATGGCATGAGTTTACCTTTCACACTCATTTCTAGTTGTCACCTGACATTGCTCTATATGTTTTTGTCCAGACAGCACTTAAGCTAAAGGGCCATTCTCTGCAAACCTAATGTCATAGGTCTCTGCAGGTCTCCTATTACAACCTGAGATACATCATCTTCGTCCTCACACCATGGCCATCCTCAAGCTGGATGACTTCCACACTCTCACTGCAGTTGAAGGTTGCACTGAAAACCTGCAGAAAGAATTCATCTTCCACACCGCCATAAAATACTGGCAGATATCACTGGCCTTCATAAGACCCTTCCCTCACATAGTGGGCCCAGAAAACACATTTCACTTGAGGTCATGAGGTCTCTGCTTTGATTCAGGTATAGAATTGTGTTCCTCCTGTCCTATATGTAATTGTCCATGTTTTCTTCTTTACTTTGGATACCAGGAACTCAGTCCACTTACATTCATCACAGAGACATTTTAACTCTTATAGTTGTTAAATGTAGCTTTCCTATTTTACTATTATATTCTTTATACAATTCCTCCCTTATCAATGCCATTTTAATAAATGACTTGAAAACTTTTTGAGAGAAGAAACATGAAAATATGAGAATTTGGAGACACAGTATGACATTTATGGGACACGGAGTACGGCGTGTGAAGTAGATCACGAAGCTTGGCGAGTTGTATCTTTTCTTCTCTGTCTTTTTCTTTCTTTCTATTTTTCTGTCTGCTGCAATATGCTCCCTACCTTAAACTCATACTTGTGCCCTTCAAAAAATGGTTCTGCTATCGAACAAGTCTTTCCCCAGCACCAGGCCACATCATAGATCTTTTTAGATTGTGAATATTATTCATCTGCATGAGCTACGTTTCTAATATTTCCAGGTTCACACACATAAAACTTTAAAATTATATAGGTCTATAGATTTCTCTTATTACTTTTTATATTCAACTCCATTAATACGAAAAATTTCAAAGCCATTTTAGATTGGAAGTAATTCAGCCAGATACGATTTGAATATGAAGTCTGATTTCAGCTGGTGTAGAAATATTGAGGGGTTCCAATGGTGTGCCCTCTTTCATGAGCCCAGCTAAGCTCAAAACCATAAAGTTTGCCTTTCACAGGGCTGCCTCTCTCGATGAATCCAAAGTGCTCACTCCAGCCATAGCAGGGCATGAGGGCCAAAGCTTTGCCAACCTTTCCCCCAGTAAAATGTTAATGAGGGAGAGTAAATCAAAAGGGAAAGAATGAATTGCATCAAATCAAAGCTAGGCAAACTAAAAATAAACTCTGAAAGTAAAAAGTACAATTTTTAAAAGGAAAAACGTAGGAAGCATTGTCACAAGCCTTAAATGTCCCCCAATCTGTACACCCAGTAATTATAGTTACAGGAGTTAATTCCACAAACTTGTTGGCCATATTCCAAAAAGAGAGGGAAGGAAGAAACTGTGTACAAACATTTCATTGTGATATTTATAGCACCGAAGTTTTAGAAAAAAATCAGCGAGGTAGGAGAGGTTACAAAACTGAATGTAAGCTTTAAGATAGATGCTTCAAAAAAACCAGCTTTATTCATTGGCAGAGTGGTGATAGGAGTGAATCATTTTTCATTCAGTTTGATAGTCATTAAAGTGATATTAATACTGTTTGAGCAAGGAAGGACATTTTAACTTTAAGTTTCATCTGTGGCAAAAGGGGAGCTCTGTTCACAGCTCAGAAATTCACGTTTCTGATCTAATTATATTAAATTTGAGGAAGCTATTCCGAAGTTTCTCAATGACTTCATTTGGTCTGCTATGAGACAAATCATCAGTCTGGGAGTACTTGTTAGGTGACTTTCCTACATACATTTTGCGATGACGTCTTCAGCGGACATTTCAGATCATGTTTCTAACTGTCCCCAGTCTGAAGGTGAAAGCAGGTTAGGGCAACTTTCTAAAAATGGTATCGTTTCTTTACACACTAACCCACTGTGTAAGAAGGTCAAGGTGTCCCAAGCCCTCCGGGAATACGCCCTAGGAGTCGGTGGATATGTATGTACTTTCTCTCTGGAAACCTTTTGATGACAGTGTCTCCAAAGCGTGTTCTACTAAGGGCTTCGTGCCAGGGTCTCCAGGTCCTGGCCACTGCAGCCTGAGATGCTGCTGCCCTTAGCCCAGGGCTGCAAGACCCTAGGGTGGGGGCTGCCAAGAGAGCCAGTCCTCTCACTGCAGACATGGGCTGAGTCTGTTCGTGTCTCCTGAAGGCATGGAGAAGCCAGCCAGTTCTCTTTATCCTCGGTTATCAGCTACTAATGGCATTTTCCACGTTAGCATACAATGTGAGCCTAGTAATAAGAGTTGAGAGGCCTCCCCGGTGGCACAAAGGGTTAAATCTCAACAACATGAAGCTATCAGCAGCCACTGCCGCATGAGTTTGATCCCCGGCCAGGGAGCTGACCCACATGGCACAGCAGACCTCTCCTGTCTCATCCGTTGCTCCCCTCAGCAGTGTGCTTCAGTTGCTCTGCTCCTCACTGTGTGTCTATTGAGTCCTCTCATTCCCCTATACCTCTGGCTTACACCCCAACTCTTGTATGCATAAATCCATAAAACAAATCTTTAAGAAAAATAAGAGTTGAACATATAGAACATTTGCTGGATGCAAGCATCGTGCCGTTGGGCAAGTCTTTAACCAGCACCCAGCTCAGATGATAACTTAACTTGATGTAGTCAACTTTGTGATGTCCACCTTCCAGGCCAGCAGCCTGAGACTTGAGACTCTAAGTGACCTTCCCAATGTCACTCAACCAGGAAGTCATAGAGCCAAGACTTACACTAGGCGTTGTGGAACTGCAGAGAATGTAGTCTTACCCACTTTGCTACTTTGCTTTTTAAAATGATTCTGTTGCTTTCTAAAGTGATTTCTATACAATGATTTTTTTCTCTGAAGTGTCCGGCACCAGGTTCCCTCCTAAATGACATGCAAGTCGGTATTCTGTGGGAAGTGTGTACAACGAGGTCCTCGCACAAATCTGCTGTGTTCATTTTTTGTGGCTCTGAGCTTTCCTCCTGTACCTGATCTCGGTGTGCACAGGATGGCGACATATTGTGCATGTAGGGTCGGGGGAGGCAGAGCGCACATTAATGGGACCAGCGCCCCTTCTCTGCAAAGTCACACCAACAGTCCTGCCCTGTGCTGACCCTGCAGCACACAAAGTCAGGCTGCTAACAGGAAACAGGGTGATTTCCGACTTGCTTTCAAGTCCGCTGTCATCCAGTGTCCGAGGACCCTCATTACCATCTCAGGAGCGGAGCTGCCAGGCTGCGGCTCCCTCTCCCCACCCTGCTGATACAGGAGTTAGGACACAAGCCTTTCTTCCCTGGGATTGACGACTGCAATTTGTCTTTCTGGGGCTCCCACCACCGCCTGGCCAGGCAGCAGCTGGTCCCGAGAAGCCCTCTGATGCTTTCCGAGTCAGCAGATTGCTTCTGGGCTGGCCACGCTTCAGTAGATTCCCGTTAAATACTATATTGATTTCAGGGCTTTTTCCTTCCCCACAGCCTGGGACCCTACCTTGGCTGGGGTAAGACAATGGGGCGGGGGTGTAATGAGAACAGCAGCACATCGCAGCAGGTTTACACACACACAGCCTGAAGCTATCTCATGCTACCGATTTATTTTATTTACTTAACAAATGTAATAAGACACAGATACCTCAGCACAGAGAGAAGACTCAGTGGGAGGAGAGACCTAAGGAGGAATCACTGGGTACAAGGAGGAAATTGGTGGGAAACAGGAAAAAGGAGGTAGCTTTAAAAAGAACAACCAGGCATCAAGGGAATGGGACCCATTGTTCTTTGTGGGACTCCGTGGTCACCCTCCTTTTGGGAACCCCCCCTCCTCTCTCTGAAATCCCTGCAGTCATCTCCAGCATCCTTCCTCATGTCCCCTTCTCATTAATCCTCCTCATTAATCCCCCTTGTAATTGTCAAGCATCCTCTTATTTTTTTATGGTGCTGAATGCAAATACTATCAAATCTACCACCAGAGCCATTTCAAGGCACACGATTCAGTGATATTAAATAAGTTTGATGCCATCCTCACACTTCTGGCCTGTTCCCCAATGTCCACCCACTCAACACTCAGACAGGGCTTAGCACAGCAGGGCAAACCCTGCCAAAGGACTGTAGACGGGAATGGACGTCTGAAGACGAATCAATCAACCAATCAATCAATAACTGATCAATAACCAAACAGACATTTGCATGTCCTGGGAGAGTACTGCAAGCCTAACATGGAGGGCAAACAATGAAGCAGAAGAGTGACTGCACATCACACAGAGGCATCCTGAGAGTGGGGATGGTACAGATGGTCAATCTGGCCACTGATGTCAAACGTGCTGCCTTAAAACTTGAAAGAAGACGGGCCATCCCTGGTGGCAGCGGGTTGAAGCACAGCACTAAGAAGCTAAAGCCACTTCAGCATGAGTTCGATCCCTGGCCCCGGAGGTGACCCACATGGCACAGCAGACCTCTCCTGGCTTGCCTGCTACTCCCCTCAGCAGTGTACTTCGTCAATATGCCTGTTCTGCTCCCCACTCTGTCTCTCACTGCCCCTGCACCTCTGGCCTGTACCCCAATTCTGTATGCATAAATAAATAAATCTTAAAAACAAACAAACAAACAAACTTGAATGAAGACGTTTCCCTGAGCCTCCCTGTGGTGCAGGGGTTAAGTCTCGGCATTATGAAGCAATCAGCAGCCACTGTGGCCTGAGTTCGATCCCCAGCCAGGGAGCTGACTCACATGGCACAGCAGACCTCTCCTGTCTCGCCCGCTGCTCCCCTCAGCAGTGGATGTCAGTAGATCTGCCTCCCCACTCTGTCTCTGATGACTCCTCTCATCCCCCCTACACCTCTGGCCTGTACCCCAGTTCTGTGTGCATAAATAAATAAAATAAACCCTAAAAAGAAAAAAGGCCCCCTGGCCAGGGCTAGAGCCAGTGGTGAGGACTGCTCTTAAAATGCTGCCCCCGAACGTCCACCAAACTGAATGAGATCAAAGGCAAGGATGAGGGCCACCAGAGCCGGCTCCTGGAGGCATCGCTCACTGGCTGGGCTGTCTGGGCAGGCTTTCAGCCTCTGAGTCCATCCACTCCTCTGCAGAGTGGTCGCCTGCATTGTGCGGCTTGGGAGTGTTCAAGATGCACAGTGCAGCCGCCGCCTTTGTCCCTGTCAGACCACTGGGCTTTGGCCGGGGCCACCCCATCTACTCCAAGCCCCGTGGGGGTCCAGCTCCCGGCATTCCATCTCTGTGCCTCTCCCACATTTGCTTATTTCAACTTCTACTCTAAGAGTGAGAGCAGCTTGCTCTGCCTTTCTTTACGACCACGAGAGATTTCCTGGTAGCCATCTTCCCGAATCTACACCCAAGGCTTGCTGCTTTCATTTGGTCTTTACCTCATTTGCATGTTCATGTAATTATGTTCTCAGCTTCCAGGTTTGCTCCTTTTATTTACTTATTTGGTTTTGTTTTGTTTTTCCCAAAAGCCCTTTGCTGTTCTCCTTGGAGAGATCTGAGCTGGACCTCTCACAATAGTCCCTCAGGTCTTTCTTCCTGAGCCCTGTGTCCATGAGGGCTCACTTCCTTGTTAATGTTATTGTTTAGTTTTGTGCATTAGAACTGGGGTGGAGGCCAGAAGTGCAGGAGGTGAGAGGATGCACCGAGACAGAGTGGGGAGCAGAACAGGCAGATCTACTGAAATGCACTGCTGAGGAGAGCAGTGGGAGAGACAGAAGAGGTTTGCTGCACCATGTGGGTCAGCTCCCTGGCAGGGATTAAACTCATGCTGCAGAGGTGACAATGCTGAGACTTACCCCCTAGTCCACCAGGAAGGCTCTCATTGCTAATGTTTAAATCAGGTGATGTCACATCTGAAAGTGTCTGCTGGACAGGTCCCTTAGGAAGGGACACTACTGAATGGTGGTGCAACAGGGGGGGCTCAGCCCAGGCCATCAGACAGGGAGGCCCAGCTGAAGCTCACCACAGCTCCACAGCCAGACTTCACTCCTCTGGCTTTGATAATCTTGCTGCTCTGGGAAGCCCAGTGATTTCCTGTCTAGTTTGTCTAGAGGATCACAGAGTGCAAACAGGATGAAGTTGTGTTATGTTCAAACTACAGTTCTGTTGCCAGGCTGAATGAGGGGCTTCCCAGGTCCCCCAAAGCTGCCTGCTCTAAATGGGTCTGCCATCCACCACATCAAGACAAAACATACTCTAGTGTGTAAGACCTTCAACAGAAAATAACCTTAGTACATTTCGTGTGCAATAAGAGAACAAAATATAGTCAGCAAGTCAAACACCCAACGTTATTCATCTCCGCATGGGTAAAGGCTCAGCCAAGCAGGGGTGCCCCGAAGCAGGGTCACAGGCTAAGGCACCTTTTGGCTGTTGGGGGGACCCACAGGAAAGGGGCAGAGGGGAAGGCAAGTCTGGAGGGAAAAGTCCAAAGTCAAAACTGAAGCCAAGATAAAGACCGCCATTGTCACCTCCCCATGGGCTGCTCACCCACGTCTCTGTCTCTTTCAAGTGTCTCCTCCATGCCCCCACGCCCCTGCTCCAAGTCCAAGGCTGGAGGCAAGCACAGCTTCCTCACTTGTCCTGCCCCCTGTGCCTCCTCCAGGGCCTCGTCACAATCTCCCCCACCTCCCACACCTGCTGTAGCTCCTCCCTGCTCAACTCGCCCTTCCTTAGATGGGGTGGGGAGCCGAGAACCTCCCCTTTCCTTGGGGATATTCTGTTGCAGTTGCTCTGTGAAGTCTGATGATTTCCTGTCTAGTTTGCAGAGAGGATCACAGAATGCAAAAAAAAAAAAAAAAAAAAAAGGATGAAAGTTGTGCATTCAAATGAAGAGTTTTTCCACTTTCTGACTCTAAGCATGTTGTCTGACCCTTGGTATTTTCTCTCTGTAAAGAGAAAGTGACACTTAATTGAAAAGGTGGTGGTGAGAATTAATTGACTTCTTGTGAGATTTCAATAAAATTACACATGTATCATAGTGTTGCCATATACATTTACTTAGGGCTAATAATAACAACCACCTCTATTAATATTAATAATGACCTGATATTACCATTATTATCAGGGCCCAAGTCTGATGTGCCTCAGGGATTATGCTCTGCTGGGTCTAAAACCCAGCCCTGCACTCAGTAACTAAGGGATCTTAACAAGTTGCAAGGCCTTCTTTTTTTAATTTTTTTTTATTTTTTTAGATTTATTTATTTGTGCATACAGAACTGGGGTACAGGCCAGAGGCTCAGGGGAGGTGAGAGGCTTCACCAGAGACAGAGTAGGGAGCAGAACAGGCAGATCAAGGAAGTACACTGCTGAGGGGAGCAGCGGGTGGGTCAGGAAAGGTCTGCCACACCATGTGGTCACCTCCGGGGCAGGTGGGAATCGAACTCATGCGGAAGTGGCTTTAGATTCTCAGTGCAGTGCTTTAACCCGCTGCGCCACCAGGGAGGGCCCGCAAGGCCTTCTTTTGAGATCTCTCTTCCCTTGGATGGAAACAAGAACTGCTTTGCTCAGAGAAAATGATCATTGTAGAAAGCTTTCTGTGCCCTGCCTCCAGGCATTCCTAAAGCAAGTGCTAGTTAGGTAAACAGTGACATTTAACCCTCAGCCATGGACACCCACACTGATGCCACAGTAGTTTTACTGTGGGGCAAAAGAGCAGAAGTTGCTTCTAGTATGCACAGGAAACCAGAAAGTATCTGGAGATGGACTGCCATTGCCAGAAAGGACAGAGCAGGAAAATGATAGCATCACTTTGCACCTATCCACAATAGCCAATCTCCAAAGAGTAGACCAAGGTGACAGTAGTAACATTAGTGTTATTGCTTCTGCTAGCCGGACCCCTGTGTCTCCTCCTGGCCCCACAATGAGCTGGAGTTGACCCCATCTCATGCCCCTCTGTTATTGCTAACAATGAGTGAGCACGGGCTGGGAGGAAGCCACCACCAGATTATTGAGTTTTTAAAGAAAGTGTCTTCCATAATCATATCAGGCGCGATGTTCTCCCACCGGGACGCCTTCCATTCAGCTTTTAATGGAATACCTGAGCAGAGAGATCACTTCTCTGAACACACCTTTTTCTTTTTCCACATGGTGAAATAATGGATCAAAATGCATAATATACTGACTTCATTTAAGCTGAACTGGAGGTGATGCTATTTACACAGCTGGTTTTGTGCTACACCTAATCGACCTTTCCTCGGTACATCCCAGAAGGTGAACTCCAAGTCACCAAGTCCCAGGTTCTTTATTAGGAGTAGTATGTCTCTTCTAACCGTGTTGCTTTAAACATGTGTGACTAGAGTGGAAACAGAAATGATCAGTTAGGTTATATTAGAAAAATCAATGAACCTGGACTCAGAACACTGGAGTTTAAATCTTAAATACAATTATAGGATGGAGGATTAACTGCGTAAACCCTCTGAGTTACTTCATTCTCTCTCATTCATTCATTCAAGCAAATTTACCGAACCAGACACCTTTTCAGAAACAGAGGCTTTGATCATGAGCAAGGCAAATGGGGTTTCTGTTCTCCAGAGCCTTCATTAAGGTAGATCAGACCAAGATATATGTCAACAAATAGAGAACCTGCTGGCCTAGGGGTAATTGCAGGTCCTCACTGGTAAGGCCTGGTTCTGTCCTGGCCAAGAAGCTGACCCACATGGCGCAGCAGACCTCTCCTGTCTTGACCACTGCTCCCCTCAGCAGTGTACTTTGTCAATCTGCCTTTTCTGCTCCCCACTCTGTCTCTGGTGAATCTTCTCACTGACCCTGCATCCCTGGCCTGTACCCAAATTCTGTATGCATAAATACATCAATCTTTAAAAAGAAAATACATCTACAGTCCTGTACTTTGTTAAGGATATGGCACATTTACTTACTGTGATAAACTGGAGTTTCATGCCCTTTATCAGATTAGAGAGATTATCTCTATTGCTAAATTTCTGTTTCTTTTTTTTTTCCCTTATAATGAATGGGTAGTGACTTTAACAGAAGCTTTTTCTGCATTTATCCAAATACTCATGATTCTTTTCATCTTTTATTCTATGAAAGTGGTGAATTTCATTGACTGAATACTTGGTGACTGCCCTATCCATTATAATTGCTTCTTTTCCCTTCTAAATTATAGGATAATTCAACATAGAGAAAAGCACAAAAAAAAATAGCAATCAGATATTACCTTGATTATTAATACCATCACTAACTGTTAATATTATGCCATGGTTCTGATTTTTTTGAAAATAAATATTAGAGATGTAGCTTCCCTCTCCCACACACACTTAATTCTTCTACTATAGTCCTGAAACTGATGAGGTTCTTCCCATGAATGCTCTCAAACTACTACTTCATATACATGTCCCTACAACAAGGACCATCTCTTCTATTTTTTTTTTAAAGATTTATTTATTTGTACATACAGAACTGGGGTACAGGCCAGAGGTGCAGGGGCGGCGAGAAGCTTCACCAGAGACAGAGCGGGGAGCAGAACAGGCAGATCGAGGAAGTACACTGCTGAGGGGAGCAGCGGGCGGGCCAGGAGAGGTCTGCCACGCCATGTGGTCTCCTCCGGGGCAGGCGGGAATCGAACTCATGCGGAAGTGGCTTTAGCTTCTCAGTGCAGCGCTTCAACCCGCTGCGCCACCAGGGAGGACCATCTCTTCTATTTTTAACAAGTGTGTTAGTGGCACTTAACGTCTAACTGATATTTTGCCTTTCTGCAGTTTATTTTGTTTGACCAGTGTGGGCTCAATTCTCTAAATGTATGCCCTTTGCATATGGATAACAACTGCCACATTTCCTTCCCCCAACTCAGTACCATCTAGTAAACTGTCTACCCAGGGCCTCCCTGGTGGCACAGGGATGGTTTAAGTCTTGCTCCATCAAACTACTACCAACCAATAAGGCCTGGGCTCGATCCCCAGCGAGGGAGCTGACCCACACGGCGCGGCAGACCTCTCCTGTCTCGCCTGCTGCTCCCCTCAGCAGTGAATTTCAGTGGGTTTGCCTGTTCTGCTCCCCACTCTGTCTCTGATGGAAACTCTCACTCGCTGTGCCTCTGGCCTGCACCCCATTATAAAGCCACCTGTAAAATACTGCAGTGACCCACACCTTTGCAGCCTATCTCAGGATCCACCAACGATAGCAGTGTATTCCGGTGAACCGGCAGACTAGCCTACTTGAGCACCCACATAAATACTGCTCTGACATCATTATTACAGGTGTATGTTGAATTTTGTTTATTGTTCAGATGATCCTTAACTTTTACTTTCTCTGTTTTCAATAATCTATAGTAACTTTCAGATAATATTGTCCTGTGGTCAACAGAACCCCTTCAGGATTTTCATGATAATGTTTTGGCTGTGTTTTAGTGTTAAGTAAATTGAAGGAAAATAAACTTACAATTTTCTGAATTGCTACCATTTGTTTCCCTGGTATATTTTGCCTTTTACTTATGCCCTGTTTTATGTTCTTCAATAAGTCCTTACACATATCTTACAGCATTTACACACTTTGTGTTGCTGTAAATCTTTGAAAAATACATATCCTGATTTCTTCCACTTACTGGGCACCACTGTCTTTTAAAAATGTTTCATGGAGGCCTTCCCTAATGGCACAATGGGTAAGGACACAGCACTGCCAGCTAGCCGCAGCTACTTCAGTGTGAGTTCAATCCCAGGCCCTGGAAGTGACCCACATGGCGTGGCAGACCTCTCCTGACCCGCCCGCCTGCTGCTCCCCTCAGCGGTGTAATTCATCGATCGGCCTGTTCTGTTTCCCACTCTGTCTCTGATGAGTCCTCTTACCGCCCCTGCACCTCTGGCCTATACCGCAGTTCTGTATGCATAAATAAATAAATCTTTAAAAAAATGTTTTGTGCATTCTGACATTGATCTATTACCTAACAATACTGATAAACCCTCTCATTATTTTTTTTTAAAGATTTATTTATTTGTGCATACAGAACTGGGGTACAGGCCAGAGATGTGGAGGTGAGAGGATTCCCCAGGGACAGAGTGGAGAACAGAACAGGCAGATCAACGAAGTACACTGCTGAGGGGAGCAGGGGCGGGTCAGGAGAGGTCTGCCGTGCCATGTGGTCACCTCCGGGGCAGGCGGGGATCGAACTCATGCGGAAGTGGCTTTAGCTTCTTAGCGCAGTGTTTTAACCCGCTGCACCACCAGGGAGGGCCTATTTTTAATAATTATCTGTAAATATTCATGTTGTTATATTTTGAGCAAAGGTAGTATCATTTATAATACTCCCCACTCTTTGCTTTCTGTTGCCTTGCCACTTTCCCTCACTGGCCTTGTCCTATTCTCTAGCTAAGATCTGCAGAAAAGTGCCACATAAAAGAACTAATAGAGCAATTCATGCTTTGATCCTCAGTTTTATGGAAAAGTTGCCGAATCTTCATCATTTACCTTTGTTGGGATAGAAGAGTTCCCTCCCATTACTAGTTTTCTTGACATGTTTTGTTTTATTAAATTTTATTTTTTTAAGATTTGTTTATTTCTGCATACAGAGTTCAGGGGCAGTGAGAGGATTCACCAGAGACAGAGTGGGGAGCAGAGCGGGCAGGTTGACTAAAATACACTGTTGGGAGAACAGCAGGCAGGTCAGGAGAGGTCCGCGGCACCATGTGGGTCAGCTCCCACGCTGGGGATGGAACTCAGGCCACAGTGGCTGCAGATAGCTTCAGAGTGCTCAGACTTAACCCCTGAAGAGGGAGACCCTGTCTTTCGCTGTTTTAAATCAAAAGTAGGTGCTAAATTTTATATTTTTGCTGTATACCTTAAGAGGATCTTATAAGTTACATCTGATTTTCTTATGTTTTATCATTGTGGCATTCTTCAAAGATCTACTCGGTTCTAACAATTTTGAATTCCTTTTCCTAACAGGTGATGAAGGATGTCCTGCCTCTATATTATTAACATTATTCTATAATTTCCTATTTGATTGACTCATGGGAAGCAGATGTTTGCCGTTTTAATGTCATTACAAATATGAAATAAAACTAGGTATCTATAGCTGAACTGCTACTGAATTTCTAAAATTTCTAAGGCTCTAAATGGAGTCAGATCTGATTTGGAAACTCAGCGCCATCATTTTTTTAATTTTTCCCTTTGTTGCTCATAAGAAGATGGTCTGACAAGGAGATTTTTCCTTTCTCAGGCTTCAGGGAAATGTGGTATAGATTCTGAGGGAATTGGGGAGCAAGTGAAGTGTACCTTATCCACCAGCACACAGTCTAACCCGGCCCTTGGGACACGGTGTGGGTAGTGGTGGGGTCTGAATGGTAAGTGGGGTCATGGGGCGCCCAAAGTCCGCAGCCTGCTTTGACCTCCACACACCTCTATGGTTCTTCAAGTCCCTGGCTTCCAGTCTCGCTCTCAAAGGCCCTAGTTTCAGCTGTGCTGCTGGGGATTAAGGAGAGTCTGGTTCCCACTCTGTGGGCTCTGTGGAATGGGCAGAGCGGCAGCGTGGAGAAGCCATGGGCAACAGGTGACCTGTGAGGACAGACGCAGCTGTCCAGAGGACAGGGGGCCGGCAGCAGTGCGGGAGGCTGCAGCGAGTCTGCTGACACAGGACTGAGCACAACAATTGGTGTGCTCACTAGGTCTCTGAAAATCCAATCCAACAAGAGAGGAAACTTAATATCTCGTGTAATTGAAAGCTCCGTGGATGACAAGCGGGGCCGGACACAGACTACACGGAACCCAGTGAAAAGTAAAAAAGGAAGGAGGCTCATTGGAGGAGGGAAGGTCGCTTCCTTTTGCTGGGCCCACTGCCCCAATCCACGAGGAAAGATGGGCACCCACCCCTGAGGAACTGTGGGCACCCAGGTCCTGGTGGGGAGACAGACGGCTGAACACAGCGTGGGCTCCCAGCTGGGGCAGGATGGTCACCACCCTGCTCTGCCCAAAGATGCCGCTTGCCAGCCCAACCTGTGCTTGGTTATGTTCAGATCCTCACTGGGGGCTCAGGGGAGTCTGGCTTCCTGCCTCCGTCCCAGTCAGAACCCACAGTGCCCGGTCGTGACCTGAGCAGAGAACTGTGGCAGATTGGTGGTGCTTCTCCACGCTGCCGCTCTGCCCTTTCCACGGAGCCCACAGAGTGGGCACCAGACTCCCCTTGGTCCCCAGCTAAAGGGGTCAGGGAACAGGGCATGGGTGGATCGTGAGGCCTAGGCAGCAGGGATCGAACAGCTGAGAACTTGTCTTAGGGAGGCAGGGAAGTGGTCATTGTCAGGCACAGCCTGGAGCCAGCACTCCTGCTCCTGGTGCTTTATGGTCCTCATGACCTTACACATGAGAGACAGAATCATGCATAACCCAGGACGGGACCTCATCCCATGAAATCCCAAGGGTGGGCCTATGTGTGACTGTCCTGACCCCTCTGGTGGCTCTGAAGGGCTTCCTGGCTAGGCAATACTGACCCAATATTCCCAGCACACATTATCCCTCCAGCTGCAACACTTCATCGCTCACCTCTGCTCTCCTCCACGTGAGCCAGTTCTCACATGACACGTGGTGGCAGAACAGCCAGCAGCTCCTGAGGGATTACATCTTTTGAGGTTCCCATTCTGCAGGAAAAAGAACCCCTCACCCCCAAAGTGTGACTAGTTCCCTGGGATTGAATAAGTTTACATGCTTGGACCAAGCACTGCAACCACGTTCAACTGGATTGATGCTGGGTTGATGAACACGGAGATCCAAGTTCACACACCTGACCTTGGCGATGAGATGAAGAAAACCCAGAAAGCACAGACTTTTGAGCTTCTGACATGATGACAGGGGACAGATTGTTAGCAAAGAGAACTTTTACTCACGCTTTTATTTACAAGCAGGGAGTGCAGTATTTGGAAGCCAAGATATTTTTATTGCTAGACATGAAATGCAGTCAACATATACAGTTCAAGAATACTGGTTGCACAAAGGTGGATGGGATCAAGTGGTTAAAATAACTGAAGGCTAAGAAGAATCACTGTATTGGGGAAAGAGAGTGAGTCTTGATCACTGAGATAAAGAATTTAAAGATAGCAGAGGGACCACATACCCGATTGAAAAGCTTGTCGAGTGATAACAAACTACCACTATCCCACATTCTGTTGAATTCCTGGGGGGGACGCCAGTAGGAATATAATTCCATTAGCAACATGGGTTTCACTCGCCAAGGTCAGTGGTGTCTATAGGTCTATTCATAGATGCAAACTAAAAACAACATTTCCCCACTGGGACCATGAAGAGAAAAATAAGGTCCAGACAAACCAACATGAATAATAGACTGGAGAAATAAGACCATTCTTTTGAGAATAAAGTTCTAGAAAACATGCAAATAAATTGTGCTCAGTACAAATATACTGTCTCTGCCCATGAGCTTAGCTTTTCCTCTGAGTATGTTATTTAAGGTCTTAACATTCTAATGTGCTTCACATTAGATCACTAGAAGGGAAAGGAAGTGTTAAGGAAAAGTCAAGGGGATTTTTTCTTTCTTTTTTTTTTTATTTTTAAAGGAAGCAACACAATTGTCCGTGTTCCTCAGGAAACTTTTTTTTTTTTTTAAAGATTTATTTATTTATTCATATAGAACTGGGGTACAGGCCAGAGATGTGGAGGGTGAGAGGATTCACCAGAGACAGAGTGGGGAGCAGAACAAGCAGATCGACGAAGTACACTGCTGAGGGGAGCAGCGGGCGGGTCAGGAGAGGTCTGCCACGCCATGTGGTCTCCTCCGAGGCAGGCGGGAATCGAACTCATGCAGAAGTGGCTTTAGCTTCTCAGTGCAGTGCTTTAACCCGCTGCGCCACCAGGGAGGGCCTCAGGAAACTTTTTCTTAAAAAAAAATCCTGATTTTTCTGTATCTCTGTCTCTGTTCCTGCCTTTTTAATCTCTGCCTTTCTTCTGGGCAGGAGATATTTAAGGTTGAGTATGTGTCTCGGAGAAAGCCACTTAGATTTGAATTTTATCGAACTACTTGGCAACTGTGTGACAATCAGCTTGGACAATCAGCTTAAGGGACACAAGCTTTCTCTACCTCCTTTTAAAATGGAGATCAGAAGGTCCCTTGGAATCAAGGGTTGTTTTGAAGATGGAACAAAATTTTATATAGGAAATTCTTAGCACACTACCTCTCATATAGGAGGTAATTTGTAGGCTGTTGTGTAGAGACTCATTCCCACTCTATTTCAAAAAATTGTTTGGATCATTATCTTTCTGGATGGACATGGTTTGTTGTTATTGTTCTCAGCTTTGACTTGTTGAAGTATCTCACCTGATAGGTAAGAGGAGAATCTACTGAAGGCAAGGTGGGGTCTTCTCAAGTGAGACTCACGGTGTTAACGAGGTCAGTCCTACTGTTGATGGTGAATCAGAGTCCAAATGGATCTAGGGATAATGCTGTGTTGTGTGAAAAACTGGGGTGCCCTGGGGCTTGTTTTGCAGTGCTATAGTCCTCCTTAAAACCATTCAAAAGTGACTCAACTGGCTTTGGGATCAGGAACAATAGATGTGAGAATGATTATGTATTAAGAGGTCAGTGTCTGCTAAATAATGCAGGACATTTTTCTTTCTGTTTTCATCACATATTTGCCTCCGCACTTCCGTCCTTATGATTGGTGTCTAACCCCATGGGCTACATATAATTGGCTTTTTTTTTTCTTGATAATAAGTTTCCCCTTAAAAGAATCCTTACCCAAGGTTATTGAATCAGAAGGAGATCTCTAGAATTTGAGTCTTGGGATAGTTCACTGCCAAGTCTCTGCTTTCTCTGTTTCTCTTGCAATATTTGGTGTTGCTGTAATTGTTATTACCATTATTATACTGTTTTGTCATTGCTGTTGATGGAAATGGTGATTCAGGCTGGTACAATGTACCAATACTACTCTTTCACCATGATGTTGACAGACATTTCTTCAAGAAATGAAATGTTGCCATACAAACTGCCTCGACTGACAGGAAAAATACATTGTCATGTCAATGTAAATAGTATTAAAAATTCCACAAAGAAAACAAGGGTGGGAGAAGTAGATTTACATTTACCAAGTTATTACACAAAAGACTTTCAATGACCACTCTTTCTACAATAACATAAAAAGAGTCAAGTAGATTAGTGTAACATGCATCCCTCTTGCAGGTAAAGAAATGGCCCTAACAACTGTGTAGTGACATTTCATTCACCATTTTTGACAGCTGTGTGTAGGGTATGCCCCTGCCATCCTGTCTCCATGCCAAACTGCTTTGAAACCAGATCCCCTCACCCATGTCTCACTCACCCAACAGCCATGACAGTGAAACTCTGAGCCCTCCATGACAGAACATATCCAGAATTTCACGTGTCCCCTCCTCCAGCTCTCCCAGACTTTGTTCATTTCTGCAGCCTTGTGATCCCCAGGTTTTCCCATTTAATGCTGGGAATCTAGCAATTATTAAGTTTATCTGACTGTGCCTGTTTTATAAAGAATAAGGGCCTCCTTGGTGGCACAAGGGATTAAATCTCAGGACCAGGAAGCAATCTGCAGCTACTGCAGCATGAGTTCTATCACCAGCCAGGGAGCTGACCCACATGGCGCAGCAGACCTCTCCTGTCTCACCCGCTGCTCCCCTCAGCAGTGCATCTCAGTAGATCTGCCTGTTCTGCTCCCCACTCTGTCTCTGGTGAATCCTCTCATCCCCCTGCACCTCTGACTTATACCCCAGTTCTGTATGCATATATAAATACATCTAAAAACCAAAGAATTAACCCAGTTCTTGAACCCTTGAACATTTCCTTGTAATACCGTGTGGACTGTATAGATTTTGGGTCTAACATAGACTTGATGCCCCATTCTGTATCACAAAGCCTCATGCTCCAGAGGGCGGATAGGGTATCTGGATCAATTGAGTAAACATGAACATTTCTAGGCTACTACATTTCAAGTATTTGAACATGAACATTTCTAGGCTACTACATTTCAAGTATTTCTAAGAGCACATAATGGGGAGTGTGTCTATGTGTTCTGCCTTGGCCAACTCCCAGTCCTTGCAAACCCCGAAATGAAACTCTCTAAAACTTAATTTTCATTTCTTTCCCTTTTTGTACAATTATAAACTATTTATAAGTGTTTCCCCTCATTGTAAACATCTACTCTTCTCTATTGTTCAGACAGAAGGGTCTGAAGAAGGCCAACTTTTTAATTGAAAGAGCACACACATTTTCTTTCCATTTCTCACTCACAACCTGTAAAAATTCTCAGTCTCCCAAATCTGAGTGTCTGGAAATGTCGTTCATCATACTTAACATGCAGAAGTTGAGTAAATCACAGGTACAAGCACCTGAGTCTGATGGTCAGAAATGACCCCTCACTTCCAACAAACTTGGCTTATGTTCCATATACTTGGTTTACGGTCCCTTTGTAAGAAAAGCTGTAGCAGAATGAATTCTGGACACTGGTTCTGCAGCTGCTCACCTTAAAAATAGGGGTGCTTGGCCCCAGTGAGAATGGCACATCTTCAAACAACTAGCAACAACAAATGTTGGCGAGGATGTGGAGAAAAAGGAACTCTCCTGCATTGCTGGTGGGAATGCAAACTAGTACAACCACTATGGAAAACTGTTTGGAGGTTCCTCAAACTGCTAAACATGGAGCTTCCCTATGACCCAGCAATCCCACTCCTAGGTATCTACCCAAAAGACACAAAAACACTGATTGAAAAAGATACTTGTACCCCCATGTTTATTGCTGCTTTATTTACAATTGGAAAAACATGGAAGCAGCCCAAATGCCCAAAAGTAGATGACTGGATTAGAAAGATGTGGTACATATATACAATGGAATATTACTCAGCAACCAAAAAAGAGAAACACATGTCTTTTGCAGCAACTTGGATGGAGCTGGAAAAGATCATGCTGAGTGAGATAAGCCAGAAAGAGAAAGAAAAATACCGGATGGTTTCACTCATAGCAGGAGTATAATGGACCAGGCGAGAAAATAACAAAAATAATGAACAACCATAGACCAGAGACATTCTGTGGGGGTGGAGTGGGGAATGGGACCAAAAACGGGGGGGGGAAGGGAGGGAAATGCACGGGACTATGGTGGTGGCACAGGGGTGATTTGGTGATGGGAAACCCGTGGGGATTACAATTGAGATGAAAAAAAAATGTGCAAAATGATGTAAAAATAAACTTTTTAATTAAAAAAAAAAATAGGGGTGCTTGGGCCCTCCCTGGTGACACAATGGATTAAAACATTCCACAGCCACTGCACTGAGTTTGATGCCAGGGAGCTGACCCACATGGTGCAGCAGGCCTCTCCTGTCTCGCCCCCTGCTCCCCTCAGCAGTATATTTCACTCCATCATCTGCCTGTTCTGCTCTCCACTCTGTCTCTGGTGACTTCTCTCACCCACCACACCCCGTCTGACCTGTACTGTAGTTCTGGTATGCATAAATAAGCCAATCTTAAAAAAAAATAGGGGTGCTCTAGTGGACAATTAAAATCTGTAGGATAATGGCAAGGTTTGTTTCCTATTAGCACAGAGAGTGGGTGGCTGGAACCATCTTTTATAGATGAGATTTCAATAGAAAAATTGACCTTAAAGACTAGATAATGTGGTACTCTCTATCATCCATTCAGAGAAATTGCAAATAAGTGGTGAGATTAAAAGATGCCCAGCATCCAACCACAGAAGCTCATGTAGTAAAGGGCTTCATAGAGAGAATGCTGGGTGAGAGAAATCAAATGATTCAGCAAGTTCTGAGAAAATGAGGGCTGAGAAGAGGCCATTCATTTTGGTGAGCAAAGGGTCATTTATGATCTTTGAAAAAGGAATGTCAAGGCTGTTGTAGGGACAGATAAACAATTGCAAGTGACAGAAGAATGATTACATGCCTCTGTAGGCACAACTTTGCAGATCGCCTGCTGGGGTATTCCGGGAAAAGGAATAATTGCATTTAGTAGGGTTGCTTTGAATGCCAAGGCCGTGGTATATATAGATCTGTCACTGAACAGAAATCATCTCATACAGATAAAGAAGTCTCATGCTCAGCCTTTCCACCATGGCCATGCAATTAGAAATGAAGTTTTGAGTCTGAATGCTGGTGAGAACAGACATAAAAATTCTCATATGTTTATGTGTGTGTGTATTTATCAATGGACAGAAGTTCAGTCTCTTCTCAGGGGTATTCAAGTGTCTAATATTTCAAAGATCTTGAATGGATTTTTTTTAAATATATATTTTTAAGATTTATTTATTTGCATACAGAATTGGGGTATAGGCCAGAGGTGCAAGGGTGGCGAGAGGATTCACCAGAGACAGAGTAGGGAGCAGAACAGGCCGACTGACAAAGTACACTGCTGAGGGGAGCAGTGGGCGGGTCAGGAGAGGTCTGCTGTGCCATGTGGGTCAGCTCCAGGGTGGGATCAGCTCCAGGGTGGGATCAAACTTTTGCTGAAGTGGCTTTAGCTTCTTAGTGCTGCGCTTTGACCCGCTGTGCCACCAGGGAGGGCCCTGAACAGCTTTTTTTTTAGTATTAAGCCTCAAGAAGTAGAAACAGAGCTGCCCAAATACTTAACATCTTACACTGTTCAGGAAATGGTATTCCTGTTCTACTTTCTCTGTATCTGCTTTTTGGTTTTCCCATGTATCATCTTTTCTGTCCTTGAGTCTTTGAAGACACACAATGCCAACTGACTTTGAGGATGCTGGTGGACAATGGCAGAGCTTGAAACCCAAATTCTCCAAATTCCAGCTAGGAGACCTTGGGTGAGCCCCTTAACACTTCAAAGCTCTGTAAAATGGGCTGTCAAGTGTTCTTAGCTCATAGGGTCTGATAAGTTTTTAAGTGAGATCATCTATGTAAAGTACATCCTGAGTTACCTATTAGGCACCTAGTAACACTCAAATTGCACTAAAATTCACAATAAATGCCTAATGTAGAGAGTCAATGAAGATCCACTGTCATTTTCTGGTTTTTTTTTTTTTTATGATTCTCAGAATTCAGTTCCATCTCTTAGGAAGGTGAGGTTTGACCTAGAATTTCTCAGTTGCATTTAATCTTTTATTCCCTCATTCATGCAATCATTATCTATTTTGTACCACTCCGATAAACAGGCACTAAACTTTGTTGTATTTAGTATCCCTCAGATTTCCAAAGAAGAATTCCTTGCAAGTAATAATGCTTCATAAATGACCTCTCTGAGACTCAGTTTCTTCTGTGAAACAAAGTATTAATAGCAGCTTCTTGCTAGGATTATTTTGAAGGCGAAAATTTTAAAGAAATTGAAGTGCTTGCCAAAGTACCTAATCGTGAGTATTTGCCAAATGAAACCTATTTATTATTGCTGTTATTTTTGCTCTTATTATCTTAAAGGACAAAAATAAAATGTGACAAGAGCTACTGAATGTATATGTGTAAAGTATCAAGTGAATGAACAGTCGGAAACCATTCAGACTCAGACATTTGAGAAACCCTTCTCAGGTGAGGGTACATTTAGACTTGGGTTTTAATGAAGAGAATAAGTGTTTTCTGATTGAAAAATAGATTCCAGGGTTAGTAATAGCAGAAGCAAAAATAAAAAGGATGGATGAAGATGACAGATCTGGAAGATGGAGAGATGTTTGATGATATGAAACACATTCTATGGAGTCTAGCTTAGTGTCTGGCATGTCTTTGGGGTGGGTAGGTGGCTGAATGCATGGGTGGATAAATCAAGGGAAGGCCAGATGGACAGAGGGATGGGAGGATGGATGGATTTTAATGTGACTCTAGCCTCCTTACCAGTGACAATTACTAGAGGCAATTCTGGAACGACTATTTGATACTTCAGACTTAAACATCTCCTCCCAAGCCTTTTTGCACTCTGCTTGAAAAGACCCAACCTCACTGATGAGCAAACTTTAGCCCACAATCCTCAAAAGGCAAGGGCTGAGTACCTTTGAATTTGTGATAATCCTGCAGACCTCAAGATTCTCAGAATGAATCTGGGTGTCAAATATTAGAGGTTCCCAGAACTAATGGCAGAAGATCCCGACTTGCAAGGAGTCTGACCAAAGTCTGTTTTCTACCTTCTAGGAGCCAGAAAAGCATGGCTAATGTAAGACAACGCATACCCATCTCTGTTCTCTGGAGTTGCTCACAGCCTTCCACTGCTACCGCATTGACAAAAGCCATGAAGGAAGCAGCCCTAGTCCTGATATATTTTGATATACATTTCACAGTGGACAGTGCTAAACACCACATTGGGGTACATTCCTTACCCTTCTTGTTTTCTCTCCCCCTTTTGATTTTTTTTAACTGCCTTTTGAATGTTTGGTGCCAAGTTGCGGAAAGAAAAAAAAAAATCAATAAGCCCAAACATTACGGCAGCAAGTTTAATATAGCTCACCTTCCTGGAACACGCCTGAGGGAGAGCGAGAAGCATCCCGTTAAAACGGTGCTGAGCTCAGATCTCGAAAGATGTTTGGGATGGCAGAGACTTGCTCAGCAAAATTCTGATACCTTCAGATGCAAATAAGCCAACTCCTGCAGGATCAGGCTTGGCAAGAGAACACAGTGAGATATTTGTGGGGAAAACAACACTCCAATAAGGGCCAATGGTCAGCTTGGAGAATGGTCAGCCTGAGGAATGGTCAGCCTGGGGAATCGTCAGCCTGGGGAATGGGCAGCCTGGGGAATGGGCAGCCTGGGAACCAAGACAGCCAATAATGCAAGAATTGGGCAGTGGCTCCATCACCAGAGGCTTGTTGGAAGGTTTTGACTGACCGTGTGGCTTGAGTCCCGTGGACTTGCCACGGAGAACCAACTGCAGCACTTCCAACCAGGTCACCTTATGAGAAGAGACTGTCGTCTCAGATGTGGTTTTCATTACACAGATTTGGAAGAACACAGGTTTGGAAGTGTGAATACTGAATAAATATTAAATAGATACTCATGGAAGGTCAATGTTGGGATTGTTTTTTCTGCTGTTTACTAACGACACCGTGGTAAACCAAACCAGCTCTGGTCCTGTCTCTGTAGGGCTTTGTAGGAAGACAAAGTGATTAGATAAGTATCCAAATCTACATCAAAGTACAATAGTGAGCAATGTCATATGGGAGATTTTGGCCAACATTCCTCAAGCATTAACTTTCTTCGTGTGTAGTGTCTGGGTTAAGTTTCACCAAGGCACTTCTGTCTGATATGCTCCACTGTGAATTGGTAAGACATGACATTTTTCATAGCCAACTTTAGAAGAAAGGGAATTCTGAACATCAAGGGAGAGGGCTGAGGAATGCAGACCTCACACATTCTGCTGCCTTCCACCTCTGTGTCTCGGGGCATCCCTGGTGGCCTAGGGGTGAAGTCTCAGCGCCATCACCGCTACTCCCCAGCCAGGGAGCTGACCCACATGGCGCAGCAGACCTCTCCTGTCCCGCCCGCTGCTCCCCTCAGCAGTGTGTTTCAGTGGATCTGCCTGTTTTTCTGTGTCTCTGGTGAATCCTTTCAGCCCTGAACCTCTGGCCTACACCCAAGCTCTTTCACAAAAAATTAAAAGATAAAGAATTTTCATTAAAAATTAAAAAATAAAAAAATTAAAAAAGGAGCTGTGTCTCTCTGTGGCTGGTAACCCTGTTGGTTATTGACTATGTGCAAAGAGTTGGGAACACAACTGCCCTCTTCTTCATTTCTCTAAGAGGTGGACAAAAATCAAGCAAAGGGACAATTTATCTTTGTTATTCTCTCTGATTCTCTGGTCTTAACTGGATTAAAAGAAATAAAGGTGAAGTCCCTCCCTGGTGGTGCAATGGGTTGAAGTACAGCACTGGGACACTATCAGCCCCTGCTTCAGCATGAGTTCAATCTCCTCACATGACCAACATGGTGCAGCCCAGAGAGGTGACTGACATGGCAGCAGACCTCTCCTGTCTTGCCCGCTGCTCCCCTCAGCAGTGTATCTCAGTCAACCTGCCTGTTCTGCTCCCCACTCTGTCTCTGGTGAATCCTCTCACTTCCCACACCTCTGGCCTGTACCTCAGTTCTGTATGCATAGGTAAATAAATCTTTTAAAAAAAGAAACAAAGGTGAATAAAATACTCTGCTCACACTGTTATAAAAATCCAATCACTTTAGTATATAATTATTAATTTTTATTAAAAGTGCATGCGGATATCTTATTGACTCTGTGAGCAAATATTTACATAGTTTGAAAGGAAAGACACTTTGTAAATAGGGGACTGCATTGCTCTACTGATTACTTGGTCCAGCATTCTGTGCAACTGGTGTTTAATAAGTCATATTATAAATTATCTTCTGAAATGTTAATTAAGTAGCAAAACATTTGCTGAAAGTTAAAAGTTACCAAAAATTTAATTATAACCTTGCGGACGCCATTCCCAGCTAATTATAGGCCCTTCTTATATTCTTGATAAACCACAAAATGCACCCCGTTAATGATCAATTGGTATTAAATTAGCTGGAATTAGTTTTTATTAAATCTAAATTAGATTTTTATTTGCGATACAATAAAATAGTGCACCCAGCCCTTGCCACTATGATTTGGGATATTTCTGTAGCGAGTGATTACCAGATGTCTAATTGGGCAATTAATTGATACAGTTTCCAAATTAACATAATTGGGGGACCTAAAAAGAAAACAAAATGATTATTCAGCCAACAGACCATCTTTTTTTTTCCTTTTTTTTTTCTTTTGCATCCTGCCATTCAGTGAGAGATATCAACCAACTCCTCATTCTTTTGGAAACTGCAAAAGGTGGGTCCCACCCAGTGAATCATGGAGAGCTTAAATCAACAGCCCTGAGCTGGGGACAGAGCCACAGAGGCCACCCAGAGGGCCACTCCTCCAGGAGGTATTTCAGGGTCGGCTGTGCCTGTGGGCAGGTACAGGGACTGACGGAACTGCAGAGATAACCGCTAGATAATGGGGTGTTTACTCAGCTGAAATGAGTCCAAACACACAGACCCATTTCTTTCCAAAAACAATTTGCCAGATGAGTTTAGTTTGATGTTCCTAAGCTTTTGCATTTTACCATTTTAATACACCACAGAAGAGATTGGGACTTAACCTCTCCATGCCTGCCATCTACTTAAATCCCTTTATAATTGCTTTCCCAACATGTTCAGAGCTAGCATCCAAGCGCTTTCTCCGCCATCTGTGTTCTCTTAAGACACAGTCCTGCCCCCACATGCAAAGGGCTCAGTTCAGAAGCATCCTGTCAAGGGGGTCTCGGCTGGTGGGTTCACTCCACGTATCCAGCCTTCTCTGATCCCAAACAGACCAACATTCTACCTAAAACCCAGGGTATTATTATGCCAACTGACACCACATTGGTGAGAATCAGTGAAAACAAAGGTATATGTTTTTTTGTTTGTTTGTTTTTAAGATTTATTTATTGAAGCATACAGAACTGGGGTACGGGCCAGAAGTATGAAGGGTGAGAAGATTCACCATTCACCAAAAGGAGGGTGGAGCAGAACAGGCAGATCCACTGAAATACACTGCTGAGGGGAGCAGCGGGAGGATCAGGAGAGGTCTGCTGTGCCAAGTGGGTCAGCTCCCTGGTTGGGGATCAAACTCATGCTGCAGTGGCTGCGGATAGCTTCATAGTGCTGTGCTTTAATCTGCTGCGCCACCAGGGAGGGCCCCAAAAGCATATGCTTTTATATGTTTTTAGGAGAGAAAATTCACAGGAATGAATCACAGAACCCATCATCTCTCTTCAGTCCTCACCTAGGCCCTGAATTCAGTTTTTCCAGGGCATTGGGAAATGCTGGCCAGGGGCAGCATGTATTTCGGTGCTGCCTTTATTTTGGGTACCTTTATCTTGCCTGCTTTCTATCTGCATGCTAGCCCATTCACCTTTATCATGCAATGGACCTGTGTTTTCAGCCATTCTTCTTCAGGATCACATTCATTCATTTTGCAAACAGACACGGACTTCTTGTTGTGCTCTGACACACTGGGATACAGTGTCAGGTAAGGCTGCTGACTGTTCCGATTCCCTTGGGTGCCATTTGTGTGGTGGAGACAGACTGGAAGGAGCTAGATAGATAATGAATATAAATGCTATATCAGTAGATGTAGATATTTATAAATTATCCTAAATGCCATATACAACAAGGAAGGTGAGAGCTAAATGCTCTGCGTGTCAAACAGCCAGGAAGTCTTCTTTAATTAGATGGAGGAGGGATACACTGAAGAAAAGATACTTAAGATGAAGCCTGAGAAGGAGGAAGTGTGTTCCAGGCAGAGACTTTACACTGGGTCTGAGATGGAAGGAACTTGGCGACTGAAGAGCCCTAGGGGAGCTGGAAGATGCACGACGTGACCGTAGTGTGGCCAGTGGAGTGGGAGAAGAGTGGCCTGAGCTGAGAAGAAGAAGCAGGAAGGGGCAGTCAAGATGACCAAGGAGCACCGCCATAAGGTGACTTGTTGGTAGCTGGGATGCGAGCGGAGAGCCACCAATCTGACTGGGCTTTGGGATAGTCAGTCTTGCTGAGTGGTGAGCAGGCACAGGGCGGGCAAGAGGGGAAAGCTGGTAGGTAGGAGGCTGTGGAACTTTTCAACTAGAGAGACCAAAGCCTGGAGTAAGAGATGAATGATGGGAAGGGAGTGGAGGGGATGGCTGGAGGTACATTTTAAGAAAGAACCCAAAGGGTGATGCAGAGCTGAGGCCAGAGAACACTCAAGAAGCTCCTTGGCTTCTCACTTGAATTACTGGCCTTATTTGTTCATTCAACATGTATGTATTTCTTGAGCACTTACTATCCGCAGAGGCTGGCTATTACAGGAATGGGCCAGACAGCAAAGGCTTGCATGCTCATGAAGTTAGCACCCCTAGAGAGGAGAGTGGCTGGGCTCACTGCTGATATAGTCCTTCTCCAGTCCTGCAGAGATCTAATTTGGGGAGTACAGACATTCGTTGGCTACCAGTCTGACACAAATTGCTCTGGCCATGACTGTGACTTGCTCTCATCCAATATGAATTGGTTCCTCCAAAATGGTGCAATGGGTTAAAGCGCAACACTGTGAAACTTGCAGCAGCCACTTTAGTGTGAGTTTGATCCCCGGCCAGGGAGGTGACCCACATAGCGCGGCAGACCTCTCCTGACCCACCTGCTGTTCCCCTCAGCAGTGTACTTTGTCAGTCTGCCTGTTCTGCTGCCCACTCTGTCTCTGTGAATCCTCTCACCGCTCCTGCACCTCTGGCCTGTACCCCAGTTCTGTATGCATAAATAAATAAGCCTTTAAAAACAAACAAGCAAAAAAACACAGAATGGCTTACTTCTCGCCTGTCAGGACTAAAAGGATTTCAGAGACCTCCAGGTGTGGGGTCACCTCTGTGGGTGTGACTGGAGTGATACAATGGCTGTCACATTTACCCCAAGATGCTAAAACCATATATAAGATTTCATTCAGTGATTAATCATATATGGACTTTACAATCAATTCCACATTTTTGTTTTAAAGATAGTGTGTCCCTAATTACTATGGTGGTATAGATTGTTCGTGTAAAATCTGAAAAATAAAGATGTGTGATCATTTATGACTTCAAGTTTTATAAAGCAGTCTTATAATTCTGGTGCTTTATTTATATGCTTGTTTCAATGAATTTTTGATTATATAGTTGGTTTTAACTTAAATTCTTTGAACAAATAAATTATTTTCAGTGTATCATTATCACAAGTATTGTTTCAAACAAAACGCTTTGTGTATAAACTGCTTGTGTTATTTGAATCCTGGAAGTAGAATTAGTGGGTCAAAGGTAGCAATGTTCTAAGGGCCCATGATACATATTGCTAAAATGTTCCTAAAAGGATTCTGCTAATTAACACACCCAAGAGAAATGAAGAAAAGTAAGTTAAGCCAAACTCTTCCAAACATCATTTTCTCCCGTCTTTTAAATTTTTAATATATGTTAATTGGATGGATGAAAATTTGCCTTTTGTTTTTTTGTCAATTGCCTCCTTTTCAATTTTTATTAAAGAAATTGAAAATCCCCCCTGGCTCTCTATGGAACTATTAGTCATTTCTAATTCTGAGATGTGTCGCTCGTGTCCCTGAACTGTTTACCAGGATCTTAGTTTTAGTTGTTCTTTCCTTGTTTATTTATACAATATCTTTATATATGTGGCACCATGGAGTTCTCCTTTCCTTTCCTGACTATTACCTTCCTAGATTCACCCTTGATGAAGAGGGGTGACTTCAAATGCTTTGACCCCTAGATTCCCATAACAATGATCAGTGCAATCACAAGCGAGCATGCTTTTTTATTTAATTAATTGAATACTAGAGAAATCAAAGTGTTTATCACAGCGAACCAGGGGAAACTCAGCCTCACCATTGTTATGGGTTCACTTTCCCTTCCCACCAGCATTCCAGAACTACACATCACTGCCTTAGCATGCAGCCTCTCTAGCATTTATCACTCAAGGACTCTAAACGGCTTGAAATGGAAAAACCAGAAAAGTGGAAAGATATGGGGGGGGCAGTGTGGCCTCAGGAAACACATCCCCCCAAAACAATGCAAATTATGAAGCCAGCATTCAAACACCACCTCCAAGATGCATGCAGGCCTAAACTCAAAGCCATTTACACTTCTTCTAAACACTTAATCATTTCATGATTGGCTAGTGGCAATTAGTATCTATTCAGAAAGGGTAAAACTAGAATATTCTTCCATTCAAGGTGCCCAGAGCAGTTTCTCTTTGCCCCAAATCAAGCAAAGAACAGTGAAAGTTGACTGTTACATTTTTTCTCTCTTCAGCAATTTTGACCTGATTGGGTCTGAATTACAGGTGATCTCGATCACAAGACTGCCTCTGATTTGCCTTCTATTTCTCCCCTACTACTCTACAGCTCAACCACTCTGAATCATCTATCTGTATCTTGCTGTGGCTTTTCAACCTTGCTAATTGAAGGCCATTCATTCTGTCCTGATGATTTGTTCTTGAATGTATGTGACTCGACTGTTTATGTCCTTAACGTGTATTACTCAGATGAACAAATACCATTTGTGTAACAGCTCCAATGAGGGAAATCCTGAGCTGTTTGAGGGTAAGCGATTGGGCAGCCCAGTAGGGCTGGGATCAAATGATTTCTACCACGCCTACCATACAACTTCAGAGTTCTCCCTGAAACATGTTTTGGGTTTCTACTGCTGTGGTAAGGTATGATTGCACCTTAGTTTTTTTTTTTTTTTTTTAAACTTATTTATTTGTGCTCACAGAACTGGGGTACAGGCCAGAGACTCAGGGGCGGCGAGAGGCTTCACCAGAGACAGAGTGGGGAACAGAACAGGCAGATCAATGAAGTACACTGCTGAGGGGAGCAGCGGGCGGGTCAGGAGAGGTCTGCCACACCATGTGGTCACCTCCGGGGCAGGCAGGAATCGAACTCATGCAGAAGTGGCTTTTAGATTCTCAGTGCTGTGCTTTAATCCGCTGCGCCACCAGGGAGGGCCCAGATCTTACCTTAGTTTTAAAGAATAGCTTCTATCTTAGAGTTTTCTAGGTTTGAAGTCTGACAGAGGTCTGACTGGATAAAAGCAAGGGGTCAGGAAGATAATGTTCCTTCTGGAGGCTTTTTTTTGGGGGGGGTCTGTTGTCTCACCTTTTCCTGCTTCTAGGGGCTCCTCACATTTCTTGGTCTTACAGCTCCCTTCTCCATCTTTAAGGGGAACAATATTATCTCCCTCTGATGATTCTATGATAGTCCTATTTCCCACTAACCACAACCAGGAAGGTTTCTCCACTTGTAAGAACTCATGTGCCTAGATTGTCCCACCCAAGTAGTAATCTCATCTGTCCATCTCAGAATCCTCAGCCTCACATGCAAAATCCCCTTTTCCATGTAAGGTGACATACTAAGTTACCAGAAAATGGGAATTAAACATTGGGGTGGGGGGGAAGGGGATACTTTTTTTCTGCTGACTTGGTTTAGTTATTTCAGACTATGATAATAAAATGTCGTAGAATGGGTGATTTATAGACAACAAAATATTCTATATCACTATTCTGGAGAGCGGAAGTGCAAGAGCAGGATTCCACTGTGGTTGGCTTCTGGCTGGGGTCCCTTTGCGGGTTGCAAACAATTGTCTTCTTGTTGTATCTTCATGTAGTTGAGAGCAGAGAGGGGAGAACCAGCTCTTCCTTGTCCACCTATCTATGGTTTTAGCCAATCTGAGCTGAGTCACTGGTACTGGGGCTGGACTCTGCACTTTCTCTCTCGTCTTTCCCTTTGCTGTTTCATTGGCCTTCTTTTAAGCTCTGCATGGTTGGCACGTTCCTGTAGACCAGCCCACACCTTGTTTCCACAGCAATCCGTGTCCATCCTCCCAGCTCATCACCTTCCCTCCATCCTCCAGATGCTCACACTCCACCATTCCCACAATGCAGTGGGACTAGAACTCTGCCAAGCACATCTCCTCTCAGCCAGTGACCACCTGCTCCTTGAGTTTCTAGAACAACTATAAAAAACCAGACACTGCAGCCAGCAGGATGCAGAAGCACAATCCCTGTCTTCCAGGAGCTTACACTGGTGTGAGAACAACACACAGGCAAGGAGTAACTGAACATAGTCTTCAGAGTATTACCGTAGCCCTGAATAGTCTGTCAACTCCAGAAGAGAAAAAAAAAATGTATCCTTGTATCCTTGACATCCCTTCCCCTCACATATGTTTTAATGAAGAAGTGTTGCCAAACAATAATCGGGCCCTCGGGGGATTGTGGTAGAAAATGGGACTCTCTGCAGTTCAATGCAAGATGGTGCAGCAGAGGCCACCACAGTTTATAAAGTCCTGCACATTAAAAGAATTTCTGCCTCAGGAATGGAGCCAGCCTCAGTCCCTGCAGGCCCATCCTAGGTCTGTCATTAAGAGCCAAATGACTGCACTCTTTACTCAGAATAATGAGCAGAGATGCTGATTGCCATTATAACATATGACAGCCAAAACCATTTTGAGAGGCACTTTGAGAATACAACCTTAATGCAGTGTTGTCTTAATCAAATACTTCTTATCGATTGCCTATGGTTTAGAAAAAGTGATATGTTTGCATAACTGCCCCCAAGGAGAGGTGTTGGCTACAGCAGCTTGTTGATGCCTTTGTCCCACTCAAGCACAATAACCTAGATCCTGTGGAAATCACCTTTAGAGAGACAGTTATGACCCAACACAAGGCTTAACATTTTCATTACATATATTCATTGAAAATGCTTAATACATTTTTTAAAGATTTTTTTTATTTATTCATACAGAACTGGGGTACAGGCCAGAGATGCGGCGGGTGAGAGGATTCACCAGGGACAGAGTGGGGAGCAGAACAGGCAGATCGACGAAGCACACTGCTGAGGGGAGCAGCGGGAGGGTCAGGAGAGGTCTGCCGCGCCAAGTGGTCACCTCCGGGGCAGGAGGGAATCGAACTCATGCGGAAGTGGCTCAAGTTTCTTAGTGCAGAGCTTTAACCTGCTGAGCCACCAGGGAGGGCCCGCTTAACACATTTTTAAAAGGGAAAACTGAGCAAAGTTGCTTGCAGCAAATGTGAAAGACGGGACAGTATCCTTATTTCTTGTATTCCCTAAATAATCGCCTCCCTTGCTGATTCTCCTGCTCCATCTACCTAGACTGTTCTCTCCAGGCTGTTCCACAGGCATGTGGCATATTGAACCTGTGTGCCCCCATAACTGCACTATTTTCTTGAGCTCATTGCAGCCTGTCCCCTGCTAGCTCATGAACTCAAAGGTGACAGAAGTCCAGTCCCTTCCTCCTCTAAGCCCCAACACCAGGCGGTGGCTAGCTAGTGAAGGCAGAGTTCATTCCAGTTGGTTAGAAAGCTAATAGCTGAGGCCCTCCCTCCCATGTGGCACAATGGGTTAGGACACAGCACTGCAAGCTGGCCACAGCCACTTCAGTGTGAGTTCGATTCCCTGCCTGGAGGTGACCCACATGGTGCGGCAGACCTCTCCTGTCTCTCCTGCTGCCCCCCTCAGTCGTGTACCTCCTAGATCTGCCTGTTCTGCTCCCCACTCTGTCTCTGGTGAATCCTCTCACCGCCCCTGCACCTCTGCTCTGTACCCCTGTCCTGTATGCATAAAATAAATAAATCTTAAAAAAAAAAAGAAAACTAACAGCTAAGTGGTAAAAGGAGAGACAATATTAACATGGCTGATATCAATCATGTCATAGCAAACACTGGAAATGAAATACTCAGAGCCACTTATAAGCAATGCCAGAAAGCAAACCTATCGCTCTGGAGTAAGCATGGAGTTAATGTGGTAACTCCAAATGCTGCAGAACCGAGAGTGCAGGTGGGGTGGGCTAGCCCACAGCAGCAGCTGGACCGCACGGTAGGCACGGAGCCGTGTGGCCCAGGAAGCAGGGCAGAAGTCAGTCAGAATAAATCACGGCGCACCCCTCCAAAGGAACGTGCCACAGCGGTTTTAAAGGACAGTTGCGGGGCCCTCCCTGGTGGCGCAGCGGGTTAAAGCACAGCACTGAGAAGCTCAAGCCACTTCCGCATGAGTTCGATCCCCGCCTGCCCCGGAGGTGACCACATGGCACAGCAGACCTCTCCTGACCCGCCCGCTGCTCTCCTCAGCAGTGTACTTTCCATCTGCCTGTTCTGCTCCCTGCTCTGTCTCTGGTGAA
>NW_004567129.1:19014790-19175643 GCF_000260355.1 Condylura cristata
CCCCTGAACCTCTGGCCTGCACCCCAGTTCTGTATGCACAAATAAATAAATCTTTAAAAAAAAAAATGGACAGTTGCGAAGACAGTTCTGACATGAAGCTACGAAGCTGTGCATTTCATAATATATAAGCACTGCAAAGAAACAGCTTAACTTCGGATGTCACACGATAGATGAAACCTTAGTAAGTTTTACTTTTTATTAGTGTGTTCTACTGCGTCAGCATCAAAAATAAAAAAAATTGACATCTATTCTATTCTATTGATTGTTTTAAAGTTCCATATTAAAATATAGCATGATCTCTTGAAATTTTATTTTGTTGAATCACACTGTGATTCAACACTTAAAAAAAACACCCCTTGCCTTCTTACACAACTATTTTTTGTTTGTGTGTGGGGCCTATGTAGCTATGATAAATTTCATATATTACAGGTTGAATCCAGGTAAAAATAACAGATTGAAGACAGAAGAGTAGATACATACTCTTTTTGTTTGTTTGTTTTCCCTCTCTCTCGGAAAAACTCCTTAACACAAGATTGGGGTTCTTTAAAAGTCTCAGGACTTAAATAACAAGTCTAGAGAATAAACGAGGAGGCAACATGTGCAAAAATGTGCAAGCTGGAAAGCAGATGCATTAAGAACAATTGACTTACTGTATAGAGGAAAATGAATCAAGCTGGGAATAGGAAAGTTGAGAAGCAAACCAGTTTAGACCACAGAGCCCCTGAATGGATCAGAATTAGATATCACCTCTGAGAGTGGAGCTGGAACTGATGCTTTTAAGGAGCAGGATTCCTGTCAGATGTGTACCTGAGTAACAATTTGATGTCCAAATTGCTTTCCCCACTCTGCTGGGCAACTTCCTTTCCCCCAGGCCAGCATACAATTGTGGTTTTATTTTACATGGAAAGTAAAAAGAGGTTTAGTTGCTTTAGAACCATCACCCAGGTACCTCGTGTGAAAGTTTTAAAAGCTGAACAGAGTCAGAAAGTAAGCAACCCAGGTAGTTGCCATGGAAAGCCAGATAGGGGATGGTTTGGGGTGGGAGTTACCACAGACATATTTTTTAGGAAATAGAAATCAATGGACTTGGCAGTGGCGGGATCCAGGGAGGAACAGGGAAGGTCAGCCCAGATTCTGTGTTAGAGAAATGCTACATGGTCCCACTCTGTCTCCCTTCCTCTCCTCATTTTTTAAAAAAAGATTTATTAATGCATATAGAACTGGGGTACAAGCCAGCAGTGTGGAGGTGGTGAGAGGATTCACCAGAGATAGAGTGTAGAGTGGGGAGCAGGACAGGCAGATCTACTGAAATACATTGCTGAGGGGAGCAGCGGGTGGGTCAGGAGAGGTCTGCCGCGCCATGTGGGTCAGCTTTGGGGCTTGGGATCGAACTCTCACTGAAGCAGCTATGGCTAGCTTGCAGTGCTGTGTCCTAACGCACTGCACCACCAGGGAGGGCCCATCTTTCCTCATTTTTTAAGTTTGTGGTAAACTTAAAAGAGTTGAGTAGCAGCTCAACTCTTTCTAGAATAAGGTGTGAAAGCATGAGTTATTTCTCTATCCTTCTCCGCCTCAGGCTCTCCATGGTAGCAGGGAGCTTCGAGAGAATGCAAGAGACCATATGCTACCTTTTGGGTGAGGTGCTTACAAATCAGGTGGCTGTAACTGGGCTTTTATTCACTGAAGACACAAATACAGAGCCTTACCCTTTCGGATACAGATTAACCATTCCTACTTCAGGTCATGGGGAGGAAGGCTCCCACTTGCTATTTAGTTCATTTGGGGGATAACAACTTATCCTAATGTCGAACCCAACATTACTGGAGAATACTGCTGAAAAACAAGACATGGGGAGAAGGAAAAAAATAAGCAAATTCTTGTTTTGCCTTATCTGGATAATGCTTCCTTAAGTGGCATTTACTGGCACTTGGCAGTAGAATGAGGCACATTTAATATCACCTAACTTTTAAAATCTCCACTTCTATTTATTATTTCTTTCTGCAATAATAAAAGTAATCGAGACATTGACCATGGGTGGGGGAAGGCAAGGCGAGTCTCAGTTTCCCTGTTTCAAAGTGAGTATGTTTCATTATTGTGATCAGTTCCTGGAAGCCACAGTCCATTGAAGCTAAAAAAAGGCGTCATCCCTTTCATTATGGCCAGGGAACAACTGCACAATGTCAGAATGTCTGCGTGGCTAATGCCGCCCCATCTTTTTTAGGAGAGCAGCTGGTAGCTCAATGACTTCCTTTCTTAAGGACCGAAAAACAAAAAAAAAAAAAAGTGCCTCTTGCTCTCAAGTTACAGCAGGAAGTTGCTGTTTCATCGTCCAGTCATGTCCTACTTTACGGTGCTAAACTTTGCTGTAGGAATTAAGAAACAAAAATGAAAGAAAAGGGACGTGCTCTCTGAACCTTTCTGTGCCAGCGAGCAGAAAGTAAGGGTGGGCATCAATGCCACACTATTGAGGAAGAAGGGTGCACAGTCCCCGCTGACATTAGGGACTCGAACTTCGAACTGGCTCAGATGCCTGAAGGAGCCACCGCACTCAGCACAGAGCTTGTCACTGGTGGAGTGACCTGAGCAAGGGTTCTTGGTGCAGTTGCTGGTGAAGGCACTGTAAGAGAATGAAGGTGGATGGTGATGCAAGGGGTGACATCACAGCCCTAAGAAGCTCTCCACAGCCACTGCAGCATGAGTTCGATCCCGGGCCAGGGAGCTGACCCACAGGGCACAGTGGGTCAGATGAAACCTCTGCTGTTTCATCCGGGTACCCCTCAGCAGTGTATAGTACACCTGTTCTGTTCCCCACTCTGTCTCTGGTGAATCCTCTCACCCACCATGCCCCTGGCCTGAATCCCAGCTCTTGTATACATAAATAAATAAATTATATATATATTAAAGAAATAGAATGAACGCACATGAAAACTTTCTGACTCTAAGGAACACAGGGTTTGATGTGCCAGATTCCTCAGCAATGAGACACAAGAGTCAGCTGTGATACTTTCCACAAGGGTATTGGCATAAATGCCACACATTGCTGCTCCCTGACTTGTAAGAGGAGAAATAAATGCTCCAGGTTTTAACAGGGAGACAGTATCCTGGAGTAATTAATGAAGGGGGGGAGGGGGAGTGTTAATATAATCTCTATATAAAAAGTGCTTCCAAATAATTAAGAATGAGCATTTTAATAATACATAATGAAACAGCTCACCAAGTGAATAAACATTTAAAAGGTTTAGTCTGAGAACTAGGAAATGTGTGCTATTATAGAATTGACAGGATTCATGGAGTCTTGTATTTCCATAGAGAATGGTAACAAAAAACTGCACAAAAATGATCATACCTGTTATTGATAAACTTCTATAAATCTATTTTGTGGAGCAGTTTGTGAAGATGTATCAACACATTACTAATTGACTTCTCAGAATCTTTCCTAGGTTTAGTAATACAAATGTGTAAGTAGGCGTGGTGTAGTTTTAAGTTGGAGACAGCCTGAATATCCCACACAGGACAGGTTAAATAAATGGGACATACTCTCTGCTGAGATGAATTCTAATTATGACAACTTTGAAGCAGCATGCTAAGTTTTTTATAATATCTGATTAGGTGGTAAATAAGAATATTTCATGGGAAAATAGAGCAATTACGTGCACAATAAATAGTTAAGATTTATATAGTACTCTTTATTCTTTATTTCCAGCCACTCTGTTAAGCACTTTGCATTGATTATCCTATTGAATTCGTCATAACAGTCCTATGAGGTTAATGTTCTGTTTATAGGAGAGCAAATTTGGAAAGAGTGAGCTAGTCCTGTAAGGTGACAGAGCTTCTAAGCAGACTTAGGTGTTCCAGCCTCAGCTCTGTCCCTACCACCTACCACCCTTTCTGTAAGAATAAAAGAAAAGAACTGGAAATGAATGTGTATGTGCGTGTGTGTATAACTTAATTAATTATATAAATATGTATTAATATTTAATATATGTACATATACATATATGTATGTGTGTGTGTGTGTGTATTTAGCTGGTTGGATTAATTTCCTCAAAGTAAGGTTTTCATTGTGATAACAGAAGTTATTCTCTAAAATCCTTACTCATGAAAGCAGATGACTAAAGGGATGTAATAAAGGGCAATGGCCACTTGGTCTCATTAATATTTTAATAACTAGAAGTAACATTGCAGGATAATGTTATCCAAGTTTCAGGTGTGCCTCATGATGAACCAACACCTGTACATGCTATATGAAGGTAGCCCCATTTAATCTTACCAAGTATGGGGGGGGAAGAAGTTCTAACATCCAGCCTCACATTACGGGGGTCTGGAGGTTGGATCAGCTCACAAGTCTCCTACTAGAATCTCAACCTCAGCATTGTGGCATTTTATTGTGGGGCTGATCTATGAGTTTTAGGACACCTGGCAGCCCCCTTCCCAATCCTTGAATCACCAGTATGTCTGGCAGCCCCCCAATCTGTAAAACGCTAGTAACAGTCCTCCCTTCTACTCATGGCAACCAAAACTGTCTCCTGACATTGCCAGCTCTCCCTGGGGTCAGGGGACAAACTGTCCCTGGCTGAGCACAGATGCTCTAGGTATTGACTTCCTCTCATTTGGCTGCAATCCTCGTGTGGCCTTTGGATCTTAATATGGGGTCCAGAGTGATTTCCTACATGAGAGAAAGGACATTTGACCACTCAACAGAAGGATGAGACTCATGAAACAACGAAATCTTCTATTCCTTGGTGAAAACTCACCACTAACATTTTCATGGCTCCACCAGCCTGCAGTGAACCTCTCACTTCTAATTCCATCCTCCAGGGACAGCCTGAGGCACTACAAAGAGCTAGAGACCTGGCCACGGTGGACCATGCTTTCCCATTTATAGGTACAGGTGACCCTACCTCTTTGAATCTTGATTTTATCATCTCCAGAGTGAGAGGAATAGCTGCGCTGAAAACCTGCAGTGAGCATTAAGAAGGAAAGTATGCAAAGTCATTTAGACATTTAGAACAGAAGTTTCTCAGGTAGAGTGGGGAGGCGGGATAGAGAGACAGAGAAACATCATGAAGGATGCTGGGTGCGCGGTGCCTGTGAGGTATTTTATAATTAGTAAGTTACCTTTCCAGAGTCAAGTCCTGGAAAAAGAAGGCATGTTGAATTCAGAAACAGTTGAGATTTCATCCATATGCCTTCTCCCCTATTTCATTACTATAGTTAAAAGAAAAAAAAAATCAAGTTATGCGTCTATCCATGTATTTGTATCACTTCTCTATTTTTACATGATGGACTGGGTTTTTGCCTTGCATTTCTGTACATTTTACATAACACTTCTCACATTTGCATTGTATCTGGATCCTAGGGACCAGGTTGATACTTTAAAGTCCGATCTTTATGGCCAACCTTCTCCCCAAATTTTCCAATTATAGTGTTGTAAAAAGTGGACTTTTGCACATTTTGGTTTATATTTTTGGTCTGTGTATTATTGGAATAAATAATCTCAGAAGTGGGATTGTCTCCCTGGGTCGGGGGACAAACTTTCCCTGGCTGAGCACAGATGCTCTAGGTATTGACTTCATCTCCTTTGGCCACAATCCCTATGTGGCCTTTGGCCTGCGCCAGTGTTAAATGCCTCAATTACTTTGCTAAATACTGCAATGTTGTACTTCATATTAGTTATACATCTTTGTATTTCCTATAACATGCATGAGAATGCCTAATCTTCCACACAGTTGCCAACAGAGAAAACAATCATTTGAATTTTTGCAAACCTTATAGGTGAGAAATAGTATGTTACTGTAGTTTTAATTTGCATTTTTGTTGTTGCAATCAAGGTTAAATAGATTTTTCATATATTTATGAGATTTTTGCATTTATTTTTGTGATCTGCTGATTATATATCTGCCTCATATTTCTATAGACTTATTACTGTTATTCTCTATTTTTGGAATACTGTTTCTATATGAGGATATTAACCCTGTCAGTTGATTTCAGCTGCAAATACATTTCCCACTTTTTCATCTGCTCTACTACAACCTTTTAAATCACACGTCTATACATAGTTTGCATCTTCTAAGCCAGGTTTATATTATAGATTTCTTATTGATGAGGAGTTGAAAGGGTACAAATTGATCCTAAATCCTTGAAAAATAAATGCCTCATAAAGATGCTTGCATCACATGGCACCAGGTAAGTATTTAAAGAATTATTTGACTTCAACTTTTCAACTACTTGTAAGATATTTCTATGACAAAAAGCACAGAAGAGGTAGGATGTTATCACTCCCCAATGACAATTTTACATGGATATCAGCAACAAAAAGTAGTGATTTATAATCCATACATTATTTTCACGTCTCTTAAATCATTAACATTTAAACACCTGGAAACTCACTTTTGGTGATTAACCTTTTAAAAATGAATAGTCTATTTACCCATGTGTTTCAAAGGTCTAGGAACATCATCATCACTCTAGAAAGATTTAAAGACAGAGCATATAAAGGGGGAAATAAAGAGGAAAGGAAGACAGAGTAAATAAATAGTGAGTGGACAGGAACTAGAGTTAAACCAATTTTCTCATGAAACGTGGCATTTTCTACCAAAATGCCTATAACAAAGAAGAATTTTATTCTCTAAGCCTTTGAATTCTATTCCTAAGAAAACAGTTTCAAAAGAAGTCCATATTTAGGACAACCTTAAGAAGAAACTAAACACGATTTATTCTGGTGGTGTCCAGAATACAGCAGGCGGGGAAGAACCGGCTGCTGAAGCTGGCATGGATGGAGATTTAAGATTGGGCACAGCCATCTCCACTTGGGAGAGTTTGTCTCCCTTTGTCTGTCAAGGACTCCAGCAGTGGATTAATTATGGAAAGACCTTGTCGAGCCTGAGAAGGTGAAAGGGAGGACAACCAATGATTCATCGAAGCTTTGCTCATGTGAGTTATGGAAGAATATTATGCAGATTGAACTGCTGTAAGTGGAGGGAAAGAGGTGAGTTGTGGGGAGCATTAAATTAGAAAGAAACAGACCTACAACCGTGTGAAGCAGAAATCTATGAAAACCCCATTTGCACATATTACATATAACATATGAATATACATACACTATGTCAATAAATACAGGCTGAGGTGATGGATTCTTCTTTAAAAGTCTAGCAGAAAGATATGAGAACAGAGAAGCTAGAAAAAAATGAGTAAATAATCTGTATTGGGGACTATCCTATTGAAACACCTTATTTACTTGATATGATTTTAGTCTTTCCATCCTATGAGCATGAGCCCATTTTATAGCTGAGAAAAATAAAAGCGTCATGCAGTTAAATAATTTTCCAAAGTTTGCTCACAAGAAGTTAGAAGACTAGACCCTCGGGCTGAATCAGTAGCCTTTTATTATATTTGCTTCACCATACATGCTGATTTTAAATGGCAGGGATGGTTTTCCTCACCACGGATTTGGGTCTCAAATCCATTCGTTCTCAACCAACAGTCACAAGGCAGTGAGAATTCGAACCTAGTTTTGTTTTTCATTAAGTGGAGTTATGAGAATAAACAAGAAATATTGCTAACATTAAGTACTATGCACCCTCCTGCTCACAAATGCTTTAGAAATCCTAGGAAAAACCAAATTGAGCCATAACTAATAACTAGCTATTTTTTTTGGCGAAAGCAGTAATACAAGGATTACTTACTCTAGATGCTCTATTCACGCGGCGAGGCAGAGCTTAGCAAACTCTTTCTTGGAACAGTAATTATCCCATACCAGAGACAGAAAGATCTCTTTTGTTTGTAAGACAAACTACTTGATTCTATAAAAATCTAGGAAGTCTAACCTTAATATAATTGTGAAATAAAGATGAAACTTGAGGATACTCCATTATGCTTCAGACTTTCTCTCTACATTACTTAAAGTATTTTGTGAAGAGTAACTAAGTTATTTAATAATGGACAGAATGCCTGTCTCCATCTATTCTCCAACAAATTACCCTCGCCAATATTTTTTAAATCTTTGGACATAGAGTAAACTGATAAAAACATTTTGAACAGAAAAGCTAAGCACTCTCCTAATGCTTCTAGATCTTTCCAAAGAATAGAATGGAAATAAAAGGCTTAGATGGGATAAAATAGATTATAAGGTTAATTCTAGGTGTTTTTACTTTCCCTCCTCACTTTTTTCTTCATGTGCTCTCTTTATTAATGAAAGGCTTGCTTTCTGACATAACTGACTCTATCACTCATTAATTTTTCCGTAATTCCAGTCTGCATGAAAATCTCAATGCCAACTTCATAGCATTTGATTTTGAAAAACTCAGTGACACATTCATGATCTTCCAAGTTAAGAGAATCATTCTTGAGTGTTTGGGGGCAGTGTTTATGGCTGGACTTGGGGGACCCATGTGGACCCCCAAGTGCACAACTCATTCCCTGGCTATAGTCACATAACCTCTCAGAATGTCAGCGGCCTCCCCTGCATAATTAGACAAACTATACACATTTGTGTGGGTTAAAGGAAATCTCTGAAGGAAATGTACTTGTGTTAGTATAGATACTAAGCAAGTGTTGGTGAGAAGATGCATTTGTCCAGAAGTCTTTGCACAAGCTCTTTATTTATTTTTCTGAACAAATAGGATTGAATGCTAAGCTTTATGTAGGTAACTAAGGTCAAAGTTTTATAAGAGTGGATATGGTTTCTTTTTTGTCTATCCCAGAAACCAAAATGCCTAGCACACTACCTGGCATAGTTGCATCTCAAAGTCATGGTGTCTGGGTAAGAAGAGACATTAAGTGGTCAGTCATTAATCATCAGGTATTCACTGAATCCTTACAATGCACACAGGTGCACTGGGAGTATGTGGGAAGTAGAAGCTGCTTTATCATTGTAGCATAAACTATGAGAATAATTACCCAGTTCAATCAATTCAGCTCTTGTGTTAAAGATCTACAACATCCAGGGCCCTACCTTGTGACGCAATGGGTTAAGCACAGCACTATGATGCCAGCCACAGCCACCTCAGCACAAGTTTGATCCCCAGCCAGGGAGTGTCCCACATGGCACAGCAGACCTCTCCTGTCTCCCTGCTGCTCCCCTCAGCAGTGTATTTTAGTAGATCTGCCTGTTCTGCTCCCCACTCTCTGTCTCTGGTGAATCCTCTCACTGCCCCCTGCACCTCTGGCCTGTACCTCAGTTCTATATGTGTAAATAAATCTATCTTAGAAAAAAAAAGACCTACAACATCTAAAATAATTTCCTGTATAATATGAGCGCTCAGTAATATAGACAGAGAGAATCATTCCTTCTATCAAGTGTATTTACTTGGAGGCTGGAAAAAGTAGCTGTACCATAAAATGTACAGGCCCACGAAGGCCCAACCTGTGACCCTAGAGATGCAGTGGTGGGCAAGGTTTAGAGTCAAAAGGAAGAGCTTCACAGTGGAGTGAGAACCACCTGTCACGATAGCATGTGTGGGCTTTGGGGAGGTGGCCTTCTTTATGGGGAACAGAGGTGCAAACACAGAGAAGTGGGTGCAAAAAAGTGTGGATGGACAGAGGTGTGTGTTAGGCTGACCATCCACTGCCATCTTGGTAGGGGCTTTCTCACCAATAATGATCTTACTCCGACCTGTCATGAGTGGATAGATGAGATCAGTCACTTAGATTCTCGCAATCTCAGCACTTTTGTGACGTCCGTTTGCCACACTTAGCACAGAAGGGCTGGGAGAAGACTGTCTCCAAGACTTTGAATCGTGAACATTACCATTTCAGATCCAAATATTGTTTTCTCTCTCTCAGACTTCAGTTTGCATTTATCACTGGAGACAGTACCCTTTTTTTTCTTTTTCCCATGGAAATCGCTGCAGGGGCCTCTTAAGTATCAGATCACTGAAAGTACCATCGCAAGATGGAGAGCGTGGTCACACTGACCCACTCGAATGCAGGTGAGATAGGCAGCTGGCAGGTGCTACAAAGTGTAGCTGAACATTCTGTAGTCTGGGGGGAAAGAATTCTGATTTCCTTATATTGCATCAATTTAATTTAGAGCAGCTAGTTTTCCTCTTTGGAGAGCCTATTGCTGGAAACAGAGAGTACAGTTCCACGGGTGGTGGGCACATGCTCTCTCTCCACTGAACTGGAGACCACGCAACCATGGCCACTAACAATGGGCTTCTGAAAAATATGTCCTCACACGGATGCCGTAGACAGTAATATAACGCCTAGATCTATGACCATCTAGTCCACACCTCAGGGATGGGGTAGTACCTGTTGGGACCACCGTCATATATACTGTCCATTATTGATCAAAATGTTGAGATGCAAGACTGTAAAAGTCACATGCATTGGATTTGCTAAAGCCTCCAACTTTGACTTAATTTTGTGAGGTGCAAAATGCACTACTATTTCAATGCTAAGCAAAATCCTGAGATTGCGCAATTCTTTTCTAGTGTGTTCTAACTGCAGAAAGGATTTGGGCCATCACTCGTCTCCCGGGTAGGGGGACAATCAGACAGAATTCTGAAGGTGACTAAGCTCCATCCCATGGGGTAAAGCATTTATTTGGTTGGTATCAGTCAGGAAAACCATTTTCATCTCTCTGGTCTTCATTGGATTTGGGGCCAGGATCTCTGCAGTGCAGACTTGCTCAGGATCATGCCTGTAGGAGGTGGGGCTATGGTGTTTCCGGCTTTCGTCCAGGCAGGCACTGCTTTTCCTGGGCCAGTGCTGTGGGTGGTCTACAGGCCATGGGTTGAAAGCATGAACTCGGGAGTCAAAGGGCCTGAGTTCAAATTCTGACTTGATCTTTTGTGAGTTGGGCCTGTCATTTTACCTGTGCATTCATCAGTTTCTGCAAAATGAAGTATATCACCGTCTGCTCAAAGATTTTGATGTGGGACACATAAGTCTCCTCTCTTGAGCTCTATTTCCTTCTTTTTTCTCCTATAGCATGTGCCATCTTATACTCTACCATTTATTATAGATTCTATATTTGTTATATTACATTTATAATCTCTATCTATCTTCCTATATATTTGTCGTAGGTTGTAAATTGTATTTGCTTTTTATGGTCTCTTTCTTCCCACAGGGATGTCGATTCCTCAAAGGCAGGAGTTTTTGACTGATCATTCCTATGGATCTGTATGTGTGTGTGTATTATTTATAGTACAGCCCCGGTCTACAATAGGGGTTTAATGTACATTTCTCAAACAAATAAAGTACTTAGAAGGATGATCAATACATATGCATGCTTATTATCACCTCTTTCTCCCCTTCATTTACCCAGGGTGCCTGGTAAAGGCTTGTACACTTCAGTCTGGTCTCTGGTGTGTAGGAGACAATTCAGAGTAAACGCTTCCACGGTGTAAGCATAAAGGTCCTGTCTGCTCCACGGAACAACCACCAGAAATCACAGGAGCCCGATGATGGAATTTAGGTCTGGTTTATAAACCGGCAAATCCTGACATTTGTCTTATATAAGGTAGGAGGAAAATAAGAAAGCTAATGTTACTTTATTTTCTTCTACCAGAGATGTAGACCTTATCCCAGTAGCATTACAAGGATATAAGGTCTGTGATGATTTATTATCTCTTCGTGGCTGATTTTACCTCACCCTTGAGATAACAAGATAATAAAATAAGGACAATTTTAATAACAACTAAAGTATCGCTGGTATTTATTGAGTTCTCTTCTAAGCCCTTCAGATGCATTATCATTATCATAGTTAATCCCCACAAGTCGGCGTTTGGTAGTGGTGGGGTGACTTTAGACAGAACGCAGACCCAGCAAAGGCACGGTGTGAGGAAGCCAAAGCCAAGCAGAGAGGAGCTGTGACTCAAGAACACTGTGCTGCTCTGAGGCCAGATGGGCACATGGTTTGAGCTTTCAAAGGCAGCTGCGAGGAAGAAGTGTGCACAGCAGTGTCCCACAGAGCGCGGCCGCGGGGCGTCTGGACCTGTCCGGGAGAGCGGGAGGATTTCTAGAGGCAGTGATGGTCTTCACATAACAGGAGGAATGTGGCAGGGGTTCACTGGCGAGAGAGTGTCCTTGCGGGAATTGAAGAAGGGTCCAGGCAACAACAGGTGCAGGGTAGGGATATGAAAACGATGCTACTTCCGGAGGCGGTGGAGCCGCAATGGGCCACCTACTGGGGAGCCTGGATTGTGTGTGTGTAGAGGTCACCTGGTCACCTTTGAAGTGGGAAAAATGCAGCTTATCTGGGTTCCTTAGGTCCAGAACAGAGCTCAGAAGTCGGCACTGCAAGTGCTCCTGATGGGACCCTGTGGAGCGCATTCCGGAAACGTGGCTATTTATGTCTTTTTTTTTTTTTAATATTAGGGGGTTTAAATTTTTTAAATTTTGTATATATATATATGTATGTATATGCTTTTTCCATCTCAGTTGTAATCCCCTTTACCCACTTTACCAAGAGCACAACGTGGCCCCGTGTGCTCTTCCTGCCCAGTTTTGATCCTGCCCCCTCACAGAATGTCTCTGGTTTATAGTTGTTATTATTTTTTTTTTTATTTTTAAGGATAAATGAGGACTGTAGTCCCACCCCTGTTCTTAGAATCTCTCTCCTGGGGCTTGTGGGAGGGCTTAGAGAAGAGGGCTGAGGCAGGAGAGCTCGTAGAAGGCTGCTACAAATTTCAGGTGAGAGGCAGGTGTGTGAACCTGGGCAGGGCTGAGTGGATGGAAGTGCCATGGAGACAGGCTCGGAGCTATGCAGTTCTTTCTCACAGAGGTTCTTCTCTGGATGCTTCATTCAGCTGAGTCAGGCTGGGCCATAGTGGCCTAAGCCAAGTACCTGCCAGCGGAAAATTTCATGTCCACAACTGGAACAAAATGAGCATGATACAAGAAGCACAGTATTTGATTAGACACATTTTGGAAAGTGGGGCTCTTCAGCCTCCTGGGCCTTTCAGCTTTCACTTAACATTCATTGTGCCTTGATTCACTCAGCAGTAGGCAGTGCCAAAGAGATGGCACCACATTGTCACCTCCAAAAACAGAGGTGGGCACAGAAATGGTTCGGACCTGTGGGGCTGGAGTGGTGGGGTAGAAAAATGAACCAGGCAACTGAGTTCTGGGATAGGTCCAGGTAAAGGTCTCCAAGTGTCCAGATGTAGGAGGGATGGTTCCTGGCTGGGGTCATAATCCCCGAGGCACTGGGCTTTGCACGAGGAACCTGGCTGTACTTGCAGAAATTCAATGGGAAAGAGATTCCATGCCGCAGAACTGCTTGAGAACATAGCTGGGACTAGACAAATGAGGACTGAAGACACAGGATGTCGAAATTCATATAAACAGATGCTGGGGTCATAAATGGGTGAAGGATTGGAAACAACAAGTAAAAGAGACTACATTTATTGAGCACTTACCATGCTCGGGGAGTGCTTTAAGTTCCTGGAAGAGACTGACTCTGAATTCTGCAGCAACCTAATGAGGTAGCTTCCAAGGCTTCTAGACAAAGGGCTGAAGGGCCTTGAATGCTGAGCGAGTGGGCTGTGATTTATTCCTCAGGCCGTGCCGGGCATGGCCCTTGTGTTCCACAGTGGTGCCCTGGAGGTGCTCTGGAGCCCGAGGAAGGGGATCGGGGGGGGGGGGGGTGAGGGAGAAGCCTGCACATCTAACGTCTAAATACAAGATGATCGCTCATCTATTTTATTATGTAGGCTTTTAAGGTTTTGTTTATAGAAAATATGACTTCCTTCTTTTTTTTTTTTTTTTAAGTCTGAAAGTTATTTGGAGATGGGAAGTGGCATGATAAACGCTGAATATATAAACAAGATCCATCTGGGAGTATGCCCGAGTTGACATAAAGAGGAAAGTCACTCTGAACATTGCTGAAATGAGCCAGACCACAGGTGATGAACGTCGGTGCCTGGCCGGTGGCACTGGTTATGGTGGCATGGGGGTTGGGGTATGACGGGTCTAGAGTAAGGAACAGTGGGCTCACGATGACTTGGAGACTGAGTGGGCAGAGCAAAAGAGGAAGGAGGAGAAGGGGGGGTGGCTCTGATGCAAGTAAAGCAAGTAGGACTCAGGGATCCGGGGAGGACTCAGGTCTGGCTGTCACTGGGCCCTGAGTCCCTGCACTCAGCACCCTATGGGTGTAGAGGAGTCAACTTTCCCACTGGAAGGACTTCTGTAGTTACTCTGCACCCAGCACAGCACTTCCAATGAAGTAAGACCTTTATAAATCTGTACTGATTTAATTTGTCTCTCCCATGACATCATCTCAAGTTCAAGTTTTAGACAAGGTAGAGACAGAATGTGCCTTTGCTTTTGACTTGAAAGAGGTGGAAGGAATGAGACAAGACTCCAGATACTTTGGGCACATGGATTTATAAGGCAGAATTATGTAGTTCAGAGAGCAATGGCTTTTGCAGTTAGAAGGACCTCATTTCAAATCCTGCCTTATCCTTTTCAGATATGTCATTGTGGGTATGTTTTCCTCTGTTCAGCATCTGTTTTTTTTTTTTTTTTTTCATTTCTCAAATGAGAAAAACAATAAATTGCTTTTGTAAAATGTTGTAATAAGACATTGGGATGTGTGTAATTCTCAGAATCTGGCTAAGGAATTCAGAGTACTATGAAAATATTAGTACTCCCATCTCCCACCTGACCACATTATAGAAATTACTCCTTACTCCACTATCTGTGTTCAAGGTCAAGGAACTTAACATCCTAAAGGACTGTTTGTGTGTGCATGGTTATTAGATAAATTAACGATAATGCTCAGGATACTATCTAAAGTAGACATGACGGTGATAAATTCACCAGGCCAAGCTGTGAATGAAAGCTGTATTCAGTTCAGTACTGGGAAAAGGTAAAACCCTTTAATTAAAGATGAGCGAACCCCACCAAGGGCATGGCATTTGATTACAGGTACCATGTGGGAGGTCAGAAATCTCAGCGAACTGAAATCATTTCACAAATGCTTTGATTTTTCAAAGGCATGTAGGATTATTACTGCACTTTGGATGTGTGTGTGTTCTCCCCCTCTCTTTTTTTTTTTTGAAGGAGGGTGTACATACATATGTAATTTAATTTGGTTTAAAAAAAGAAAGAAAGTCCAGCTTCCTGATGCAAAAACAATAATGGTGAAGCACTTAGGAGTCAAATACAGAGGATTTAATAACAATGACATTTGTAATTTGCATAGACTACAAAAGTAATCAATCTTGCATTGTTTTAAGTTCAATGAGTACACAGCAGTTGATGACTTTGCCTGGGATAATCCTTTTCAAATGTTATTTTCAATTCAAAAGAGCCTGCTGAATAAGACTGGAATGACAATGGTGTACTGCCCACAGAGGGTGGGTCTGCCTGGGGATGATGCAGGAGCAAGGGGCACCTGGCATACCGCAGGTGTTCCACATGAATGGGAGCAGGTAGGCATCTACTGAGAAGCTTGTATTTTGGGTTCTCCAGCACAACCAAAGCCTGGCACCATCCCAGGTAGAGGGCAGGCTGGATAGGAACATGTTCTTCTTGTGATTTGCTGATGATGGCTAGTGTTCCCTTGCAAGATTCAACTGTTATAGATGCAGAAACTCAGGGTGTTTGTGGTTGAAATGTTGGTGGGCTGCCACCGAGCATGTGGGGGTATTTACACCAAGGAACTGCTGAAGCACATTCCCTTCCGGACTGGAGAGAATCATGAGCATTTGTTGAGACTTTAGCAAGAAGTCTCTGAGTAAGAGTCCAGGGTCATCCTCTGCACAGGCCTGAACTTTCATTTATCTTGACTCTTGAAAACAGAGGAAAGAAGCAGCCCCTTCTTCTGATGGCACCTCACCTGGGGGAATGAAACCTGCATCAAACCCTGCCTCCCTGTGAAGTAAAGCTGAGTTCTGCAATGGCCATTTTGATGGATTATTTCTAACATTGTGACAGATTTTCTCAGAATATGATCTACCTCTGAAGAGCAATAATTCGCAGATGGTCTCTTCAATGAGGTATTTGAATGGCCGTTAATTCCAAATCAATATGATTACTCAGAGTGAGTTGTATATGTTTGCAGAGTGCATCTGTGGGTGTTCCCAACAGCAAGCTTGCACCATTTAAAGGGGAGAGATTTGGAGATTCTTTGAGAAAGCAGCTGCAGGGTGGGAAAATGGTTAGTAGGATGGGAAGGGTGGGATGATGAATGTGAGTTATCTTGTATTGCATGGGACCCATTTAATCCCCAAAGCAGAGACCGAGGAATCATTATTTACTCACTCCTTCACTTATTCCTTTTCTTTGATCCAATGGACATTTTGAGCATCAATAGCTCATTGTGCTGAGGAGAGAGAAATGAAAAAGACACAGGTGGTCCCAGTGCCTAGGAAGTTGGTAACGGGGGAGGAAGATATCAGACTTATTATTACACATATCATTATTTAATTTCAACTGTAATAGTGGCTCCAGTGGAGAGCTATGGGATGCAGAAGGAAATGGATAGGGCTGTGTGGTCAACTCGAGCTTCTTAGAGGAGTGTTATCTGGGAGTGATTCTGGAGGAAGGGGAGTCACTAATGAAGAGAGAAGGAAGGGGAAGGGTTCTTGAAGAGGCGTGTGGGTAGAAAGGCAGGTATATTTGGTATATTCAGGGAGTGTCGGCATGACTAGTGCGTGGCAAGGAGGGGGGAGAGGCTGCAGGAAGAGGTGGAACAGTGGGCAAGGGGAAAGCTTGCAAGGCCCGCTAGGTACTTTTTGGCTTGAGTTCCAACAGCCAGGACTGACATATTGAAGGTTTTATTAAAAAAAAAAAAAAAAAAAGAACAAAACAAAACAACTGCGTGGAATTACCAGGGAAAATTGCAAACAAGCCAGAGAGGAATGTGAGAGGATCTTGAATTCTTAAACTCACACTCACCCTCCATTCACCAGTTTCTGGACAATCCTTGAGTCGTACAGTCTGCCCCACTCTGTCATCCTGAAAGTTACTGTAAAAGCTTAGGCTTTTGATATATGATATATGATATTCACATTTCTGTATTTTTCTTTCAGGTGTGGTTTTATAAGCACAATCTCATTACAGTCACCAGGAACACAGAAGCATAGGCACTGACCGAACAGCAGAGGAATACTCCACTTTAGAAAACTTTTCCCAACTCCAGATTTCTTTTTCCTCTAAACTGCCTGTCACAGAGCTGCATATTTTCAGTCCCTTCCACAGACTCTCCCTAGCTTTTTTCTGTTATGTGATCGGGGGAATGTGCTATTCACTTTTTAGTAAAGAAAAAGTCGCTGCTTTCTTCCTCATATACCACCCTCTCCTATATACTTCAGTGGTGATTATTCATGTAGAAATCCCAGGGGCTTGTGCTTGTGGAGGCAACAGAATGTCTCAGCAGTCTCCCCCATGTGTGTATTCCATCGACAGTTCTGCAACACGCTCACTTTGGGGGATCACAGATGAAAATGCAGCTCTCTGTGTTCCAGGATCTACTGGTCTAATGGCCCTTTTGATAACTGAGGATACGATGACATACATGCAATGACAAAGGGAAACAGGCGTCTTGTGGGAGAAGAGAGGGGGAACCAAATAACTCAGCCTTCGTGTCCCTGTGGAAGAACTGCTGCCTCACTGAAGCTCAATGCTTGAGTGGAAGACACGCGGACGAAACAAGGAGAGGCTGGGGTGGTGTCCACTCAACTACAAGCAAAGGTGTGGAGGCAACGGAACCCGGGATCCAGATTGCCACTGAAGCACTTGAACAAATACACTGAATGCATATTTCATCTTGCCCAAGAGTCAGCCTCTGAACTCTTTCCTCCATGGTTCCACTCTGAGGCCTGTGTCAAGACAGAATCAGGCAATGTGTGGCTCTCACAGAACATGATTTGGTCCCCACCTTCCACACTAGCTGTGTGACCCTGGAGAAAGCACTTTAACCTTGCAGCTTCACTTTTCTCACCTGTGAAATTGTGCAATAGGGTTTGGTAGTGTTCATTTACGGGAGGGAAAGTTCAAGCAGGAGAACAGTTAGTGGATCTTGAAATTGACCAAGGTCATTTTATAGTCCACGATCTAGTTGATATTCACGTTTCTGTATTTTTCTTTCAGGTGTGGTTTTATAAGCACGGTCTCATTACAGTCACCAGGAACACAGATCTATGGAGCTGCTTAGGTGCTCTTCCACCTTTGAGAGTTCAGAGAGAAAAACCACATGTACACAACAACTCATTTAAGACAAAGGGACCAGGAACATCTAACAGGGAAAGGAAAGGTCTCTTCAATGAATGGTGCTGGGGAAACAGCCACGTGCAAAAGAATGAAACTGGACAATGTGTCATATCCTCAAATTAATTCAAATGGGTTAAAGACTTAGACATAAGACCTGAACCATAAAATACATAGAAGAAAATGTAAATGATAAGCTCTTTGACATCAGTTTCACTGATATTTTTGTGGATTCATCTCAGACATTGAGAAACAAATGAAAATGTAGTTAAGTGGGACTACATCAAAATGAACAACTTCTGTATAGAGAAAGAGATCATTGTTAGAGCAAAAAGGCAGCCTACCTATGGGAGAAGATATTTCCAAACCATATTTCAACAATGGGTTAATCTCCAAAACCTATAATTCAACAACAAAAAATACAACTCTGTTAAAAATGGATTTAATCCTAGAAAGGTTCTAAAAATAGTATATAAGTAGGACTTTTCACAAAATAAGACATAGAGATGGACAACAGATGCACGAAAAAAAGTGTTTTCCATTGATTAGCATCAGGGAAATGAAAATCAAGACCACGGTAAGATTTAGCTCACACCAGTTAGAACATCTATTATCAAATATATATATATATAAAATAGTAAATCAATTCTTGTTCAGGGTGTAGAAGGAAAGGACCACTTACGCACTATTGGTGGGAAAGTAAATTGGTGGAGCTACTATGGAAAACAGTATGGAAAGTTTTAAAAATTAAAAATAGAAATACAATATAAGCCAGTAATCCCACTTTTGGGTATTCAGATATATATAATAAACACTGGTTTGGAAAGCTATATGCACTCCCATGTTCATGGCAGCACTATCTATAATAGCCAAGATATGGAAACAACCTAAGACTCTGATGACAAATGATTAGATAAGGGAGATGCAGAGTTTGCATTTGTGTATATAAAATAGATGTATGTATTCATGTGTATGTGGATATATATATATATATATATATATATATGTATATACACACACATATACACACACACATATATATGAAGTGTATACACACACATATAAAGCATATACACAAAATGGAATACTATTCAGTCATAAAAAGGGAAAGTTTGCCATTTGTGACAACATAGATGGACTTTAAGGGAATTATGCTAAATGAAATAAGTCAGAAGGAGAAAGACAAGTATTTTATGATTTCAGTCATTTTGTTGAATATATAGAATTCAAGCAAATGAACAAACAAAACCAAAAGTTAACCCTTAGTCTTTGACAACAGGATAGAAGTTATCAGAAAAGAAGATGGTGGAATGAGGAGAGAGAAAGAGTGGGAGTGGATGGTAACTGGACACATGGTGTTGAGCATGGGGACAAAAAAAGATTATTTTGTCATTTTTAATGACATTTTCATTGCAAATGAGAAATGTCTACATGTCCCATATATCATTTGAATTACTGCTTTCCTTTTTTTTTTTTTTTGAGATTTATTTATTTATGTATACAGAACTGGGGTAGAGGCCAGAGGTTCAGGGGTGGTGAAAAGATTCAACAGAGAAAGAGTGGGGTACAAAAAAGGCAGATTGACAAAGTACACTGCTGAGGGGAGCAGCAGAGAGACAGGAAAGGTCTGCTGTGGCATGTGGGTCAGCTCCCTGACCAAGGGATCGAACTTGTGCCAAGTGGCTGGCCATAGCTTGATAGTGCTATGTCTTTAACCCCTGTGTTGCTAGGGAGGCCCAGCTTGGGATCTTACTTTGGGGAAGTGGATAATTGTACAATGATGAGCCAGGAGCCACATTCAACTCCACAATCAATATTTCACTTTGTGAAGTTAGAAAGGATTCATCAGGGCTGTTTTATTGTTTCTTTTAAAATTCCATTCTGGACCCCAAAACTCTACAACATCCCTTAATGCTGATCAAATTGCACCTTGGTGGAATGCCCAGCACCATAGGGCTCTTCCAAGAAAATGCGAACATTCATTTGGCAGTAACGTAACTGCAAGAGTCCATATGACACAAAGGAAAACTTTTTTTTCCCTGTGATTTTATATTTTATCTCATCAATTTTCCTCTTTCTATTTCACTTCAAAAATTGCTGCACAAATCTCTGGTGGAACTATGTGTGTTAGAAAGACTTTTTACTTAACTTTCAGCTCCTACCATCTGTACTTCCTATTATGCACCTGACAGGCCAGGTAACTGAAATGACCTGCAGAAAGGCCTCTGGGAACAGCTTGGCAGCTCACAGCAGCCCCCAGAACTCCAGCAGCAACGCTACCCTGTGTCTCCCCCGTGAGTGATCCAGAGGTTTCGACTAGCAAGCTAACTCTATTTATTATAGCTCACTCATCTATTCCTCTGTATGTTCAGCAAAAATTGATGAGCCAGACTCTATCTGGTTACCTGGGCTATGGTAACATAAAGGAGAGATCTCTGCCTTCTGTGAATTCAGAGCCTAGTAAAAGGACATATAAGATCATCAAGGAAGTCAAAGAGATGTTTTAAGTGCTAACATCAAGATAAGTAAAGGGCATTACGAGAGGGGAAAAGTAACATAAACTGAGAGTGTGCATTGGGTTCAGAGATACAGAGTGAGTGCACAGACAGAGCACCTTGCCCCCAGCCCCCAGGTTCTACAACTGCTGGGCATTCTCAAACCAGAAAGCCCATACTGGCAAGACACCATAACCTGTCTACAGACCTGACTTAGAAAAATCCCCAATTTTTGTATGTACTCATTATCTTTGGCTATCATGAATGCATTTTATTTTATTTTCCAAAGATTTCTTTATTTATAGATATGGAACTGGGGTACAGGACAGAGGTGCTGGGGCAATGAAAGGCTTCGTTAGAGACACAGTGGGGAGCAGAATAGGCCTACTGACGAAGTACACTGCTGAGGGGAGCAGTTGACGGGTCAGGAGAGGTCTGCCGCGCCATGTGGGTCACCTCCGGGAAGGGGATCAAACTCACAGTGAAGTGGCTCAGCAACTTGCAGTGCTGCATCCTAATCCATGGCGCCACCAGGGAGGGCCCCACTAATGTATGTTAAACCTGAGTGTTTTAATGCAATTTGCAGAACATGTGCTAAGGAAAAAAAAAGGGTTCCAAAGGAAAAAAAGAGTTCCAAATTCAAGCAGAAGTTTTCCTCCTCGTCCAGTGTTCTTGGTGTTTTCCTTTGGTGGGCAATGACAGAGAAGCATTCAACAGAGGGTGGCAGGAGACAGACAGACAAATCCAGAGGGGCAAGTCCCAGCCTCCATCTGGGTGGTGCCTCAGTCAGGACACCGACCAGCTGCTGAGCATGGCCAGGGGCACCCAGCATCTTCTGTTTTATAATATACCACTGGTGTCAGCTGAATTTTCATGAAAATGCTGAAAGCATATAAATGATAAAGCAGAATGATGCTTGGGCCTCAGGCTCAGACAAACTGGGATCTGAATCCAAACTGTCCTTTACCACTGTGTGAACCACCGTTTCTGAATGCCAGGCTCCTCCTCTGTGAAATGGACATGCTGAAGCACCTCCCTGGAAAGAGCTGAGGCTTCTGGCTCCATCCCTGGCAAATACCTGGTGCTCCAGGAACGGAGAGTGTGATTCCACTTCTCAACAGCCTATCATAAGCTCCTGTCCTACATCCTAACAATATGACCCGATGTTTACTCTTTTCCTTTTAAATTATAGAGTGCCTGAGAGTTGGAAAAAAAAAAAAAAAGCTTACACATACATATTTCTTATTTGTTCCTCTCAACAGTCTTGTCAGACTCCTGAGGATGACTCGCCCGAGGTGACACAGGTAGTAAGTGGCAGGGCCAGATCTAATCCCCTGTCTAATGATTGCAAATTCCATGTTCTTCCTGCTGTAGCCATCATCTCCCACTGCCAAAGGGGTTGTCAAGATCCTTCTGAGGTAGAAAGATAAAACAGCTTTGGATAATTTAGGGACAAAGGAAAGAAAGCTTTCAAATTGACAACACAGCTAGGCCTGAGTTGTGAGTCTGTCCCCTTCGGGGGGTCATCCAGGAGCATTTGACAGTGACAGGGAGTTTTATTTTGGCTTAGGTGTTTCCTGTGGCATAGAGAGGGTATTTTTGTTCTTTCTCCGGTTCTCTGCCAAGTCGTCTGTTCGGTCGCCCATTAACAGAGGACCCATGGTTAGCAAGAGTGAAAAGGTACTTGTATAACATCACAATTATTTTCTGTTGACAACCTGTTGTTTCTGGGATAATTAGCACACTGTTTGGCAAGCAGGGAACACACCTATTTCTCCTAGTGAGTGATCAGAAATGGCACATATACCCTTGGGAGGAGACTATGAAACACCTGTAGTAAGCACCTTGGCACATACGGTTCTCCACCAGAGAAAGCCCCATAGCTCCTGGTATAGAGGTATAGCTGATCCATCATCATTTCTTGCCTCTATCTGCCCTGTATTCATTCATAAAGGTGTGGCATCTGCTCCAGGAGTTGGTTCAGATTAGAACCAACCCGTGTGGGTGTGAACTGGGAGACAATGGGCCTGAGTAGAGACCTGAATCCACTCCAGTCTGCATGATGGTGGCAACTTTTGTAATCCCCACAGTATCCTTTAATCCCACTTATATAGAGTGGGTTCTAATATGCCTGTTCAAGTGCTAATGTGTTGGGCTTCCCTAGTGGTGCTGGAGTTACAGATACAGCACTGTCAAGCTATTGTCAGCCACGGTGGCATGAGTTTAAGTCCTGGCCAGGGAGGTGACCCACATGGCACAGCAGACCTCTCCTGTCTAGTGTGCTGCTCCCCTCAACAGTGTGGTTCAGTATATCTGCATGTTCTGCTCCCCACTCTGTCTCTGGTGAATCCTCTCACCTCCACACCTCTGGCGTACATCCCAGTTCTTGCATGCATAAATAAATAACTCTTAAAAAAAATAAAGTACTAATGTGAGCATTTAAGAGCACGGGTGTGTTAAATGCCTAAAATAATAGTCTGGTATACAGTATATGCTCAATTCAAATCAAGCTGAGTTCTTTCCTCCTGTGATGCTTCTGTTCACTCCCTACAGACATGCACTAAATAATCTATTATGTCCTAAAGGCCCAAGCAATCTTGCCTAAGTGCCTACCTGACCCATTTCTGCAACTCTTAAAGCCCCAGACTCTCTAGGTGATGAGGTTGGGGTTCTCTCCACTTGCTGGGAGCACCATCTCAGGGGGACGCTGGAGGTTTTGTCTGACTCTTGCCCTAGGCATTTGCCCTCCCTACCACAGGATGGAGGGGAGCAATTCTCTAGCTAATTTTCCAGTTACACAGAAGAGCGCTTCCCAAATCTCAAGACGTGAGATGAAACTGGCCATTACCACACATGCAGACTTCCCAAAGTGCTTACTTGTCTGTAACCGATATTAACTGAGTGGCTGGGATTTTGAGGGGCCTTTCAGTGAGATTTAAATTGTGGCAGATGTGGATAAATATCAGGGCTGGAGAGAAGCTGTTAATGATGACCTAGTACTCTGCCTTGGGGTGTGGGAAATAGCAGTGGCGGCTGTAGACCCACAGGGCAGAATCCTTCTCTGCCACGCTGAAGCCCAGCACTCTGCCATCCCTACCATGGACTCTTCCCAGCAAAGCTTCCCTGACCCCTTTCCTCACAACTAGGGTAATCATATCCTGGCCAAAATAAATGATGGCATCCACAGGACTTTCTGCGCTGGGACTGTTACAGGGTACCCCAATTGGGTTGCCTGTCTGTGGGTCTTCACCCGTCGTGCGCTTATGATTCAATCATATTATGGACACACTCAAAAGGTTAAATAATGGATTCACTTATAAGGAGAAAGGTAAAGGAATAACCCAGGGAAAGAGGGAGAGAAACACAGGTTAACTAGGATGCCCTACCCGTTCTGCTGACTTGGACTCCACCGGCACACTGAAAACCGATTGAGAGCCAAAACGATCAGCCGCGAACCACCAGGTCCCCCCAGAGCCCACATGTCGGGTTTTATCCCAACCTGGCTGCTCAGCTCCACCCTCACATCCCCATGTGCTTCTTCTTGGTACTGGTGGGATTTGGAGTTCCAGCATCTGGAGTAGGGGCGGAGTCCATGAAACCTGTACCTGTTACAGGGCCATTCACAATGAACATGGAGCTGTGAGTCTCCATATATAGGGGATTGCTTTGAGATGAAGGATCCTGATCTCAGAGCCTAAGCTCATACATGTCACATAGCAGGTGCTCACTGATGGCTGGGAGGAGGGAAGGTTAAAGAAAGGAAGCCACTTCTCTTAAAGCTCTCCAAATTACTCTCTGAAAAGCAGGTTTCTTCTGTTCTGTACAGAACTATATCACCCACTGTCACCTGCTCTGTTCCTCACGGCCTAATCACTTCCACTTCCCATGGGGAAACTTACCAGACTCCTTCAGTGTTTTCTCCCCAGGACTCTTCCCATATATTTCATTTAGAATTATATTTGCATTCAAGAGAGAAAAACAACAAAAGTGACTTAACCCAAGATGGAGTCTGGTTTTCCTCCCTCATAAACGTAGTGTGGAGTTAGGTATCAGGAAGGCTCCCTCCTTGGGGTTCACAGAGACAGCTATCTTTCTGTTATCGCATCAACAAGGTCTCTGTGCATTCCAACATTGGCTCTGGCCCTGCAGCAATTGGGGATGGGCTCCGGACTGGGAGGTGGAAGGCAGGTATGAGAGCAAGTTGGTAGCAGCCTCCAACAGTCTGGCATTCTTTAAGGGTGAATCAACCTACATCACTTCCAAGTACACTTCTTTGGCCAGGACACAGCAGCGTTAAAAGGGGACTCCATCAAAAACTGGAATTCTGATATTAAGGGATTCAGAGAGTATATGCCTTGAGTTGGGTTACCAACGGCTACAGTTGACACAAGCTAAGCAACCTCTATCGACAGACACGGTCCGGGTGGAGGGGAAATGCTCTGAAAAATCAGCCTTTCCACACTAACTTATGTTATGACCTCCCTTTTTTGTATAATCGTAATATCAAAATATTCTGAGCAACCTTCAGCTTACAATTGGATTGCCTCAGCCTCAGGAGGCACTACCTGGCCCTGACAAGCAAGTACTACACCAGGGTGAGAAATTCCTCTTGAAGTCAAAAGACATTAAACAACTGGCTGATTAATAAAGACAAATGGCTGTTACTGCAAAGTCACTCACTGCCAGAGGAGGAAAACCCAAGTCTTATCACTCTATCTCACCTAGCCTTCCATTCAGTTTCTAAATAACCACTCAAGTTTTCTACTATCTAGTCTTTGGATACGGAAATTCACCCAAGTCGCCTAAGCAGAGCTAATCAGGTTTCAGGGACTTTTTTTGGGTCAGTCTTCACTGTGGTAAATATAGTAATATTAGTCTTAAACTTTGTGAATCTATGTACTTGTTTTAACCTTGATAGATTGATTTTAAAAATGTTATTTTCTCAACTAAAGGTCAAAACGACCCCATAATATTCTTAGCAAAAAGGTGATTGTGATCTCAGCCCATTTCATATGCTAATGCCATCCCTCTGCCTGCCTGAAGTGTATAAAATAAACCTCTGCTGAAGGCAGAGCAGGAAGACTTGCACCCAACTCCCATTCCCTTGTCTTCCTCGCGCCCACTCCCCTTTTTTCCCTTTTTCTCCTTTTTCTAGGAATCTCCCCTCGCCGATGCCAGATGCCATTCCCACCTTGAGACCCTGCCTGTTCTGCCCCCCAATAATCCGTGATTGGGGACAAAGTCTCCGACATACATTATTCAGAATAAAAACAAAAACATAGATGAAGGGAGATGCATTTCCCTCTTCTATAAAGACTCAACCCCTAAATGCTGTTTCTCCTGACAAACACAATACAGATGTTTATGCCAGAAAAACACAAAGACAGGGGAAAAGGATGCACCTTCTTCGTTTCATGGCAATAGCCCAAAGAAATCAAACAGCAGGAAAGAAGCAAATACATATTAATTTCCTACTGGCCCCAGGCCCCAGCATGTATTTTTCTTATTTAATTTTCCCACCATCCCTAGGAGCTAACTATTATTACTTCCATTTTGTATATGTGGACTTGAGTTCAGAGAGGTTAAGTGAATTGTTCAAGGTTGCAGAGCTAGTAAAGGATGAAGCTGAAATCCAAATTAAAGCCCCTAACAACAAGCTCCTATTCCTTGTTTAACTGTAACCCTAGATACAAAAGTAGAAAAGGGAGAAAGAGGCATGACAGCATCTCTGATTCAAAGAACAAAATGCCCTTGAATTTTGGTTTCAACATTTGGTGTAGAATATTAAATGCTCACAGTGCCTTTAATGTATGGGAGGGCATTTGTTTGATAGACAATATTTTCTGCATACATGAATTTTGAAACTATTTTAAATCTCCACCAAGATGCTCTAGATGGGTGGTAGAAAGGAGAGAGGAGTTTCACAGGAAACTTCAAAACCTGAATATGAATGACCTACTGCCCAGTGAACTCATGAGTGTTTCCTCTCAGCTGGAGCAATGCTAAGACTACAGCATGCGTTTGCATTTGGCTCCTAGAACACAGGGACAATGAAGGGAAATGGAAGGAAGCTGTCAGTGAGACAGCTCACTTAGTGACCAAAGGGAACTGAAAGGTCACATGACCAGCCTCCCATATATGACAGCATACCCCCTGACATCCCTTATGAGGAACCATCTGGTCTTTGGGAGAAGGCTTTACGATGTGGGCACTGCTGTTTTCCAAGGCATAGGCATTGCACTGGTGGACACCTGCTTTTAAAATAAAGCCAAACTCTTAAGCCTCTTTCATGGCAAATGACTAGTAAGAGTCTTCCATGCACTGTTCTTTTATATAGACGCTCTTCAATCATCTTAACAGTGTACCTAGGCGCCTCAGAGGGAGGTAGAGATGATCTCATTGCCTTTCTGAGTAAGAGTCTGGGAATGTAGTACACTGCAGAAACTAGTGAGGATGATCAACCAGAACAACTGGCTAAAAGTGAATGTTCTTTATTTTGTAAGGTCCCTTCATCTTCATACTGGTTCTTGATCCTTGTTCTGAACCTTGGGTCCAAGCTTCTCTGTTTCTGGCTGACTGAACATAAATGGTATCACCATCTCTTCCACGTAGGACATGACTTGCAAATCATTCAACACTCAACTGACCTCCCCAGGATATAAGTCAACTCAATCATTTTCCACACATGGCGGCTGAGACAGAACATACTTTGTTGGTTGTGGTCAGGATGGGATGGCATGTACACTCCAGACATTTAAAGATCAAGATCCAGTGTCCTTTTTGATGCTTCTCTTTCAACCACAAATACTCTGGAACAACTGAGTCACTTAAATCCACCTAACACAATTGTGAACTCAACTAACAAATCCAAGTTAAATGCTTAAACTTTATTTTCCCAGACTTCAATCTCAAGCAATTGATAATGAATATTCGGGACTTTATATCATTGTGAACCTTACTGATTTCCTTCACTCCTTTAAAATTGTTGCCAGCCTGTTTATAAGGAGGCAAAAAGACAGGATACCAGTGTTGGTGTCCAGTTATAGGCTGTTTAACTAACCACAGGACACTCAACAGCTTAGAAAAACGATCACATGTTTTGCTTCTGAATATGTCATTTGGGCACGACTCAGATGGAAAAGCTCATTTCCATTTCATGTGCTTTCAGAGGGACATATTCAACCAGGGCTGGGCAAATCCATTTTCAAGATAGCTCACACTCATGAGCTCTGGATTCTCCAAAGGCATCTTTGACTTGCTCAGAGCATAGAGGTTGGGTTCCAAGAGTGAGTGTCTCAAAGGCACCAGAGAGAAGCTATTTGGCCTTTCCAATCAAACTGAGAGCAGTGTCACTTTCTCCAAACCCATTAGAGTTGTCACTCAGCTAGAACCAGACACAAGGGGTCACAGATGCCACCCATCAGAAAAAGGCATGTCAAAAAATCCTGCCATTGATTAAAGCTGCCCCCAGATCTAACTTGAAGGTGGTCAGCTCTAATATGGATTCGTGTGACTCAGGACAAGTTACTTTACAGCTCTGAACACACTGATACCCCTTATTTTGGTGAGGCAAGAACAATCTGTGAAAGGTATACCCCAATACCAGCCATTCTCAGACATGCAAGTTGGTTCCCTCTTCTCTCTCAGTTTCTTCTTCTGATTCATGTTACCTGCATAAAACAGTTCATCCTCTTCAGCTTCTCTCAAGTCTCTCTCACAGGTTAGAGTGCTAGAGCAAACCATCCGAGACCTCTCTTCAGACCAGCCAACCCTTGTTCTTCCGATAGAGTTACTCAGCCCACTATGAATCATGGAGAACCCCCTGGATTTATGTGGCTGCATTTATTCTCCCCCCATTAATCTCTTTGCTATACTCAAAGCATAACTATGAATAAATGGACAAGCCAACTAGTTAATGGAACCTATATGGGTAAGTAAATCCAATACCAACTCTGTAACAATGTAATCAAATTATAATTTCAAAATGCAGGCTAAGAATTTAATTTTGGGGTAGTCAAAATAAGTGAATCTAATTAGGAAGATTTTCCAGAGTAAAAGTATTGAAAATCCTGGGCCCTCCCTGGTGGCGCAGAGGGTTAAAGCACAGCACTAAGAATCAAAAGCTACTTCCGCATGAGTTCGATCCCCGCCTGCCCCTGAGGTGACCACATGGCGAGGAAGACCATTCCTGACCCGCCCGCTGCTCCCCTCAACAGTGTACTTCGTTGATCTGCCTGTTCTGCTCTCCACTCTGTCTCTGGTGAAGCCTCTCACCCTCTGCACCTCTGGCCTGTACCCCAGTTCTGTATGAATAAATAAATCTTAAAAAAAAAAAGTACTGAAAATCCTGATCAAACAAACTTTTTTTTTTAAAGATTTATTTATTTGTACATACAGAACTGGGGTACAGGCCAGAGGCTCAGGGGCGGTGAGAGGCTTCTCCTCCGGGGCAGGCGGGAATCGAACTCATGCGGAAGTGGCTTTAGCTTCTCAGTGCAGTGCTTTAACCCACTGCGCCACCAGGGAGGGCCTCAAACAAACTTTTATAAAGCAAAAATATTAAACTGGAATTTTTTTTTTTTTGGTGGGGGGAGGCAGGGGAGGGCATTCTAATTTGGTCCCAAGTTAACTTCGTTTCAGGTCACTTACTCTTATCACAGAAGGAGGGATTATTCCCTAGGAGAAACCTCAATGAAATGTTTGCAGAAAACCCTTTTTCCTTTGTCTGTTGATATCTCAACATCGTATCATTTGATTCTTTGAGTATTTAAAGTGGTTAAGTTAAAAATCTTCAAGGAATTTTTATACATTTGAATAAAACTGTTAATTACTGCATTCTGTTGTGAAGGCATGAACCAGGGAAAAGATAAAAGCATCTTTCAAATTTAATGTCCCATTTAATTAATTTTTACTTATAAAATTGAAGCCTTTGCCAAGGTTTCTGGAAACATTATAAAAGATTGATGCCATAAAGATAAGAATTTAACTGGGTCAAGTCCAACCATCAGATTATTCTTAATTAGGAATGAATCTCACTATAATTTCTATAAAATTGGCTGAATAATAGACGACACACTAAATTACTAATGTAATTCATGGTCTCTAAGACTAGAAAAGGCCTGCTCTTATTTGCCGATTTCATCAATGATGCTCTCTGCCCAGATTCATTCTGCAGGTTGTTGTTTATTTTCCCAGTTCAGAAAAATGTCATCTTTAATTATAAATGATGCTCAGGACGTGTATCCCCCTGCATGCCAACTCTAAGTACTGGATGTAAAATATTGGCCTGGGTAGGAAAACATGTGCTTGTGTCAGAAGAGGCAGCGTTTCAAAAAGGTCACAGCTGAAACTTGTGCTGTGAGTCAGCCGGAGCTGGTGAGCTGTGTACTGTGGTTTTCAAGAATTGGAAAGGTAGGCTCCTTCAGGCAACTCCAGGTATTACTGAGGAAAGGTGTTCTCACTGGGGAGGATGCATGCCTGAGAAATGCGGTGTACGTCACAGTATCATGGAAGAATCTAGTAAATGTAATGTAGAGAATGCATACTAAGGGTATACAATGCTGGGTTCCTTTTATAGGAAGTTCAGTAACAGATAAAACTAGGTTATGATGAGAACTGTAAAAATAGCTACAACTTCTAGGGAGGGTATCACCAAGAAGAGGCATAGGGAAGCTTTCTGTATTGATGGAAGTCATCTTTGTATCTTTGTATCTTGTATCTTGATCTGGGGGTGCTCAGACACATGCACACACGCACACACACATATGATCTTAGATTCTTAGATTTTACTCCATGTGAATTACATATCACAAAGACTGAGTGTGACAGTAAAATGTCAGACAATGCTCACTGTGGTGGTTCAAATCCCCAGTCTGGGCACAATCATTGCCTTACTAGGTCACACACATTTGTCAAAGTATGTCCCTAGACTTCTGAACCAGAATGAGCTGGAATATTTGGTAAAAATACAGATCCCTGGATTTACTCCAGTGTAGTTCCCATGCACACTGTCAGTGGGACTGGCAGTGATGGGGTGTGGAGAAATCATCCTTTTCTGCACATTTCCCATGTGATCCTCTCATGTCCTTAAAAGAAGAAACGTCCCTGTATACCATGAAGGAGTGATTCAGGAACCTATAACTACATTTTTTATCAGCACAGCTGTGTTCCTCAGAATTATGAATAGTTGCCACGAAGCCTCAATTCAGACCAATAAGTGAAGGTGGGTGGAATTTTTATTGAGCACTTATTTACAGCATCTCCTTTCATTTTCCCAACAAAGATGTGAGGCATACCCAGAGAGACCCATATTTAAGAGATGCTAACTGACAAGAAGCTCGAGAACTCAATATGGTGAGGTCACACCAGAAGGGACGAGTCACCATGTGGCTGATCCCACAGCCCAGGCTTGTAGCCCAGACCTGACGCCTCCCAAACATGTAGGATTTACAATTTCTAGTCTTTCAACCAAAGGATGCAGGATGAGACAGTGTGAGAATAAAGAAGACCCTGCTGAGTCTTGGAAGAGGTGAAGACGGCTAAGGAGGAACTAAGGGAGCTGCTTGTATGACAGGAGGAGGCTGAGTGGAGACGCCATCGATTGCATAGGAGACCAACTATGGGAATGATTGAATCAAGAGTGGATTATAAAGAGAAAGAAAGTTAATAAATATGGGTGGGGAGGCTCAGACAGCCTGGGGAGGCTCTTGAATGTCCATTTACCAGGCTGGTCTCTCCCATTGGGTTATAGGGCAATAATGAAGGTTACCAGACAGTAACCCCAAAGATGACGCTGGGTGAGGAAGAGGGTTCACTCAGGGCTCTGCTAAAGATGAATCTAAGAGCCACTGTCTCTGAACACTCACTCCTCTCTTTTTTTTTTTTTTTCCCACTAGAAGCTTCTCTTCTCCCTATTTTTTCTCAACTGCTCTCTTTCTTTTCAACTTCTGGACCAAGTCTCTTTTCAACAATATGGTTAACTGATTCTTTTGAGAGCGGAAACGTGTATTGCTTGACTAACTCCAACTTCACAGAAAGCACATTCAACCACTATAGTACAGCTGAATGCATGCCTATCACATATAATGTGATTCCATATAGTCTTCTTTATATCATTTTGTTTATGATGCACATTAAGGCTATCAAGTAGTACGTTAAGATATGTAAGCAGGTGAGCCTCACCTGTTTTCTGAGCTATAAATGAGTTAGGTCACTCATCCATTCATTACACTAGCAAGTAGCAAATATCTGAAAAAGGCAATGGGGAAAACTGCCTTTGATTTGAAGTGAGTGAGGGCACATTTTAGGTTGCCAAAGCTTAGGTCACATTTAGAATCTCTTACACGGCTGAATTGTAAGGTTGCAGCTAAAGAGTGTGACAGACCACACAGAGCTAGGGTAGAAGAGGGAGCATGTCTCAGAAAAAATTATCTCCTATGCTAAAGGACTGACCTAAGCACAATTTGTAATTGCAAAATCTGACCTTATGAATCATGTAGCATCACAGCCATGGGAACATGAGCTCTTGCTTATGTCTGCCTCTGTCTGAATAACTTTTTATTATTTTGCTCTTTTTTTCCCTGAAATAAATCTCACCTTTGCCTACTTTTCTGTTCTTAAGTGCCAATGAAACTTCTGATCAATTGTAAACTGAGTTGGGAAGACTTGAACATCTACACCTTTCTACTTTTCTCAAGAAGTCTTCATTTCTGAAAATCACCTTTATATACAGCACAGAAAAGCTGGACAACCAAGACTGGCCCAAATATCTACTTCGTATGACTGTGTTTCTCCAGGGAAAGAACTCTTGTCCAGTCAGAACAGCGTCCTGAGCCTACCATTAACCATGTGGTTTGAGGAAGGACAGTAAATAGCTCTCTTGAATAATAATGCTTTATAAACTTTTTTTTTTTAAAGATTTATTTATTTATTTGTGCATACAGAACTGGGGTACAGGCCAGAGGCTCAGGGGCGGTGAGAGGCTTCACCAAAGACAGAGTGGGGAGCAGAACAGGCAGATCTACGAAGTACACTGCTGAGGGAAGCAGCGGGCGGGTCAGGAGAGGTCTGGCTCGCCATGTGGTCTCCTCCGGGGCAGGCGGCAGGCGGGGATCGAACTCATGCGGAAGTGGCTTCAGAATCTCAGTGCTGTGCTTTAACCCGCTGCGCCACCAGGGAGGGCCTATAAACTTTTTTTTTAAAGCCATCACCAAGCACCTTTAAGTTATTTCTATTCTAAAATGGAAGAAAAGGAAGATCAGAAGACCCTCAAGTACTTGTGTAAGAGGTAATGTGAGGTGCAGAGCAGGGAAAGAGAATCAGACAGCAGTGGAAATTTAGATCACATTAAGACAAAGTCAAGTAAAGTATGAAAAAGAAGCTACAAAATTCAAAGGAAGGCCTCCCTGGTGGTGCAACGGGTTAGCAACACTGCTAGGCTGGCTGCAGCCGCTTCAGCACCACCCAGCACTGTGGGTCAGTTTGTTCCCTGGCCAGGGAGCTGACCCACATGGCACAGCACAACTCTCCTGTCTCACCTGCTGCTCCCCTCAGCAGTGTACATCGTCAGACTGCCTATTCTGCTCCCCACTCTGTCTCTGGGGAATCCTCTCACCCCCACTGCACCTCTGGTCTGTACCAGGTTCTGTATGCATCAACCAATAAATAAATATTTACAAATATTTACAAAAAAAAAAAAAACAGATCCAAAAGGGATGCAAATGCTGGGGCCAAGATGGTCAACTGAAAATACCAGACTCCATTCCAGACACCAGAATATGGAAAAAGCAGCACCTTCAGTGATACCTCATCACCACTCCTTGCAGGATACCTGCCAGGTGCCAGCAATGAACAAAGTTTGGGCATGATTTACTCTCTGCCCTCATGGCGTTTACAGCCTTGAGGCAAAGAGTGCTGAAAATTTCAAGAGTGTCAGGAAATTTTAAACACTTAATGGTGCCTTCAGGACAACCTAAAAGGCAACAGGAGCCAGTGGCAACATCTGCCTGCAAAGACCATGCATGAGTGGGCCCCCGTTCTTTCCAGGTTTTGTTTCCACACACCACGAACTTGCCCACACACACATTAGCTCACACTTTTATCCAGAAGAGTTTACTTTTCAGTCCTGCCTGAGCAATCCTCCCTGTGTGTTGGCTGGGACATCTGACCTCTGATCTTTGGAAATACATTTGCCAAGTCTTTAATTTCCAGTTGAGGACACTCATCTTCACAGCTGTGAGCAGCTGGGCTGGAATTCAAACCCAGCTTTTTAGGATCTCTGTCCACCAGAGCTCCCCCAGGAGATCCAGCAGGACGCAAGTTACATCTTCCCATCTATCACTATTCAGATACCTTCCAAACGCCTGGCTTCCTCCTAGCCTCTTATCCAAGTGTCCACTTAATCACTAGCTCTTTTAATAAATAGATAAATAAGGGCAAAAATAAGCAAACCTGAGAAAATCACATTCATGGAAACATTTTTACATCTTAGAAAAATAAGCATTTTGGGTAGACTCGCCTCCAAGGACTGGAAATCAGTAGTTGTTCAAATGCATTTAAGTCTCACTTTCTACCACCCACTCGCCCTCCTCCCCCTAGAAAAAAAAATTCCAAAGAGATGTTTGGGTTTGACTCAAGAGAGTAACTTATCTTTGGGAATTTCCCAAAAATGTGCTATACCCACTTTGAAGCATTAATCATTTAAACAACATCTTTGTGGAATGCCTAGACATCTTGCATTTTACTTTGAAATTGAAGATCCCAAAGGGTTAAGTGGAAATAAGAGTTGATGCCATCATACCTGATCTTCATACTCTTATTTCTGTTGCATCTGATCAACATGCAAGTAGAAGGCAGAAAGGACAATTTGCGCTGAGGGATGGACAGGTAGCAGCTTGGTTTGGACAGAATCGAGTTGCAGTTCTTTGGGGAGGGAGATTCCCTGGAATATGATAAATACCACGAAGGACTTTTATTCAGAATGGTCTGAGTTCACATTGCTGCACTGAGCATGACTGGCTGTGTGCTAACAGAAAAGCAATTCAATGTTTCCAGTTTCAAGTGACGTACGATGTAGATAGTGACACGCATTGTGACGCTGCACCAGCTGAAGAATTTGAGTTAGAACAAAGGGAGGCACACTGTGGAAGTGATGATACAGGTAACTTTTTCAGAATTAAGTTTGTATGAATGCTAATTGCTCACATTCTCTCATCTTCATGTGGACCCCCAATTTAGGACCTTGGCTGGCTTAGTGCACACAGGGGTAGTTTGGCTAGGTAAATTCTTTTCTCAAGATGGTCTTTCTCGGATGTGCCACTCTCCCATGAAGTGTCTCAGGCAAACTGGGTCAAGAGATGTAACCCCACACCCCAGCGCTGCTATTTTGTGCATAATTTCAGGTAAAACACCTAACCTTTGGGTTGCAATCCTGTGAAAACAAAAATTATTTGCAGAGGGGCAACATGGTATGGTCAGAGAAAGCTCAAGGTTTCTGGGGTTTTATTTTCGGTAACTAAAAGAACATACCCCACCTTCGTACCCCCCCCCCCCGCTTCTTTATTTCTTCCAAAGCCTAATTCTAAGTGTATATGTTGATCTGGGAAAGTAAAAAATAAGTTAATAAATAAATAAACTCAACATCCAGTCTGTCATACAACGGGATATTTTCATCAAGAATATCTTCTGGGTACTACACACGGGATGATTTTTGTTCCTTTTAAGAAAGGATGGTTTTAAGGAATATAAGTACACAGTCTCTGTCAAACATATATGTCTGTATTTTCATTTAAATGTAAATGCAGCCGAGTTTTAGAGGAGGCAGACACAGCCCACAGCCTGAGCAAAGGAGCATCAGGAAACCGAGCTTTTCAAATGGAAATTCCTTCTCAAATTATTTTTCAAGTCTCTCAAGATCATCCTGATAATTAATTTCTTTTATATTTTAAGCATTTTTTTTTCACTGCAAAAAGGAAAAAAAGCAACAGCAATGCAAGAGCTCTGATTGTCAAGACAGCACAATGTGCTACTAGCTGGGGAGACATTTGGGCAACTTATACAGAGATATAAATATATTAGTTTGGGGATTGTTACTTTCAGAGCAAATATTACATTGTCACAAATATCATACCCTCAAGCCAAGGTATGTATTAATGGCTTCATTATTAAAATTTGGTTACCGTTTCAGAGCTGTAAATCCATCAGTTATGATAATTTTATAAAATGAAACCACAAATACTAATAACAGTTTTCAGTTCAATAGAGCATCAACCACCACGGATTATAACTCTGGGAAAGTTAGGAAACGATATTTTTAAACTGTAAGCAAACATTCCCTAATTCAAAATTTTCACCTGAGTTTTGAAGGACTAGCCTGGACAATAAATTTCTCCAATGCCCCTCCCTACCAACAGGAGATTTTTCTCACTGTCTGCAAAATACAATCCATGCTTTTTTTTTTTTTTTTTCAATCCATGTTTTCTTAACCTGGCATTCAAGAGGCAACTGCCTTGCTCTGTACTGACTTTCTAAGCTGCTTTCCCAAAATACTTCTGTTCCCGAATGCTGTACGCACAGGTACATGTGCATCTTCAAAGCCTGCCTTCCCCCACCACCTTGTATTCACTTAAACCAGCCCCAAGCTGATACATCCTTCCTTTGATTACTGTCCTTAAATAGCCAAAGTTAAATCTGTTTGGGTTTTAAGTTTTTCCCCCACTGTTACATAGTAGGGCCTTAACAGTACACAATGATGAATGAGTGAATCAAACAAACTTCTGAATTTCTGTGCAAGAGCCATACACTCTGTATTGCGAAGGTAGGCAAAAATATTCAAAAATAAATAAATAAAAGAATATTATAGCTCATTACAAAATTTTGCCAAAGGAAAATCTGGAGGACAGGCAGGGGGAGTTTATGCCAGGAAACTGCTTTTCTTTTTAATCAAATGTTCAGCCATTTTTGCAGTTAGAAGCAGCCAGATAGTTTAGAGAGACTTGGCTGGTCCCTTTCGAGTTAAAGACCCCTGATTGGAATACATATATCACAGACCGAACAGGACTGAACTAGACTAACAGAAGGAAGCAATCATCTATTATTTTCTTTGCTAAACTGCAGAGGAGTTATTCTTTCTACTTTTTATTTTCATTCTCTCCCTGGTCATTCTCCTCTTAGTCTCATTTACTTAGATCACACACACACACACACACACACACACACACACACACACACACACCACAGCCATCCTACACACCAAGCATGTCCTGACTTCTTCATAAGTATATCAAAGTACACTATTAAGGCAAAAAGAAAATCGAATCTTATTAACAGGATTAACTTGTGAACAACAAGCCTAAAAATCCATTAGAAAGAGAAGTGACGGTGTCAGCAATAAGACGCTGAGAAATCATTTAATTAAAACCCCTTTATTTTTAAAAGCTGATTACTTATGTGTTCTGTGGCATTTAGCATTAAAACCTGGTGGAGTGAATACCGCGTGGTGGACCACAATCTTAGTCTGTTTGCAGAAAGCCATTTTCTGAAGTCACGTATCTGACACTGTTGTGTCCTCGCCAGCTGATTTATCTTCCAAAGGAAACACATATAAGGACCATGCATCCAAGAGGAGTAATTAATGCCATAAACCTGTCATGAAACACTTCAAGTTTTTAAGTCAAAATAAATCAAAATAAGATCTGGTAAAATGGTAGTTCTTTACAGTGCTGTGGGTAGACTAATCTTCCAATTTCTTCAAAAATAAAATGCCGAAATGCTTTCTTGTTTTGCACCCTTTTCACTCAACTTAAGATGATTCCTTTATGCATTCGTTTATGTTTTACTTCACAAACATCTGACACATGCAAAGAGAAGAGGCGCCATCCACAAACAGGGTTAAATGCCCTTCCCAGGTGAGAGGGGGGTGGACCCCGTCCAAGGATCACTTGTCAGAAAAGCGACCTCTGATGGGTGGGGGATGGGACGGCAGGTGAAGTTATGATAACGCCAAGAGTGTCCACTCTTTTGACTTCTTGAAGGTGGACTCCTGAAGTTCCTGTTATGAGATGTCTATTTCATGAAAACTACAAGGGAGCTGGTACATAGACGCAGGTTCTAGAGAGAAAGAACTGAAGTGGCCCCAAACTGACTTAGCACTGGTGTAAGACTTGATCAGCTTACACTGAAACACACCAAAGAACACAAGAGAGCCTTGGGGGAAAAAAGTCTTTGTATGTAGCTTATTTTCTTAGTTTCTTTTCTTCTAAAGATTTATTTATTGATGCATACAGAACTGGGGTAGAGGCCAGAGGTGCAGGGGCAGTGAAAGGATTTACCAGAGAATAGACAGATGTACTATAAATACAGTGCTGAGGGGAGCAGTGGGTGAGTCAGAAGAGGTCTGCTGTGCCATGTGGGTCACTTCGAGGGTGGGCATCAAACTCTCACTGAAGCGTTAGCTTGCAGTGCTGTGCCCTAACCTGCTGCACCACCAGGGAGGGCCCACTTAGTTTCCTTAATGTTGATTTCTAACCATATTTCAAGAAGAAAACTGTTTCAAGTAGCATGCTTTTTAAGTATATTGGGTTGCAATTTTCAATAACCCATTTCTTAGCTCTGTGGGAATAAATATTTAAAAAAAATGTGTTTCCAAGCATTTAATTGCATTGGATATTGTATTGGCATCTAATCTCTAATCATGAATTCGTGTTCATTTGTTGACCTTATACTGTTCTAACTGGTTTTTGTCTACATATATATTTTTTTGCTGATTCCCAGAGATCATAAGGTCTCTGATCTAGAGCAGAATTATACAAACTTCAATAGCAGACTTTAAAAATAGGAAAGAAGAAAGATTTATTTAACAACGATTCTGTTTTGGATGTATTTCAAGAAATTATTCACTTTTTGGTTGTGAAAATGTGTTTCCAATTCGGGTTAAAAATAGTCTGTGAAAGGAATATATCTATATCTACATGTATAATTCTTTCTTGTTCTCTCTCTCTCTTTCCTTCTCTCCAATACTCATCAACAAATTCTTAACAAACTTTTTTAAAATTACCACCTATATTCTAGCTAAGTTATTTTCATAGAGGTACTAGTTGAATCCTAACACAAAATAGGATTCCAGTGAACTGAGGTTCCACGAAGGTTAGCAGTGTGGCCACTTTGATCTCTCTCTATCTGTTCTTCCTCCTTCCCCTCCTTTCTGTCTCTTCACCCTCAAAGCCATGAAATGAGCAAGAAGCTGACCCAGGATCTTTTTCTCTTAACCTTCGATCTTTTCTTCCAAGGTGGCTCAATGGAGTATGGTAATATTCAAAATCTAGATTTGTACTTAGTGGAAAAGACTGTTCTTTACTACTATGATTGACCTTGAACTACAGCTCTGCTCACCAGAATTTCCTGTACTCAGATTTATGGCTCAAGTCCAAATGGCAATTAAGGTGATTTCACTTTTGTTTTTTTTCCTGGTCTCCATGTGTTCGTCCTCCTTGAAGAGGATGAGCAAAAGGGGGAGGATCTAGCAAATGCGCCCAGAAATCCTTGGTCCAGGTACCACTTTAACAACATCAGAAAGACTTCAAGTCTTGACACTGATGACCGGATCTGCTTTCCTCTTTCAACCACTGTCTCTTGGATAAGAAGGAGACACCAAGCAGGTAGCACAACAGATCTGGTGTCAATTCTTGCTTTAGGTTTCCACTTGATTCTGACCATGGAAGACTGTTCTCAGCAGGAGACTCAGTGGACTCAGCATGGAAAGCAACAGATCAGGGAGCAGAAGCAAGGATGGCTTTGAGCCATCAGTAGGAATTAGCTTCATGTGGAAAAGTGAATCTGACCTCACAAAATGGTTTGGGTGCAACTACTGTTCCCTTTTGAGCATTTCCCGCGAATTTGATCTTGCTTATTGGGTTTTGTGATGAAAGGCTTTTATTGATTAGGAATGAGCACTTGAAAGTTAAGTGGCTCTGTGGAAAATAGAGAATTAGATGATCATTATTTTTTATCTTTTCTGAAAAGTGCAATTTCTAGTTAGACATCTGACTAAATAAAACCCAGGGAGTCTTTATACCAGAAAGTAAATGAAGTGAAAAGTGGAATCTCAAACACAGCATTTCAGTGTGATTGGATTTCATTAAATACTTAATATGAACCTTGTGGGAAGAAGCAAGAACTCACCAGAAGTGAGGTGGCGATTTCTTTTTATGAACTGCTCTCAGATGGAATAGGAAGACCTGTAGGTAGACCGTCAAGGTTCCCTTCCCCCACACACCATCAAATCCCAGCAGAGTCATAGATTTGTGGCTAGTGTCAATCTGTCTCCAACCCCAGGTAGACCCTAGAGGTGTTCGAGACAGTCCCTAATGCAAGTCTTGTCCCACCTACTCTCTAAGTCTTAATTAAGAGAAGCCAACTGAGAACTGCAACTAGATGAAGCTGGTCCACTCCAGCATGGAAGTCCTCATCCTAGTGTAGTTCATTAGTCTTTGTCGATTACTCCAGCCACTGCCTGGCGTTCCTGTGTCAGTTCACCAGATGCCTCTGCTGCTACCCTTGATAAAGGCATTGTTAGTGTCAAAAATCACAATAGCAGAGACACTTTTTCTGGGCTCCAGAATGACTGCATGGACTGATATTGTTGGTAAAATGATCTATGTTTCCCCAGATGAGACAGGCCAGGACCCTGCTCACCTGGAGCTTACACTTGAGTCAGAAAGGGGGTACAATAATAATAACAATAAAAAAAAAAACACAACAAAGCCAAATAACAATGAAAGGACAACTACCCGTCAGAGACATCCTGCAGAGAAGAGAAAGGGAAAAAGAGAAATTATGACAAATCATACAACAGAAAACCGACAGGGTCTCTTGACAAGTATTCCATGTATGTTTGTAGGAATAGGTTGCCAACATGATTATTCATCAAAGTTCTCCATACCTGGAAGTATGGTGGGATAGCCCAAAGCTAACCATAGAAAGGCCCAGATTGCTTTGACTATTTTTTAAGTGATCTATGCAAATGTTACAGTTCCCTTCTACACACATTTATTTTAGCACGGGATTTATTTTATGAATGGCCAAGAAGAGTTCAGAATAGAGACTTTCTGCCATGTTTTCACAGCTGCTTTGTGTCTCTGGGCATATAATGTAGTCTAACCTGAAAAGAAATTAGGGATGAGTATTGTGCAACCTGTGCCACCCTCTCCACCCTCCCTCCTCTTCTGGACAAGAATAATAATGGAGTCATACCTCATGGTGCCTGATTCTTTGAATTCTGTCACCTGGGTGGCTAGCCCCATCTGGTTCATCTCATTGCCCAGCAAGTTTGCCCATCTTAGCTCTCATCTGGACCTACAGAGAAGCTACACTGAGGTCCCCACTGGGTTACAACTGAAGCAAATCTGGTTATGACTCTGACATTCCTGAATGGTTTCCTTTCAACCCAGCTGAACCAAATGGCTAAACATACAATTGGAGGGGGCCTGGGAACACGATGTTGCTAGTTCTGCTTACTCTCATTCAGTTTGAGTTATCTGAGTCACACTAACTGGACCTGTAGGTAGCCGAGTGTATTGCAGTTTTGTGTTTGTTAGTTTTTTCAGAGTGAAGAAGAAATTGAGAAAGCAAAGGTGATTGGTTGGAGTTAGCGTTTAGAGATCTGAAGATCTCACGAAAAAATAGTGATATCAATCTCCAGTGATGTAACTGGAGGTCCCTGTCTCTGAGTATGAGAGCTGAATGGGTGGGTTAAGTCTACCCTGTCTCTGAGATTAGGTGCAAATATGATTCAGAAAAAAAGAGTATTTCCAACTCATCTCTTGATAAGAAACCAAAAGTAGATCAATGGATTAATGGATGGATGCAAATAGAGTAGGTAAATAAATGAATTGATGGACATATAGACACCACTAAATATATATTGTGAGAGAAAACAGAGATTGCTCCATTGCTTCATTGAAATATTTACAAACACTTTCTAAGACTTTTTTTAAAGGTTATATTCTCTGATGTTAATTCTAAAATGAATTTTCCATAGTTACTTGGAAATTTAAAAATATATATATTCTAGATAATCTTAAAATCAAAGGGAGTATTGAAATATTGAAAGAGAAATCACAGATTAGTATCTAGAGAACAATGCAAAGAAAATCTGATTTGATTTCCTTTTCATTGTGATTTTATGGGACATGATAAAAACATTTCAAAAGTGTTAAATGAATTTATTATTAATGGAGAAAGAAAATACCAAAGAAAACTAAATTATAACCTTATGAACTAATAAAAGAATAAATCTAAAGACAGCAATGGAATATAACACATACAAACAATAAACTCTTAGACACATGCACACACACATACCATAAATACTGGAATATATAGCAAAGATTGTATAGGTGACTATAAGTGAAAAATACATTGTGATTAGAAGGTTTTATAGAACAGATGGTATTTGTTTTACTTCTTTTATATCAGGCTATGAAGATAGAAAGTTTGTCAGTTTGTTTAATGAAACTAGCATAATTTTAATTCCAAAGTTGGTAAGGGTAGTTCAAATAATTAAAGATACAGATAGAGAAAAATACAGTATTATCTATAAGTATCATTAATTTGTTGTCATAACCTAGTATATCAGAAAATAAGGAACAACTATTACCCCAGATTTTGAAAATATACTTGTGAAAATCTGTGGAATTTAGAAAAAGACTGGCTATTTGTAATAAAGAATATTTATAAAAAATGTCACTAGACATATCTTAAAGAGAACAATGCTTTAAAATTTCAAATAAAGAACTGTATAACATTATTAGTCATCACCATTATTACACCTTCTTTCTTGAATGTTTCCATGCATGCATTATGACAAGAAAATTCATTGCTATTATAAATATTGGAGAAGGGTATAATAAAACTGACATTAAAACATAGTTTAAACTCCAAGAGATTTTTTATAAATCAGAATTTTTGAGTAGGTTTATAATGTGAGAAGTATAAACAAAACTAACTTCTGGTATTATACAAAATATTATCTAGAAGTTGAAATGGTAAAAAATAATCCATATTCAATATTGACAAAAAAGTAAGAGTAAACTGTATAAGAAAACAGAGGTACCATATCAAGAAAAATCTGTCTCTCATAGAACGACAAAATATGGCTGAAGCTGACAGGAATGGGTACCTTGTTCTTCGATGGGAAAATACAGAAATAGAATAGCAACTATTTTTCCCCAAATTAAAAAAGGTTGAAAGAAAAGCATTGATAAAACAAGATTTATCCCATAAATTCAGACATGGTACATGGCCAGTATTCTATTGTCATAATTCTTTGTCATACAGCAATACTGATAAATCCATTTGTAAAATTAGTAGTACTTGGCCCAGTTTCTAAACCTTAAAATGTCTGAGATAACAAAAAAGCAAAAAAAAAGAAAAGAAAAAAAGTGGGAGAATTTAAGAGCTTTATACATTGTTACATTCTTTTAAAAGTGATAATAGAACTATTGACAGAAAATATAGGAAAGTCCATGTGCCATTTAGAAGAAAGAAACATGCTCTTAATTAAAGCTGAAAATACAGATGTTAAGAAAGACAAGTAGGGCCTCCCTGGTGGCCCACTGGGTAAGTCTCTGCACTTTCACTTCTATGGCCTGAGTTTGATCCCCAGCCAGGGAGCTGACCCAATGGTGCAGCAGACCTCTCCTGTTTCACCTGCTGCACCAAAAAGCAGTGTATTTCAGTAGATCTGCCTGTTCTGTCCCTCACTCTGACTCTAGTGAATCCTCTTACTCACCACATCTCTGGCTTACACCCCAGTTCTTCTACTCAATCAATCAATCAATCAATCAATCAGACATGTAAAAATCTAGGCATGCAATAAACACAACATAATGTCATACCCAGTTGAAAAGTTACTGCATTACAGATGACAGATACTTAACATCTATTATCATACAAATACCTCTTCCATATTGACAAGGATAACAAATAATACAATAGAAAGATTGACCAGAAACTTCATAATTACAATTTAAAGAAGTGCAAATCAAAATGACTGACAAACATAAGAAAAGATGCTCAAAATTAAATGCAAATTAGACCAATGATGTAATATTGTTTCACAGCCACGAGCTACAGTAATCACTTCAGGAGCTGCTGGACATGGGGTTGTTTGCTTGGTACCTTGCAAGCGGAATGAAAAGAGCTATGCCTTTTTGAAAAGCATTCTGGAGATGTCAATAAAACTTTGAAAGCATTTACCACGGACTTAACAATCCTACTTCTAGTAATTCAGAACCTGGAAATCAAAGTACCTATTCATGTAACACACATAATGGAGAGGGGGGTGGGGAAAATGCCCATTGATTAGAGATTAGATGGGTAAATGATGGCGTCTACACAGCATGAAATATCCTCATTATTAAAATGTATGAGTATAGTGAAATTTTACAAAGTGTATGTAATAGCTATTGTTGTACACGAATTACAATGAAGGGAAATAATGGAGTTATATCCGTTTCTATAGCACTTTAAGAGAACAGAGGAAAGAGGACAGATCCGAGTTGATATAAAAGTGACCATGGGGGTGGTGGAGGGTCTCTCGCACAGTTTTATAAAAAATAAATGTGTGGTGGTGAGAGGCATTGATAAATATTAAGGGAAAGAATAACATCCCATGTGTTAAGATGTATAGGTCTTCAAGGATCAGGGGCTGAAAATTCCAAGTACAAATCACACAGGATCTAATATTCCCACTGAAGTGGAGGGACCTCAGATGGGCAAAAGCATCAGAATCATCCCTCACTGGGTATGCAAAGTGACCTCAGCCAGCCTTCAGGCCTTGAGGGATGTCTTTTCCTTGGTTCATTTCCAAATTATGACTGGGAATGAAAGAAAGAAGTATGAATACCTCCTTCAAAGCTTGGAATTTATACCTTCCTTGGGATAAAAGCAAGCCCCAAGGAAATAGAAGCTTCTGAAGGGGTAAGTTGGTTTATATTTATTCCTTAAAGGTAGTCAATAAAATAGGGTGATTTAAGGTTTCTGGGGCACAGAGAAGCCATCAAAGCATGCTGGTTGGAGGTGTGACTGGACAGCTGTCAGAGGAGACGCAGGCGAGACCCTTGTTTGTGTCTCCTCATGTGACTGAGAGAGGACTGGATGATATGTTGGGAATTTATTTCTAAAGCCTCTCATTCTGACTCAGCCATGAACAAGGGCTGAGCTTGACTCCCTGGGCATAAGGAACACAAAAGAAGGAACACAAGATTTGCATTTCAGAGGAAACAAAAATAAATAAAGTTATGGCCTTCAGAGTCAGAGATCCAAGTTCTTTCCGTGAACAGTGCAAATGTCTCGTCTGCTTTGTTTTTCAGTCCTTTTGTCTGCTAAGTGCACATAAATAGGCAGAAGTATCCTGTCCAGCAAGGTTTTGGGGAGCAATAAATGAGAACCTATGTAAACTATGTGGCTAATGCCCAGAGCGGTGGGGAAGATTAGTACCCAGTGAAGTCTTCCTGGAGGAAGCTGACAAGGTTCCAAGGCAAATGGACACTAAGTGGCAAACAAAACGCCTTTTCAGCCTTAGCCCATAAAATCCCAGTAAGGAAGTTATTAATTAATCACCAGCCAGCCATAAGGTGCTAGAGAGTCTGCTAAGCTTAAATACGCTTTATTATCTGACACCCAACATATGGTGCCTGGCTATGAGGTGCGTGACACTAGTTTTAAAGGTCATTGTTACCCAAATGAGCAGATCCAAAATGGAGAAATTAGTTAATGCTTTCATCTGCTGATTTAGTATGAACACATCCAAGAGAGCTGAGGCACTCCAGATGGCAGGCAGCAAAAATAGCTAAGAAAGATGATGTGTGTTAACTGTTTCTTAATAACACCAGTGGTTCACCAGGGGAGAAGACAGAGAAGGAATCCTCTAACTGAAGATCGAACTCATGGGCAAGGCAGAGCTTTCTTTATCTTGTTCTCTGGAGATTAAATCCCACTTGCAAGAAATGGAAAATCTGCCCTTCCGTCCAATTTACTAGTACTGTTACTGATTACTGTTATTATTATTGACTGTTTCAGCTAATAGCTAATAAGCACTGTGGTATGTCGAGTGTCATTTTCTTTCCAATGGCCATTGTTTAACTTCAGTGATGATGTGAAAGCTGAGTTTGGGAGTCAGACTTCCTAGATTACTATCCTATCTGTGTAACGTTTAACAAATGACTTCTCTGTCACAGTTTGCAAAGTGGAGATGGTATTACAAGCTACCTAGCAGGTAACTACATCTCACATGAGTTAGCCTACATACAGCACTTAGAATAATCACTGGAACACAGTAAATGCTAATGTCCACTCGCAAGGTCATCCCCCCCTTTTAAGATTTATTTATTTATGCCTGGGGTACAGGCAAAAAGTAGGGGGAGGGAGGTGACAGAATTTGCCAGAGACAGAGTGGGAACAGGCAGATTGACTAAAATACACTGCTGAGGGGATCAGTGAGTGAGACAGGCGAGGTCTGCTGCATGATCTGGGTCAGCTTCCTGACCAGGGATCGAATTTGTGCTGCAGTGGCTGTAGATAGCTTCACAGTGTTGAGACTTAACCCCATGGGCCACCAGGGAGGGCCCATTCTCTCTGTGCATATGAGGAAAGGGGTTTCCCATGTTGAGTAGATCACATGACTCAAACTTATAGATGGCTTCCAGTGTGACTTCTGTGACCCTATTCCCTAGCAGCAGACACTTCTGCAAAACAAAGCAGACAGGTCATGCCTCTCCGGAGAGGGAAGATACTTCCAGTCTTCAGAATATTGCCTTTTTACAAACAGGGAGATTCACGTGCCCGATCAAGGCCAGACCCAAATGTGTCTTTCTATTAAAACATAAACTAACTGAACAATTTAGTTGGTGAAGATTAGTGTTGGATATGTAATCTGAAATTTTTAAATCATGATGACAGACACCACCAAGTTGCTGCTATGTGCCAGATGTTAAAAGCCTTGTATCTTATGTCAATTATCATGTGTGAATATTACGTGATTGATCTTTTTCACTCCCAAAATGATGGGATGTTTGTCCTGGTATTATCATCAATTTATACTGAAGGGAATTAAGGTACAAGAAAAATGAAAAGCTTGAGCGTTCCTGGTGTCACAAGGGGTTGAATCTCAACACTATGAAGCTATCCACAGCCACTGCAGCACGAGTTCAGTCCAGTCCAGGGAGCTGACCCACATGGTGCAGCAGACCTCTCCTGTCTCGCCTGCTTCTCCCCTTAGCAATGTAGTTCAGTAGATCCGCTATTCTGCTCTCCACTCGATCTCTGGTGAATCCTTTCATCCCCTGCACCTCTGGTCTATACCCCACCTCTTGTATATATAAATAAATCTTTCAAAAAAGAAAGGTAGGAAAATTCACCTACAAGCACATGGTTAGAAAGTGGAAGGGCTGTGCTTTGAATTCAGGAAGGCCAGAGCCAGAGCCTCTGAGCCCAACCCTTTCAGTCTCTTGGGCCTTGTCTTCCAGACATAGATGGCCTGGCTCGATGGTTTAGGGCTGGGTTTCGCAAACCTGAACATACATCCAAGTCACCTGGGGAGCTGTTAAGACACAGACTGTAGAGACCTATGCAAAAAGTTTCTGACTCAGTAGGTGTAGATGCGGATGCATTTCTCACATCCTCTCAAGTGGTGACAATGTTGCTGGTTTGCATCCCACACCCAGTTAATCAGATTTCAGATCCTGAGTGAGAGCCACAGAAAGCAGGTTGGGTCCCCTGCCTGCTAGTTTTGTGACACCGAGCAAGTCACTTAGGCTGCTCAGTTTCGGTTTCCTTATCTGCTCAGTAGGGGACTAACCCATTATAGTCTTATTGACCATATAATAGTCATTAAAAGGATGTCGTTAATAAAACCTATCTCCTAGAGCTGTTATGGAGATTAAATAAAATACCATGTATAAAGCACCTAGTAAGTAGCCTGGAACACAATAATGGCTCTCACATGGTGGTAAATAAACTTGTCACAATATTATTAATTCTTCCTGTGTCAACAGCCAGGGAGAGAGAAGTCACATTCCTATTACAGACAAGTACATTTAAGGACCAAAAGGTCCAAGAAACACAGCGATATACAGGACACGTGTGTGCATGAACACACACACACGCGCGCGCACACACACACGCTCCCCATATAGTACAAATACAAATCAAGCTTTGTACCCACTCAGGGAGCCACAGAGCACTCAGGGAACAGAGGTGAGTGAGCACAGACAGACTTTCAACTGGAGAAATGAGGAGAGGATCATGGAACGAGGTCCCCTCCAATGGCTCACTAATATCAGGGCATGTGGTTACATTTTTATTAACAAAAAATGAAAAGGAAGAGTGCCAAGTATGTGTCAGGCTCCATGTCTGACACTTGGTGCTTAATTATCACAACTCACAACTCCCAGCTGGCTGGAGCTGGGCATCGATTACTCCTTGGTCAGATGTACAAACAGGTCTGTAAAGCGTTATGTGTACGTGTGTGTGAGTGTGGGTGGTGTGTGTGAGTGTGTGTGAGTGTGTGTGTGTGTGTGCGGTGCACATATGTTGGAGGTGGGAGGGGGTGGGCTGGAAGGCTTGTTTTCTTGTACTTAATCCTCAGGGAGCGATCCCATCATTCTGCCCCACGATTTCTCTGGTGGAGTGTTGGCAAGCTGTGTTCTGAAACTTCAAATTCTCAATCTCCTCCCTTTAAAGCATGTCCCCCGAGGAAGGCAGAGGCGATGAAAATGCTCATGCAAAAATGAGCTTGGAACATCTGAAGCCAAGCTGGCTTGGGCATCTTGATGAGGAGAAGCTGCCTGGAGCCCAGGGCAGCTGCCCCCTTTGATGAATCCCACCCCAGCCCGGCATGAACCCCTGCCTCTGCTTCCTCCTTCAGGATGTGTACGTACACGTGGTGGCAGCTCATTTAAGCAATACCATGTAAGGAAGCTTGTTCTATCTCCAAACCTATCCAGAACACACTTGTCCCTCTAAAAGAGGAATTCCAGGTGTGTCTTTTGCAAAGAATACATTATGCAAGAGCAGTGATGATGTTCTTCACTGTGAACACCGGAACAATTTAGTCAGTCTGCTCACAAAACACATCACCCGTCACTCTAGAACACGCTGAGCATATGATTCACAGGGTATTTGATGGCTCTTTAAGAACAGACAGGCCCCCTAGATGCCAGGTGTCTATAAGAGCCAGACTTTAACATACACACATGCACTAAGCATGCACACTCACACCCTTCAGAACTCACTCAACATCCCAGGGTCTGGCTTTATTCATGTTTCCATCCAAACTTTTAATGTGGTTTTCAATGTACAGGAGGCAGTTAGAAAGGTACCATTTACTACCTGGCATGCTGTAGGTAATGAAGCAGTGACCTACTAGTTCAAACAGGGAATGAAACACAAAGAACTAGCAACCTATTTTCCAAAACAATCACACAAATGACTAGCGATGAAGAAATAAGGGATAGGGAAACCAAAATCTGTGTTGGTATTGGGAACAGAAAGATCTGGTAGGCTGCGGGGTGAGGGGGATGAAAACCTGGCTCAGCCAGGCACCCTGAAACCTTGGAACAACGTCTCCCACTCAGGAAGTCAGTGGAGAGGTGCTTTTCTGGAACGATCACAAGAGGAGGTGAGTCACTACGGAACAGAAGTGGAGTTTGAGGGCTTATGCAGAAGAAAGGTGGGCTTCACAAAATGCCACTAAATGTCTCCCTGGGCAGATCAGCCCACATCTGCATGATCAGGACCCTCTGAGAACACCCTTGAATATGATTCTACCTTTTTATTTAGGTCTAAAAACAGCAGCCTCAGTGGGAGCTGCTTGTATGCTTGACCACTGCTCTCTGGCACCTTCTATGCGAAGACAGGCATCTCCACTCCCCGCTAGGAGCATGGGCCTGAACATTTCATCTGTTTATTTTCTTTGCTGTTTGCAGCAGGAATAGTTTGGAATCCAGACAAAGGCAGATTCCCCAGACTTAAGTTGGGCAGGATGGAGGATGGGGAGGCGAGGAGAAACACACTTGTCTGTCAATACCCAGCACAGAGGCATGCAAGTATAACTCCAGAGTCTGGGACAGGCTCATTTACACCCTACATTCCGAGTTCAGGTACTTCGTGGTTCCCCCACTCAGACACCACCACAGGAGACCTACCTCTGGTGTCACAGCAAGTAAAAGCTGAGCATCCCTCGAAAACCTGAATCTCCTTTTTTAATTTTCTCTCTTCTATCTTGTTGTATTGCAAAAATTGAGAATCCTGTTTCCTGCTTGGTTTTGGCCACCAGGAAACGAAAATGAAAATCTGGCCAACAGTCAGCATGTTTTAACGTCATCTGGAATGCTTAGCTAGTAGTGGTTATTGTTTCCAGTATCAGCCCCTTTTCCTTACTTGATAACAGAGAGAGGCACTGAATAAGGCGGTTGTGATATGGCTATAATAAGCACGCCCCAAGCAAAAGGGTTCTGTCCAGTGTTGTCCTTGGATTCAATCTGGAACAGCCAGGGTCCCATGCCACCAAAACGCAAGGGTCCCATGCCACCAAAACCGGCAGAAAACGCCTGCTTTCCCACAAGCCACACCAGCGGACCGCCTTCACGGAGCGGAAGAACAAAGACCTGTGCACAGAGAATCAGACCGATTCTCCTCTCCCTCCAGCCCCTTCTCATCCTGCTTCCCGGCCTCCGACAATCCCAAGCTGGATTCCCGTCACTTGCCACCAGACCACTAAGGCAGGGCCCCCACAGATGACTTCTTTCCCAGATGTTTGGATGCACCAGCCTCTATTTTTCTGCTTATTTTATTGATTCCTTCAACTATTTAACTATTTGTTCTTTTTATTTTGTCCTACACATAGTTTTGCACACTACCTGTTTAGTTTTTTGTTTGTTTTTGTGAGTACCAACGTCACCTAGCACCAAATATATTCCAACCGTACTTTTTCTCTGTCACATCTGTTGATAATGGTAGCCTTTAACAAGAAGCAAAGATTGACTTGGCCTTTATATTTTTCATTTCAAAACGCTGAGAAATAGGTGATACATAACATAGTGGTTCCTCCCTTTCAAACTAGCTATTTCCAATGAGCTAAAAGCTACCGCTCAATCATTTAGAAGATTCAGTTATGTGGAAAAATCCACTCCGTTATTTGGCCAACATGGTCAATATATATTAAAAATGACTACGTGGGTCCTCCCTGATGGTGCAGCGGGTTAAAGCACAGCACTAAGAAGCTTAAGCCACTTCCTCATGAGTTCGATCCCCGCCTGCCCCGGAGGTGACCACATGGCGAGGCAGACCTCTCCTGACCCGCCCGCTGCTCCCCTCAGCAGTGTACTTCGACGATCTGCCTGTTCTGCTCCCAACTCTGTCTCTGGTGAAGCCTCTCACCCTCCGCATCTCTGGCCTGTACCCCAGGCCTGTATGCATAAATAAATGAATCTTTAAAAAATAATATTTCAACTCAGCTTCTAATTTCCTAGAGACCACTGTGCAGGATGATTCTGTGTACTCAGCTTCATCAACTAAATATATGTGCTATGATGCCTTATTTGATGAAGCAAAGTGATAAGAGAACCAGTTTGAGTGATCAACACCTTAAAATCCAAAACCTTTTTATTTTAAATTACAAAGACATCATCTCCAAAGTTTATTTACTGTCAAAGCGAATGCTGCAACTTAGCCAATTCACTCAGGGAATACGGGGATTATATTGTCAGTACCCCTGTCCTCCAGATACTGTTGAGCCTGATGTCAGGAGTGTACAGGACTGAGGAGGAAAGAAGAGCCATGATGGCAGCTGAATTTCTTCAGTGGATAATCTGGTTCTGATAAAAATTTCAAACTGGATTATTTTGCCCCTCAAAAGAGCTAAAGTTCCCCTACATAACCCACAGAGGTTAAAAAAAAGAAAAAGAAAAAGGGCCACATCCCTGTCCCTCAATTCACCACTGCCAGTGTCACTAGAGGGTGACTGGGAAGCAGACAACTGGTTCTTAACACTCAAGGAAGCATGGTTAGCAGTAGGGAGAACACCAGGGAAAAGCAGAACGTGAGGAAGACACATCCTTATTGATGCCGATCACAGACTGAGGAGCAGGGGGTGGGGAGTGGGGGTTTTAGGCACTTGTGCCAGTGTGATCTCTCTCTCTCACACACACACACAAGTGCGTGAGTGTGCACAAGAGGCTTTTGCCAGGTGGTCCTGATGTTTTCCATCAGATGAAATGCTCAAGGGTCTCTCCCAGCACTTCTGCAAAGAGGAATGAGATGAGAAGAAGAGAACCCTTTGTTCTCCTGGACCCAGCAGCCCTTTATTGAATGCTTGTTCCAGACAAGAGTTAAAGATGCTACATCTTTATATTTGTCTCTTGCAAAGTTCTTGGTACAAAATATAGCCTCAGTCATGCTGAACAGTACAAGCTCTGAATCAAGGGTATGGTGACCATGACCACCTAGTTCTGTCCTTTGTCCCTTGTGTGACCTTGATGGTTAACTTAGTTTATAAAGGTTTCAAGCGTTTCTTGTTTAAAATAGAGATATTAACAGTACCCATTAGAATTGTGAGGATTTATGAGATTCTCTGTATGGAAGGGGTTTGGTTCAATGCCTGATGCATTTAAATGTTCAATAAATGCTAGCGATGATTATTTTATTATCATCATAACCATTATTAGTATTATTATCAGGATTAGCATGTTCATTAATCCTTTAAAGGATTCCATTCTTCTTGTAGATATTGAGGCAGGAGGGGTAGTAAAAAAGATGAGATACAAAGAAGAATGGAGAGGAGAAGGGAAGAAGGAGAGGAGGGAGGGAGGAAGGGAGGAGAGAAGAAGAGAAGGAGGGAGGAAGGAAGGAATGTGTGATCTAATTAGGAATGAGAAACCCTTTCCATATGTAACAAGCTTCAGATGACTGGAATAAGCAACATACATAAAGACGTCTCTCGTGTAGTTTTCTACTTTGGGCTACTTGAGGGCATGGGCTATGTGGGTATTAAAGATTGTTTGTCTCTAGTGGGTTCAGCTCCCTGAAAGAATAATAGGACCCAAATGATAAGTTGCTGAAGATGGGAAGAACGTGAAGATCCATCCAGATTCTAGAAATGCTGCAGCGGCCCAAGCACTCCTTTGCAAGGAGGCAGCACACTGAAGTCAGCTGGAGCTGGGGTGGTGTTGAAGGCGGCTCCACTGAGAATGGAGGGGAGATACCTGAGGGTGATGGTCACCAGGGTCAGAGGAAGGAGGAGCATCCAAGAAGGGACCTAGGAAGCCAGCAGATCCCTGGGGAAAGGGGTGGTTCTGACTCCAGCACCAGGCCCACCATGTGCTGCATGACAGTGTCCTTAACAGAGGACCCCACGCTCAGCCGGCCGTACCACCTAGATTTGTGAAAGAGCCCTCTGAGATGTTCTCACAAAATCGCCTACGGCACGTTTCTCTGAACATTGCCATCATTAAGCGACCCATGATTGAGAAGAAGTCACTCCGTTGGGAATTCTTCAACCAAGAAGGAATGTAGGAAAGCCCCAAGTCCTGAGTGTGAAGTGAGCTTCTCCATGCATGACACCACATTTTATCTCAGCCTGCAAAGCTCCAGAAGGGGTTTCCTGCACTAGGAATCCCCAGCTCTGAACGAGGGATCTGCATCTTGTGCCATCTTCCAGTCTCTTTCCCCAAATGCTCCTGTCCCTCGGACAAGGCACACTTCTTTTCCTTAGAGCCTCAGAACTTCCCTTTTATCCCCAGAAGTCACTGCACATTTCCACATGTGGATTTGTCTCATCTCAGCTCCAATGTCATCTTCTTACAGACGCCACCCCCTAGAGAGCTGCTTTCTGATGTACTTTGATATTTATTCCCTTCGGGGCACATATCACAATACAAAAATCACCTGTTGTAGGTATTGCTTTCTGGTATATCACCTGTTTCTCTCCTATGGATGCCTGGGCCATGCCAGAGCATCATCATGGTACACTGCCACAGTCCAGCATCCAGCCCAGACATGGCAGTAAACAGGGGCTCCAGAAATGCCTGGTATTGGGTAGATGGAAACTCTTTTTTAAAAAAATATATATTCATTAAATCATCCTTCCTTTTTGTACAATGTATGGCTCCCGTGTGAAATCCCCACCACCAATTCACGCGTGCACATCACCTTCGTCGCTTGTACTCTTTCCACCTGTCCTAATCCTAATCCTTCTCCCGCCTCCTGCCCTACAGAATGTCTCTCATCTATAGTTGCCTGATGGTTTTGATGGAACTCTTAGGAGAGAGCTGACATTCAGCTTTCAAGGTGCATTCAATCACCTCGCCAGGATCCCTCCCAAACGGGGTTAACTGGAATCAGACAGGTAAGCAAACCCCTCTATTGAAATCGCCAATGACAGTCTTAGTTTAGAGACATGTTACAACTGAAAAGAGCTAACTGTTGGGAAAAGAAGCCGAGGATATTCACGATAATGTGGCTCCTGGACTAAAGCCTGAGTCCATGGGAGAAATGAAGGGGTTGGAATGCAGCTAGAGGAGAAAGAATTCAGCTTCTTTTTTATCACTAGTGAAGAAAAGAGACACACACTTCGCCATGTCACCACTGCTGTTTTGCAGAATTTCAAGAATGGAAAAACATTGCCCTCTGCCTTGTGGGTAAAGTGCAGGACGGAAGATGGACACTTTTCTTGCATGTAGACTGTAACTTGGGATGTCTTTTAAAAATAAGTTTAGAAAAAAAACTGATGTTGTTTGATGTCACACCAAATTCCTTTTTCTACCAGATACTCACAAAAGAACCCGCTAAAGCTCCATTTTAATGCTTGACATACCAGTTTGCAAACCCACCTCCATTCTATTTTGATGAAAAGAAAAAAAAAAAAAAAAAGAAACAAAACTAACAATCTTCCTGAGAATTCAGTACTTGACAAATACGGTTTCTAATCACACAGATGAGCTTAGACATGGAAAACATGTGGAGTGAATAATATATGTCTTCGACAAGGCAAAATATGTGAAAAACTTATCTCTGTACTTTTGTTTTTGCTATGCAGTTTACACAAATCACTGCCTAAGCATTAATATTTATAATCTGAAGCATTTTCTTCCTGCCATGCCCATCAAACTGTCACATAATCAGGGTAGTCGGTATATCACAGAGCACAGGGGAGAGCCGCTCGCTGGCCTCAGTTCCTGTAAATATTTTCCTTTTGTGCTGGATTAAGATTATCCCCCAGGTAGGGGTCCTTGCGGAAGTGATGTGTGCCAACATATTTTATCACTAAAAAAAGCACAGAGACACTTCGAGTTTCCACAAAGTTGGTGTTTATGTTCTGCATGGAAGAGACCTCCCTGACCTCGCCCCTGAAGTTTTTGAAGTTTATTCATCTTGAATTTATTTTTAAGTTAAAGAGGGATGTTTTCCACCGAGAGATATTTTTTTCTTGGCCGGAAACACAAATCCCAAATTCAGTCCCGGCTTATGGTTGCTTGAAAGCTTCCCTGCTGTCCCTCTGACTTCCTAAAGGAGATGCTTGCTGCTGCTCAGCCCTGGCTCCAACAGCAGGATGACCCTGCAACTTCTGCAAATGTGCTAAAATTCTTTTTTTTTTTAAAAAAAATATAATAGTTTATTTTTACATCATTTTGTATTTTTTTTTCATCTCAATTGTAATCCCTGTGGGCTTCCCATCACCGAGTCACCCATGTGCCATCACCATAGTCCCGTGCACTTCCCTCCCCCATTTTTGATCCCACTCCCCACTCCACCCCCACAAAATGTCTCTGGTATATGGCTGTTCATTATTCTTATTATTTTCTCTCCTGGTCCATTATACTCCTGCTATGAGTGAAACCATCCGGTATTTTCCTTTCTCTTGCTGGCTTATCTCACGAAGCATGATCTTTTCCAGCTCCATCCAAGTTGCTGCAAAAGTGTTTCCTGTTTTTTGGTTGCTGAGTAATGTTCCATTGTATATATATACCAAATGTGGTAAAATTCTTTTGGTGTTAGAAATCCCGCCTGTCTCCAATCTCTTCCTTTACCTGCTACAGCTACATATCCACCAAGCCACCTTTTTGCCCATGAGGGTCGGTGTATGAAATCGGCCCCCTACAGCCCAGGTGTGGAACATTCTTCTATGTTCGCACAACTACCACATGCAAAATCACCCAGGGATGCAGGTCTGAGAACACGTCCCGTCCCAGTTGGTAGGCATGGTGTGACCACTTACTCTCAGGGCGCCCCTGCTGTTTGAGAGGAGTATGGCTGGTCAAGCATGAGGGTTTAGTATCAGGCTGACCTGTCCCTGCAGTTTTCTTTTGCTATTTAGCATGCACCTGACTTTGGTGATTTCAAATTTTACTAAAAGTGTTGTATGATCATGGGGAGTGAGTATAGCAAAAGTTCTGGTCTAGGAAAAAAAGGAAATAAGACACTGGTTCTTGTGCTTTCTTGCATTATGTAACTGTGCATAAGTAACTTCTTTTTTCTTTTTTTTTTTTAAGATTTATTCATTTATGCATACAGAACTGGGGTACAGGCCAGAGGTGCAGGGGCAGTGAGAGGATTCCTCAGAGACAGAGTGGGGAGCAGAACAGGCCGACTGATGAAGTACACTGCTGAGGGGAGCAGCAGGCGAGACATGTGTGTGTGTGTCACCTCTGGGGCGGGGATCAAACTTGTGCTATAGTGGCTGTGGAAAGCTTCATAGTGCTGAGACTTTAATCCCTGCACCACCAGGGAGACCCAGTAACTTAATTTTTCTAAGCCTCAATAACCTTATTTGTAAAATGGGGGTGAAAACACATACCTACTACACAGATTTTTGTGAGGAGTTTATGTCATCAACCAGCAATTGCTGCAATACAGGCTAGCAAAATTGAATGGCTTGAGACAACAAAAAATTAATATTATTGCTTATGAATCTGTGGTAGCTGGATAGTTCTGACTTAACTGGACTCACATCTGCATGTCTAATCAGGTACAAGTTGTGCAGGAAGCTTGCTGGTCTTGGCTGTGTCCTTTCATATATTTGGGAACTGGATATGTCAATGTTAGTCTAGAATGATCTTGGCTGGAATAACTGTGTTCTCTTATTCTCTAGCAGGCTAGCCTGGCATGTGTGTGTGTGTGTGTGTGTGCGTGCGTGAGAGACAGACAGAGACAGACAGAGAGAGAGAGAGAGAGAGGAGCTAGAACAGGGACGAGAGAGATATTTAAAGGCTATTGAGGTTTATACTCAGATCTAGCATAATGGCGTTGCTGCCCCAAACCAATCCCAGAGTCACAGAGCAGGATGGAACATGGGGAGAGAGGCCAATAATCGGGTTCAACTGGATGACTGGTCTAGTACAAAGTACAAAGCACTCAGCATGAAGGAGGTCACACAGAAACCGTTTAACACAAGCCAGCTCCTGTGACAAACTGAGTACTCCCGAGGAGCATCCTGTTCGGACACCACCGCCAGCCCTGACACCGCCCTGACGCTCTGCAGGAGTGGCACGTCAGCCCTGGTGTCCTGGCCCCGCGAGGTGGCATCTTCTGTGCTTTGCAGATGTCTTTGTTATGGATGTTTACAAGGGCAAGGATGCCCTTTCTGCAGCGTCAGGGTTTCCCTCTGACTGTTCCTGCTCCCTGGTGAGACCTTCCTCCAGTGACCCTAAGGGGAGCCCTGCACCCTCCCACGTGGCTTCCAGCACCTTCCTCCTTGGATTTGGGACTTACGCGGATGCACTGTCTGGTGACTCTACTGCTTCCTTGATGGCAGGGGCAGTTTAGAAAACATACTGTATTTCCTTCTGCACATAAAAACCCAACAAATCCAGGGAGTTGGGGTGGGAAAGAAAGAGTGGGGAGAAACAAAATTGCATTTTACATCCCGGCTTAAGGAATACTGGCCGATCTAGTAACACATTAAATATTTTTGTAGCAGTAACTCCATGGTTTATTTGCAGAGCTAGAAAGACATAATTAAATTCCATACTTTATTTTCCCTTAGTTTGGCCTACTGATTATGTTTAAAATTTTACCATTATAGAACTTTGTTCCTTATGTTTAAGGCATTATTACTCCTTAAAATGGCTCATCTATAAATTACTTTTATGGTAATTGATGCAGAGTTTCAGAGGAGGTGTTTACATATACTAATTTATGCTTAATAACTCTTATGCAGATGTCATCGCTTGTCTTAATCTTGCTGGTTTCCTCAGTCTTAACCCTGAGTTCACCAGATAGCTATAGGACTTGGCAACTGTTTACATTCCCCAGAAGTCATTACTTTAGTGTTCAAAGTCCAGAAAGTACCTTGCACTTTACTTAATATTCCTGTGGAGCGGGGGATGCAAAATTGCTTTGAACTCTTCATGGAGGAGAGGTTTTGGAAACTTTCCTCTCTGTGTCCCGTCTACTGCCTGTGGCTTTCTGCTTCTCTTCTCTCAGCTGCCAGCCTGGCCCTAACTCCACTCTCTGTTCTGTACCTTTCTCTGCTCTACTTTCTTTCAGAGTCAAAATTAAACCAACACCCACCAGAGGATAGGAGTTGAGATGAGGTACAGGTGAGATACGACTTTCTTGGCATCCTGAGGGCCAGATCCCCATACTTTGCAAACCACTAATTTCCAGGCTGTCAGAGAGCCTTATATTAGGCCTTCTGGTTTCTGGGGGGGTGTCATGCTGGTGCTAATTCAAGGGGTTTATTTTTTTAATATTTATGTAAGATTTACTTTACTCTCTCAATATCTCTAGAGGAAAGGTAGCAGATAAATAACAAGCATCATTATTAACTATTATTATGTTGATGTGTAAAGCATAACTATTATCCCTGACAGTTTAGTCTGTGGTATGAGATGACTTTTAAATATTTCAGGCCAGCTTGCAATACCTGTGATTTTTGCTCCTGCTTTTAAAGTTTTAATATTTGGAACCTTAGTGAAGCAGGCTAAACGTTCGATGGAGACTGAGCCCGGAACCTGCATGGGCTTGCACAGATCAAGTTTTAAATTTCTCTACCCAGCCACTGAGTAGAGAGGGCCTGTTCGATGGCAAACTATGCAGACAAAGTGGATTGTTTCAGACGACCTTGTTCTCACAGTGACCACCAGCATGAAATAGCTGCTGGAAAAAAAAAAAAAACAATTATGAACTTAGGTTGAGTAATAAAATCAATGGAGAAGGGAAGAGCTGGGTGAACCATCTTCTTCTATAAAAAGACTACAGCTGAGGCTGAAGGCCACACTAGATATTGCATCTGAGCGGGGCATCGAGAGAGCACGGCATTCCCTCAGGAGAGAGGAAGCCATTAGGACATCCATCCAGGAGGAGAGCTCTGAGCGGGGCGAGGATGGCAGAAAAATGCTTCCAGTTATGTGCAGGGGAGACACATGAAAAAGATGTTAGACTACTCTTCTCTTGCAAAAGGCAGAGGAGAAAGAAGGTGAAGGTTGTTTTACAGTAAGCTTTGGCAGCCTCCTTAAAATATTGGAATCACTGTGTGCACTGAACAGCAAACCAGGCATTATTGATCAGGGCTACACACTGGCTAGGTGGCCAATGAGATTTGTGAACTGGGTCAGACCATAGATGATTCTTTCAACTCTGAGATGCCAAGGTCCTTGGTAGGGGAGATCTGGAGAGTGTCAAATCAGACCAAGAGCTCAGGTGATGATGAGAGCTGGTAGTGAGATAACACAAGAGGGAGGAGACACAGAATGTGTTTTCCTGAAAGACGTAGCATGTGAGGAAAGTTCATGAGAAGTCCAAACTTTATGGAGGAGGCTGTGGAAAGTAAGTCTTGTGGTATAGCAGGAAGCTAGGATATGGAGGGCACCCTTAGAATGTATTTGTGACTCTACAGGAGATAGAGAGTCTGGAAAGCTTTTTGGTTAGCAGTTAGGTGAGGCTAACTGCTAAAAAAAAAAAAAAAAAAAAGTTCCTTTTTTTTTAAGGAACGTCACCTAAATTGCAGAATGAGTGGAAACAAAAAGTATTAACAGAAAGGGTGAGAACATGTTAAATGAATGAAAGCATGGCTAAGGCTCACATCTCCATCCCACCAGCAGAGGTGGCCAGATTGTTTACAGTATACTGTGAGAGCTTGTTCATCTGTCTCTCTCACCGTGAGCTGGAGTGACATCCTTCAGGCCAGTTGTTCAGGCTTTCAAAAACATTCATTTGCAGTCAGAATGTTAGCACAGCCTCTATTCTACTTATCCTACTTACTACTGTATTTATCCTTTAGTAGATACTGAATACACCAGTTGTGAGTAAGATGAGTTTATGTATATGTTCCTGCTGACCCCCAAATAAACAATTTTAGAGTTAGGAGCATACACCATATGAGCAGACTTGCTTGGTGGTTCTGTTGTGATGATGGACTTACCCTCCCTCTTTAACACAGGTATTTATGTCTTCCTAAATAATATGATCCCTCACTCCAGAAAGGGTATAAGGGGTTTTGTTTTACAACAAAGTGATGCTTACATTGGAACAGAAATAGAAATCAGTAACCTATGAGGATGCCAACTCCCGACCCGCTTTGAAAGGTTGCTCCTCAGCTACGAAACAACGGTAGGCCAAAGCCAGGGTTGTTTGTTTAGGTCAAGACATGAATTTTCCATTGCAGGAAATCATAGCCAGAAAAGTGGAACTGCAGTCAAATGGGCACTGGGGATTTGTGTAGCAGGTGTATGGCTAGAAAGGGAAATTTTCAAGGCAGGTGAGGGGGATGGTGAAGTTCCTTGTTTCACTGATGAAAATGGAAACATGTTTTCTGCAAGACTCTGGAGATTCCCTGATCCCCTCTCCAGAGGCATCTTCAATTTCAGGGACTCCCTGGGTGACTAAGACTGTCCATTTTCTTGGCCACATTCACCAGTGGCCTTTGTTGACTTGTGGTCTAGAGAAGTACTTCTGAAGTTTAGTTGCTATTTATCAGACACCCCATTACAAAGCTGGATCATGCACTAAGCTTTCTTTAGATTCAACTTCACATCCAACGTTGCATCTATATGAATCCCTGTGCCATCTCTCAGATGACCCTTGATGGGGAGACATCACTGTAGAAGGAGCAAGGATTTCAGCCAGATAGTCCTCAGTTTAAGCTACAAATTAAGCACTGAGCCATCATCGGTATTTTTTTCCCTCTCTGTGATTCTCAATCAACTCATCTATGAGATGTCAACCCCCACCCCCTTTGAAAGGTGGCTTCTTAGCTACGTAGCAACAGAATATGGAGGCATAAATTTAATATATAAAGTATATAAGAGCGCTAGGACAGGAACTGATTTTTAGTCTGGTCCCAATGTTTATTTAGCATTTGTGATTAACCATCTTCATACTGTGTGTGTGGGGGGGTGGGTACAAACACATGCACATTTTCAAATAACATACTCACTTTTTACTCTTTTCACAAATGACACCTTATGACTTGATTGGCTTACCAGAGCTCACCCAAGCACTTACAGGCAAAATGAGATCAAAGAGGTCGTGTTTAGTGATTCACAGGTCTGTGATTTTCCTACCCTACATTTTTGTCTCTAGAGCTGAGTGACTGCAAAGACCATCAGAATGCAGATGTTGGCTATTTACATTTTTCTACTAAGAGAGCTACATTCACAGAACTTTTCCTCAAGAGTCTAAAACAAGTCACCATAAACCTCATCCTACATGAAGGGAATTCTAACAAAGAGTCCAAGTTCTGGGATGATACCTCATACAGCTTTCTTGAGGAAACTGCTCTATTTAATCACTTATAAATTACCTTTGAATCATAAAGATAGCAACCAGACAGCCTCGGTACCTACAAATGAGCAGATGTTTGGGTCCAGATGGGTTCTTGTCCATTGAGAGGCATCACCATGGAGAGAGAAGGGCTAGGTCAATCTAGGTTAGAATGTATGCTTTGGAACCTGAGTGAGTTGCGTGACTCGGGCAAACTTACTCAACTGACTTGAGCCTCAGTGATCTCATCAGCAAAGTGGGGTCATAGTGCCTAGTGGAAAATGTGGAGGCATCAAGAAGAAATGGCTCTGCTATGTCAGGCTACCCATCAATAGCATGTAAAAATAAATTCATTTTACTATGCTCCTGCCTTTGAACTATGTTGCTACAAACATTAGTGCCCCTTCCTGCTGCTGCGAAGACAGCAGTTAGAGGGCATCCAATCCAGGGGATAGACTGAAAGCAAACCACCAGTGACAAGCCTGAGCCACACACTAGCTCTCGCATTTCTGGTGTCACGGCCCAGCCAGGGATTGACTGGTAACTTGGGTGACGAATGTCCCATTGCATTCCTCATTTTTCAAATCAAGAGGCAAGGCACAAACAAGGCAATTGATTAACAAACTAAGAGAAGCGGGAGTCATGGTCTGGGAACCCTAAAAGGATTGGGGGGAGGGGAGGGCACTATGGCAGCTGCCAGCCGGGTCAGCCCAGCAGTAGGACACCCCCACCTGTGAGCACCTCCTGGTTGGCTCAGTGATAGGGGTGGCTATTTTTCTGGGGTGGCTGTTTTTCTGCACCACTGAAATCACACCAGGTTTTGACAAATCCCTTTATATCCCCTACTAAAAGTGGATTCATAAACATCCCCCCTTTTGAAGGGAATTTTCAAGATAATTCTTTTTTGTGATCCTACATCAAAGCAAGGATGACATTCCCCTTGTTCTTATGTGAACTGTTATTAGCCTACAAACTAAAATCTGTGGAGGGTCTTAGTGGGTAAATTAACATTTCATTTTTAGAAGGCAAAAAATGACAGCTTTGGCGGTCATAGAAGTTCACTGCCTGGAAGGTAAATGCAGCTTGTATCTCTTTTATTGCGGGACCTGCCAGGGCTGCACAAAAATGATTTTAAGTTAATACGGGGGGAATCAGAAAGACTTGGCCTTCCTCTAATGGAGTGGGGCACTCAAATTGCAACAGCGATTCTTCTGTTTGAAATTCTGCCTGTCTCATAAAGGAAACATAAAACATCTGGACATGAGCAGATAAAAAATGGGTATTAACATCTTGGGGTATCACATATGAGGATATTATATGCATTGTATTATGTATTATGATGATATGATCTATATTCTACATAATTATATTCCCTAGATATCATACCCTTACACATGAGGGTATCATCATTCTCTTAGCTGTAGGACCTGATGTGAATAGCTTTACCTTGGCCTTGAGTTCTCTTTCTATGCAGTAAGGCTGTAGCTAGTGTTCTAATGTCTGGGGAGTCACGTGGAGCATGGTAGCTGCCAGTTTCCCCTGCTAGTGAGGATGTGTCATGGATTAAATTATGTCTCTTCACCCCAAATCTCTATGTTGAAGTCATAACCCCCAGCACCACGCCCTTATTAGCATCTCAGATCTTTACAGAGGGGACCCACTTAAAATGGGGTGGTTAGGGCAGGCTCTCATGCAATTTGACTGTGTCCTTCTAAAAAGAGGAGGTTTGGATGGAGACCCAGATGGACACCCAGAGAGAGGGGGATATTGTGAAGACACAGGGAACACACTGACCTTGAAGATGGCCACTGACAAGCCAAAAAGAAAGGCCTGCAACATGTCTGTCCTTCAGCCCTCAGAGAGAACCACTCTGCTGGCACCTTGATTTCGGATGAGCCTCCAGAACTGTGAGGCAACAGCCTTCTGTAGTTTAAGCTTACCAGTTTGCAAGACTTTGCTACGGCTGTGTGAGCAAATAATATGGAAGGGCTGATGGATTCTAGATCTCCTGCTGGGAAAGGTGACTCTGAGGCATGAGACCCCAAGTTCAGCAGGACTCTCTATCCCCAATCACAGTCCTCTACAGGAATGATTGGCCCATCCAACTACTTAAGTTAGTATTTAATTATCTCAGTAACACAGTTGTCATGACAACTGGATATAAAGTTAAGTTCCAGAATTTGAATCTAAACATGCTAAATTCTCTATGGGATATTTTCTTCGAGAATAAATCAGGTAAAGCACATGCGTACACACACAACCCGATCTCTTGAAACATGAGAAAAGGGCTTATGTCCTTTGATTCATGCCTAAGTGTTGGGACATATGAGGTCGGCTTTGCATTAACCATCTATTCACTCGCCTGATGTTCATCTACACAATTGGCATTTACTGAGCAGTTACTACATGGCAGGCACCCAAGGAGAATTCTTGGCAGGCGGCTTCTATGAGAGAAAGCATGAGATGGTTTGAATGTGGGCACAGAGGACTGGTGCACTGCCCGGCAGGTGAGGGGGTCTGGCTCTCGAGAAGGAGGAAGTGTCTTGCCCTTGTATCACTTCTCTCCTATGATGCAATACCACTCCAGGCACCTTGCAGATGCTTAATGAACAAATAAATGAAGCAACAGCAGAACATTCAGAAGAGCCCTGGAACTGGATGGGAGTCGTGAAGACACTGACATGTTGAGCCATACCTGTGATGCTAATGTTGGGGAGGAGACACCTGGATCACAGGTGCCCATCTGGTATTAGGCATTTTGGATAAAATTCACAAAGGTGGTCATCGCAGATGTCCTAGAGAGTAAGTGCTTTAACATCACTTTTACCTGAATTGGACGTGCAGCCAGGGAGCTGACCCACATGGCACAGCAGACTTCTCCTGTCTCGTCTGCTGCTCCCCTTAGCAGTGTCAATCTACCTTTCCTACTCCCCACTCTGTCTCTGGTGAATCCTCTCACCCCTGCCCCTGGACCTCTGGTCTGCACCCCATTTTTTCTATACAAAAATAAATATAATTAAAAAAAAAAAGTAATGGGCCCTCCTTGGTGGCGCAGCGGGTTAAAGCACAGCACTAAGAAGCTAAAGCCACTTCTGCATGAGTTCGATCCCCGCCTGCCCTGGAGGTGACCACATGGCGAGGCAGACCTCTCCTGACCCGCCCGCTGCTCCCCTCAGCAGTGTACTTCGTCGATCTGCCTGTTCTGCTCCCCGCTCTGTCTCTGGTGAAGCCTCTCACCACCCCTGAGCCTCTGGCCTGTACCCCAGTTCTGTATGCAGAAATAATAAATAAATCTTAAAAAAAGGTAAATAAAGTAAAATTCACAAAAATGACCTAAGCCAAATACATTATTTGCCATAGTGAGTCTTATTTCCATTTATGAATGAATAAAATGACACATTTGGATACTGGGTAAGTTGCCTGTGGTTTTACAAAAAGCGGGGAAGCTGCAGTCCTGGCCCAAGGTCACCTCCCTCAGACTGTTGTCCACCTCCTGTCTTCTGGGGTCCATAGCCTCGGGCCCTTTCTGGTTTTCTGATGAGAAAATGACTAGAGGAGTCATGAGATTATGTCCAAATTTATGGCTGACTCACTTATATTCTCTTAAATGATTTTATTTTCATAACAACAGCTCAATGGAGCAACTTGAAGAATGTGGACATGTGTTTTGTCTTCACCACTCTCAGGAAATTCTTGAGTGAGTTTCACTCAGTCTTACTCCCTAAAAGCAAATTAAGCATCCTGCAGGAGATCCAGGAGATGCTGCAGTATCTCCTATGAGGGGTATCATTTGGCTTCAATGATGCCCCCACTTGGCAGGCTTTTGATAATGATTCCAAAAACTGCAAAGAAGGGTCACTGGTTTGGATTTGCATGGCTGATAAAGGTACTGCTTCATGTTAGTCAACCAGCAGCCTTGAACTTCAGATGGGAGTTAATTGGGGTTAATGGTTAAATGAAAGATGACGAGGCTGCTTCTGTTCGGTTCTGCAAGTCACAGCTGGAAAGATGCCTTCCCATCTTCCCTCCAGATTCGGGGAACTTCTCTTATGGAGTAGCTGCATGGAGAGTCAGGCCGAACAAACAGAGATGGGATGACAGAGTCCTTTACTAAAACAACCAAAGAGAGCAATACAACGTGACCTTCCTCCCGAATGATCACTTTTTATGAGCTTTTTGGGAACAAAGGAAGTTGCACTGCAAGTTGGGCATGTGTGCTCTCCTGAAATGAGAAGCACACATCTGGAAAGGGCTGACTCATTTTTTTTTAAGATTTATTTATTTATGCATATACAACGGGGTACAGGCCAGAGGTGCAGGGGCAGTAAGAGTATTCACCAGAGACAGAGTGAGGAACAGAACAGGCAGATCTACTGAAATACACTGCTGAGGGGAGCAGTGGGTGAGACAGGAGAGGTCTGCTGCGCCATGTGGGTCACTTCTGGGGCTGAGGATTGAACCTGCACTGAAACAGCTGCGGCCAGCTTACAATGTTGTGTCCTAACCCATTGCGCCACCAGAGAGAGTCCAGGACTGACACATTTCTAATGTGCCATATAAACATTCCCATGGACAACTCTCCATGCATCATAAACTTAGTCTGTTGCCATGATTTTTTTTTTTTTGCATTATTCCTATACTTGTTGGGTATCACTGATCTGCTGAGCCTAACATTGTGCTGGACAACAGACATGGTGGCTGATGTTTAACAAGACAACGGAGCTTCTAGGAGGGTTTAAAATCTAATAAAACCTAAAAGTACAATTACAGGAGAGCAATCACATTAGGGAATATGGGAACAAAGAAGCAAATTCAAGCAATTCAAAGTGGGGAGCAGAACAGACAGATTGGCTGAAATACACTACTGAGGGCAGCAGCAGGCGAGACAGAAGAGGTCTGTTGCGCCATGTGCATCAGCTCCCTGGCCGGGGATCAAACCCGTGCTGCAGTGACTGGAGACAGCTTCATAGTGCTGAGCTTTAACATGTGCCACTAGGGTGCACCCCTACTAGTTTTTGATGATATGGGAGTGGCCACTACAGAGCAGTGATTGCAAGTCAAATAATATACAGGAATTCTAGTCTAGGAACGAAAGAATAGATTTACTCTCTATCTTTAGCTATTTGAGATTTATAGGGAAATATCTATTTGATTGAAGTAATACAATGGAAAAACTAGAGTTGCACTAAAAATATTCTATGGTCAATCGGTCAATCGTACATTTCCTAATAGGACAAATCAGATGGGGAAACAGCTACAAGTGTCCTTATTCCGAACTTGGATTTTTGGATGGGTACATTGTGGCATGCGGGACAAATTCAGCCTGCCCATCTGTTTTTGAAGCTGTGAGCTAGAACAGTTTTTATATTTTTAAATTTTTAAAAAATAAAAAAAGACTAAGATTTTGTGTTATGTGACAAGCATGTAAAATTCATTTCTATATGCACAAATAAAGTTTTACTGGAACGTACACACCCCATTCCCTTTATGTGTCGTCTGTGGATGTATTTTGCGACAGCAGCATTGTTGAGAAGCCTAAAATGTTTACTATCTGGACCTTTCCATAGCAGAAAGAGGCTCGTTGGCTGGTCGACACTCACAGTGAGTGTGAGTGAGTGGTGTGACCGATGCCAACATTCACTTTGGTGACCTCCCAGAGAGGTTCTGCTTCCCGAATCAGTGGTTCCTTGCAAATTAATCTGTAACTACATAGGGGAATTTCATTTCCTACTTTTGAAAATGAGTGCCCTGCAGATGATGATTGATTACGCCTTTGATGAGGAAGTAAGGGGACAGGCCGCTTAGTAGGAAATGCGGAGCTATTTTAGGGCAAGGCGGCCTGGCTGAAACAACGGTGGCTTCAGTTCCGGCAGCTTTTGCTTTTGTGCTGCAAACCAGGCAGCTCACCTCCTCCCTCTGGACCTCAGACCCCTTATTTATGGAGCCACAGGGTCTTATGAACCTACCAGGAGTAAAAGTCTGTAAGCACACATTGTTCTTTGTGCTTGGGGCTGCCTTCTGCTAGCAGGTATGCATTTTATAGGCAAAACACTCATTGACTACTAGACACATTTGATTATTTACACATGTGTGGCGTTAACAAGCAAAGCATGAGAATGAAACACAGGCTGGAATTTCAAATCTGCCCAGAGCACGGGGACAACTTTGCATGTCATCCTGTAGCTCTGGATGCATTTTGTCTTTCCATGTGGAGATGAGAAGAGAAAGAAAGAGACTTAGAATGTTCTAAGTGAACTACAGAAAGGACCTTTGAAAGGGTGGGCAAAGTTGCGACCTCTGCTCAGAACAGCCTTGCCTTCTCCCACCCAATGTCAACTCTCTTTGCTTTAAAAGCAGGAGTCTTTCCCCTGCTTTGGGCCACAATTTCCTAATGGAATACGGGCAGTGGTTAGCCAGAGCAGAAGGCATGCGGCCAAAGTGACCATTGGGCACACGCATGTGACTGACTCGAGCCCCTGTGGGGCCCTCACTGTCCTCCTCGTTAAGCTGGTGGGGAAGCGAGGAAGGTGTTTGCAAAAGATCAGTGCTCAAGTGATGTTCCAGTTGTTAAATCATAATACAGAGTGATTTAGCTGGAATGAAGTAATTACAAGGGGAGAGATGAAAAGTCAAATGATATAAAAACAGGACCTTTTGAAGTGTCCAACTGCTGCCTTCCTCTCTGATGTGCATGCAGTTCTCAGTTCTGAGGTGTCCTAACACAAAAAGCTCTGCTATTTTAAGGGCAGAGATTAGTGTTATTTTGGCTCAGGTCCTTACCCACAAATTTGGGCAACGAGGCTGCACTTCGAGAGCCTTAAGGATCATTTAAAGAAGCAGTAATTGCTCTAAATCAATAGATCTCATAATTAATATTTTGATCTGAAATCTACAATTTAATCTCCCTGCCCTCTGGCCCTTATTTTAATGAAGCACACGGTGTGTTTGTTCAAATGGTGGCTCTCTCATGCATGAGCTCTGCCATCTTGAACAAATTGCTTAAAGTTTTTGATCCTTGGTTTCTGAATCTTTAACGAGAGGATAATAATAGAACATAGCTCAGATGCCTTTTGTTATCTTAAATATAGGTGAAAAGCACTTACCCTAGTGCCTGGCATGTAGTAAACGCTTAACATGTACTAGCTGTTACTCTAAATATTTAAGGAAAATTCTCCTTATCCTTTGGGCTTAGTTGTTAACCCACCTGGGAATCTGTGTTTGGCCCTTCTGGCTTACTGAGGAATAAAATGCTGTTAACCCCTTTTCATTTTCCTTTTTCCTACCAGTTTGTAGTTTTCATAATTATCTAGTGACTTTCCTCTCTTATAAACAATGCGTCTCTTGAATTGAAAATGTGTCTAACTGACTTCTCTATCTCTGGTTTTCTTCTCAGATTCAGATGCATAGCTCTGATCAAAAGAATTGTGAAAGGTTAAATCAGTGAAAGCAGTATGTATACTTAAGCGACAAAAAATGTGGAACTTACATGTGTTTGGAAAAACTGAGAATAATAATGAAAGAAAAAAATTTAAAAAAAATCAAAATTGGCCCTCCATGGTGGTGCAGAGGGTTAAAGCACTGCACTGAGAAGCTAAAGCCACTTCCGCATGAGTTCGATCCCCGCCTGCCCCGGAGGTGACCACATGGCGTGGCAGACCTCTCCTGACCCGCCCGCTGCTCCCCTCAGCAGTGTACTTCGTCCATCTGCCTGTTCTGTTCCCCACTCTGTCTCTGGTGAAGCCTCTCACCGCCCCTGAGCCTCTGGCCTGTACCCCAGTTCTGTATGTACAAATAAATAAATCTTTAAAAAAAAAAAAATCAAAATCTCTACAAGGCATCTGTATGCCCCTCTCCCTTTCAACCTGCCAGCCTCTTTTCAAACACTTCCCCTTCCATCTGTCCTGTACTCCCACTCACAGTGGAAATCTTTGAGAACGTCTGGCCACAGGACCTTTGCACAGGTCTGAACTTTCATAACGCACTCGTCACTCTGATCATAGTGAAGGTGTTACTTTCTTGAGGACGTCTTATATAGGATAACCTCAGTGTAGGTAATGTCTGTTCCATGTACTCTTAGAACATTCCATCGTTTTGTAAATTTAATCTCAATGTTACTTCATTTGTATTGCGATTATTTAATTAATAGCTATCATCTCTCAGTAATTACCCATAAGCCCTTTTTGTTCTCTTTCTTGCATCCTCAGAGCCATGGACCACTATCTACACAGCAGAGGCTCAATAAATATCTGTAGTTTTCTGGTTAAGAATTAGAATTCTCTCTAGGTTCAGCCAATGACAGGCTTTTGGATGCATCCATCAAGAAGTAAAACTTCACAGACCTCGTCGTTTAAGGCTTACGAGGTTGAGTTGCACCATTCCTGCACACTGGGCAATAGAAGTGTAACGAAGGTCAAGGTAGACTCAATACACCGGGAGGGAGAAGTCCAGGGTAATGGAAGAATGCTTTCAGAGCTGCCCTCTGACTTTCACTTGACCTCTTACTGCTTTCTTTTTTCTTACCCCTCCCTTCCCTCTCCTCTCCTTTCCTTCTTGCCTTACTGCCCACCTCTGACTCCCTCTCTCCTCCTCCTTCTTTCCTATCCTTTCCTTCCTCTCCCTCTCTCTCTTCTTTCCTCTCCCTCTCTCATTGAATGGTCACATTGTTTGCTGGCTCTCTGGACATGCCTTGATCCAAAGCATAATGGTTAACTCCATCTGTGTCTTTTCTGGTCATAACCCTGGTTCTCCCACCTGTGATTTTATTTGATCCTCCATACCCACACTGCTAGAATCTGCTACCTAATTTTAAGGATTTCCAGCCCGGTGAACCTCAAGTCATGGAATCTTCCTATGGACACCACTGGCAGTCACAAAGTAAGAACCATGATTGACAAAAGCTTGATGGCAGATTTGGATGAGGAACCACATTTTGGGATAAGACTATGGCGAGGGTGGGGGAAGGGGAGGGGAAGCAAGATGTGTCCTCTGTCTTTTCCAGTTTACTGAGGCAGCGATCACCATCTCAGGACCCTCTGATGACCATCTTTTGACTCTAGATACATAAACCCGAAGCTATTTACAAACATCTGTCTTGTTTGTGCAGCCTTCTCTGTTTCCACCAGGATCATTTGGTTCTGATGCCTGCAGCTCAGGATACTCCTTACTCCTACCCCCAGCCTACCCACCCCCTCCCCATCACCCATGACTTAATATGTCTCAATTTGCATTTGTCCCCTTCGTTTTGGTTGCAATATATCCATTTTAAAAGAACTGGGCGATGTTCCCAGATTTCTCGAAAGTCCATAACTTAACTAATTCCATGAAAAATGCTGGAAGTCCCCCTCAGTCATTCTCTACTCTTCCTTATCCTCACGTTCACATTCAATCTTTTCTTGCATTTGACTTATCCTTAGAAAGTTCTCAATACCCTTCAAGGACCTTAGCTTGCTCCATCCTAGTCTATAGCTATAGCTCAAACTCTCACTTGATTCATTGTAAAGACAGGCTGAACTACCGTTCCCAGCCTCATTCTCCCAACCTACTACCAGGTGGCTAATGGAATCATCTTAAAGTAAAAAATACTGTACTTATTAGCCTGAAATTTAAGATTCTTGGTGATAGCTATCTTTGGTGTCTCCAGCCTTAACTGCTTCTACCCATCATCATGAAGTAGGTACTCCAGGCACACAAAACTTTCCAGCAATACCTTCCACCACATGAGACCTTTGAAAGCACTGCTCCTCTCTCCTGAGACAGCTCCAGCTGCCTTTCTTCCCCCACAAATCCCCTTTCACTCACCACACAGTAATAAGATTAAAAATTATCTCCTCTCTGAAACAGTTTCTAACTTCCCAGAGAGAATCAGTCAGCGTGCCTCTGCAGAAATATAACTCTGTTCATACATTTAAAAATATATTTACATACATATATCTATCTTAAAATAATTGTCTCACTGAATCTCTCTGCTTTGCTGACCTATGAGGTCCATGAGTGTGAGTTCTATGATTGATAATCCAAATGTTCTTTCTGATATGAACCCAATACCAGGCACATAGTACATAGTATAATGTACTCAGTGGATAAATAGGTTAGCTTAAAATATATCTCCTTTTTCTTTGATAATAAGCATTTTCTCCACAAAAGAAGCGTGTTTTCCCCTGACACTGAAGTGGCATTTTGTTCAAGCAGCAGCCAGTTGAGAGACATGAAAAGTGGGTAACATCTGCAGTTTGATGGGTGTATGCCTGTAGTAAATTTTCATTTATGATGATCAAAAAGAAAGGGAGTTTAAGGAGTTGATGTTTTAAGACAGGCTATAAAAATAACCTAGATGGTGATTCTGCCATTTTAATTTTATCTAAGCTCTGAAAAATATTTCTCTTTAAAATGTCTGCCCTCCTAAAGAGTGCTAATAAGTCTCCAAACACATCCCCACAACTCTGTGCATTTCTAAGCCTTTGATTTGCATTTTTAGTAAATGCTAAATGATAAAAACAATACTCGGTGATATTTGGGAGGTTCTGGAAACACTCTTTTTGTCTACTTTTGGTTTTAATGAATTTAATATATGATAGCATTTCACTTCTTCACTTTAGATTCCTTATTTCAAGATTTTAAATCACTTCAAGCACTTACAGTACCAACTGTATATATATCAGGCTCCGTGTTGGGTACTAGAGAGAGTATCTAACTTTAAGAAGTTCCGAGTCTGAGCCAGAGATTTAAAGGGATAGAGCTTAGCAATAATTACAATAAAGGGGGTGTGTTTAAATAAAAGGGGAAAGACCAGACTGACTCTGTTGGAAAAGTGAGTCACAGGGTTGACTTTAAACATGGTGACTTTTGAGCTGGGCTTTGAAGGCTGAATAGAAGTTTGTCATTATGTGAAATGAGAAAAAAAATGAACATATTTAAAGTTATTTTTGTAAAATAACATTACAAGTGATTTCAATCAAGTCCAGAGCATGGACATTACAGATTAGGGAGGAGAGATATAATGCGATTTGAAAATACTTTCCCCTCTGGGTTTTTTTGCTGTTGTTTCATTGTCTTTGAGGCTGCAGGAAAAAAATACTTTGTGAGGGCCTTTTTGATGTATATGAATTATTCATCATTAAGAAGTCAAGCAGCTGACACTAGCCTTTGTTAAAGTTATTGAGGGCTTTATGTCCCCCCCAATAGAAAAGCCTGTGTTATTTCTCCCTCTCTGCCCTGGGAGAGGGTCATCTGCATGTGTAGGAAGGTCTTGGTCTGCTTTTCCCTGATTGATGCAAATCAGAGGACATTTTGAGCTTTCGTGTCTTGTCGGTTTTCTCCATTCTCTCTTTGGATTAAAAAATCACCGATCATTGGAGAAACAGGACACACACACACCCAGCCTGGGCGTGTGGGCCACTTGCTTCATTAAAAACCAGAGCCTAGTGAGACGGAAAGGCACGACTACCTAGTCCATTAGCGTTCCTGCTCCAACACAGGCAACTTGACCTGGGAGCAGTCAGAGCTAACAGGGATGTCTCATTAAAACAGATTTTTGTCAGAGCATTTTCCCCACCATTTAACATTCTCCTGAGCGCCGTGCCGGCTGTGGGCCAGGGATGGGGGCCGTGTCGTCTAGGGTAGAGCAGGCGGCATACATAATGGGCAGGCTTCCGTGGTGCAGAGGGCCTGCTGTACGCTGGCTTTTCTCACGTTCTCAGTAACTCCACAAGACTCACCAAGTAGCATTTCACATACATACTGGTAGTCTGAGTCATAAGCTCAGAATCTCATATGTGCTTCCTAGGTCACAGGAGATCTATGAAATGCTTCAGATGCATTAGCTCATTTAACTCTAACAACTCTGATATAATCCATTGCTATCGCTCCCATTTACAAATGAACACACCAATGCAAGACTAAGGAAAATTTATCAATCTATTCAGTGATAAAGAGACAGATTTTGATGCAACCATATTTCTGGCTCTATGCTTTTTCTACAGTACCATCCTCTTCTAATCTGCTGCTCTTAACACCACAGACAGCAGAGAAGCTAGAACAAGCTCACGAAAAGAATGTTGTGGTTCTGGCTGTAGTCAGTACTGTTGCTACTAAAACTAGCATTTGCTGAGGGCTTGCTAACATCATGTCCTGTACAGTGACTGTTTGACTATCTCATTTCAGCCTTATTCAACCTCATGACGTATCACTCTGCCTGTTCCCACTTCACCAATGTGGAACTAAAGATTTAAGCATGTTAACAAATATCAGCCAGATTTTGATTCCTGATCTACCTTCAAATGAGAAGGAAGACATGATGTTAGAGCTCGACTAGGGTGATGAATAGAGAGAGGTGAACAATTCTGAAAGACATTAATGCTTAAAGATGATAAAGCCTGTTTACTTTTTATTATTGTTGAATACTAGATGCTATGAGGAATTTATGCTAAGAGCTATCAAACATTGTGCCACTTTATCCTTATAAAGAACAGTCTGAGAAATAAGAAAACCAACCAACATGTACAATATATATATAGATAGATAGATAGATAGATAGATAAGATAGATAGATATAGATATAGATATACACACACACATATAACACACACACACCCCTATATGTTGGACATAAGGTGCCATACATATGTGTGTGTGTGTGAACCAGAGTGGGGAGCAGAATGGGCAGATCTACTGAAATACACTGCTGAGGGGAGCAGCTGGTGAGACAGGTCTACTATGTCATGTGCGTCAGCTCCCTGCCTGGGGAGCAAACTGAGCCCATAATGGTAATAGAGCTGAGACTTAAACCCTAGGCCACCAGGGAGGCCTGACATATATTTTTAGAGGAATAGGCAAATAATAAGTATCCTAGCAAACACTTTGATAGCCTTACCACATATCAGGCATACTTGTGTGATTGATTGTGTGACAGTTAGTTTTTTGAATCTTCGAAATTTGATGTGACGTTGCTGCTGTCATCCCCATATTACTGATGAGGAAAACTGAAGCTTGAAGATTAGAAAGTTATGAAAGCTCATAGTGCTAACCATGTACTTGAAAACAAAGATGATTTCACCTAGTTGGGGAACGCAGTAATCATGGTCTGGAGTGAATCTCACAGGTAGGAAGGAAAGTAGAACCAAGTAAAAATCAGAGAAATACTAGAAAGAATTGGTGGTCCCTTGAGCTGATTATCAGGTGATATGAGACCCTTCAGTTCATGCAAGTTAACATGAACTAGTTAATGATCTGATTTGAATTTTAGTTATACAACGTACTGTTCTTAGACCTTGAGCCTCGGTCTTATCATGTGACAAATGTGTGTATTAAGACCTATTCAGTAGGATTGTAGTGAAAACTGATTTGTTGAAGCAGGTTGCATTTGCCCATTCTCTGCCCTGATATCTGTCTAAGATACAATAAAATGCCCATTAAGTGCTGGTGTGAGAGGCTGGCCAGTGCATTCAATAAAGAACTGGGAGTCCAGTCTGCAAATGATGCTCAGTTCAGCCCCTTCAGGGACTCTCAAAGTAGAGTGACACCTTGGTCAAGGTTGCGACTCTTTCCCAGACAGCCCATATCTAATTGATGGTTGCTGCACCATTATAAAGATGTGTGGCTATAGACCCCGACTCAGACAACTCAAATGGGGCATTCTTATTCCAGAGTTGAACTTGGGCTCAGCTAAGTCTGTCGCTGTGCCTTAATTTTTTTCTTAATATAATGATATGCTTCCCAGCTGTTTAGTGTTTAGTTCATTGTCAGAGGCTCTGTGGTCTAGAACAGGCAAAGATGAGAGTGACTTGGGTATAAGTCAGGGTCAGGATGTGTTCTACAGGAACTCACCCCATTTGTGGACAGCAGCCTTAATGCCATGTGGACTTCTTTGTAAGAGGGCTTACCTTCTACCCTGCACAAGCCCACAGGACCCTTCACTTAAAATGTTAATATCTGATATAGTCACTCTTTATCCATTTATGATGAAGGTAGTTGGCTTCACATTGGTGAAAAGACTTTATCACAGTCACACAGTTGTACGCAGTAGGCCTGGCTGACCTTCACCTCCAGTCTAGGGATTTGTTCGAAGGGAAAGTATCTTGCTAGGTCAGCCCATGTATGCAATTTCTTTGCTTTGTTTAAAATTCTCTGGGGCTGCATCATATTTGAGACACTGCCACATAGAAATGGTATTTTCTGCCTTACAGGACTTTGGGAGTCCAGGGAAAGGTCTTCTTTCACCATCAGTATTCTATCCTGTCTCCCAGGCTGTCAGCCAAAGATGACCAGGTAAGTTATGGAGCTCTAAAAGGTTAATTACCATTAATCATTATGAGAAGATGGCTTATTATCAATTCATAAATTCAGAATAAATTTATTTTGCTGACAAGCAAAATGTCCCTGTTGCCCTGTAGACCTGGCTTCCATTCTGAAAAATAAATAATTTTTTTTGCCTAGATTATGGTCTTTGTATAAACTGCTGTCTCTTTCAACACACCATGTGAAGAAAAGTTTAATTGGATTCATAAAATTGTTAACTTATTCCAAACTTATCATTGCCTTTAAGATTACATGTGCATGAATATCTGTGCAGACCCAGATGTACAGCCAGATACCTATAAATGGAGATGCACAGAGGTGGTTAACCAATACCTTTAGAAGAGTGTTTTACAAGTGACTCATAGATGAATCTTATTTATGAAAGCTCTCCAAAACTTTTAATGTATGATATTTTAGTAAACAAATGCTTAAACATTCAAGGTTACAACCTGCACAATTTCATGTAACCAGATTCCAGGTTGCACCTATGCCTCCCCATGATTGTCCAGAATTTGTTAATCACTGTAAGTATTTTCATTAAGTGTGAAGTGTTGGCAAAATAAAATGATCCAAATTATTAAAAATAATAACAGTCAATATTCAGGTATGTTATTATGATGGTTAGTTTTACGTGTTAACCTCACTGGGCCATCAGATGCTCAGACACTTGGTTAAACATTTTTCTGGGTTTGCACGTGAGATGTCTTTAGGTCAGTAGACTGAGTAAAGTGGATCATGCTCCCTAAATGTGGTGGGCCTCATCTAATCAGTTGAAGGACTGGCCTAGAACAAAAGGCTGACCCTCCTTTAAGTAAGATTTAATTGTTCCTGTATTAAGTCTAGCCTTTGGACTAGGTCATAGGCTTTTTCCTGTCTTGGGATTTGAACTGAGATACTTAACTTTTCCCAGATCTGCAAGATTCCAGGCTTTGGAAGGAAACTACACCGTTAGTTCCCATGGGCCTTACGTCCTCAGACTATGACTGCCACTAGACAATTGGTTCTCTCGGACTTAAATTTGCTGGTACACCATGTAGATTTATAAGACTTGCCTTCCTTATAATTCTCTGAGTAAGTTCCTTAGAGTAAGTCTCTTAGAACACTGACTAAATACTTTTCACAATCAATTTTAAAATTAATTTAATATTTAAGTGACCTTAAGTAAAGGATACAATATTACTCCATTTCCCAAATGAGGAAACTGGTATGTTTTGTGGCACACCCCACCCCATGCCTTGTCACTTCTCCATCTCAACAGCTATCTCAACCAAATCTCAGGTTGCAATCTCACGTAGGACCCACCTTCTAGAACTTTCAGAAGAAAGAACTTAGGAGGAAGTCGGGACACAGTGGGATTGGTGTTGTGTCCAGACCATCTACATCAGCAGAGCCCCAGTGTCCAGCTGCCTGCTCCACAATTGAAGGACTGGCCAATAAGGATACTGAGACTTCCATAAGGAGATTAACACTGCAGTCTTCTCTGCCTTGGTCACACCCCATCTTATTTTTCAGGCTTTGAGGAAGAGATAGCACCTTCTACACTTTTTCACAAAAGGACACAGAACAATGTCTGTCTAAGAGCTCTAAACTTCCTCCAGACCTGCATTCAATTCAGCCTTTCTTGCATATATTCTGTGAGGTTGGGGCAGTGACAGCTTGAGGATCTCTGAAATGCTCTCTTCCAGTAAACCCTGTCTATGAAAACAGGGTGAAAGCTGGCATTTTTATGGATGCATAGTTGGGGTATTCATCAGCATTAGCAACATTTAACGCTGTTGCATCATTTGTCTTATTCCTTTTTCTCTGTACCTCTCTTTCCTTCTCGTCTCCTTTTACCTCTCCCTCTTTCTTTCATTATGCTCATTTTGCCTCTTTCTTGGCTCTTGAGGAAATTAATTTAATAATTAATTTATAGCTCTTATATTGCTTCTGCCTGTCCCAGACATATGAGTGAGATAAATTCCATCATACCTGTAGGTAGCAGCTGTTTCCCTTCACCAGCCTATCTAATTTTGAGGCTATAACAGGTTAGCATTTGATCACTGACAAAAGGTATGCACATGTTAAGTAGGTGCTCCACTTGAACACCAAAATGAGGACATTTACATGGGGAGTATGTGAGATTTGGGGAGTGTTGAGCATGGCGTCACTGTTAACTCTGCTCGATGCGAGCACCAGAGAGTTTTCGAAGCCCATACCCAGGTGTGCCAGTATATCATACGGGTGGTCTGGCGGAAGACCATTTTTACACCTGAAATAGCAGCGGGGCTGCTTTCCTATCTTGGTTCCCCACTTAAACCCCTCTCTATGCCCAACATTTAGTTCCCTCTTTACTTCCTGTGACTCCCCAGGTGCTGGCTGCACAAGCAATTCTTCTTAAAAAGTGGACTTGGCGCCAACAGGTTAGGATGCAGCTCTGCAAGCTGGCCACAGCTGCTTCAGTGCAAGCTCAATCCCTGGCCCCGGAGGTGACCACATGGTGTGGCAGACCTCTCTTGACCCGCTGCTCCCCTAAGCAGTGTACCTTGTTGATCTGCATGTTTTGCTCTCCACTCTGTCTCTGGTGAATCCTCTCATTGCCCTTGCACCTCTGGCCTGTACCCCAGTTCTGTATGTATAAATACATCTCAAAAAAAAAAAAAAAAGTGGACCAGTTGTTCATAGTTGTTAGTTGCTTTTCATTTTTACTTTATTACAATTACTTTTTTTTTTCCCTGACACCTTACATTCCTGCTATGAGTGAAACCATCCAGTCTTTTTCTCCTCTTCTTTTTCTGGCTTGTTTCACTAAGCATGATCCAGAGACGTTCTATGGGTGAGGAGAGGGGAACAGGGTCAAAACTGTGGCGAAAAGAGTGCACCAGACTGTGGTGATGGCAGGGGGGTGAAGTGGTGTTGGGAAGTCCACAGGGATTACAACCGAGATAAAAAAAATGCACAAAATGAAGAATGATGTTATACTCACACACACACACACACGTATATACATGTATGTATAAGTGGACGAGGGCATCAGCCATCTGGAGGATGAAGAACTGGAAAATCACTGGTATTTCAGGTTCAGTTCTCCTTCCATAGCTCTTTCACAGTGTAACCCTAGAAAATCTCCTTTCCCTTGGTTGAGGTTTTCCAATCTTTGAATGAGGTGAGGTGGTGAGCTCCTGAACACCTAGAATTCTAAATTCCTTTATTTTTCTTCCAAATTCAAATCAAACTCACTTTGCATATGTCCTCCTTTCACTGAGCAATGCACGGAGGGCCCCTACACTCACACCTAAGGGGATAAAGGTACCTGTATGATAATAATAGCAGAGGACTCCGGGACACGTTTATGAAGATTTTCATCAATATGGGGAAAACGGGCATCCGTGTCTTAAAAGGAATTTAAGAAAATAAATGAAGTTTTATGAACATTATGATACTTGATAGGTGGGAAAAATAATAAATGAAGTTGAGACAGGAACAGAGAAATCACCAATTATTAACAGGTACTTCTGAGAGGTGAGATTGTGTGTGCTTTTTATTTTTATTTTTTCACTTTTTCCATTAGTTCCTTAAAGTGACTATGTATTCTCATCAGGGCAAGTAAAGCACTTTGTTCTAAGAAATTTATTTTCATTTGAATTGGGTGTGATTTTGAATCAAATTAGAAAATCACAAAAAGCCTACCATTAGCTTTCTGTCATTCCTTTGAGATCCAGTTAACATACGCAGTGAGTTTCACATTTTAAGGAAAGTGTGTGAGCCCACCATATATTTGCCTCTACATATTTTACAATCGCTCATGGGGTCAGTTTCCCATTGACCTGTGAGTCTGTTTGAGTCTGTGTGTCACATCTCATGAAGCCACAGGATGATTTGGCATGAGGCTATGATATGAATAAAACTGGTTTTACTCTCTAAAGGGGAGATGCAAAAATGTTAGTGACCTCAATTTTAAAAATCCGCTCTTTCAAAACATATTTCTCAATGTAATTTTAGGAAAAAATTATAAGCTACCCCAATTCCTCTACTCTTGGAAAACTATCAGCAATTAGTGGCTTGGCACCTGAAATCCCTCACACACCATTCAGTTCCTTGCTATGTACTATGCTAATACCCACATCCCCCTCCACTCCTACCTGTGGCCAAGGCTCCCATCTCAGGCTGTTTCCAGAGAAGGTGAAGCACATTTGATAAGGGCGTATGTATGCAGGAGGGAATCAGTGGAAGATATTAGGGTCAAAGTAGAATCTTGCTTTGCAAGCTCATTTTTTAATTTAATATATTCCTTTAAATTGACTCCTTATGCTGGGGGAGGGGGGGACAATTTATTCAGAAGAAGATGCCAGGGTAATAAGAAAATATAAATCTTTTGGCTGATTGTGGAGATTTTTAAATGATGCCGAGAGAGAGAAGCTGAGCTTAGTTGCCAGGTAAGCGAGGAATCAGGAGTCACTCCCTAGCTCCCACCGTACTTCCTGTGCAGAAGCATCACATTTCTCTAAGCCTCATTTCGTCCATCTGTAAAGAAGCAAGAAGCTTCTTCTATTACAGAAGGTGAGAGAGCTTAATGGATCACGGTCATAAAGAGCTTCTGACAAAAATGCCTTACTGATAAAATGCGGTATCAAGACTAAGAACAATTATCCTTCCCTAAGCCTAGAAACAAAGTTCCTTTTAGGCAGGTGTAGACAGAATCACGCAGTGAGTCTTGCTCATCTTTGCACATCTGGATTTCCTGCTTGGAAAAGTGGCTTTCATCCTACCAGAATGCTCTGGGGTATAAATAACTACCTCCAGGAGTATGCGTTCATCTCTGTGGCTCCGTCAGCACTGCCTCGGAAGGTATAAATTTCACCTTTCAGGTAAATCTTAAATGCCTCACTTTGAGAAAAGGCATATTGAAGAACTGATACAACTCCTCTGAAGTGGGTGGATGAAATTGTTTCCCGATGCCCCCCAGTAGGCAAAGGCATCCGGCATAAGGTTAGCTGGAACCCCTACCTGAGAGCTGAGACACACCAATCTGCATCTCCATTCTGACAGCATCAAATTCCCATTATCTTCCACCTTTCACCTTGCTGGGGATGACTGAAAGCGATTTTAAAAAAGAGAGATTTTTTTTCCCCCCACTTAACTACCTCACCCTGATGCAATCTTCCTGTGGCTTATTCTCTCTCCCATCAGCTCTCACACTCATCAAACAATCCACAAGTGTTGACTTATACACTAAGCAGCTATAAGGAGGAGTTATCATGGGAGATGTGTTCACAGAGGAAGTACACTGTAGTCTAGGACTTGGCAGGCTAGAGAGATCTGAGCTGTCAGAGAAGCATGGGAGTGCCAAGGGGAGGAGGGGCAGCCAGGTGTTCTTGGGGGTGGGTACAAGTCCCTGCCTTTCCAGAATAAGCTTTCTACTCCACCCATACATTCACCTTTCTGTCCTTCATTCAGGAAACATTTACTCTCCCATTACAGAAGATCAGTCTTCTAAGTATGGTGGGGTGGCAATAGGGGGCGGTGGGGAGTGAGGCTTCAGCCATATGCTCTCCTTCAAGATTTTCCCAGACTTACAGACTCAGACACAGACCATTACAAGCCTACATGTTGAGGAGGTGATAGGTTGGGTGTAGGATATAAAGAACAAAAGCCTATTCTGTGGCACTGGATGTAGAAAATACTAACACAGGAGATGACTGCTATGGTGGTTTTTTGCTCATGGATATAATCAGAGGGGTCAGCAGAATATAACAAAGAAGGTCGGGAAATGACATTGTACATAGGGTAAGTCACCGTGAAAGCCTGTGTGTGCATGGCAGGAGAGTGATCTACAGGAGATGGGGTAGTGGATGTTCCCTGCAGTAGAGGACTCCCCAAAGGAGATTGAATCTTCAAGGGCGGAAATTTCAGGGGTATCCCCAGTGTTGAAGGAAGTACCCACACTGTCCCTCTGCCAAGATAAATGTGTTGCTCTGGAGAAGACCACACAAGACCAGGGGCACGTGTAACCACAAAAGAGAATATGAACTCTCGGAGCCCTGCTTGGCACAGGTTATCTCGGCACAAACCTTGCAGACTGAGAGTCAGGAAGGTCACCTCTCTGTGTAACCCCGTTTTAAAAGATTATGTTGAAGCATCCCCAAGGATCTGAGTGTAATTTTGTTCAACTTTTATTTAAAAATCCACCTCTATGACGACCAATTTTTTACTGGCCCCTTAGGTGATAACTTAAGACAGATTTCTCTTTAATAGTTTTATAACAATTTGTCTCGGGCTCATTCATCTCATTTTATTTCCCATGTCCATAAAGGAGTCTGGGGTTCTCACCAGGGAAAAGAGAGGAAATCAGGTAGGTGATTTCTGACGGGTTGTGATTCTTCCCAGAATTGTACTTCTCTACCACCCCTGGGTCCCAGCATCCTGGATTTGTGGCAAATCGACACTAAGTGCCAGTCCACGTTTGAGTATTCAAAGGTGGTGTGACCCAGAGAAGTGCTTAAAACGCTGAGAATCCCTTTGCTCATCAGCAAAGTGGAAAGAAAGGTCGCAGACATGATATGTGACTCCGATGAAGCAACCTGTGTAAATGCCTTCAGCAGGTGGGAAACTCAGACAGAGAACACTGTTTGCAACTGGGAGGCAGTTACATGACTAGCTCGACCCGCATCAGCATTTCCTACCCACCCCCCTCTTTCTGGTCCCCCATTTTCCTCTACACACTACACAAGCAAGAACTGGTTACCAATATTGTGCTTCGCAGGTTTCCAAAGAGCAGCACTCACAGAACTGAGAACACAGTCTCCAGTCTAGTAGATGTAAACACACCTATTAACTAGGTAGAGATTATTCTGTGTGCTCAGCAAAAGTATGGCCATAAACTATAAGTTTAAAATCAACATGTGTTCTCTGAGGAGACAGACACCCATGTTCTGGAAAGCCCATGAGCCAAAAGGAAGAAAAGATTAAACTTCTACGTGGGTGCATAGCTTTCTGCTAGCAGGAGAAATAGTTTTTCTTTTCATCATTGATGAAGGCACCATCGCTGTTTAGAGCGGCAGACAAACCAGAGTTCTTGTAGCAGCGACACATTCTTGGTTGAGTGAGACTAGAGCCAAGTTCTGAGAAGTTTATAACCTAGGAAGGTAGAAAGTGAATGCAAGACACCGATTCTTCTGCCAGTAAATGTAGCTCCAGGCTGAATTTTCAAACTCTTTCAACCCTAGCTAAATATAACTCAGAGGCCTGAATTCCTATAAACTTCTATTACATTTGTTCACAGGATGAAGGTCACATACTAAATGCTTTTCCAAACATAAAAAAGGTGCCAGGCCATGAGTCCATTCTCTTCTCAGCTTATCTCGCCAAAGTTCCTATAGTTGTAAATAGCTGAGATCTTTCTATTAAATTCATTTTCTCACTTGGTGGCATATCTACTCCAAATATGATCTCATTATCTACAAGGAAGCAGAGTCCCACTGGGCTCCTCCAAATTAGGCCACCGGTTCCCTTGTTTATGCCTTTTAAACTCATTCATACGGGGGCCACGCTATCTTGCTCTTCCGAGAGCAAAAACCCCCCAAACCATTCCGCAGAAGATAGAGAAAAATGACACTAACATTTCTCCCTGCGACGCCCATAGTTACCACCTCTCTATAAGCTCTTCCCGCTGCCTCTCTGATGGGTGCTAATGCAGGGCCAATGTGTTTCGTTCCAAGTGCTGCTTAATGGGTCCACAGCGAAACCTTGTGCCTGCTCAGTATCAAAAACATCTCGCACGTCTAGGTAAATGATACGCTGCCGCTCCGCTCCGGTTTTGTCTACTAATTTTTTAATGTACATGAAATATTCAGGGCGATTTGTGAGGCATGAAATACCTCTCCTGAGTCCCTCCGGATACCTCCCTGGCTGAGATTACATTTCTCAGCGCTGCCCACTTCCATCTGGAGCTGAAGTTTTCAAAACTAAATTAAAAATCTCATGGCTGAACTGATGAGAACATGGAGTACAGGATTCCTACTTCCTTGCTTTTCCTTGGCTGCCAGTGACTTGGAGGTCTGTAACTTCACCTTGTGCTTTCTGCTCCCTGGTGTATTTACTGAGAGGGAGGAATGATGGTGCTGGGGTCAATTTTCAACTTCCTGCACCCTACCTAACACACTTATTGACAATCAAAATGCTGACAGAAGACCCCTGGGACAGAACAAGGATAGATGTGGATGCCATCAGCTGACCAGGGCCCACGATGGGCTGGAGTCTCATATCCTGTGGCAACCTTGCCAGGAACTGGGTCTGAGCACGCAAGTGGCTTTCTCAGAAAAACCACAAGTGTCAATGCCCATTGGTGTCTACTCAACGCCTGTCATGCCCCAGTCATCTACTTGCTGGGGGCCAAGGAGCCCTGGCTGAATTATCAAGCAACTGAGGGCTTGGTTCTATCCTGTGGTTTTCACATTCATGAGCCCCACTCCTGCCCCACCAGGCACCTTGGGTAGGGTACTTTCTATTTGGACCCCAAAGCTGTGTTCCCTGGTTTGCAAACTATCTGCCCAAAGGCTTCCTATTTCTTCCCAAATTCCCTCTAAAGTCAATTACTGGTTAACATTATGTAAGCAGTGGGTTGGAGGCAAAACAAAAACAAAGCTCTTCAAATAAAAGGCAGAACACAGAACCCCAAATAGTAAGAGTAAGGTCACAGCTTTCAGACATCTGAATCACCAAGACTAAAATGGCTCAGGTATTTTAATTGGCTGCTGGGATGCAATGAACAAGGATTTTGTATTCAGAAATCAGGGTTTGACTACCAGACTTACTGATCATTCCAAGAAACCTAAGACATATATTTGAAGATTTCTGCACCTTCATCTGCTCTTCTGAAGCTGGGGAAATGAATGCACTGTCTTAGGGTGGGTGTGAGGATTAGCAGGTTTTCATGAGTCCGAAACCAGAGAACAGCAAGGGCTCAGCCCAGGTAAATTTCCTCCCTCTCCTCCTAGTTCATTTTTGCAATGGCTGCTTCCACTACACAATCCTCCTCTGCTGTGTGAATCATTTTCATGGAGGGGGCTCCTTGGCAGGTCATTTACACACCCCTCTCATATCTGATGCTTTCAACAGTGCACCAGAGTGGACAATCCATCCCGGCAGACAAAACACAGGAGTTGCACAGGGCAGAAAATTGGCCAAGGATATGTGTTCCCCACATCAAAATGCCAAGACTCATCCCCATGGTATGCCGCCCCAAGTCCAGTTACGATCCTTCAAACATGCCTCCCTTTCTTCTTATATCATTTGGCCTGCCACCCTGCATAAGCAAGTCCCTAGACTAGAACACCTGCCTTTGTTCTCTCCCCTGTCGAGGTGTGATGTCAGGTTGTTCTGACGGCTGGTTGACGCCCTTGGGGCTGCCCTATTATGAAAACTCCAATTCATAAGAGTTTCCTGAGCTACATGTCTCACCACTTCATCAGAGATTTCTTACATTGTTTCAAGACATTGTACACCCCCATTTTTGCCATATGCCTTCCATTCTTACCTCTTTAATTTTACCCACCCATCCCCATACCATATTTTTGTTATCTTTGAAAGCAGCTTAGAACTGCAGCATCTAACGTTATTGGCCATTTATACTTTGTTTTATTTATTCATTTATTTTCTTCTACTTCTACTTCTATTTATCACTGCACAGCTCCCCTACTTTTTCCAGATGCATTAAGTTATTAACTCCATTTATTTCTTTCCTGTCTTCAACTACATATTACTTCACATCTTCATCCCACTTCAGCTTTGTCTACCAGAAATCATGTTTTCCCTTAGCAGTCATAGGCTCTTATTTTTAGCCTAATTATGAGCATAATGAAGTTTGGATCGTGATTTTCCAGGCTTCCCCTTCAATGACTGAGGCACAAACTCCTTACTTTCCAAGTCTGGTACTTTCACTCCTTAGAAACACGAATAAACTGTTCATCACATTTATCCTGCCACAAATATCACAAATATCCTGCCACAATTACTTTTCTTCATTATCTGCAATCTCAGCTGCATTTGATCATTAGAAATGACCCAGTTGGAAGACCCTGGTTTTCAGTTCAGTTGTGAAGAGGGGGTGTCACTGCCAGATTTCCAATGTGTGGGCCACATTTAGTGCCATGTTCAGTGCAGTAGAATTACAGCAGGAACCCGCAAGGGCCTTTAGTGTCATTTTGAAAAAATGGTGTAGGATTGTGAATTTATATATATATATATACACACACAGACAACAGACAACATGAAAAAGATCATTTACCATCTCTGCTTTTTGGAAGAAGCCTCCCAACTTTTCTAAGTCTCACTTTCTTTCTTGGCAAAATAGGATTCGAAAGTATGCCTCTACCTTCTGGAGCTGATGTCAGCATTTGGCAACAATGCCAGTACAATTCCAGGGGCATGGAGTCTTCTCAGAGAAATGCCAATAAGTGTGTCCCACCACACGTACTGCCAGTCCCCAGCAAGCTTTGAATATCAGCACCATGTGGTAGCCTATCTGTATTCAACCAAGTCAAGAAATCCCACAATGTGCTAGGTCTGCCTGGTCTACCTCTAACCTATGCTGACTTCCAGGGTATTCCTTCTATCGTGGAGGGAGCCCTTATCACCAGGATGTTAGTGGAAACTATTCTCCATATTAAGTCCTCATCTGCTTCCTTCCTAAATGTACTCAGGGACTCTGGTCCTTCTTTCTCTTTTGGGTCAGAAAGGACACATTCAGCACAAGGAAGAAGGTCTTCAGACTTCTGAATAGAGTTCCCAAGTACTTGCCCAGCAAACACAACCGTACCTCATTTTTGCCTTGATTTCCCGGCATCCCTCAGCTTCCTCTTCACTTCCGACTATTCGAGTCCCAGAACTGGGCAAAGCAGTGTGGAATGGAGGAGCCATGTTTCTTGTTCTGGACAATCTACTTCTCCCTACAAAGCCCAATAGCAACACCGTTTATCAGTAGATACCCCCAGTAGTGATTCCTTTAATTAAACCTGAGTTAGTCAGAATCTTGAGTCCCTGTCCCTCCGTCTACTTGTGGGAAGTTGATTTTTGGGACCTAGACTCTCAATCTCAGATGTACTTTGGTTCCATTTGGTACAATCTATTGTATTTCCAAGAGATCACCCAAATGATCTATTTTGCAAATACTTTTTAGGACTCAGTTTGAGCTGTGGTTTCAGGCTCTGAGGGTACATTGCTGAACAGGACAATAGGACATAGCTTTTCTTAAGTTAATGAAACTTCTAGTTCCAGCAGAGGAGATAGTTATTAAACGCTAATTTCAACAATGGTATAAGTAATATCGAGGAGGCTTATAGCAGGGGATTGACTTAGTCCAGAGGGCCTGAGAAATTTTCCTGTGGGAAGAATTTTGATTTCTAGATGATAAAAAAAAAAGTTTTTTTTTCATAGAATAACTGAGGTGTATGTCTGAGGTGCAGTGGGAGGTGGGGTGGGGGTGGGGTCAGGAGTTAGAGGATTCACAGAGTGGGAAGCAGAACATGCAGATATACACTGCTGAGGGGAGCAGCGGGTGAGAAAGGAGAGGTCTGCTGTGCCATGAGGGTCAGCTCCCTGGCCAGGGATCAAACTCTAGCCTTAGTGTGGTGATAGAACTGAATCTTATCCCTTAGGCCACCAGGGAGACCCCACACTTTCAATGTTAAGAAGTGAGTAGGAGAGTTCCATGCAATAAGAAAGATGTGGGGAGATCTTCAATACAGAGGGACTGTGGAAAATTAAAGGATCTACACATAGAACAAGTACTAAGGTAATTGGAGAAAAAAGTACAGATAAATAAGAGTCTTATCGTTAAAAGACATATAGGTCTACTAAAAATTTGGGTTATTTTCTTAAAAGCAGTTAAGATGTCATTGATAACTTATAAGCCATGGGGCAGGATGGAGGAAACAATTTGGTTTGCATTTTAAAAGTCTCATAGGGCATTTTATCATGTGTGAAAATGGATTCAAGTGGGATCAAGGGTATGTGGTAGCTACTGGATTAGCAACAATCCTGTGGAACAATTTATGGTACCCTGGAAGTGGAGGTCACAGTGGAGAGATAGAGATGTGGACACATTCAGAAGGCAATTCAGGAACACAGACAAAGATTTGAAAAGAGGGGATCAGAGGGATAGGTACATACGATGATACCCAAAGGTCTCTAATCTGGACATCTGGGTAGATGGTAAGTATTATTTTAGCAAGTTTGGGAAAATAATAGGTGGTAAGAGTTATGATGGGACTACCTAAGTTAAATCTTTAAGGGCTGAGCTTGAAGTGGTCACTACTATCTTGTGAAGACTTAGGGATAGATATTCATTATTCATTTTAATTTTCTTATATCTGCTTATGTTCTTTGTATCTCATCATGGATCTTGATGTTCAAGGACTAGTTTTGCTAGCAGTCTAAAAAGAGCTTTCTACTAGTGGATGTGTTCACATGTGTTTGTGTGCATAGAAGTGTTGATGGATAGTTGGACAGGAGTGAGAGACGATGTATTGAAGGTGATTAGCTACAATCAAACTTTTCTCTGAAGTTCCCTTTCATGAAGTTTTCCTATAAGCACAAGAATCTAGTTTTTCTGTATTAAATATGCCTAAAACTCTTACTTAATGAGTTGATGCTCAAAACCAATTTTCCAGACTTTCACCTGCCAAGTTTATTTAACCACTCAGGTATCTTGACAAAGTAACTGCCCAATTACCATTTTTTTTTTAATTGCTACATCAGGGCATTAAGCCTGCAATATGCATCTTCACCACCTCTGTGCCTCCTATATTTTTGTGCCTCCATTTGGAGTTTGAAAAATTTGGCATGAAAATTGTTTTCTGACAGTTCTTTTGAACCCTTAAATTATGTATCTATGACTAACAGCGATGTCTCAGGATATTCTCTTGGAGAGGAAATCTAGTTTGAAAATCTGCCTTTTGTTTTCTATTCTGCAATTTCCTAAAAAGATCAATTCAGGGGTGTTACTTGCCTCCCTGAAGCACATGTCAGCCTACCTCCTACCCCGTTAGGTGTGCTTTCTTCAGATTACCCGCCAGCTTCATTTCGTCCAACATATTCCACATGTTTAAAATTAAAGAAGCGCTAGGGAAATGAGCAGAACTCCCACACTGAAAGAATTCATCAAAAGGTTTAAAGTCAAACCAAGGCTGCCTGTAGTCTAATGTCAGTCTTAGGTGATATTAATAGGCAGGGTGTGCTTTAAACTCCCTGCAGGTACAGGTTGAGTTTGTTCTGCTGGTGCTAGGGCTGTAGCAACAAACACACTGCATTTCACCTGTAGTCACTCATCAAACACTGAGCTATGAGTATAGCTACATCTGATCTCCAAGACTTCTCCCTGTGGCTGATTCAATTGGGCTCTGACAGGCTCACCTGATTCTTTTAACTTCTATGCCTTCCCTCATAGACATCATTCACGGAAGCAATCTGAAGATTCTCACACTATCTCCCCCTGGCACACAGCCTTTTCCTGAGCAATCCTGTATTTGAAAACTCAATCTGTAATTCATCTGCAATCACAGCCCCCACACCTCAACCTGGGATTTCAGGTTATTTGATTCAACCAGCCCTGACACTTGGCCCAACTTCTTTAGTTTCTAGCTTTGTAACTAAACTCCAGCAAATTTGATGTGACTTCTACTCAGAAGTCACTCTGACTGTGCAGACACAATTCCCCCCTTGACAGTGAGGTCTCCACAAGTTCCCAAAGCTCAAAGACTAGGAGTGATGTGGCCACCTGGTCACACCCACCTGCCCTTTCCATGTCCCACCTCTGCCTCTGGCCACACCTGAGAACTGAAAAACCTGCCCCAGTCCCACCTGTATTCCTACTGGTCTGGTTAGTACTTTTATGTAGGAAGACACAGAGGTCTATGTCACTGTACACAGTCAAAGACAGAGCGACCTACAGCAGTGATTTTACACAAGGTGTCAGAGGAAGAATCAAATTAAATTATCTTTGATGCTTCTTTTAATCTTGAACTTCCAACTACACAAAATAGACCCTGTAAAACATGTAGATGTTGAAGCTTGCTGTAGCTGTGTTATTTTAAGCAATGTAATTCAAAAGTCAGCTGAAGGAACAGAGAGGCAAAGCACGGTTTATATAGGAGGGGTGTGTCCCTACCTGAATGGTATGACTAAGTCATTATTTCCCAAGGGCAGCATTTCAGGGAGAATAGCCGTCTATCTGCCTGATGGCTGAGGGGCCTTCTGACTAGTCTGTGACGGCTTTAGAGCTCACTCAGTGGAGCTGACAGGGAGGTGTCATGTGGCACGCAGCCATTCTTGTCATATCTGTCCTGTGACTTTCTGTTACCCATGGGGTAAAACCCAAAGTCCAAGATAATGAACTTAGACAGCTATGAGGATGGGGAGCCTCACCCTGCAGCTTCAGCCAAGGGGAAGCCACCTGGAGTGTGGCTTTGAGCTTTGCCTAAGGTTCCCCCTGCTTTGTATTCCCTTTGCCCAACATTCCCTACCCTTCCCCAAGGATTAATCTGAATATCCCCTTCGTATGGAAATCCTCCTTCAGCCCAAATTATCATCTTCTCTAAAAATTAGCTTCTTCACTCTCTTGCCTCCTAGTACAGATGGTATTCTTTGGATCTCATTTCAAGGAGTTGGTGCTATGGGCCCTCCCTGGTGCCACAGCAGGTTAAAGCGCAGCACTGCAAGCCAGCCACAGCCACTTCAGTGTGAGTTCAATCTCCGGCCCCAGAGGTGACCCACATGGCACAGCAGACATCTCCTGTCTCGCCTGCTGCTCCCCTCAGCAGTGTGCTTCATCCATCTGCCTGTTCTATTGCTCACTCTCTCTGGGGATTCCTCTCCCCACCACTGCACCTCTGGCCTATACCCCAGTTCTGTGTGCATAAAAAACAAAACAAAACAAAACAAAAAACAAAGTTGGTGCTACATCTTCATCGCTTAGTGAGCTCTAGGTCCTATTCATCTTCTCTCCTCTTTGTCCATCCTAATTCCAGGCACTAGTAAGTGCATGATAAATATAAGTTAATGTGTTAACTAATTAAACACACATTTGTGGATAGATTCTATCCATATAAACTGACTTTCTAAATTATTTCCTAACCATTATAACTATGGGAAAAGATGATCCAAAGTGCTGATTTTTTCACCTGTTTAACATGATACCCATGTCAGCATTCAAAATTAAAAGTTATATCACTTTTCAAAATCATTTGACCTCAAGGCCCTCAAAATGTTTCATTCTCAACCTCCAACTTGTCACCAAAACAGTATTTCCTTACGGTCACCTTCAATGTCTTTTAAGTTAATTAAGCTCTTATAACCCTTTCCCCTTGACTCATGGTGTTCACCATGGTCTAAATTACAGCCCACAAGCACCTACAGGTATGACTGGACCAGTGGAAGTCTTAGGACAGGAGCCCAAGGAAATGTCTAACATTTCTCGTAGATTCGACTAGAAAATTCCTGGCAGTGAAATGATATTTTAACCTGCACTAATCACTTTGAATTCTACACTGGCTAATGCGACATGTGATTTGTCAGTTTCTGACAAATTCATAACATTTTGTGAAGACTGACACAACAGCATCACCTGAGGGCCTTTGGCTGCCAGACACGCCCATCTCTGCAATCTCATGCAGTCTGGTCCTCTGAAATCTCTCTACCTTTAAACTAGTGCCTTTTCTCCTGCTTTCCCTTCCAGCCCCTGACAACTAGTCATTGCATATATGTGGTGGATCCATAAACTCTTGGTGATAAATGACCTGTTGGTTATTAAGAACAACTTCTTTTACATGAGATAAAGCTGGGTGACTTCCCCTTCCCCGGCACTGTGATTTGAGACATGTCACATGCTTCTGGGTCCACTGAGTGCTCACTTCATGCCACTGCCAGCCCCCGACATGTACTGAGGGCTCATTTCAGGTGAGACGTCCTTAGAGGTGTCCCAAATATTCAGAGGGCCGTCAGAAACAAAGGCCAGAGTTTCCTTCACAAAAATCGTAGATCATAAAAAGCAGGAACTGTCCTATCCATGGCTGTAGTTCCAGCCTCTCAGGATGAATTAGAACAAAAAGAAGAAAGTATTTAAAATGGATTTAAACCTACTAGGTGCCAGGTTCTTCTCTCACTATTTTGCATGCTTTCTCACTTGGAGCTCATGGTAATCCCACAAGGTATATTTCACACATTTCCAAAGGTCAAAGTTAGACTCTGAGGGCTAAAACGATGATGTGAAATTTCGATGCTTGTAGGCCAGATGGACCCAGGTGGGGCTGTCTTCATGTTTATGTTAAATTCCCCTTAGGCCTAACTGATTTTGGGTATAGGCAAAAGTTCTCTTTCCTCAAGTCTGACAGGACTGAAAAGGATTAGAAGGTAGGGATGGTTTCTTTTATTTTCTTTTTAATTTATTCACTTATGCATACAGAACTGGGGTGCAGGCCAGAGGTGCAGGGGCTGTGAAAGAATTCATCAGAGACAGAATGGGGAGCAGAGCAGACCAATCAAGAAATACATTGCTGAGGGGAGCAGCGGGAGGGTCGAGAGAAGTCTGTCATGCCATGTGGGTCACCTCCGGGGCTGGGGATCGAACTCGCACTGAAGCAACTGTGGCTGGCTTACAATGCTGCACTTTAACCTGCTGTACCACCAAGGAGGGCCCAGGATAGCTTCTGTGATGAACTTAGTATGGAGAACATTAAATGGAATGTTTCCCTCCCCAAATAATGTGTCCTCTATTCCAGGACTTCTCAAAACCTTGAATGAGTGAACAGAGTAAACCCTAAATCTTCTACAGTATGAGGGAGCTACTGTATCTGAACATCTTCCCAAGTACACCCCCAGGATACCATGATCCAGGAAAATCATCTCTAAGCAAGCATCCATCCATTCCACTAAAGGATCCAGCAGGTCGGTGTGTTCTATCATTCAAAAGAGCCTAAGATAATTCCTTTCTATAGGTGCCTACAGAATGCCCATTGCTAAATCTTGTGACACAGGAAGACAGCCTCAGCGAATACTATTGTGGTGTTTAATGAGGACAGATTAGCACAAAACCTCTGTTTCCAATAGTATTTTCTCCCCATTTACTGTGCAGTGCATGGCTCCTAGGCACCAGAACTCCAGACATGCAGCCACTGTAAATCACCCAAGAAAGATGATCATTAAATAGATTAAAATGCATGGAAATTACCTAAATGTGGACTGTTAGATTAAATGAAGCAGCTACCCTATAATGCACTGATGGCTCCAGGAACTTTATTTAGATTATAACTGTACCAGTGTTGTGCAAATCACATGATTAAGGAGAATATTACAAATCTTATCCTCCCCCCACTTCCTCTAAGGGTTTGCAATTGAAATTCCTCCAAGGCTTAATAAACAGTTACCTCCAAGGAGGCACTTTGAAACTGACTTTCTAGACCAATCTGCATTTCGATGTGGTTCAGAGCAAAACCTTATCTCTGCGTGGCATGTTTGCAGGAATAACAATGTTTAAATAATGTCTGAAATGGAGCATAAAAATCCTTTGTAACTCGAATGGACATATTGAGAAATCTTAAGCTTCAGCTCACATCACCTTTTTGATATTTCTTTTAAAGACTGACAGTAAGACACCATCGCTTGCAGAAAGTAACCCTCCACGATCCCTGTGCGTATTTTTGATGTAGTTCTCCCTGCAAATTCTCCTCATAACTCTAATAAATGCCAATTTGGGGAGCAGGAGTGGTTAGAGTTCTAAATTTTTCATGAAATTCCATGTGAATCTGAAGTAGTTTATTTCTTTCTGTCCAACCAGATCACTGGGAGAAGAGGGAATAAGAAACAGTGTATATGAGTAAGCCTTCAAAAATTGCCTCTTAATTGGAGTTGTTTAGGAAGCTCCGGGTGAGATCTTATTGGCAGAGAAAACCATCAGCCAAGGTGTTTTTTTTTCCCCTCCTTTATGTCATCTTTACTCTTGTACCCTTAGTAGATCATTTTACTATATTGAGACTGAAAGAAAGAACGAGAAGGGGCAGTAAGGGAGACTTGATTGGCTGTTTATTCAGCGGCAGGCACTGCACTGTCTCTTCCATATCACCACCGTTCATGACAATTAATTCTCCCACAAACCTTTCCAGGAAGACACTCCAGCTACACTGCCAGTATGCAGTGAGTGATTCCGAGTACTTGCTTTGTGCCGTATTCCACTATATTTTGTGGGTTCATTTTGCTTCCAAAAAGATGTCTATATATTTATTTTGCATCTGAAAGGCTCATCCTGCCAGCTCTCAAAATGAATGGCTCGGGCCATTGTTAGACAAGATTCCTAAATTAGGATTCATTTTCCACCAAGGTCAGAGAATCACATCCCTGTTGATGCTTTCAGACCTGGGGGGCGGAGGGCAGGAGCCAGCCCAGGTCCCTTCCTGGGGACAGCTAGTGCTCAAACTGAAGAAGGCTTGCTTTGGCTTGATTTACATACCCCTACCTGCAGGAGATTCTGTCCTACATCGCCACATCTAAGGCTCCTTCTCAGACCCAACAGGTCTCTCTTGCCCTGATGAGGTTTCAGAGCCTGCCTAGTTTTGCCCCTCGAGGCCTTGGCTCCAATTTTCTATTTCTTGCTTCTTTTTAAGAAATGCTCAGAGATCCATCTGCTTTTAAAGGTTTCACTGATTAACGGTTTTGAGGACACAGAAAGGTATTAATATGCATGAGAAAGTCACAGAAGCGCTGGAGTTTGACAGCTTCTTTACCCATCCTGGTCCTCCTCCTTTGATAATCCAGCATTATAACCGGATGGCACCAGGCACTGTCCTCCCTGCAAGCTGATGACACGTCCCAAGCTCCACAGTGTCTTTTCTCCATGAAGTTCCTGGTGGCCACTAGCTCTGGAGAATTGCATTTCATGACTTGCTTACACAGTTTTATGCTCCACCAATATCAAAACACTTAGGTTTTTAAGAAGACACCAGGCATCTCCTACTTCTCTGTGCCAGATCATTCCCTTGTTCAAAATGCACACTCATTTTACTCCTTTCTTCAAAATGAAATAAAATTTTAAGCATTCCCTCAGCAATCCTACCATCACACACCGCTATTTTTCCTCTTTGTCTGTGTGCATATACTTTTCCAGGACTAGAGCAAACTCTTTGCATAACAATGTCTTTGCTTGTATGTCTGTCTTTCATCTAGCCTCTATTCCTTGGGTATATCTGTTTCTCTTTTAGCAGCCTCTATTACCTGACATAGAGTAGTAACTAATTAAAATTCAGCAAAATGGCTTAAACTGAAAGGAAAGAAGTCAGGAGATTGTGACTCCATTTCTTAATGAAGAAAAAAAAATCTTCTTCTGAAATGAAGCCTTTGAAAAATTCTGACTGGTGATGCTTCCAGGCTCTCGATGGCTCCTTGCACGATGCACACCTGTTCGGTTCACCAACACACCAACAGCTTACAAATAACACTCACTGGATGGCTTTCATAAATTAACATTCCCAGCTCTGCTGAGTCTTTTACAGAAACAAGTTCACAAGTTAATGGGAATAAAGAACAGGGGAGGAGAATATAAAGAGAGAAGGAGGAGAGAGGCATTTCATAATTTATCAAGATGTGAGCCTGGCACCTCATTCATTTTACAAGAAGGCCTGCTGATGCTCCTATTTTAAAGTCAGGACCCTTGCTTCTCTGACTCCCATTGCCTGGACTTGCAGTCTGTGCATGGTATTTACTTCTCAGTGGGTGCCCGAGAGTCACCCTTTACCTTCATAAGCTGTCAGCTGGGGTCTCTTCATCCCCAAGCGTTGTGCAATGTCCTGAACATTATTGTCCTTGATAAGAAAGGATCCAGTTTGACCCTTCTTAATCAACAGTGAGCACAAAACCAAAGAAGTGGTCATTGTGCATCTGGCAAACTTCCTTTGAACTGATCATCCCCTTTAGAATGAATTAGCATCTACTCAGCAAGCAGTCATATCTAATAATTTTTAGATATGTTTATTCTTCAGAGTCACATCTCTCAAAATATTGTCAATAGAACAATGGCATAGGCTGGAAGTCACCTAGAGGTGTGTCTTGTGTTCTTCTAGCTACTGCTCAAGATAAGCCCTTCCATCTTAGCTCTCTGCAATACTAATAATGACAATAATAATAGCAATCAATGAGATAAGGTGATATTGGAGAGCTAAAAACAATAGATAAGCAAATCTTCATAGTCATGTCTGTATAAATAGACTATGTCTGACGATCTGCTGGGGATTTTTTCTTCTCCTGCCAAATTCTAGCCACTTTTATATCACTTCCCCCTTCCAACTTGTGTCCTGAAAGGCCAAACAGTAAAAATTTCAAAGCAATACTCTGGTCTCTAACCTTTGTGAGAGAAACTCCCTTGGGTCTTTCCTTTCGATGTCAGCCATCCATTTCACTTTTTTAAACTATGTATGTGAGTGTGTATGTGTATGCCTGTATATGTATATGGATACACACACATTTTAGTGTGGTGACAAAAAAAAAAAGAAAAAAAAAAAAAGGAAAATGTCAGGTGCAGAAATATCAGACCAGATGAACCTAGGTTTGGAAAATACCAGAGGTTTTTAGGGATTTTCTGAAACGCTGGTCTTGTTTGAATTATCTTTACATCCTAAAAGAAATGTTGCTTCAAGTTATTCTTTGCAAGAAACAGTGATGCAGACATGATCCTTCTTTGAGACCAAGACAACATCAAATAGATGTCTGTGATTTGTAACAAGGCTACAGATGGGGGTTTGTGGCTGCAGGATTGGTGGCTCTGGAAGAATTCTGAGAATCCAGGACATTCTAACTCAGTGAGTTTAAAGATGTTGTCCAGCTGATCCTCATTCTACACCTACTTACCCTGCTGAGATTGGGGTGGCACCAGCCAATTCAGGGGGAAGCTGAGTGGCTACTGAAGCCCATGGTCCAGCACCCGTAGCTTTGTGCACACGTGGTCATGTTACAGGGTAGCCCAGAGTGGACTGGGCCGCCTGTCTGTGGGGCCTCACCTGCGCTCAGAATTCAGTTATACTGCAGGTCAATAACGGGTTTATTTACAAAAGGGGAAGGGAATAGGAAACAACCCAGGGAAAGAGAGCGGGATACAAAGTAGTTGCAATACCTTATGGCTAGGCTGACTGAACGCGTAGAGTCACGCGGTGTCCGGAGAGCAGTTTCCCTAGCGAGAGAGCCAGAGTGCACGAGATGCAATCACGCCCTATTTATCCCCCAAATGTCCCAGAATTCCTGCTAGCTCCACCCTTGGGTCCTCGCAGCTTCCTCCCTGGTACTGCTGGGAGTTGTAGTTTCCAATCTCTGGAGTAGGGGGTAGGGTACAGAAAGTTGGAGTAGGGGATGGAATCCATAAGACTCTGCAGAGTTCCTTTAGGACATCCTTCCCCTTAACAGTCATACCCGAAGACTTCCATCCTTCCCGATACTGGATCTTGGATCCGTCAACAAGTCACAGTGTTCTTTTAGGTTTCTTTCTCGACATCCCTAAGAAATTTAGATAAATTACTTTGGGTCTTAATTGAAAGTCATCACACATGGTCAGGGGATTTGACAAGACTTGAGGTTTTAGTGCCTTAAAGTAAATCACAGGATTTCAGAATATGTTCTACAGTTTCAAACTCAATCTTCTGTATCATGATCTGGAGCACTCAAGTTTTACATGCTGAGTGTTTTTGAGATCCAACAATGCCAAGTATATGTTGTGATTTGTTAACAGGTAAGTCTCAGAACTTCTACAGATTCTCAAGAAGATCTAGCAGGTCTTTCTTCATGAACTCTCAGTTCCTTTTGTGTTAACTCTGACATGTGATTTCCTCAGGTGGGTATAAAAATTGAGGTCCGCTTTGAACTCTCATTAAGGGGTGTGTGTGTGCGTGTATGAGAGAGAGATAGAGAGAGAGAGCATGTGTACATGGAAGAACAAAGGAAAAGGCGAGGATAAAGAGAAATAGAAAAGAAGGGTAGTTAAGGAAGACATGGAGGGAGAAGAGATGGAGGAGAAGGGGAAAGAAGAAAAGAACAGAAAGACAAACCATATTCACAATGCCAAAGCATTTATGAGCTTAGCCAAGAGTCTATTGTCTCACTTTTTCTGGATACTAATATCAAAATTAATCTTATTTTCTTGGCATAGAAATGAATATATTTTGTGATTGAACTTTTCCAATGCTTTTGTGCTTGTATAACCTCCTCCCCCTCCATCCTGCCCTTTTAAACATGACTTAAGCAAAATTTTCTAAGTAAGCAAAACATTTCACTGGCTTCTTTCCACTTTCCCTTGCAAGCAGTTGCTGCCTTTTTGTCTAATAGAAACCCGATGTACCAACCCCTCGCTGAAAATGAGCATGGCCTTCTCCTAAGCTGCTTTATCTCATTAAAAAATCAGTATTTTTGCTTTTTTTCCTTAAGGAAAAAGCTATGCTAATAAAGTCAGTGCTAACATTCCTATTAACTCCATCCACGCAATAAAGATTACTACCCCCCTCCTTTCTTTTCTTTCCTTCTTCCCTCCTTTCTCTCTAATCTTTTGAGAACACTTACCAAAACGGTCTAAATCTTTGACTTTCCTGACTTTGTCTTAGGTGAATTATCTGTAAGAAATTTCCAGGGTATCACAATAGTTACAGTATCTCACACATGCTTATTTAAATTTCTCTTTCTAATGACTGACACCTTATCACTTTAGACTTTTTGAAGTAATTATTTGGTTCCAGCTTTTTCTTTTATTTTTGGTTTTCACGGGTAGTATTATGATGGAGCTGGCCATAATTTTATTTATCCTGTTTGGAGATGTCTGAGGTTCTTGAATCTGTATATTTATGTCTTCAACCAAGTTTGGGAAAAATTCAGTCATCATTTCTTCAAATATTATTTCTGCACCAATCTACTTTGCTCTGGGACACAAAAGGTACAAATTTTAGAAAGTTTTCTTCTATTGCTTACATTTTTTGAGGCTTTGTTTCTCCCTTTCTCCCAATCTTCCCAAGTTCCTTACTTTGGCAATTTTTGTTAGTAGATCTTTAAGTTCACTGACATTTTCTACTGTCATTTTCAGTCTGAAACTGAGGTCATCTATTGTCTCATATGTCATATTTTCGAGTTCTAAAATTTCTATTTGTTCTCATTTTCATAGTTCTTATTTGTTTTTAGAAAACTTGTTTCCATACTTTCAAGAGTACTAATCTTTATCTCAATGAAAAAATTACAGTATCTTGGCCCTCCCTGCTGGTGCAACAGGTTAAAGTGCAGCAGCTGCTTCAGCATGAGTTTGATCCCTGCCCTGGAGGTGATGCACATGGCGCAGCCGACCTCACCTGCTGCTCCCCTCAGCAGTGTACTTCGTCAACCTGCCTGTTCTGCTCCCCACTCTGTCTCTGGTGAATCCTCTCACTGCCCTGCACCTCTGGTCTGTACCCCAAGTTCTGTATGCATAAATAAATAAATATTTTCTTTAAAAAGATGTTATAGTAGCTGCCTAGGTCTCTGTCTGATAATTTCAACATAGGTCATCTCCAAAATTGGTCTTTTCTTGGATTATATTTCCCTTTAATAGGAGTCATTCCATTTTTTTTTCCAGTAATTTTTTGAGGCTTTGCATCTTAACCAGGTGTTTCCTGTTGCGAGGGTTCACCTGACATTGTAGCATGAAAACTGCTGTAACCATAAAGAAATAAATGGGCATGGCCATATTCCAATGAAATCTTGTTTATGAACATTAAAATTTGAGCTACATGAAATTTCCATACTTTCCAAATAGTTTACTTTTTCCAACCACTTACAAATGTAAAAACTCTTCCGAGTCATGCTCAAAAGGATGTTGGGGAGACCCGGTCCACATGCTACATGGTGTGTGAATGCCAATTTTGAAAATTTGTCACAATCTGGCTCCTTTTATGTAATTCACTTTGGATTGTATCCTGGACAGGTAAAATATGTTGTGAGACTCTGACTGCTATAAAAATACTCTGGAGAACACTAATGTCATTTTGTTTGTGTCAGTGGGCTTGATTAGGTACAGATCACAAATTCTGTTTTGCCTTCTGTGGGCAGGAGAGTCTTTGCTGCGCTCTCTGCGTGCACCCCATCCATCTGGCTTGATCAGTGGCCAGTGTGGCCACGCAAGCACTGCCAAGCGTGATCCTGACTTGTACGCTGGCTCACAGCAGCTGTGCTCTTGCTGTCTGTGCTGTCCATGTGCTGCTCAGGGGGAGTTGGGAGTTGTTCATGTTCATTTTCAGAAGTGGATCCCTTTCTCCAGTTCTCTTTCCTGATCCCCTGATATGCTGCATCTCTCCAGAGTTCCTTTTCCCAGACACCCCCCCCCCTTTTTTTTTCTCTCCCACTCTATCTACAGTGGGCCATTTCACACAACCAGGCAAAGCCAGGAGAGAAAGAAAATAGACAAAAAACAAAACGGCACAGCTTTCCTCACATATAACTGCTTTCCTAATGTAGGCTACCTGACCACGAAGTGAGCTTTTCTCTTGGGGCTGTAGTTACCCCAATATCCACACTAACAATGCAATCAGCACTAGCTGCCCTCTGCACAGCCCGGAAAGGGGAAAGGAAGAAGAAATAAGTAGTGTATACTTGACGATGGCTAATGAAGTGGATCTTACATATGGTAAAATGGTAATGTTATGTAGTCTGAACTGATCCTATTGTAGGAAGAGTGCCTGTCAACCAAACCTCAATAAAGGGCCCTCCCTGTTGGTGCAGCAGGTTAAAGCACAGCACTAAGAAGCTAAAGCCATTTCACCATGAGCTCAATCCCCACCCGGGAAGTGACCCACATCGTGCAGCAGACCTCTCCACCCACGGCTTCCCTCAGCAGTGTACTTTGTCAGTCGGCCTGTTCTGGTGAATGCTCTCTCTGCCCTGTACCCCAGTTCTGCATGAATAAATACATAACTCTTAAAAAAACAAACTCAATAAAGCTGGAGTAGAGCGAGGAAGACTAAGAGTGACTCTCTGGTCCACTGGCTCCTTTACTGACTAGGAGAATGTGTCCTTCTTCCATGCTGTGTGTTCAGTTTTATCCTTGTATCAATCAGAGAGAAAAAATAACCTCACTGCCTACTGGTCATCTTTAAATGCTCACTTCGTAACCCAATCAACCTGCAAGATTGTACTTTGTAGATTTCAGATAGCTGCTTTCTGCATTCAGTTTATGAATATTAGTTACAATCAGCAGGAGAGATAAGCCACAAGTGAGCTTCTTTCAACTTGGCTAGAACTGAAGTGCCCTCATAATTTTAAAGAATCAGAAGCTGAGACCTCTCTGGTGGTACAATGGGTTAAAAAATACAGCACTCAGCAATCAAAAAAGATAAACTTACACTATTTGAGGCAACATGGATGGAGCTGGAAGGGATCATGTTTAGTGAAGTAAGCCAAAAAGAAAAAGAAAAATACCGGATGGTTTCACTCAAAGCAGGAGTGTTAAGGGATCAGGAAAAAAAAATCAACTGTAATAAAGTAAAAATGAAGTCAACAAACAACTACAAACCAAAGATATTCTATGGGGGTGGAGAGGGGAAAGGATCAAAACTGGGTGTTGTGGGAAAGAGTGCACAGGGCTATGGTGATGGCACATGGGCGAATTGGTGGTGAGAAGTTCACAGGGATTAAAACCAAGGTGAAAAATGTACAAAATAAAAAATGATATTATATAATATATATATTATATAATATCATTCTTTATTTTGTCATATATATAATTATTCTTTAATTTGTACATTTTATATATATGTGTGTGTATATATATGTGTGTGTGTGTGTATATATATATAAGTGTGTGTGTGTATATATATATAAAATAAGTATATATATATATATATATAATAAGTGTGTGTATGTGTGTGTGTGTATATATATATATATAAAATAAGTGTGTGTGTGGATCTTTCTCCCCAGCCAGGGAGCTGACCCACATGGCGCAGCAGACCTCTCCTGTCTTGCCCGCTGCTCCCCTCAGCAGTGTGTTTCAGTAGATCTGTTCTGCTCCCCACTCTGCCTCTGGTGACTCCTCTCACCCCATCCCCTGCACCACTGGCTAGTACCCCAGCTCCTGTATGCGTAAATAAATAAATTTTTATATGTAAAAAGAATCAGATGCTAATGCCTCAGTAATGCAGCAGCTTGCAGGATGTCCCAAAGTAAGACCTTGCAGAAATGGAAGCAGAACCCAAGTCTTGCAGGTCTTTTTGACTGCCGCTTCTGAGAGCTGATGTTTCAGTTCTGCTGAGGGGGCGTTGGGCCATGCCTCCCAATGCACGTGGCACTCCCACCCAAAGGCCCCTGTGATGCTAACCGCCCTTACTACTACGTCCACATATCCAGAGCAGCTCTGGCAGGGTCACCTCGGCTCATCTGACCCCTGGACTGATTCTTACTCATAATGCCAACAGCTGTGGTGTTGGTGATGGTGGAGAGCATGTCTTTGTATGTGTGAGGAGAGTGTGTTTATATGTATAACGAAGTGTATTTATGTGGTGTTTTTTTCTTATTTTATTTTTATGTGTGTTTTTTTTTTGCATGTGTATTTGCTTCTTTATATGCCTGTGCACTGTATATATGTGTTAAGACCCTGACTAGAATTTAATAAATTATGTTTTCCTAACCCCAACTTGGCACATGAAGAAATACTGAGACACAGATAATTTAAATAATTACTTTAGAGCTTGAACACCATTTTCCCAACATGTCATGACACATAACCAACTGCATTCCATTAGTCAATTTGGGTACAGTGACATCTAATAGAGTGGTAGAAAACTAAGGGGTAGGTCAAATATGATAGTGCTCAGTCCAGCTCAGCATTAAATGTTCTTACCAACCACAGCAAAGTCTAGAAAGCATTGGCATAATCTGCCTCCCAAAATAAAGAGCAGAGTGCTGAGTCTCTGTCCTCCTTATACCACCCCAATGCCTGGCTCCCCCACTCATGCTCACAGATCCCCGCTTCCACAAATCATATTAACATGCTGACGTTAAATCTAGAAACAACCTAGCACCATACACAGACTTTCTTATAGGTCCTGGGAAATGAGGAGGCCAAGCTGAATTGGGCTCCATTTAATCTCTGGGATCAGATACTTCCACAAATTCAAGTCCAAATGGCCTCAGAAGCTCTTGTCTCAGCTAGCACTCAAGCAGTTCCCCCCAGGGCTGCAGTTTCCATGAATCAGGTGTTGGTTCATCATCTTTTTGCTGCACTGAGCAAATGCTAATGTGCAATGTTCTTTATTGCAAAGGGACCCTGACTTAGCTAACGTGATGTGGGAGAAAGGCAGGCATATCCTAGTGACTTTGCTTTAGAAATCGGCTGAGGCAGAGGGAGCTTTGTGTGCAGGCTATACTGTGCTTCAGCACAGGGTCGGGAGCACAAGTCATCTGTGGTAATGCTCACTTTTAAGAGCAGGAGTAGATTTATTAGCCCCAAACTAGTAGATGGATAACTGAAGTTCAGGGCATTAAAGCAATAAACTGAAACCACAAAAAAACTAATATTCACTATCCATGTGGGTTTGCCATTTACTTCTAGTATAGATCTGCTGTCTATTATCTTTTCTACATGAGAACCGACCAGTGTATATTAGATTATACACAGTAATTCACTGGCTCATGGTTCTGCATTTTAGACTGAGCTTATTAGCTAAGGAGGTCTTTGAGTAGATTCGTCCTGTGCCATGCATGGGTATGCTGCTATCGGGTGGCCAAAGTGAGGCTAGTTAGTTGTTGCAAGGGATTTGCATCTACATACCCAGCTAGGCGAGGGCTGTCAGCTGAGGTGTGGCTCTCTTCCATATGTCCTTTCCAGCAGGAGAGCCCCAGAGTTTTAGAGAGTGGTAACAGAATTCTAGCAAAGCAAGCTTGTGTGCACGTGCTTTGGTGTCAAGTTAGCTACACTCCGTTAGCCCAAGAAACCCACACTGTCAAGTCTAGAGCCAACTTATGAAGGGGAGTGATTTTCCCAAGGATTTGTGAAAATGTAAAAATTTCCTCTAAAAGGCAAGAGAGTAGAGCCATCTTCATAGACACAGAGTGTGAATAAATACCATTGTGTGTACTCAGGAATTCTACTGTTTGAAAGTGAAGAAAGTCTTCACCCTCACTGAAGACCCAGTAGCCAGATAAGGAAGATTTAGCAGTGGGTACTTAGCCTTTGCATCTCTGCAGGGCACTCCTCAGAAGAAAGAGACTAAATTCTACACTGCCTTCCTCCAGCATCAGCTTATCTTTAGGTCATAGCCAACTTAGAGCTAAAAGTCCCTCCTGTCAGGAATAATTACATTCTTAATGTGACTCACTGTTCCTACCTATATAAACTAAATTCAAACTTGTATTTATTGGAACAGTTCTTACAGAGTAAAATCTGTTGGACTGCTTCCCGAGTTCAAATCTTCACTTTTATCATCTAATAAATTTTTTGTCTAAGTATCATTGAGACTTTATTTCCAGTTAACAGCATAGATTTTTGGGAAACATGATTGACTGAGAGCCATCGACATAAAAATCTCTCATAGTGATTTTGGACTTTATGTCTGTCTGATTCTAAGGAAAGGTCCTTCCCTGATCAAATAAAGTCGGTGTCTTATTGTTTCAACCTGTCTCATGTGATTTCTCTGCTTAAGTCATCAATATTAGTAAGATGACAATTCAGAACACACACACACACACACACACACACACACACTTTCTACGTGTTACTGAGACAGACAGCCAAAGTTGAAAAGCAAGAAAATAAATAATGATGAGCTTCTGCCTGGGGATGGGGGAGGGGGGCACAGGTCAATGGGGAAAAAAAAACACACACACACAAAAAAAACCCTCAATGCCCAAGCTAGAACAAGCTCAGTTGTAAAATAATCAAAGTAGTATTAGATTATAACCCAACATATAAAATGGATATCCATGAGCTCATGGTGATATACACAAATGACTGAATGAGTAAACAGATGAGAAAGAAGAGATAAATCTCCCATGCATAAAAAACAACTAATGTATCTAGATATTCCAACCTTAAGGAGGTGGATGACATATCACTCCCCACCATGTGTCAGCTGCATGACTTCCTTCCAAAAGCACAGCACAGACAGGGACAGAGGGTTGTGACTTTCTGGGATGATGATGATACGTAGTTCAGTCCGATGCTTGAGGTCAACATCAGCAGAGATAAATGTTAAAAATTAATGATATAAGGTCCTCCCTGGTGGTGCAGCGGGTTAGAGCACAGCACTAAGAAGCTAAAGCCACTTCTGCATGAGTTTGATTCCCGCCTGCCCCGGAGGTGACCACATGGCGTGGCAGACCTCTCCTGCCCCGCCTGCTGCTCCCCTCAGCATTGTACTTCGTCAATCTGCCTGTTCCACTCCCCACTCTGTCTCTGGTGAAGCCTCTCACTGCCCCTGAGCCTCTGGCCTGTACCCCAGTTCTGTATGCACAAATAAATATTTTTTAAAAAGTTAACAATATAGTATCTAATGCTTATGTTAATGTTTACAGAGAGAAAACAAATTGTTACAACAGCTTTATTTTTGCAACTCACTAGTGTTTTGTTTTCAACTCTTCTAAATTTAATTTACAGGCAAGCATTTTATTTGAGGGAAAAATACAATGAAAACGAAGATGATAAAGAGGAAATTGCCATGTCCTACAATAGCAAATCTGTTATATTTAACACACAGGATTTTGAGATGTTTGTTTCTTCTTATCTCCAGTTGCCTTATTTTCTTCAGTGAGCAAATTTTCACTATAGTTGAATATACATGAGCATTATCTATAAATGTAAACACTCCAAGAACCGATATGTTTAATGTGTCCAACATAACGGATTTGTACACTAAAGGGAAAACTTGATAGAAGTGAAAAGAAACAACCATCTGTCAGTTTGAGTTGCTGTTAATGTCTCCACGAATCCACGTGAACACACAGCCACACAGCAAGGTCTTGGGGAGTCGTGAAAAGTCATTGTGCAAACACTGCCTTCTAAAGAGTTCTGATGTTGCTCTTTAATTCACGGTTGCACTTCATAGCTTTTATAATTATTCTTAAATTTAAAATAACATGTTTTTGCTTGCTTTATTTTGGCCTGGAAAGAATGTCTGCTTGGCAGTCTAATGAATGTATGGTATTCTTCAATTGTTTCCTGAACCTAAGTACTCTGCCACAAGCAGAGGCTGACTGTTGTAACAGGTACCCAAGCACTGATGGATGAGTTGAGTGACTAGGTTTGCCGGGACCAGGTGCTCTGGAGAGGCCTGCAGCCCTGGACCAGGTGCTCTGGAGAGGCCTGCAGCCCTGAGGTTGAGCTCCCAGCTCAGCTGCTCTTGATGCTGTCAGCGAGCATCACCAGCAGACATTTCTCTTTTGAAGACAGGGGTTGTCACTCGATGCCAGGCATCAGCAGACAGAAGCAGGAGCTGATAAAAGTCATTTTCCTCCATCCTGATGAGGTTTTCCAGACACCTAGAAACTTCTCAACTTCTCCCACATTGAGGTACTTTTTCTAAATCTATAAAGGTTTACATTTTGACCAGTAGCCCCAATTATTTGGGTGATTATTTAAGGCATTAGGGAATAGGGGAGTTTTGGCGGGGACATGAGGAATGAGACCCCTTCAGACTCTTAAGACAAAATCAGCCCCAACACAGAACCCTAAGTGGGTTTATTAGGGAGAATAAATCCAGTGAATCTGTTAGGAAGATTTTCGTTTGTGAAATGTGGACAATACTTCCTACCCAAAGTTGCTCTTAGGATTTTTTTTTTTTTATATATAGACAAGTTTTCACAAAATGTCTGGCCAATAATTAGTTTAAAAACTCAGCCTTTATGAGGTAGACACATAACTGGCCTTGCTAGGAGTAGATCTACCTTTTTAGAACTTGAGAAAATTTCTATGGAGTAGAGACCACGCTCACCTCACACATGCCCTTCCTTTATTATTATTATTTTTGGATGGGGTTTATTTCGTTATCTTGCCTATAGAATGGTAGTGATGAAAATTTGTGTAGAAAACTGGAGAAACATTTTCCACAGAGCAGCCAGCATAGTGTGAAAAATAAGTAGGGCAGTATAAAATTCTTCAACCCTCTCGCATCCCCAAGGGGTCATAGAGAGTCTTCAACACTGGACACATCTCTAACTACTGGAGAAACTCCAGCCGCAGGGACGACCGGACTTCTGATCTCCCACTGTGCTCTGGTCCTCCGCCTCTCGGCCCTGCTCACGCTGTCTTCCCCTGCCGCCCTTACATGCTCTGGAGTCCAGTTTACTTGTGCCTTTGATGGCCTGACCCTCACTCATCCATCAGCTTTCCTTAAACAGTACAAGGTGGACGGTCATTGCGGCCTCCATACCCAGCTGATGTCTGCTTTGTTACTCTTTCGTACAGTATAATCATTTCCTCCGTTAGCATTTATGATGAGCATTAATTATGCAATTATCTGTTCATTGCAAGTCCGATCTGGGCCGTCACATTGCTGTGTGGGACCACATTGCTGTGCTCACAGGGACCTACCTGGCACTGGCAGAATTTCAGTAAACCCTGGCAAATGGATGATTTTAGGGAAGAAGGGAGGCGGGAGGGAGGGAAGAGGAAGAATGAAGAGCAACGTTGTCACTGCATGTTCAGCTGCATATCCACCCACATGTGCGAAGGTGGCCAGTTTGCAGGGCAATTCTGCTCTTCCTGTGCACCCCCCCTCCCAGCTCCTGGGGGTCCCAAGTTCATGTCCTCCCTGTGCACATTCACTTTGTCCCGCTCCGTGCTCCTGAGGGGCACTGTCTGGAACTCTTTTCTCACTTTCAGTCCAGAGACACACAGAGCACACCCCTTCCTCAATCTTTTCTCCCCTGCTGCCTGAAGTCTCCTCTCCGGCTGACTGTGAGGTGGGGCCAATCAGCTCACTCTGGCTGTGATTTTGATTATTGGTAAGGTCACATGCCAGCTCTCTCCTAGGCCTCTGCACGCTAAGCCCTGCACCCACACCCGGGCTCCCTCGTGGGACTCCTGACACCCCAGGAGAGTAGGATGGACATTCCAGAGACAGAGGTGAGAAGAAAGGCTTTCCAGTCCTCAAATCACCTTTCTAAGGCTAAGCACTGTAGCAAGGTTAGATAGAAAAATGGTTAAGTGTGTTAAAACAAAAACAAAAACAAAAAAAAAGAAAAGAAAAAAAAAAACCAGACGAGCTGATAATATGAAGAGTGTGATGTTATAGCAATAAAGAAAATGCATGTATGCACAGATAGCTTCCAGAAGGCTATATCTCTGGGTGCTTAATCAGGCTTCTCTGTCTGTGGTAAAATTAGAATTTCAACATGTATTCTATTAATATATGTGTATGTACCTATATAATTATATAGTCATATCATTATGTATCTGTATACATACTAGACTGTCAAAAAAAAAAACTGTGTTTTTTAAAGGGAAAAGGATAACTTTAAAATATCTTGAAAGGACCATCCCTGGTGATGCAATGAGTGAGGACCCAGCACTGCAAGCTGGCCGCAGCCACTTCAGTGATCCTCAGCACCAGAACTGACCCACATGGCGTGGCAGACCTCTCCTGTCTGGCCTGCTGCTCCCCTCAGCAGTGTACTTCGTCGATCTGCCTGTTCTGCTCCCCACTCTGTCTCTGTTGAATCCTCTCACTGTCCCTGCACCTCTGGCCTGTACCCTGGTTCTCTATGCATAAATAAATAAATCTTAAAAAAAAAAAAAAAAGCCCTGTTGTAAGGCCAAGGAGCCCAGAGAGTCACTGGTAGTATAATCACGTAAATTGTCAGCTAAAGCAGCATCCTAGCCATTAACCAGTGTGCTTGGAAAACAGCTCTCAACAGAGACATTCCTGGGTGTAGTCTGGCCACTAAACACAGGTCTCAGTCCAGGGGGCCTGGCTTTCCAGATCAGCTGCTGCCATCTTAGCTGCAAGATCTCAGCCACTAGACTGGATGCTTCAGGAAGGAAGGGGAAAGGGCTCTTCTATTGCTAGTGGCATTTGTTCTTCGTAATAACCACTAAAATATGTCTCAAGAGATTAAGTGGAAAAGCTGTGGAGTTTTCCACTTTTGCTTCGTGGGAAACTGGTCTAATGACATTGTCTAAAGTGTCATGGGGAATTGGCACGTTATGATCTGAAGTATACTGTTGGGTAGTTGCTCCTGCTTATTTATTTATTTATTTTTAATATTTATTTATGCATATCAAAGCTGGGTACAGGCCAGAGGTGGGGATGTTGGTAAGAGGGTTTACCAGACACAAGAATGGCGAACAGAACAGGCAGATCCACTGAAGTACACTACTGAGGGGAGCCGTGGGTCACCTCCCTGACCAGGGATTGAACCCGTACTTCAGTGGCTATGGTAAGCTTCATAGTGCTGAGCTTTAACCCCATTGAACCACCAGGGAGGGTTGCTGCTTTTTTTTTTTCCCCCACCAAGTTTTATAGATGAAAACCCTGAGGCTTAGCGAAGCTGTGACAGGTCTAAGCTCTTTAGCTTAGAGACAGTGATTTCTGTTTTATTTCTTTTTGAGTGTCCATTTAGCTTTGAACTTAATTTGACTTTTAATATACACATATTAAACTGCCACCAGCAGTTGGTTAGATTTGAACTAGAATCTCTAACTATTAATATTAATGTCTGTTCATAGGTTTTTACAATAATCTCTCACTCCACATTACTTTTCTGTCCCAAAGAGATCCTTTCTGCAAAGAGATCCTCTTAACTTTTGTGAGAGGCACATATTTTTCTCTAGGAGACCTGATTCCAGTAATGCCTTTCAACACACACACACACAGAGTCAATGTGCAGTGCTCAATGGTCTTTGGCAAAAAATTGTTTTGGGTTCTAAAGTAAGATCCACCCCCTTCCTATGAAAAAGAAAAAAAAAGTGAGTAGTGTACCCCAAAATTAAATGCAAACATTTTCCCGAATGACATTTCTATTGTGTAAGACCTAGGTGGCTTTAATGAAAGTATTTGCATCAGAAAAATGAGAAAGGAAAGAGCATAAGGTAACCCACATCTCTTTCTGGCTGGAAAAGCTCTCAAGTCACTGAAGATGGTTTTGCCAAAAGGCTTGGCAAGAAGAGTGATATTTGCAAATTGTTCAGTGAAACTGCTTTTATTTAGTCAATTTCATCCTGGTGTCCAATGGTTCCCTGCCCAGGGGTATGTTTCTTAGACAATGACAAGCTTTAACACCAAATGATGAGCTGTGGCTGGAAATACAGTAACAGAATGTCATTCCTGATTAGTTTTCTGAGCCGGAGATGTGTGATTAGAAGTCAGAAAGGGGATGATCCACGGGAGTGTACATATTCAATGCTGGGTGAGGAACGGCTTGAAATGGCTGTGGAACTGGGCACCAAAGCAGACAAGCATGGCCAGGCGTGACGTGGCTTCTCCAGACAAGGGAACAAGATGGCCCCTGCGCCAGCTGGCACCCCACCAATGAGCTCCCCACTATTCCTATTCCCCAGCAATGCCACCGCCGCCTTTGTACATGGATCTGGCTTTGCAACCAAAATCTGCACCCCAGATCCAAGACAGGACTCCTCCCAGAGACAAAAATGTGCTCCTCGGAATGGCTGCTCCAGTGAAGAGCAGAGGCAATACACTGATCCTGGCTGCTTTCTAGTGACAGTGCTGGGAGAGAGAGAAAGCCATGGGGGTCAGTGGGGTAGGCTCTGAGACTCAGAGTTAGCCTGGCACCCGAGGGAAAGAGCACCTCCTCTCTGCTCATCTGTTCAGCGGGGAGGCTCCTTCCCTACTTAGTGAGTTGCTCTGGGAGATCTCTCAGGTCATCCCTCCTTTGTTAGGGAAACCTGGCATTATCCTGGACCTGTCGCCCTTTCACACTGAGTTGGACCTTCTTGGAGTCAGTTCTCCTGAGTAGATTTTCCAGTGATGCCCTTCACTGGAAAGAAAAGGCTGCCAGCCAGAGTGACTCACAGGCTATCTACAGCCTGAAAATAACTGGGATGGAAATAAATTGCTATTTAATCTTCAGTAGGTAATGTGTGCTCCTTGGAAGTTTAGAAAAGTGTCAGGAAACAGAAAACATCCATTTAGGTCCTTGCTCTGGGTGGGTTTATCAAGCCACCTTCTAAAATGATCTGGGGCTGCCCAAGTCCTCGGCTGCTCTTGACTCTTAGCTCCACCAGCATGTGGATCCACCAGCATGATGGGGACATGCCAGCTTGTGGGCATCATTTCCTGCAGATCAGCATGAGACGAGATGTGGTCTGCAGGGTGGGTGGAGAGGCAGTTCCAGGAATTGTGGCAGAGAGAACGGGCCGTGTGCACCATGAGACAAAGTGAGCTTCTGACGGGTGACCTTGAGTCTACGTATCTCAACTGGTTAAACCTTACTTGACTTCTCTGTAAAGTGGATCTATTATTGTATTATAGTTTTGTAAGAAATGATGTATACAAAATGCTTAACACATCACAGTGGCTTACTCCCTATCTACATGACTATTATAAATGCTCCAAGTCTTGAGGCTCTGCTAATATGCTTTCTTTGTAGCCCTCATCTAATACATGCATCTGCAATTTGACAATTGGCTTTATATCTCAAATTTAGGGATGAGGAAATATATCTTATTTTAGAATAAAGATAAATAAACAACCTCCTCAAAATTTCTATGTCCCAATAACCACCTTAAATTACTTATGTTTGTAGGAGCACAAAACGTGGTAAAGAAGAAATTCTCCTGCCTACATCATAGACAGAACTAATGATATTTCAAGAAATACACAGTCAATTGTTCTGTATGCTAAAGGAGCTAGCTTTCCTGGAATTATTCTATTTATCTGTGTCTCTGTGTGTCTGAGACATGTGTGCTCCTGTTGATCTTCTTTGAAACTGCACCAAGGTGAGGAGCCCAGGTAGTATCTGGTGTTAATTGGGTCACGTTTGCATTAGCTGGTGCCTCAACAGTTTACTGTGCTGATGGAAAACAGTAGCAGTGGGCTAAAACTGTTCTGTCCTTACTGGGATTTTAGCAACAAAACCTCCCCTTAAGACCTTAACATGTGAATTATCGCGGGGAGGCTGGGAAGGTGATCTGTCTTCTTTACCCTGTGACAGCTGCTGCTCCATCAGGAAGGTCTAGTTACAAGTAGAAAACTGACTCAGCTTCTTCCATCATGTGTGTTTTTAAGATTTATTTATTTATGCATTCAGAACTGGGGTACAGGGCAGAGATGCAGGGGGTGGTTAGGGGGTTTACCAGAGAGAGTGGGGAGCAGAACAGGCAGATGGGTGAAGCAAACAGCTGAGAGGAGCAGAGGGTGAGACAGGAGAGGTCTGCTGCGTTATGTGGGTCAGCTCCCTGGCTGGGGATCGAACTCACGCTGAATTGGATACAGAGAGCTTCATAGTGCTGTGTTTCAACCCATTGTGCTACCAGGGAGCGTCCTTCTTTCATGTGTTTTATTTATTTATTTGTTTGTTTGTTTGTTTGTTTGTTTGTTTATTTATTTGTGCATACAGAACTGGAGTACAGGCCAGAGGTGCAGGGGTGGTGAGAGGATTCACCAGAGACAGAGTGGGGAGCAGAACAGGCGGACTGGTAAAGTACACTGTGGAGGGGAGCAGCGGGCAGGTCAGGAGAGGCCTGCCACGCCATGTGGGTCACCTCCAGGGCGGGGATCGAACTCATGCTGAACCGTTAGCTTCTTAGTGCTGTGTTTCAACCTGTTGTGCTATCAGCAAGGACCCCATTATGTGATTTTCAAAGGCAGGGATATTAGTGTTCTCATTGAAGTTCTACTCACTACTAGTTTTGCAACCTCAGGTTCCTGGGTGTAGTTATCCCCACTGGGAAAGCTAGAGACGATAGCCCCTACCTCACAGGGTGGTCAGGCACGATGGTCCAAGCACGGAGTATGTCCAAAGACCTCAGCACAGTGCCTTGATAGATGACAACCATGTTTATTAGCATTATGAGTTCCCACAGAAATATTCAGTTCCTTCATGATTCTTAAGTGCTGTCAGGAGTAAGTGATGGAACAAAATGAAATCATTTGGTAAATTCTGCATCTAGGAACCCACTTAATGGCAGGGAAATTGGCCCACTGTTGATGGCTGCTTCAAACATGATTCATTTCCAAAACTTTGAACTATTTTCAGAAGTTAACTATATCATGCATTTTAAGAATATTATAGTAGCATAGCTTTTGCCAAAGAATGACATAATTTGACCTTCTTTGAATAAAGGAGAGGACATGAAGATACTAAAGATTAGAGCAGGAGAACATTATACCAAAGGGACCAACCCAAATAAAGATCAGTAAGGATCTTTAAGAATTTTATAACTTTCAGAAATCCCGATTTTGCCTGTTTTGTTCATTTGTTTCCATTTCCTCATGCATGTTAGCAATGGCATCCATAAAAGCTTGGCTTCATGTTAGCTGTGTAGTATTAGGCAAGTTATTTAATCTTGTGTTCCTTAATGCATAAGTGTGGAATAAGATAATGTTTACTTATACAGTTGTTAGGAATAATAAAGAAAATAATTCATAAGACTTAGTAATGTCTGTTTGATAGTCATATGTGAAAAACTACTGAGATCAATTAGTAGTAAGTTAAGTTTCTTCTTCAACCAGTTTTCCAATTTTCAAAACAAACAAACAGAGTTCATGAGTTTAACCAGAGAGTAAGAAAATAAGAAGGCTGTGGTACATTTGGCCATGAGATAGGAGGGAAGAGGACAGAGGGTCTCCAAAGTAGATGAGGGTGACAAGTGAGAGCCACTGATTCTCTGGATTTGCAAAAAAAGGCAGCAGGGGCTGGGAGTGGGAGGGGTGAATGGGTGGGGGAGAAAAGACCCTTCCCTAGAGAGAAGACACCCCTAAGCCTGATTCTATAGCAGACAACATAGGAGCTAAACAGTTCCCTCTTAATGATACAAGTTTCTCAAATAGAAATGCTCATCATCGTCTCTTCTGAATGACCATCATCAAAACCACCAGAGGATGGGGCCCTCCCTGGCGTTGCAGTGGGTTAAAGTGTAGCACTATGAGGCTATGGACAGCCACTGCAGCACAATTTGGATGCCAGCCAGGGAGCTGACTCACAGGGTGTGGCAGACCTCTCCTGACCCGCCCGCTGCTCCCCTCAGCAGTGTATTTCAGGACATCTGCCTGTTCTCCTCCCCACTCTGTTTCTGGTGAGTCCTCTTATTGTCCCCGCCCCCATACCTCTGGCCTGTACCCCCAGTTCTAAAGGTATAAATAAGTAAATATTTAAAAAAAAAAAACAAAAAACAAAAAAACACCAGAGGATCTTTTAGCCAAACTCCTTATGAACTTCTTTGTCTTCACAACTCAACATCCATGCTTACCAAGGGATGTCCATACTTCAGTGTGAGGTGACTTACTCCTTGTAGGAGAGCACAGTGTTCCCACTGGCAGACAAAGGCAGGCAGGGTTCTTAGGAATGTGTGGCTAGGTGAAACAGTGTCACCTCGTGAACCTAAACCACCTCACATGCATCTACACATGAGTGCTTGCTCGTTCTCTCTCTCACACACATATACACACACACCTACACACACCATGCACACCACATACCATGCATGTCACACTACACATGTGTGTTTCATACCACACACTACAGTCATGACACCCACACTACACACCCATACCACATAACACACCATGCACACAGCCCACCCATGCCATACACACCACCCACTACACTCACACACAACACACATGTCACATACTAAACCCATACTGCACATACACCTCACAAATACACACCATTCCCACTTGCATACAGGAAGTGACTTTTAGAAGAGACCTAAAACGAAAACTTGGACTTGGTAAAAAGTAAATTTTATGCACACTAACTACCTCCACAAGCTACAAACACCCTCAACCAAATCAGTCTAACTACAATCAAACACATGAGTGACTCCTTTAGTTTCTGTCTGTAAAAGGATGTTACCTCTGCTTTCATGTTGTTGAAAATGTCACACTTTAGAAAAGATCGATATTCTCCATGACCCCCGCTCCTGACATCCTCCCTTGGGAGAAACTGCATCTTTCTTGTGTAGACCATGAGTTTTGGGAGTGGAGAAGGCAATTCATGTCGGCAGTTCTCACAAAGCCTAGATCAAGGCTTCCCACACAGTCGGTACCATCAATGTCTGAGTGGAAGGGAGGGGAAGATGGCAGAGAGGAAAGTTGGCAGGGGGACTAGCCCAAACGCCTTGATCCTAACTGTGGCAAGAAATATGGCCAGGCAGGTCTCTTCAAAAACTCATTCATATTAATACCAGCTACAAAGCCAAGCTAAGGCCTGCTGGTGACATCTGACTCTTCAGGGTACAATGAACACACCAACTCCATCTCAAATTCATCTCAGAAGGTGAAAAACTCTTCTATTGACAGAATCTCAGCTCCCTGATCAAGTGTCCAATATCAAAGCCCTAAACTGGAGGGACAGTGGGTTATTCTGCTTTATAGATGCCACAACACACAGAAATAAGCCGGCATCTAATGGTGCCTGAGACATGGTGGGAGAAGAGTCACAGAAATGCAATGCCTCAGAACAACCGCTGTTATTCAATGTTTCGCCTAGGAAGGAACCAAAGCTCTGAGAGGTTAAGCATACCTCTGAAATCACAGCGAGAACGGAGTGAGCAGGGCTATTTCTCACTACCTCATCCTGTCCTGATGTGGATGAATGAAGGACATCATAACCATGAACTGGTGCTGTAAAAGCCAGAGAGACTGAAGAAGAGAATCCTGAGGGAAAGGTCAATGTGTCTGCACCTTGCCCTCTGGGTCATACAGACTGCATGTTCATCAGATCACAATAATGCCCGAGCCCTGATAAATGTAACTGCCTGCTGCCTTCTCCAGTCTCTGATTTCCTGCGTGACCAGCACACTTCATCCTTCTCTCCTCTGTAAAATAAGAAGAGTAGGAACATCAAGGATCTCTTAGTTTATTTTAAAAATTTTTGACTCTACAGCATCATTCTACCTTTTTATCTCCTAGGATCACTACTGCCTGAACTGTTGCAGAGATAACCAATCTCTCCTCAGAACAAATATGTTATCGCATTACACAGGGAAGACAGTAGATAGTGATGTACTGTGCATTTTGAAATTTCATCATAAAACAGCCAAAAAGAAGGGGCTATTTTGCAAATCTTGTCAGGGTAGGTAGGCGCTGTGCCAATAAGAACTCTGAAAGTGTTGTGAATTCACGGCAAAAGATTCATGGTGCTGGTCAGGAGGGAAGTGGGAGAAAACCTTCCACTGTCCAAAGCAAAGCAAAATGGGCTATAATTTGTGCCTGAAGTTTTCCCTTCCTTTTTCCTGTGAGCTATCTGCTCTGTCTCAGTGCTGTTCTCCCCCAAGAGAGAATACAGCTGCCCCTTTATGTCTACGGGGAAGATATCTATCACCCAGAATGTATCACAATGATTAATAATGCATCACTGCAAATCTACCTTGTCTCAATAAACAGCCTGTCTCCAAGCACAGATAAAAGGTCCAGCAGGCAGATGTTGGAATTTATTATCCCCACCTTTCCCATTTCCCATTCCTCTTGGGATGGTGTCCAGGGCCTGAGCTGTCCTGTGGGTACAGCAGAGAAAGGAAGCTAACTTCTGTGCCAGACGCTTTCATGAAATTATATCGTCAGCCTTGAGAAGCCAGTTTTACTAGCCACATTTTGCAGATGAGGAAACTGAGGCATTTGTGTAGGAACTGTCAGCTGGTCAGAACTACCAGCAGCCAGAGAAACCCTCTCAGGAACACATGCTACAAAACTCGTCTGTCTGCTGACACAAGGTGGTTAGGGGTGGTTAGGGGGTGGTTAGGGGGCTTTGCATTTTTTATTTTCCCTACTCAACCTACCATAGCTGTGTTGTATTCAGCAGGTGCTCAGGCGAACTTAGCCAAATTGAATTCTTGGAAAGCGAACATGGAAAAAGGCCTGCAGCATGACTTCCTGAAAACAGAGCTCTCCCCTGAGTAGGGAAATGAGCCTCCAGAACTAAGAGCAGACCCCCTGAGGTGTGGTTGCAGCCCAGTGCTGTCTTATTTATGTCCCGCACTCTTTGTTGAAGTGTCTTTGATTGAGGTGATAAAAACCATCCTTCCTCGCCCTTGATCACGGAACACAGTCAGGTATGCTCACACTTACTGTTTCAATCCACTTCTGTTTCCGCTGCTGGGTTGAAAAGGGGCCACTGTGTGTTTGTTTCTCACCTCATATTTTAGTGCTTCATGAAAGTGATGGAAAAACAACCAAAAAGACCAACACATTTAGCCCCCTCGACCCTTACTTCTCCACGTACCACATTATTAGTTCCTTTTCAAGAGAGGACAGTGGGGTTCCTCCTCCCAGGTTCCCTAGTGGACAAGGCCACACCATGCTGATGGGAGTGAGCATTCACCTGAAAATGCACAACCAGAATGAGGGGCCAGCCAAGCCCACGTCATCCAAACAGCTGATAGGGTGCGTGGGCCCAGCATGGGCCCCACTGGGTGCCCCCCCTGTATGTCTGAGGAGGAGAGACTGAGGACACAGCTGTAACTTCAACGCTGTGTCCGATGCAGCTCCACGGGAGCCTCACAGAGGACTACCTGAGTTGAGGCCATAACGGACATCATGTTTCTCCATAATTATTGCTCTGCTGTGTGTGTTTATCCCAACGGGAAGCCCTGTTTCCAAGGTCCACAAATCCAGATTAGAAGGGTGATTTGGGCACCATGGCTTAGACATGGGAGGGCAAAAATAAAAAGAAAAAGTCCCACTCAAATTTCTTGCTACTCTCCCTGGGCGTCAGGGAAATGATCATTATTGGCACCAGAGCTATGCTGATGACTCCTGTGTAATAGACTGATAACTTTTACTCTCTATTAGGTCACGTTTCAATCCCCATTACATTGATGAGGAAACAGAAGCTGGGAAAGAATTTAGATAATTTAGCCGAGTTATAGAGCTGATAAGGGCAAAGCTGGGATTTGACAATGGCTTTGAGAAAAGGCCCTGCTCAGACTCATGCTTCAGCGGTCGCTCCTTAGGAGAAAGTAGCATATGTCCTTTGTCCTCAAGGAAAAATAAACCTGAAGCTTGAAGTACCAGGGTACGGAGGTGCCCTTGAAAGAGGGGCATCTCTTTCCCTTTGAAGCTGCACCCAGAGACAGCAAGTGTCCTGCGAGGGAGTTCTACTAAAAGCAGGCGTTGCTCACCTGCCCCATTTCCGCAGCCGCGGGAGGATGAGAAACCCAAGCGGTCAGAAGGAAACTGCACAATTTCACTGGCAAATTAAAGGGTTGGAAGGCAGCAGGAACACTGGTCAGCTGCGCCTTCAGAGGAGCCACACTGAACATTTCAAAACCTCCACTTTGATTATGGATGTAGAAGCTGAGGCCTGGGAGGGGCCCCCTGATCGGATGCACCCAGCATCCAATCTGCCCCCTGCTACTCGCAGGACTTGGGGCCTTTCAGGAGGGGCTGGTTACTCGGTGGCAGGAGAGGAAGGGGTGGGTAAGTGTGAGAGAGTCGAAGGAGGAGGGTGGAGGAGAGAGGAGAGTGATATCTGCCAGAGAGAAAAGTCTTGCTTGTGCATCATGGTGTAGAGCACAGCAACAGAGCTTCTGAGATTGCTGCTTGCAAGACAGACAGCAGCTGGCCTAAGCAAGAAAGGGAAGCATCAGCTGAGGGAATGAAGGGATAGGACATCACTGATGGAGCACCTCTGTCCTCTAATCACAGGCCATGGCCACTGATTCATATTTTATAGGGGAAAATGGAGAGCAAATTTCAGAATGTTTAAACAAGATGCTTCACAAGCCGTAAGTGGCAGAACAAATGCCATCTTTCCCTCAGTGTGCAAACCCCTTAGGAGCCACCAAGCTGAGTCTTCCTCCGGGCAGTCCTCCTTATTGCCTCGTGTCTGGGGGAACTGCCCCACGCTCTCTGAGCTTCCACCCCCTCCTCACACCTGCTGTCTGGACTCCATGTGTCCAATTATGTCCCTCTCTGGGCTAGACCGGAAACCCCTATGCCTGTCAACAAGGCAGTGTTGTAGAGTGCTTCACCTTCAGTGCCCGGTGCAGTTCACACTCAGTATGAATGTGAGGTGTGAACAGTCTCTCTTCAGTCTTCCTGCCCCTCTGCCTTGGAGATACCTCAGACTGCCCCTCGCTTGCAGAGTTAATACTCTGGGATTTAGTCTCTGTCCTCTCCCTCCTTACTATTTCACTATAACACTCCTCAGTCTGCTTCAAGTCAAGAGGAAAGTTACCCAACATATGACATCACTACAAGAGAAGTCTATCATTCATTTCCATCCAGGCAATGTCTGCAGTTTTGATAACAGAAATAATTGTCCTCTATTGAGATGCAAATAATCATAACAGCACGGCTGGTAATAATAGCTGATTTCCACCAAGAATTTATGAAGCCTCCTTCCCTTTGCAAGTATTTCCTCATTTAATTCTCACAACAGTCATGAAGCAGCATCCTCCCAGTTTTGTAAACTAGGAAACTAAGCCTCTGGAATGTTAAGTCCTTAACCAAGAACAAACAACAGTAATTTGGTCATGGCGTGTTCTAATTCGAGTCAATAAAGTTTCTTTTAGATCAGCTGGCTTTCCAAAAAAAAAAAAGTAAATATAGGGAATAGAAATGGCCACATACCGAACATATATATCACCCACTATTATATGCTCTGCATACAAGTCATTTAATGAGTTAATGCAGCTGGAAAAAAAAGTTAGTACCCTTTTATGGACTGATATAAAAGAAACCTGGACAGCTAAATTGACTTAGGGAGGTTAAGGCGAGGTGCTAATGACCTCTCGAATTACAATCCAGGATTAATAGACAATATTCTAAATATCTATGAGGCCAGATGGCAAAGCAGCGAGGAAAATAGGCAAGGATTTCAGCACTGTTTTATCTCAGAGTGGAGGCCTGGGCACCTCATCTTTGGCTAAGGGTTGCCTCAAGGGGGCGCTATGGCCTGGGGACCCAGACATGTGCATCCCCCCAAAGGCAGGCGCCCCTGCTCCCTCCCTGTGGCTGCCCACCCCACCCCACCCCCTGAGGTCTCAGCACAGATTGTCTGACTCAGGGTGGAATGACAATTATTTACAACTGGGCTCAAGCCTGCATACTCCACTGCTTTCTTCCTTATCCCACTTGAAGGCTCTCCCCTGGGACGGCTTAAACAGCTCTATCTTTTTAATGACAAACTACCCATCGATAGCACTGGAAGGGAAATCAAGCTTTTGTTTAGCAACCAGTCTGTTTGTTTATTTTCCAAGATCATGAGTTTATATGTAGGCTGCTCTTAGTGGGCAGTGCATAAAAATGCCTTTTTTTATTTTCTTTTCATTTGCATTGTTGCTGATAATGGCTATTATCAAGCCATTAGAAGCAGGAAAGTACTGTTGTTGTTTTGCCTTCTCGGATGGGCTGCATTTGTCTATGTGTGTTCTGCACACACTGGCCAATATGTTAAGCTATCTATTTTACTTCTTCCTCTGATACAGATGGCGTTATATCTATCATGTCAACTTTGCCAGTGATGCACAGAATTCAAGCATGTGTGTCTATTTGCAGCATGTATGTAATTCTATGTATATGCACATACCATGTGTGCATGTACATACATATAAACACATACACAATCACATGTTAAACACAAAAGTGTGTTCATGCACTTACACTGCTGTTTCAATCAAAATAAAGTCTTGTGAAATGAGTACTACTCCACATCAAAATCTAAGGCATTGTTATGTAAATCTATGACAGGAAGGTCTTAGTTAAAACAAAGGACTTGATAGTGTCCATACACAGCCCATGTCCATACACAGCCCAGTTAAACTTCCACTCAAGTAAAATCACTGTTTGATTATATATCTGAGAGGCACAGTCACATGGGTAAAAACTAAAGAAAGTCATTCTTTGTCCAGATGTTCCCAAATGTCGACTTAATGAATACACAAAACAGTCAAATTTGAGGGTTGACTTTTTTCAAGATTTCATCAAATCTTTAGGGTGGTCTGCAGAGAGTATGGGCTATTCGATTCTTTCCTGGAAAAGTGAGAATTGGGAGCTCAATTAGTTTCTTAAGCATTTTAGGTGATCGGAGCAAAGTGCCGTTAATCTACATTGTTCACCGAGTATCATCATTTTCCTGGTCTTTGAATGCTACTTGGCATTGACCTCTATGAGGAAGCCATGCTTTAAAATTCATATGGATTCTATGAATTATTATCTTCATTTTATTGTTGATCAAGTCGGAACAAAGAATGACTGTTGACAACTAAGAAAGGTCAGATTGACAAGAACCCAGGCTGTGGACTAAGTCCAGGTATTCCGAATAAAGAATGTTAAAGCTGTCATTGATATCAGGGCCTGGAGTGACAGAATATATTATATTTGAGCAGTGGTTCTCATCCGGAACGATGTAGCCCAAGGTACATTTGGAAATCTGGGGGACTACTAGAAAATTTCTGGGTGCTACTGGCAAACAGTGGGTAAATATCAGGGGCTCTGCAAAATGCCCTGCAATGGGTATTGAGACAAGATGGGAGGAATAGGCATCGGCTAAAACACCAGTGGGGAGGCAGAGCAGCCTCCTTCGTCCATGGGCCCCCTGGCGGGGCGGTACTTCTATTACCAGCATTCCAGTGAATTCTGGGAAGCATAGTTAGCATGCCCTTGGCAAAGAGCCAGCAGAAGAGGGACCAAATGCTAACATGGACCGTGTGGGTTTGGGGGGCGTACCTTGCTCTCTTGGGGATTCTGGTTTTCTCATCTGTAAACTTTAATGTCATTCCCAGCAACATGGATGGAGGTAGAAGGAATTATGCTCTGTGAAATAAGTCAGAAGGAAAAAGAAAATGTCGACGGTCTCACTTATAGAAGGAATATAAGTGGAAATAATAACTACAAAACACAACAAAACAAAAACAAACAATTATACACCAGAGATATCCTACAGGGGAGGGGGAGGGCTTGGAAGGAAGGAGAGAAGAGCACAGAGGACTGAGGGGAGGAAAGTCTGAGAGGGAGAAGCATATTGTTTAAGAATGAACAATGACGTAAAAATATATTAAAATTATATATATATATACATAAATTTAAAACAAAAACAAAAACAAAAACATATCCAAAACCCCCCCACCAAAAAAAAAAAAAGAAAGAAAGAAATAATGCATAAACCCCATGGGGGTCTAGTTAGGAGTAAATGAGCTAATGCCTGTAACGAGTTAGAGAGACACTGGGCTGCAGAGTAATCACTTAGTTATTTTTATTTTCACTGCTATGTTATTTACTTCATCTCCTATTTCCTTTTCTGGAAAGCACTCAGTTTTTAATACTATCTTTTCTGTTTTAAGAAAGCTTTTATCTCAAGGTTAGGTAGACCTGCTTTCACTCATGTTTGATTATAGTCTCCAGCAGGAGAGTGCGGGGAGAGGGCCGGGCTGCAGGGGGGAGCTGTGGGCTATTTTTAAAAGACATTCTCTTGTATGAACAGTTCCACAAACTCTTTGACATGGTATTCTCAGATGTCTTATTGAAATATCCTGAGCTCCTTCAAAGTGCCAATTCTCCCCATACAGCAGAGCAGCTTCTCAATAGCTAGAGCTCACCCAGCACTTGTGAATGAAGCTTCATCTTCATCTAGAGGTGTTCTTAGCAGACCAAGAGGGCTCACTGATAAAATAGTCTGTCATCGAGTGTGAGAAAGACTGGATGAGGGTGAGGATGGTGGGAGGGAGACAAAAACCAAACACAGAAGATCAGTATTGTAGAACTCAGAAGGTTCAAGAAATTTGCTCAAGGCCATACTGCAAACATATGGAAAGCCAACACATTCAAGCTCCAGGCATCCCTTCCTCTCAAGCCTTCTGCCTGTTCTTCCTCAGACTAAAAGGAATCCCCTGATTAGAGAAGTTATAAACAGTCTTGAATCCAGGTACTTACAAGAAAGGCAGAGAGAGGCAATCTTGTTATTGATAAAACACCGTAAAGAATGAAATGGAATGTGTTGTTTACTGCCTAGTACAGAACACAGAAATAAGAACTATCCATCAAACTCTCCCACACAGAAAATAAACTTTCTGTTGAAAGACGAGAGAGAATTCTCACATTGGACATCAACTCTTTCTGCTAGTTATTTGCATGTGGTCCTACACAGCACAGCCCGAAGCAGGTGAGGCTCATCATCCTCTCTGCCCCTGAGTGATGAATCTCATCTTACTGGATGAAGGATGGCAGGGGAATTCTCTGGGTAAATGGTTATTCTAGCCAGTGGGCACCAGTCGCTGTGAGGACAAACGGATGAAGTGCAGAACTCTGAAGCATATCTGAGTGCTAGCAGTGACATCTACATAGGTGACCATCTTTTTCTCCATCATCATCATTAGCACCAGCAGAAGCCATAGCACCACAACCACCATCACCATCACCTCTACCATCGCCAGCACATGATTATCTTTATCATCTCATCAGCACCACTATGCCCATCATCAGCTCCACCACCATCACCATATCACTATCATCACCATCTACCACCACCATCATCACTGTCACCATCCTCAACAGAATCATTACCATGATCCTTACCACTATGCAAAAGGAACTGGATTTACATTCCATTTGCCATGGATGGGGATCTTATTAATTACTGCTCCTTTAGGTCAGGCTCAAATAGGTGAAGTGGTTTATCAAAGGATCACACTTGTCAGGATATTCCCTAGTATATCGCTACTTGTTGCCACTGCATTCATTCTCCTAGGCCCGATGCAAAGGTTCTACCCTTCACTGTCACTCCAAGTCCCTCACTACTGGGATCTGTACATCTGAAATGACAGCATATTTTAAGCTGCATTATTCCTGTTGGTATATTAGCTAAGCACACATCTAGCCATGGCATGAGAGGGGTTAGACTATTTTTTCCTAGAATGTAGTCAGCACTTAATATGTTTAATAGTTACAATATTGGTGATCTTGGGATAAAATTTAAAAGCTTGTCCAGCTTTTCCTGGATCCAAATTAAAAGCACTTAAATATCTACCTATCTATCTAATATGGTAGTAGTTGAAGCCTCCTGCTTGTGAAACACCAGATGAAAAAACAAGGTGTTTAACTCTAAGGTTCACAAAGCTAGGGGCTTTCTGTAAATAATGCTTTCCGGCAGAGATAGAACTTCAGCTTGAGCCTTTGTAGAAGTGTGAGGCTCAGGGTCAGGTCACCCTGGTCCACCTCACTGTCACCAGTCTGTTCTGTGCAAGGTTAGACCTTACCAGGTGTACCTAACTCCCTTGTTTACCAGGCAGTGTGCTCAACAACAAAAATGCCTTTTATACTTCTCTGATTTCCTGTTCTAGCAAACTACAGTAAATGGATGTTTTGCACAAAGTTTTGGATGAAAGAGTGAATTGTTCTTTGTTGATCAATTTTCCCAAATGTAAAATGCAAGGAAGCATGCTAGGTGAGCCCCAGGGAACACTGTGATCACATGATGAAAGGGTATGGGCCTCTACGGCTATTAAGTCTCATTCAGAGTTGTTAAAGCTGAGGAGGCTTTGCCTCTTTGCAGTTTTAGGTAAGCCAGAAACAACTTATTCTGGTTGTCAGACCATTAATTTGGCATCATCTTTGTAATCGTGACCCACTCCATCTGTTAGGAAGGAGCCCAGAGGGTTCACCTTTCTCCCTCTCCCGGTGCGGTGCGTCTATTGTGATGTGCAGACCTCAGTGAGCTGCACTGCTCACTGCCCTATCCCTCCCTTTCCATTGGAGGAGAGAGAGGGAGGGGGGTGGAGGGGGAGAACATAAGGTGCCATGGGCATCTGGATGAAGAGGAGGTAGAGAAAGAGGAACAAGAGAAAGAGCAGGATGGAAGGGAGGGGAGGAGCTAAGACCTCACAGGCATCAGCTCTGGATGTGACAGCAGGCTGGACTGAGCAGGGCGACACTGCAGCTGGAGACACGCTTGCCCTCTACTGAGGCAAAAAGAAGACGGAGCCTTCCATCAGTCCCTGGACACCAGCTGAGCCAGCTGCCACTCAGGCTCCTCCTGATGTGGTCCGCTCAAAATCAAGTCATCACCCGCATGAAGAAAGGGCTTGGCCACACACAGGAAAATGTGGCATTGGTGGAGAAAGGAAAGTTGTGGTACCCTAAGGTTGAAAGGCCTTCAGTAAACAACTAGGGCGACATTCTTTGAAGAGAATTTCTTTAATGTTTTATGACTGAAACCAGAGGACTGAACTTTCTCCTTTTTACATAGAGAGGCCAAGACAGAAGACTCTAGAGATTTACAGAATATCAGACACGCTTTTATCATCACTTCTCTGACTGCTTCAGCACTTCATGACTGGCCTGCCAACATCCGTTCTTATCTCCTCCAACTCATTCTCTTCACATTAAGGAAAGAAAGGGACCTTAGAAATTCAAGACTGCCTTTATTACTCTCCAGCTGAAACATTTCAGTTCCTTTATAGTGTTTTGAGAGTAAATAACAGAAAATCAATCATGTCAACAGGCTTGGCATGGCCTGGCCACCCCCCATGTCCACAGCAATCCCAAGCAGTTCCTCCTCCTAATCCCTGGATTCCAGCTACATCTGCCTCCCTTAAGTTTCTCAAAAATTCCATGGACACTCATCCCTTCATCTACTGACTCGTGACATAAATTTCATCTACCCTCTAGATCACAAGTCAGCCTTTGCCTGCAGGAATCCTTGCTCTGAAGAACCAGTCAAGATCAAGGCTCTCTATCACATATTCTTTTTTTTTTTTCTTTAAAGATTTATTTATTTATGCATACAGAGCTGGGGTACAGGCCAGAGGTGCAGGGGTGGCGAGAAGATTCACCAGAGACAGAGTAGGGAGCAGAACAGGCAGATCGATGAAGTACACTGCTGAGGGGAGCAGCAGGCGGGTCAGGAAAGTTCTACTGTGCCATGTGGGTCACCCCCGGGGTGGGGAACAAACTCATGCTGAAGTGGCTTTAGCTTCTGAGTGTTGTGCTTTAACTCGCTGCGCCACTAGCGAGCACCTTGAGCCTTTCCCTTCAGATCACTGAAGTTTATACTAGGAAGTATGCATGGCCTGCCTCAAGCTCATCTATGCCTGCATCTATCCCTCTGCTCAAAACAAGGTAAGTTTTCAATAGACACTTGCTGAATGAAAGCTGTGGAATGGTGAAATGTTATCTCAAAAAAAAAAAAAAAAGAAGTGGGGATGAGCTTCACCAGTAAGACCAGTTAGAGAATGACCACGTAACAGGTTCAAATGAGTTGTCTAAAATTTTTGATCTGCATTTTTACATTTGTGCATGTTCAGGCAAGTACACATGCACACATACCCCTTTATAATTCTGTCTTGGTGGTCTAGACACAGTCATCAGGAAGATGGTATTGATCCCCAACTTGAGGGCCATCCCTGGTGGTGCAACAGGTTACAGCACAGCACTAGGAACCCAGTGGCAGCCACTTCAGCACGAGTTCAATCCCTGGCCAGGGAGGTGACCCACATGGTACGGCAGACGTCTCCTGTCTCACCTGCTGCTCCCCTCAGCAGTGTGTTTCAGTCAATCTGCCTGTTCTCCTCCCCACTCTGGTGAATCCTCTCACCACCCCTGCATCTCTGGCCTGTACCCCAGTTCTGCACGCATAAATAAACAAATCTTTAAAAAACAAACCCGCAACTTGAATATACGTAAAAGAGACTTCTATTTCAAGTCAGGAGACAAAGATTTTGGATGATAAGCACATACAGAGAATCTTTATGCCCTTTCTTTATTGTTTTTTTTTTTCATCTATCTGAGTTTCCTATGACCTGCTGATAAATGGTGATATATTAATCGTTCAATGCCTTTCTGTACTCCTACTGTGCACAAAGCTATATATTTAGTGAAAGTAGAAAGCAAGAGCTCCAGCTTAGTACTCAGGAGCCTTTCAGTGTAATGGCAAACGGGCTTATAAATAAATCTTTATAGGAACATTGGGAGTGCCATTTTCAAGATTCGGACAAAGGGTTTCAAGAACCAGAGAAGTAAATGACTTCAGGGTGCTGTTTGGAGGTGTCAGGGATGGCTCTCTGAGGAGTGTACTTTAGAATTAAGGTAAAAGGTGGACTCACCCACCATGTAAAGAACAGTAATGGGCACCCGCCCTGTGACCAGTAAGTACTTAGTGGAAATTCTACTCCACCTTAGGATTATTATTTAACCCTTAGAAGACCATTTCCTAATGCACAAAATGGGAGTAATAGCCTCCTTTGCCACTCAGAGGCACTACACCAAGCAACTCCTGACCCCAAGGCCTGACTCCCGGAGGTGCTATTGAATGGAGGCTGGATCTAACCCTTCTTCCCAGGCCCCTTCCCTGATCTCAGAGGGCGACATCCCGGGGCACAGGGCACTGCTGTGAATGGCTTCCTGATATTTCTGTGGGGTGCATAAGTAAGCTGAGAGATAAGGTGAGGCAGCCCAGTGTCTTTGATGTGATTTTCCCAAAGCAATCCTTCTAGGCTCCTTCAATATCAGTTTCCTTGCAATATCAGGAAATTACAGAAAGCCAAGAGGGCTTTTTGGGGGAAAGCAGCCGCTGACAGTGATGGTAAACTGGGAGAGATTAGATGCGTGCAGATTCCTGCCAGGTCTCACACCAGGGCCTAAGAAAGGCGGCGTGGCAGGCCTCGTTTATTACCTTCAATAGCTTGAATGGGCTGCCTTGATCCTTTGGGAAAACGGAGGAGGCTGAATGACGTGCATGTATGAAATGTTTTCGGGCAGAAAGAGAGGAAAGAATCAAGCAGAAGTGACAAATGTGAATATCAAGGATCCCAGTAATTTGTAAATTTCTAGGCTCAGGGTTCTGAGTGATCTCACAGGTATATGCTTTTGGGTTTTAGGTGCTTCTGTATTAAGAATAATCAGCCCTCAACTTATCAACTTGTACTCATCATTCAAAATTCATCCTAGACATTTCCCTCTCAGACATGTTTTTCTGATTCCTCAGTATTGATTAGGACCCATTCGTACCCATAGATCTACCAACGACCCCACGTCCCTAGCAGCCATCAGTTGAATGAGGTGGACACCTAAGGTCCGTTCTTCACGGCCCCTCCAGTCTGCCACTGGGTGAAAATGACAGGAACCAGAATTTTCTTGTTCTCAGCCCACCAAACAGTTCTCAGGGCAATTCAACTCCAGAGTCAATGAACGAATAACAATCTCACTTCATCAAGTATCATGTACAGTCCTAGGTAACCGCTAAGTTTTAAACTGTTCTTTAAAGCTGCAATACCTCCCTGCTCTCCACTGGGCCCCAGTGCAGACATGAATCTGCAGTTTCTGGGGGGAGACAGTCTCCCCTTTCTCTGCCCAGTGTGTGGGCTCCTCCTCCATCAGTTCACCATCTGGGGTTCCTGGGCACCACCAGCGTGAGAAGGGAAGAAGGGGAGCCTCAAGACTCCCACTGGTGGTCTTGTAGTGCTGTGTTGTGATGAGAAACACATTCTGGATTCTTCAAAGACCCCCGGGCTCTTGCGCCTGGCTCCTCACTCCCCTCACCCTCCCCTCACTCACCATGTACCCTGCCAGCGGGCTGCATCTCTATTGTGGTTAGATATTGACTTTGTCCCCTTGCCTCCAGGTCTTCAGGTACTCTGCTGGGGTGTCTTCAACCCTCCAAGAAGCCCTGTCCCTTTTGGGGCCCCCCCTGGTGGCACAAGTGGTTAGGACACAGCACTATGAAGCTACTGGCAACCACTGCAGCACAATTTGATCCCCCACCAGGGAGCTGACCCACATGGCGCAGCAGACCTCTCCTGTCTCACCCGCTGCTCCCCTCAGCAGTGCATTTCAGTAGATCTGCCTGTTCTGCTCCCCACTCTGTCTCTGGTGAATCTTTTCACCCTCTACCCCCACACCTTTGGCCCACACCCCAGCTCTTATATACATAAATAAACATTTAAAAGAAAAAGGAAAAAAAAAAAAGAGGGGCCCTTCCTGGTGGTGCAACAGGTCAAAGCACAGCACTGCAGAACTTCAGTGCGGGTTCCCTCCCCAGCCCCGCAGCTGACCTATGTGATGCTGACGCAGCAGACCTCTCCTGTCTCTCCTGCTGCTCCCCTCGGCAGTGTGCTTCTTTGATTTTCCTGTCCTGCTCCCCACTCTGTCTTTGGTGAATCCTCTCAGCACCTCTGTACCCCAGTCCTATATACATAAATAAATAAACCTTACAAAAAAAAAAGAAACCCTGTTTGAAAACAACCTGAGGTGATACCATTCCAGATCTCCCTCCTTCCTGTGTATGAGGAGGAGCAGGGCAGCTTTTCTAGCTCATGGCAAACACTCACACAGCATGAGTGGGGGGGGGAGAGCTATGGGGGCTCAGGCCACTCTACACACACTTCTCACCTTGGTGCCACTGTGGAAGCTGCTAGAAAGCTTTGCTCATTATTATTATTGTTCTGTTTCTTGTGTGTTCAAGGCAGGTGTCAGGCACCAGCCTCCTCCACCATCACAATTATAAGAGAGAGGGATGGAGGAAAAGAACAGAAAGGAGGCATCACTAGACTGACTCACACAGGGAGCTGGGCAGAAGGGATGAGCACAGCCATTGACACAGCCATGGGCAGCAAGATTCTCAGGCGCCGCTGCCTGGATGACTGAGCTGAAGATCCAAGCAGGCTGCAGAGGGCAGTGTCTTGAGGGCGGACTCAAAAGGCGAAAGATAAAGATGTGGAGATGGAGCCCACTGGGGGATCTCCTGTCCCCTTCAGATTCTATTCAAAATCAACAAACCCAGGCTCACAAGGAGTGAGTCCCTCCCAGAGAGAAGCTGTCCACCAGCATGGGCACAGTCCTCTGCCCACCTGTGCCTAAGTAGGTGCTTCTTTCTACCTGCTCTCCCGCTCTCCCTCTGCAGGAGAGCAGCCTCCTGCCTGCCCGTGACCTGCACCATGCCAGGACCTCTCTGCACTGTCCTCCCTCAGTGGAGGCCGCCTGCCTGCCACCATGCAGGCCTCTCTCTGCAAGCCTGGGCCTTCTGGGGCATCTCTCCCTGCATGCTTGACCCATGCAAGTGTCCAATACTCTGGTCCTTTTCCCTAATAAACCTGCTCTTTACATATGACTGAGTCTCTTAGCCTGTCTCGTGGAGAAACTCACCGTGGGCCAGTGAAAGGGGAGCTCTGATGAAACCTTTCCTAGAGTGAACCCAAGGACCCCAAACCCCAAAAACGACATCAAGAGTATTTTAATTTTAGAGAGTAGACTATGCAGGCCCCTTGTGGAGGTTTGTGGAAGAAAATGCCCCCTTGGCTTTCCCACTGTGGGGAGGTGGGGACATTCCCAGTTCTCTAACAGTTCTCTTGGAGAGCTACTTTCGTTCATTTCCTGTCATTTTCAGAAGGACGGAATCATTTAATAACTATCACCTCACTTTCCCAACTCCAAATGTCTCTCTCTCATCTTGAGACCTCAGACAAAGACCCCATTTTGATATTCTATTTCTAGCATGATCATTAAGTAGTAGAAATTGCCCCCATGCCAATGGAGACCTATTATCAGAATCACAGCCTGTTTGTAGTTTATAAACTGGTTCCTAATGTCTCAAGCTGTAGAATATATGATTTAATTTATTTGGAGGGGAGCAATATTGAAAGAAAAAACAACAGAAGAAGGGGGGGTGTTGAAATGAATAGAACTTTAGAGATTTGAGCAACACTCCTAGAAATGTGCAAAAAAATACATTATAAAGAAGTTTAATTATTCTTTAATTGGCCAAGGCAGTAAGCTGAATTCCATACAATCAAAGTGAAACATATTCTGTTAGTGGGGACACACACACTTTAATCCTCTTAATAAGCATGCCATCAGCAACAAAGTAACAGGAAGTTAAAAGCATCTCAACAACAATGTATGGAAGGGATGGTAATGGAAAATAAATGTCAGTTAAGTACCTGATGTGGGAAAATATCATTGATACTGCCTCTCTTTAGTTTTCTATTTTAAATACAAGCTTTCACACATGACACACTGCTAATTATCCCATTAGCATATTCCTCAAGCTTGAACCACGAGGGGGTCAGAGACACGGCATTCATTCCTGGGGACACAATTTCCATCTTCTCTGTTTGTCTAACTAAACTGGGCACTGTTATCTCTCTATTCCCAGCTTGGAAAACAAAATGCTTAATAATAAATTGTTACAGAAATTAATAGATTGAAGAATGGATGGATGAGCGGGTCTCTATTCTGGACATAGAGTGATGGATACACAGAAACCCTGAACTTTAAAAGTTCAAGTCTAAAGTTAAAAAGAAATTAAGTGTTTTAAGGTAGACAGGGTAGCTCCATGTAAGAAACTTGCAAGCTTGCAAAGCCTTTGCTTTCCAGAGAGTTAGTGCTCTGGTTTCAAGTCTGGTCCCCAATCTGGAGTCTGCACAGAAGGAGCATAGGTTCCCATGGGAATTAAATTATATCTTCCTACCAGGGATACGTCGAAGGGTGGACGAGAGAATGGTTAGCTCTCTAGCTATCAGCACACCAAGAGGCAGAAGTGTAGACAATGGTATAAGCACTTTCATTGCTAGAACTGTTGGAAATTCATTACCCATTCATTCAGTCAATGTTCATTATACATCACCTTGGTTCTAAACTCTGTGGATACAGCATGGAAAAAGTAGACATTGCCTTAGCGTTTAGGGAATATGTGTGCTAGTGGGAGAGAGAGGCACTAAATCAATAAAAATTAAAATTCAATTGCAACTGAGATAAATACATACATCTGTAGAGGATTAAGAAAATATCTATCGGTGTGACTCTGAATCAGTCAAAGAAGGCAGGTGTCGGAGGCAGGTAGATTTTCTGACCCGAACGTCTGAATTATTTCTTGCACAATTTAGCAAAATCGACACGGCCCATTGCACAGCTTCCACTGTCTTTGTTTCTGCTGCTCTTTTAGACCCTTTAATCCTCATGCACAGATCTATCTGCTGTGGTGAGTAAATGTGCACTTTTTGATTTGTGCAAACATCATGATAGCTGGTCTCGCTTCACTAGCTCTGTCTCCTATGTCCACGTCTTTATAAGCCATTTTATTGTGTAAGCCGCATTAAAGGAACGTCTCACAGAATTTTACAAACCAAAATTCTGCCTCCTCTCTTTTCTAATGTGTCCATTTTGATACTTTCCACCTGAGTAGATGGGAAATACACTGTCATATACAGTTGGAATAGAATCTCAATGTGCTTGGCATTTTGGATTCTATATTCAAAGTTTCTGTGCAATTTATCCACTTAGTGTGAATTTTTGTCTGTACAACTTCTAGATTTTTCTAAAATTCATATTTGATAGAGGAGAATATTCCAAAGTCTCAGTGTACATCCTTGGGCTGCTGAGACCTGGGACATCTTTCTGGAATGTCCAGACAGTGACATGGCTTGTCTGACTCAGTGAGGCCTGTGGAAGGTCTCAGGGTTGGGAGCTCCGAGGGTTCTGGTTCTACAGCGAGGGCACTGATAGAGACAAGAGGACCACAAACTGACCTCAAGTACCCCCTTGACCACACCCTGTTCTCTCAATAGGGGGACTTTGCTTTTATATAGAAAGTGGGAAGGATGAGTAAGCAAGAAAGTAAGCGAGACAGAGGCAGGGAACAAGGAGAAACAAAAGAACAGAGAGACATTGCTGGAAAATGGGAATGAAATCAAGCTTTAGGGCTGGGACCCACGGGAAAATGTAAATAATGGAACCCACAGAACTGCCCTCATTCTGGGGTTGAATTTATTTTGTTTTTCAGTTCCTTTTCCAATTGATAATTGCTTTATTCATTGCCGAGAAATCCCATATTTAGTTTTTGGAGTTTAATATTACAACCAGTATATTTGTTTATCAGTATATAATACAAAAATTGGAAATTAGAGTTTAAATTAAACTTAACCTTCGAAAAATAACAATTTCCTCCTTCCAAAGTAACACATTATTACTGGAACACCATGAAGAACTAGAAATAAAACAATATAAAACTGAATTACATATATACTGCATACCCATAATATATGAAATTTGCAACTATGCAATATTTATAATTGTGTTATGGGTACTGACAATTTTACTTTTACATCTATACTGTTGATATAGCTATTGTATAGAAATATTTTATTTGCAAACTTGGGAAATGTCATATATAAAGTTGATTTCTTCTTTTATCCACTTAACATTGCATTGAGAGTATTTTCCTCGGAAATTAAATTTTCTTAGACTATATCTTTAATTGATGAATTTGGATGTATTAAAACATTTACTGAAATTCTCCTGTCATCAGGGATTTAAGTTATCACCAACAATTTCCTAGTGTACGTAATGCCACATTGAACAATCCAGTACATGTGCCTGCCTAAAATTAATTCTCTGGATACTGAGTGTGACCATATGGATGGGGCAGGGCCTTGCATGCAGGTGTAAAGCGCCACTATCAATACCACAATGACCAAGACCGGACCTTGCATCCAGGTGCCACGTCAGCTTTAAAAAACTGAACCTCAAGCCTATATAAGAGACTCTATATAAGAGCACCTACAGCACCCTCAGCGGACCCCGCCCTCAGGAGCTCCGTCTCAGCTGCTGCCCAGGAGCAATAAACTCTACTTGTTCAGCCTCTCTGTCTCCTGACTTCCTTCCTTGTGGCGGGACACAGAAATTGGAACAAAACACTGGATAAGTTCCAAAGAGTTAGATTCGTCAATCAAAAACTATGGCTATTTTAAGGTTCTTGTACTTGAAGTCAGACTGTGCTTTGTGAGGATTTATACTTCCATCAGAACATATGTGTATCATCACATGGCACATTTTCCCTGTGAGTATGTATGTGTAAAACCATCAACAATTTGGTGGATTTATATATCATATCAATCCAAAGGGGCAGGCTTATTATAAAAAAGGGGGAGAAGACACCTGCATAAAGGACACTTGCACAGACACTTAGGCAGAAAGCGATGCCCCCAGGAGGCACAGGGCTGCTGAAAGAGAAGCCTGCCAGTCACAGGCCAGCGTGTGGGAGGAAGTAGCCCTGCAGCTTTGTGTAGGGAGAAGGTTGGCAAAGACACACCCGCGTGGGCACAGGCGGGCAGGAGAGCTGCTGTACCCATTTGCCTCTTAAAGTAACGTCTCTTTTCAATGGACTAATTAGCATCCTTTATTCTGTGTATTTTTACCATTTGTCTATTTTTCTTTTTGCCTTATGTGAATTTTCTGTCAATACCTCAGCTTCTCTGTGAAGCAGCCTCGTCCACTTTTGTTTTTAACTTGTGTCCTTTACAGTCTCCCTGCTTTCAAAGGATTATAATTTACAGCAAGACAGAGGTGCCGTCAACATATTAAAATCAGACCAAACAAGTCATACCTCACACACTTCACAGGGATATGATAGGTTAATACACACTTTCATCTGCAGCCTCCAATGTGGTCTTCACAAGATGTCTGGGAGGGTCGAGTAATTACAACTCTTCTTAGATAGACATGGAAACCAAGGCATCCAGAAAGGAGAAGTGTCACTGCAGCCTGCACTGAAGTCTCACCCTCTGTCATCCAGCCCAGCCCGTTCATTCAATAAATACTTACTAAGGATCTGCTATATGCCAGGTACTGTTTCAGGCACTGGGGATACAGCAGGAAAGGAGAGAAACAATGCATCATCTTAAACGCTGGGAGTGGGGAGCAGGGAGCAGGCAGAAAGCGGAGCTAAGTATTGCATTAAGTGGAGAAGGGCAGGAAGGAAGCTAAAGGAGTGGGGGGCAGAGGGTGAGGGGCTCAGAGTGGGGGCCGCCAGCACCACTGCCTGCGACATGCTTGTTCTGTCTCTCCCTCCATTCTGCCCACATTGCCAAGAGTTAATATTCTCCTGTGCTACAGCTCAGCTCTGAAACAAAGACAGGGAGAGAGCTAGGTGGCTGCAGATCACAGCCACTCCCAACCCTCCTGTGGAGCCATGCAGTCAGGATGTATTCAGAAGCCAGAAGTGAAATTGTGCAAATCGGTCATCAGCACTGTCTTCAAGGTTACCTCCATGGAGCCAAATGCACCCCACAGGCCAGCTGTGCGGGATGGATGATGATGGGGACAAGGTTTCTGGGGGAGTCACGAATGACAGCAATTGCTTCTACAGGAAACCCAAAGGGGTCGTGCAGAGGGAGAGACTGGGGTGCCCGAGGGGCCGGGCCAGTGCACTCTCGAGGATTCAATGTCAATTCTCGGACACACCAGTAACTCCCCAGCTTTTCTGTCTGAAAGAATAGCCCTTCCGTCCCCTGGCTTCTGCCTTGGCTTTGTAACTCTTATTGCAAACTCAGGAACCCCAGGACATTCTGTGAAACTAAAGAACCCCTGAGGATTCCTCCAAAAGCTCAGTTCCTTGTGTGAAAATATCCCCTGGCATTGTCTAAGACACCATCGTCACCTGTTCTTGGCTGAGCAGACCATCCAGGCAGACAGGTCTTCACTGAATCTTTCTTGGTTAGCCCATACGAAACTAGAGATTTGCTTCTGATAATAATTAAATAAAGGTTTATCTGTGTATGCATACAGAACTGAGGCACAGGCCAGAGGCATGAGGGGTGAGAGGATTTACCAGAGACAGTGGGGAGCAGAACAGGCAGATCCACTGATACACACAGCTGATGGGACCAGTGGGCAAGACAGAAAAGGTCTGCCGTGTCATGTGGGTCTGCTCCCTGGCTGGGGATCGAGCTGATAGCTACTGAGAGCTTCAAAGTGCTGCACTTTAACCTGTTGTGCCACCAGGAAGTGTCCCACAAAACTACTTTGTAATAAATGCTCCACTTAAAAAGCCCATAACAGGTCGGTCCACCTTCTGAACATGTTTTGCGTGGGTAGGACAATATTAGCTCTCTGTACAGCTCTGTGTGGCAGTTCTCTGGAGCTTTTCCATTTTGCGTGACTGAAACATTCTACCCAGAAAAACAGCTCTGTACTCCCATTCTTCTCCAGCCTCTAGTATAACCCCATGGACATAGCTAAGTAAACTCATCAAAGGAGAAAACAATTAAACTAGGGGTTCAAATCTCTACTGTTCCATTTTCAAGTCTTCTGGATGTGCTCTGGTATTTTAGGAAGTGAGAAATGTGAATGGAGCACATATTACATGTCTGGCTTTGGGTTGGATGCTGCAGAAATGCCTGTTATTTGGTAGGGAGGTGGGGGGAACTTCCTTGGGGGCACCACATGACTACCGCCATCCTCATGTATAATGCTACGCTCAGTGATCTCTCAGTGTGTGCAAAACACATACACAGATCCTAAGACTCGGGGTCCTGGGTCATGCTGCTGGCCTGGGAGTTACGTCTCAGTGCTATTACCGCAATGGCCTGAGTCTGATCCCCGGCCAGGGAGCTGACCCACAGGGCGCGGCAGACCTCTCTTGTCCTGCCCACTGATCCCCTCAGCAGTGTATTTCACCACATCTGCCTGTTCTGCTCCCCACTCTCTCCAGTGAAGCTTCTCATCTCCTGCACCTCTAGCCTACATCCCAGTTCTATGCAAAAATAAAATAATAATAATAAAAAGAGTCAGGGTTGCCAGAGTTCACCCTTCTGAACTCTGATAAGATTCAGTAGCATCTAGATTGATGGAAACACGCACCCAGTCTTGCCCCACCCAAGGGCATGGCACCACTACCACCTTCTAACCTACAGCTTTCACAATTCTATCTCCTTAGGGCTCCTGAACGCTCAGATTTTCCATACGGCGATACTCACTGGGTAACAAACTATCAAGCCAGACATTGTGCTGGGGTTACAATGCCAAGTAAGTCAGATAAAATTTCTGCTCTGGTGAAATTTTCACTGAGTTGGCAAAGCCAATATTAAACCAGTGTTTTTAAAGTAAGAACCATCTTGCACTAAAGTAATGCATGGTGTTGTAGGAATGGGAATGGATATCAGGGGTGCCTGGCTGATCTGGGGTGAAGAAATGATCTCTGAGTGAATGATGATTAACCTGTTTACTGGGTAGGGGTGGGGAAGGGAGGGAAGGGGGAAGGAGGGGAGGGGAGGGGAGCACAGAATGCATGTTGAAGCCAGACCAGCCCCTATTTCCAATGCAAATTCCCCAGCAGGGCTTTGGCTAGCTGCCTGCTCCTCACTAGGTAGCCCCAGGACTCTGCACCCCGTGTCTCTCACCACAGGCTGGTCTCCTCAACTTGGTTGAGCATTTTCAACAATGCAGACAGGAGCCTGTTACTGAAATCTCACACTCTAGACCATTTGGTTGCTCTGGTCAGATTTTTATCTACATCAAAGAGAAGCAAAGCTGAAAATGGAGGGGGACGGGTAAAATGAGAGAATGTGGCTGTGAAGCAACACAGATGGCCAGTGTGGAGTTTCATGGGGCCTTGTTTGTTTGTGAAAAGGGAGAGGGCAGGTCAGCCCCACCAGACCCCTCAATCAGCACCAGAGGGTCTGGACCCAACCTCAGCCTCGGGCAATAAAATGCAGCTCTCCTTGTGTCCCCTGGCTTTTACTCTGTCCACTCCAGCTTTAGTTTTTCTTAAATAGTAAGACACAACTGTACTATTCTACACCATGCTAAACAAGCTGTGTGCTTCTTATTTAACCCTCATTTCATGTTGGACACATTATCACTACGCTTATTTTACACGGAAAGAAAATCCGAGCAAGGCAGGTGAATTTGCAGCTAAGATCTCAAAAGCATGATGGTCAGGACAGGGCTGCAATGCCAGGTCAAGCTCGCTTCCTACACTCCACTGAAATGCCGAATCTTATAAAGAAAGATGTTAAATAACCCAGAGGTTTGGCTGTCAACATAAACATGCATTTCCTTACAGTCTTTGGCTTCTTTCTATTTTTTTTTTTTTTGCATAATTTCCTTTCTTCCTCAGGTGATATCTGTGCATAGGTATAATTGTTCACCTTGCTCTTTGTCCAAAACTGTAATGGCATGGACTTATTAACACCGGCAACTTTAACTGTACATGCTTTGATCGTCTGCACCCGGTGTGGGTGTGTGCATCATACATTATTCACATGAATAAACTATGGGCATATTTTTGGATTATTTCTCTGATTGTTTTTAGTGCTTCTGGAATGTAAGTACTGAGGCAAATGAGCATCTTTGTAGATACAACATAGTCCACTGATCAGATACCCAAAGTAGTAACAAGCCGTCTCAGAGTAGTTTCCTAGCAAGTCCTGATTCCTTGCTTAAGAAAAACTTAGGGACTATTTGATCCAGTTAGAACATCAACAGGACTTCCCTGCTTGATCACTGTTGGGGTGTTGGGGTGTCAGTCTGCGTGTGTCTGTGTGTTCCCTTCCTCATAGATCCATGCCTCTCCTGCTCTGGCTTAATGACAACAGGAAAAGACCGTGACAAGAGAGCAGCTTTTACGCACCATTTCTGCATCAGACACTGGACACGTAAGGCTCTAGACTCCTTACCACTCCCTTGCAAGGGAGAGCTTCAGAGGAAAACGGAACTGAAAATGAAGTGCTGACCTCAAGATGACGCGGCCAGGAGTATCCAGCTGGATTACAGACCAGGTCGGGAGTCACCTTCCCTCTGTCATGCCCCACACCCTGCTGAGAGCACCCACACAATGCTTTGGGGTCTGAGTTGTGTATCTGAATTGCTGGTCTACGCTTTACTGATAGTACAGTTTTTCTCTTCCCTTCCTTCTTTCTCTGTTATTTACTCCCTTCCCCCGACATAATCTTTCCACATGGTTTTTCCTAAACCGCTTCATCACATATCAGGGATGTTTCCTCTTAGCACCCTGCATTTTTGACTTTCAGATGTCCCTGGCCCCCAATTCACACTTCTCATTTAGCTCTCTGAGATGTCGGAAAGGGTCTGCAGCCTGCTGTGCTTGGCTGTGGTTTATGGGGAGGGAGGTTAAGCCGAGAGGCGCCAGGCACTGCTTCGATTACACTTTGCCTGTTCCAAGGCTTAAATCATGACCTCTTTCTCAATGGATCCTTTCAGAAAGGCCAGGGGGAGAATAGGCAATTGGAAACCCTGGTAGTAATCAGGGTCCTAGAAGACCTCTAACTTCCCTAAGAAACATCACTGGGGCATAAGCTTCATGAAGGAAAAAGAAAACTAGGAGAGATGAGCCATTCCTGAAGGAATGCACGTGCACTGAGGCTGGGTAGTTGCGTGCAGGGAGATCATAAACAAAAAGTGGAAGGAGTAGGTGACAATAATTAGGTTGTGGTTTTAATTAGAAGGTCTCTTGGGCCAGATGTCCACTGACAAAGAATGAAGTCCCCTCTGAGATATGTAATGAAACTTAGACCCCCCATGGCTGGGGACCCCCCTATGACTGGGTTGGAAGCACTGCAGGCTTAGGGCCTCAGCAGAAGCTGCCAGTGCTGGGGAGAGGCTGGAGAAGGCCATCTGGTTTTGGTGAGCTCCGCTCGCTAACCTGGGATCAGGCATTTGGATTCTATCCTGAGCAGCCTGCTCGGCTGAATACAGCTACTGCTCACCATAAGGGGCGCAGCCAGGGGACTTGACTCCCCATGGGAGCTGCCCTGTCTCTGGAATCTCGGCTTCAGCGCACTGTCTGGGTTTCATCTTGGTGAAGAAAGAGTGGACAGAAGCATCCCAGAAGGACTCTCTAGCGCTTCGAGCTAGACTGCCTCACTCCAAGTAGGATGTGATACATGGCTGACTTTCTCCATGAAAGAGGGTGTGGGCCACAAGTACAACTTTGGCAACCCTCTATTTCTGCAGTCATTGTCCTGTCCTATCATTTGTTTGCAAAAGGCCAGGTCAGTTAGTGTACCACACACCATGAGACGCTCAGTGCCAAATTCTTAAATGAAGAGACATAGAGATGGGCATTTGCCTGGAGGGATGAATGACAAAAATAACCACCACGGTAACGGTAGCTAACATCCGCTGGGCACTTTTTAAGCAATTTCCATGGAGTATCCCATTAAAGTCCCAGGAGAACACTGAGGTAGTTCTGTGCCATCTCATTTTCCAAAAACTGAAGCTTGGATAATTTATGGAATATGCCCAAGCTCCCGCCATGAGTGAGTGACAGAGCTGGGATCTGGTCCCAGGCAGAATATGTTCAGAAATTGGTCCCCAAGTTCTTGTAAAAGGAATCAAGGAGCGCACATCAAAGGAAAGCGGGAACCAGGCAAGAAAATGCAGATGCTGAAGGCAGAAAAGGTGTTATTTTCTCCTGGGCCAGACGTTGGTAAACTTGTTCTGGGAAGGGTCAGATGGTATTTTATATTTTACAGGTTATAGTCATCTCCATGCAGTTACTCAACCTTGCAGATGAATCAAAAGCAGCCGTGGCCAATATGTAAGCGCGTGACGATGGCTGTGTTCCACTAAATCTTTATTTACAAAAACTGGGATGGAGTTTGCCAATGCCTGCTCTAGACCATCCTCAGAAATTGCCCTGTGGAGGGTTTATAGAGTGAATATAATGCCATCATTTACAGATACTACACTGAGGTTTCGAAAGTCTACCACTAAGGTCTCAGAGACAGGACGTGGTAGCGCTCAGTTGGCAGGAGGCAGATTCCAGCTTGGACACGAGAGCTGTGGAATCTGGAGTCTTTACCGTTGCCCACTGGGCTCTCTGGCTACAGAGATGCTGCCTATGGCAATGTCTGTGTGGGTCCCGCTCCTGCATGGACGGCTGAGTTCTCTACAGTGAACCACACTCATACGGGAACCACTGCCCGTGGGACCTGGACAGGAACAAACTGCTCTGATAGTCACCGTGAGCCTTTGGTTCCCAGGAAATTCAGTCAGATGAGTGACTCTGTCCAGACAGAACTTGTTCTGAGTGTCAGCTCTGGAATTATAGTTGCGAGCTCTGAGGCAACCATCACAAGTCCTTGAGGTGCCAATCAAGGGCTCTTCTCTCACTTTTCTAAGATAAACTCACCGCTGCGTTCCTCACACCATTTGCATACACTAACCCACAGGCATCACTTGTACACCCCTCATTATAGTTCACTGAACTTGGCTTGAGGCAGATCATCCCATTGGATGAACCAAGCCAATCATTTTCTCTCAGAAATTCTCACTAAGGCATTCTGAGCATTGGTAGCTGAACCCTATAAATGGGGTGTGAGTGTGTGTGTGTGTGTGTGTGAAGTTTAAGGAACTACCAGCTCTCGATTCTGAGGTCCTTAAAAACACACTGACTCACATCTATAATAATGACTTCTAGAGTTCAGTATTTCTTTTGTTCATTTCAACCTTTTGTATTTTGGACCAGCTTGGTTATATTTCTCCTTTTTTTTAGGGGCAAGGTTGTCCTAAGAGGCCCACCAGTACTAAAAGATTTCTGATACCTAAAATTTGTCCAAATGAGAGCTAACATGAACGGAACAAAGGCACAGAACTGATGCATAGCAGGCATGGCGGAGGGGGGGGAGGGGGAGATATTAGTGCCGTTATTGTTATTCCAGAACTGCTGTTTCAGAGTCTGTATTCAAGTAATGAAACACAACAGTGATGCTAGAATGACATGCACGTTTATGAACAGGAAGCAAGCATGAAAGCTACCCTGACCAACGTCGGGCTTAATCTACCAGCCTTACCCATAGACCCTTCCACTCCTGCGTGTACAGCCCCAGGGGAAGGAGCGCTTCCCTGCAGGGTGTCTCGCTCCATTACTAGCTGGCTTTGATTGCGAGATCCCAGTGAAATGCAGTGCGATACACGTGGATCCTCTTACTAGTAATATGCTACACATGGCCAAATGCATTTTCACCGCTGGTCCTCAGATTGGATTTGGGAGCCACAGGGAAGAAAACATATGTGGGATGCAGTGAAGCAATCTGCATGGACTAGAGAGCAAAGGGGAATGCAGAAAATGCTTCAAGGGGACTAAAGCTGGTGTGCTGAAACCACAGAGGTTGACGTCATCTATTTCAGGTGCTTTCAGACTTGGGTATCTTAAGAAGTTTCAATGACAAAAATACTTCAAGACAAAAGTATTTGAAGATAAGAGATTTTGCTCCCCATCTTTGTAATGCTATTCACTCCCCAGTCAAAACATCTTTAAGTCTTGCCACTATCTCATGAGAGGTACCATTCCTGTCTCTGGATTTCATCCAGTTTATCAACATCATCATGAAACATGGTATTCGGAATGAACAAAGTGGACAACCTAGGAGTTATGAGTTACCCTTTTAGTTATTTTCCTGCTAAACTTGCAGAGAATATAGCAGAATATAGTTCCCCTAGCCCAATTCCCTCACTCTGTTGTTGTTACAATGGGTTCGATCTGTAGATAAACAACAACTTGTAAAAAGAGAAACAGTCTCTGTTTTGATAACTACCCTGGGAAGCCACTGGCATTGACAGTACTCCATCCTTATGACTGCAGCCACAGGCCACTCGTCCTCACTGCCCCTTCATGAAACCACCTCCCTCCTTCACCTCCCTCCTTCTCAGCCTGTGTGACTTCTCTCCCAGGATTTGGTACTGGCTATTACTTGGAAACCAGCTAGTCTCCTGGGACTGGCTGGGCTAACTCAGATCTCTAGCTTCCTAATTTGATACCTTTTTAATCACACCTCTCTGGATTCCATCTTTCTAACACCCAATTTGCCATGTTTGGTTATGAAGACTGTCATGTGGGAGAGGTGGGATTTAAAGGAAGGCCTAAGAAAAACCATGAGGAGGAAAGCTGCCGTTCAGAACAGGACCTTGTGGTCTCGTCTGAGCCCATCATAGTAACAGGAAGGACCCAGGCCCCTGTTTGATGAATGTTGGTCACTGACAACAGCCCAGGAGGGAGGCCAGGCATTTGCAGGGTGGACAGATATTGAAGGACTGCTTTCTTTGTGATCGAATTGCAGCACCATCCACTGTGCCTGCTGAGAAACCAGCAGGTGAGTGCTACTCAGGCAGAAACTCAGGAGTCAAGGCAGGATCTGGGTTTCCTAACAGCATTATGCCATGTTCTGCTCTCTTATCTCTTTGCATCTTACCACCTGCAGCCCCTGAACCAGAGGAAGCCAGACTGAGCCACGCGAAAAATTATTTCACTAGGATTTGTTTTCATTGAAGACAGCCAAATCTCACAATACCTAGCCCAGGAGACTCCTGAAGGCTATTTTTCTGTTCCTGAAAACTAGGGCTTTAATTGAAAGGGACTAGCAAATCTCCAGAGACCCCTGCTTCAAAGGACAGTAGCGCCATGAAGCCATGGTTTTCGAATTTTAGTGTGTATTCAAATAGATCTCTGGGTAGTTAATAAGTCTGCAGTGAGACTGGATCTGCATTTTTAAAAAAGATTTATTTATTGACGCTTACAGAACTGCATACACGGCAACTGATGTCAGCCAGAGGTGTGGGGGGTGGTGAGAGGATTCACCAGAGACGGAGTGGGGAGCAGAACAGGTGGATCTACTGAAACACCGCTGAGGACAACAGGGGTGAGTCAGGAGAGGTCTGCTGCGCCATGTGGGTCCCCTCCCCGGTGGGAAATTGAACTTATGCTGCAGTGGCTGTGGATCATTTAATAGTGCTGCACTTTAACCTGATGCACCACCAGGGAGGCCCTGGATTGCATGTGTCATGAATTCCTGGGTGCTGCCAACAGAGCTGGCCCCAGGGTCGTACTAAGAAGCGATGATGCAAAAGGAAGAAAACAGTCAGTGCACAACTCAAGTCCTACCGCTGTCACTTACAACCACCAGGCCTTGGCCAAAACACATCACCCCGTGGGGTGTAGGATACTACTGCTACTATTTGTAAATACTGAAACTATTCCCTGACTGAAGTGTTCGCTCTCAGAATCAGTAGGGTAATGAGTGGCTAAACACAGTTGTCTAAACAGTAAGCTCCAGCCAGTGCAAAGTCCCTTCAGTATCTGTGCATGCCTCCAGCCTGCCTAGGGGGACGCAAGGAAATGGCACCGTCCCTTTGTTTCATAAATGCTCCCCGACTTGACTTTCTCCTTAGCATCACTTCTTTGCATGACCTTCATCCCAGGCTGTCAAAAGCCCACACTGTCCACCACAGCAAAGAATACTCCAAGCCACCAGCCCGGCCAGTGGAGACAGGATGTCCCTGTTGTCTCGACATCTGGCCTCTCCAGCACAAGCCTCTAATTTTCTGTGGCTCTCTGCTGGCCTCCCTTCAGTGTGGGAGAGTGATGTGGATAATGAGCCCCATCTGTGAGGCAGCTGGGTTCCGGAGCCCCCCTGCTCCAGGCCTTTGAAGAGTCCATCCATGCTCTGCCTCGAGCTCTCCCATTGTGGCCAGTGCTCTGTTCTCTATTAGCGGTGGGGAGAGCATCTCTGTGTCAGAAGGAGGAAGCAGATGAATGTCCTATTCTGAGGAGTGCTGAACTACACCCGTGTGGAGGAGGCTGCAGGCAAGGGCATCTTGGAAACAGACATGTCTTGGGTTGCATGCAAAATGGCAATGGCTTCTCCTTGGTCTCTGTAGAGCATGTCTTTGATGGGCGAAAAGCTGTGTGGTTTATTAGAGTGAAACATGCCGAGTTAGAATCCAAGCTCTACCAAGTCGCAGTGAAACTCCCCTGAACCTTAGGGCGGTAGAAAAGCCACAGAGAGGTCTACAGAGGAGTCTGAGGAAGACGCCCAACCCTAAACCAACTTAAGGTTATTTTTCAAAGCAGCAATGAGTGATTGCTAAAACCTAACCAGTCCAGTTTACATTAAGATATTAAGGGCCCTCCCTGGTGGCGCACAGCACTAAGAAGCTAAAGCCACTTCAGCATGAGTTCGATCCCTGCCCAGGAGATGACCACATGGTGCGGCAGACCTCTCCTGACCTACCTGCTGTTCCCCTCAGCATTGTGCTTCATCCATCTGCCTGTTCTGCTCCCCACTCTGTCTCTGGTGAAACCTCTCCCCACCCCTATACCTCTGGCCTGTACCCCAGTTCTGTATGTATAAATAAATAAACCTTTTAAACAACCAAAAAAAAGATATTAAAACTAATAGACCACTCTAAAGATAGAGACTTGAAGACTCAAAGTTGACTTCCTTTTGCAATCCACATTTACCTGTAAAATGATGACCTCTGAAATCCCAGTCAGACTCACTTGAAATTTCTCTGAATCGGTATCTAAGGAATCATGAAGTATTTCCATTTCAATGGTTCTGGATGGATTTTGTGTAAACTCAACAACTTTTTGACCTCATTCTATAACCTGGACATTTGCTGAATGGGGCAAAATCATACCTGCTGCCGACCTTTCAGATGGAGTTTCCTTCACGTACCTGGTCCGTGAGTTAGGCAGGTCACTTAATCTTACTCAACCTCGCTTCCTTTATCTGTAAAACAGGAATAAAAGCCTACCTTTAAAATTGTTGCAGAGATCGCTCAAGAAAACATTTCTCTGCTATCCAGAAACTGCTGAAAACCTATTACTAAACAGCCACTGAGTGTTTCTCCTAATTCCTGCTTGTAGGTGATTTCTTACAAAGATAGGTGCTTTTATAAATTGGATTGACTGTGATTATTTTAAGTAAGAAAAATTAGTTATGCCAATATTCTATTCAGAAAGTGGGCACAGCAATAAAATGCCAAACTTGACTGTTTAAACTTTGCCACCTCTGCTGAATTACACAGCTAAATAATCCCACCATGGTTAAATCTAACCTACTCAGGAATATCAGTGACCAGAATTTGCAGAGAAGTAAGCACCAGTGCCTCTTCCAAGCTGGTAAAAGCTAACTCAGTACACCAAGGACTTCCAGTATGACAAATTAAACACTGCAAGACAGGTATTAGGTAAGTCGAGGAGGAGACAAGGACAGCTAGCAGGAACAAATAAAAATAAATAATCCAAGAACAGGAAGAAACAAAAATAATTAAAGGAAGGAACATAAATCTTAGATATGATCCTTTCCAGCTTTTCTGATTTGTAGAAAAGGAATCTGAGGGCCAAAAAAGAGAAATAAGTGTCCTGCAGTCACCCCTAAAATCAAAGATAGACTTGAGACACCAAACCAAGAGTCTAATATGTCTGATTAGAGCCCAAGCATTCCAGAGGGGAACTAGAACTAATGAATATCACTGAGCAAATAACATGATAGTTTGAACCAAATAAAACATCACCCTACGGTTAAATCTACAATGCTTTAATGACTTCCCCGGGGAAGCCCCATCACTCAGTGGCTTCAGACTCAACTCGGGAAAAAGTCACGAAAGCTGATCTTCAGGAGCAGCCTAGGTGGGTGGAGAATGGGCACAATGACCTGGCAGGCATCTCCAGCCTCTAATGTCTGTAATTCTGTGATTGAAGGTCCTGCCATTTGGTACTTAGCTGTCACACAGGAACTAGCAGTACTAACCTGCAGCTACAAGCAATTAACATGCAGAATCTTGTGAGAATTGCTAGGAAATTTGGCAGAATTACTCTGTAATTTCTCCTTCCAGCATTCGTTTTGCAAAGGGAATAATTTCTGTTGTGTTTCAGGTTTTATTCCTTGTGATGTCAACATGCACTTAGACCAGATGTTCCAACCATCTTAGGAAATTCAGGGCTGCAGCTACTTCTTTCCTGAATTGAAAAAGCTCAACATTCCAATTAATGGCACCAGCCTCCTGTCTGTCATGATGGTATGCTATTATTCTGAGACTAAGAGAAAGAACTGTGTTTCAGGGATCCCCAAGAGCCAGACCTCTTAGCTGGCCTCAGCCTTCTCAAAATTCATAACTCTCTCACTTACTAGCTAGCTAACTTCTTAAACCTCTCCGAAATTCTCTAAACTCCCTCCCCCCACTTGCAAAAGAATTATATTTAACTAATTGCAAGACAGTTCAAAGGAAGAGTGGCAGAGCCAGAATATGAAAATCTGAATTCTGTTCTGCCACATCAGGCCATGGTAATTTTAGGTAATGGACTTAATACCTTCTAAGTCTCAGTTTCTCATCTGCAAACTAAACACACACATAAGGATAAAGATCCTGTAAAGGCAGTTCTTGGAAGATGAAATGAGATAATATGCATAAAGAGGTAAGCATCATGCCTGGCACAGATTGAATGCCAGCTTTGAAATCGCATCAATATATTTAATAATACAACTAAGAATTTGGGGCCCCATTATATGAATGAAGACACTGGTACTTGAAAAAGAGAAGTGATCTACGCAAAGCTACGTGCATAGCTGGGATGCAAACCCAGGTTCGATGCCAAACGCTGCCTTCTTTGGATTAGCATATGTCTTACAAAAGTTCCCTCAGAGCAAATAGGGAGCATGCATTCTTTAAAGTTATTACAGTGGCTCTTCCCACCATCACTTTATGTTTGGGAATCCCTAAGCCAGATGGCAAGCAAAGTGCCTGAAAAAGAACCTTGCAAGTTTTGAGACAAGTTGCTCAAACATTCTCCAAGCAGTAGAGACGCAGCATGATGGGTTTTATCATTGTTATTTCTGTCTTTCTCGAATGGAAAGGCCAAAGATAGGGATCAGGGAGAATTCTCGGGCTAAATCATTATTTCGTCTTTAAACTGCTGGGTTCATATTATAGATAAGTACAAAAAAAAAAAGCTACAAGCACTTTGTGAAACCACACTCGGCTCTGTCTTCATAGCCGGTGAAGTTCTTGAACTGGTCGAAGTCATTTATTTATAGGGGAGAAAAAATGTTCTATGAGAACCATTTTCTAGTTTGACAATTTTATTTTAGTGTTACTTGATCTACTTTGAAGCCTCCTGGGAAATCAATGTTACATTTGACTTTTCTTCATGTCATCGTGTTAGCTATTAGATGGCTAATTCGCTTCACAAGATATGCCAATATGAGAGGCACTCGGCTCATCTTAGGAGTAGAATTTCACCACTCAATGGTCAGATCTTTTATGATTAAGACAGAAGAGCAATCCAAACACAGCAGCCAATGAAAATGCTTTCCAATCACCTGTAATCACTGCTCTTGGGTTTGTAATGGAAGTGGTCTCACTTAGCACTGATCATGCAGTTTTAATTTAGCCAAAAAATAATAATGTGGTTTGATTTGGAAGTTGAGATGGTGAGAAGTATACTCCCTCTCTTCCCACCCCATGTTCCCTATTTTATGTCGCATAATAAAGACATAAAATCCAAGGTAGATCATAAAAATAGCAATATTTGAAAACTACAATACTATTTTCTAAATTCAGTGCGACATACCATAAGCTTTCAGGACAGAACAATCTTGGATTCTAAATTTCTAATTTGTCATTTATTAGCTATGCATCAATACATTTACCTAAGCCCTAGTGTTCTTATGTGTGACAAGAAGATGATTTGAGAGCTTATTTTGCAAGAGACAGCTAGAATAAGGAATGAAGAGCATCACAGACACATTGGGAACTACTGGAGAACTCCTAAAGAAATATTCAGTTCTCACTGCTCCATGTCTACACAGGATGGCATAAAAATAAAACTTAACTGAAACAAAACTAATTTTCAGATTGTAAGATCTCTGGGAACAGAACGATGTGCATTGTAGAACTTCTGATACCTTTATGCAAGAATCAGGGTTAGAGAGCGTGGGATAAACCTCAACTCTGTGGCCAAAACAAAACAAACAAAAATTTCCAGGGGCTAATACAAGACAAACGTTTTATAGAGGGAGAGGGAGAGAATGTGCAGATATGTAGGTATGTTTGAGTCTACCACGGAGGAAAACTTTAAGCAGATAATACTAGACGTCATCCTTGACACAAGGAAGATGTTGCCTGTATGGAGAAAAAATATCATAAATGAGGCTTCCCTGGTGGCACAAGAGGTTACCACAGCACTATGAATAGATCCAAAGCCACTGCAGCACAAGTTGGATCCCTGGCCAGGGAGGTGACCCACATGGCACTGCAGACCTCTCCTGACCTGCCCACTTCTCCCCTCAGCAGAGTACTTTGTCATTCTGCCTGTTCTGCTCCCCACTCTGTCTCTGGTGGTCCTCGCAACCCCCACACCTCTGGCCTACTCCCCAGTTCTTGTATGTATGTGTGTATAAGTAAGTAAGTAAGTAAAGAAAGAAAGAAAATATCACAAAATAGAGATAAAGTCTGGTGCTCAAAATTACACAATACTATAGAGCCACAGATTAACTGCATAAGCATAGTTGGCCTTGAATGCCCATTGTGTAAAATAGGAATCTCCCTTTGTCATTTCTAACTGCATAAACACCTAATTTAGTGCAAGTACACACACACACACATCATACACAGGGCAGGGAGAGAGAGAAAGTCTTATGACTCTTGAATACTTCAAAGCAAATTATACTGTCTCTAGTGTTGAAATCAAGGAGGCAAGATGATTTGATCTATATCCCTCACCAGGTCTTTATCCTTACTCTCCTAAGATTTATGTGGAGATTGTCTTTGGTGAGGAAAAAATAAAGTGACCGAGTTGAGATAAAAATAAACCTTGATAAGAACAACAGAAATTAATTTTAAGAGGGCATTCTCATTAAAATGTGAAGGTCAGTCTGTCAGAATGTTGGTAAGCAAGTCTCTTCAGAAGTTGATCCCCAAAATGAAATAAAATGGTGGTGATGGGACAGGCCTTATAGTCTGAGAAGGGGTGGGGGTGTGATTACCCCATAAAGTGTTGTGTAATATGTATAAGTTCAATGAGTGTTTCTCTGGGTAGCGTGGCATTCACTCATGCATTTATCCATTCAACCTTTTATTCACATTTTCATTGAAGGAGATCGTGTAATGAAGTTAGGCAGGATATGACAAGGATGGAAGAAATGGTTGGCGCCAGTCAGGGCTTGGTAACCACTTGAGAACTGGAATGCGACCAAGCTGCCCTGTATTCAGAGCTAGGTAAGAGAGGGTTTGGTAATTGTCACAACTAGGTGGCAATCAGGTGAGTGCTGAGTGCCCTCACCTATCCAGGGCACACACTGAGATAGCGAAACTAATACTAGACTCCCTTTGAAGGGGATGCCCAGTATCCCAGGAGATTCTCAGTTCTCACCAGTGTTGGTCTAAAAACTAGGTGGAACAGTTTTCAAGCCCAAGGGCCTATCCTTGAACCTAAGTCAGCCTCGATGTGGACAGGCAGTCACTGACAACATGATTTCCACAAGCATGAGGCACATATCTTTGCACCCCAATCAACTAGAAAGAAATAGAGGGACAAAGCAAACAGCAAACAAAACAAAACAAAAACAAGCCAATCCAAAGCACTGTGGTGTTTTTACAAGGAGAAACTAGCATGGCCTGGGCGTGATGGGAGAAACTGGATAGCAACCCAGAGATGGTGAGGGGAAGAGGCACCGATGCTTCATTGGGGAGAAGTTCTGAGGAGCTGTGAGGCAGAAAGTACAGTGACAGCATCCACCCCATTCTGAGTGGTGAGGCTGTGAGGGGAATAAATAGATTAGTGTCATTTTAGTGGTGTTCGCTCTCTCCATTCAGCCGCATAATGCAATTATTTAGTAGTTCAGGATTCTTTTAATTCTGTTTGAAGAACTTAAGAGGTTAAGGGCTTGAAATGATAAATGCATTATTAATGTTGCCTCATAGAAACATCCAAGTCTATAATTTCCAAGGCAGGGAAAAAAAAAAGACTAATAGGTTTTTACTGAATTTCCCCCCCTGGTAAATTAACCTATGGGACCTGTGAGAAATGTATAAATGAGACATTATTAGAGAAAGTAATAATGGTCCAAAAGTCATCATCTGGAGACTTGATTCATTAGTACGAGTGATGTGTACAACTTTAGTTGTGGGGTCTCTTGTACAAACCCCTGTACAACGAAACGAAAGGAGTTAACAGAATGGGAACAGAAACTATGCACGGGTTCTCCTTCTATTTGGCCTGGCGTGATTCCGCAGAAGTCCATGTGGTAATTACAGGTGATTGACCGTTACAGAAGAATGAAAAGAAAGAGCTCATTTTTACATCGAGGTCTGTTAGGATCCAAGCCCCACCAACTAGGAGTTGTGTGATTCAGGCAAACCTGAGTTTCTTTTTCGCCACCTATAAAGAGATATAATACTTGTTCCAGAATTTGTATTAGAATTAATAGAGATCACATAGGTAAAGTTAAACATGTGCCCAGATAATTATAAACCTACAGTAAATACTAAGAGCATTAGAATTAAGGTTGCTATTGGAATGACTACTAGTGTTTACTATTACTATTACTATTACTAGTAGTGTTACTAGTAGTGTTACTCTTAGTGTTTACAATTTAGAATACCCCCACAATGTCCATTTGAAGCCTGAAAAATAGATGGCTGATGTGATTTACCCAATATCATATGATTAGTTTGTGGCCGTAACTGGGAACTTCTCAGTATCTTTAATATACTTAGGATCAGTTGACTTTTGCAAGGTCTAACTCCTTGGGTTCTTTTTGTCTTTCTGGACAATAGTCTTGCAATAGTCACTATGATTTTCGTAGATGGCACTTGGATATTTCAGAAAAATTGGCCAGCCTTTTCTAGTCTGTCTCTCCCCTTTTTTTTTTTTAATGGATAGTGTTTTTCTTTGACATGACAGTGGAATAGATCCCAGACATGCCTTCCCAGTGTAAATAACTGTAAAACTGAGCAAAATAGTGGGTCAAAAAAAATGGTGGGACAAAGTTTACAGGGATCAGAAAACAGTGTTGGCATCTGAGCCTTTAGAGAAGACAAACATGATTTCTACCTGGAATTGTAATTAGATCTTTATATCAGAATTTCTATAGTCACCTGACCCAAACAATCCAGATGCAGAGGCAGATGTAATTGTCCTCTGCCTGCTATTTCCTTGGGAGAAGAAACAAACAAACAAAACTTGAGCCTTGGGTCAAACATAGTAGATGAAGTGAAATTTCTATAGTCAGGTGTCTCTCCTCTGTAAGTGACTGCCATATAGCTCTAACTATTTTCACATAAAAGGGGGATTTCTTTAGAACCACACCAAAGAAGTCAAAGGGTGTCACCACTCAAATAAAGCTGCTTCTTACTCATCTCTTGATTCTTACATCCTTTGTCTCAGCTCCATTTCCAGTTGGGCTTTATAAAGCTGTCAAGAGGCACTTAACTTAGCTACTCCTTAAGCACCTAGAATCTGCAGATGACAGCATGTCTCATCTTCAAATGTTTTAGCAAAGTTTTGAGTTACGAGAAGAAACAGAAGTCATACATTGCATCCAGATAGATGCCATCACTGTTGGTCACGCCTGGGTCATGGCTCTACTGCAGCAATGCTGAAATCACACTAAGGATGAGAGAGATGAGTTTTCCACAAAGAAAATGAAGGGCTTCTGATCCCAGAAGAGAGAAGCATAGCTGGTGGGCCAACGCATTCTATCATGACAAATTTCTTTAGCCTTATTGCTTAATGTAAAGAATGAAGAAATGGAGGAAAAGGAATGAAGAAATGGCATATGGCAACTTTCTCACCAATGATTCCAGTCTACTTCACTGTCACGTCCCCCCAGGCGAGGGTCGGGGTTTGTTTTACAAATCTCCCCAGCTACAGAAGCACAGATGCTGTGACAAGATTAAAGTTCTGGGAGACAGATAAAAATGAGCATGAATGTTTATTCCCACAATGTAGCAAAATGGGAATAAATGAGATAGTAGCTGTTATGGGTAAAGTGTCTAACCCTAAAATGCCTATGCTGAAGTCTTAATTCTCCAGCACTTCAGAATATGACTACACTGGGCGATAAGATCATTAACTTAAAATTAAGTTCAAAAATGGTCTTTAGGGTGGGCCCTAATTCAATCTGACCAATGTTCTTATAAGAACATCACAAAATCTGCACACATATGCAGAAGACAGGACCCTCGGGACAAGTATACACAGAGAAGATCACGTGGAGATACAGTGAAAAACCAAGGGCGGACTTTTTAGAAGAAACTAAACTTGCTAACACTTTGATCTTACACTTCCAGTTCCCAGACATGTGAGAAAAGAGGTCTCTGCTGTTTAAGTCCCAGAGTCTGTGGTATTTTGCTATGACAGTCTTAATGAATAAATACAATAGCTACTGCCTATTTAGCATTAATAGGATTCTAGAGATGCACAGCTGCTTTTATAGAGAAAGCATCTATATACAAAGCCAGTTTTAAAAGGCGTTACTAGTTTACATATTTTACAGGTGGAGAAACTGAGTTTCAGAAAAATGAAGCAACCTCTTCAAGATGGTAATAAGAGTAACTTGGTTCTAATCAGATTTTACAATTGCCTTCTGGAATTTCCCCCTTAATTCTAAACCTATTAAACCAAACTCAAGTCCCATCCATCTCACCCATTTTTCTCACCTGATGCTTTTGCCACCAAACATCCTGTTTTCTAAGCTATAACCCAAAGAATCATTTTTATTTTATTGTTTTATAAAACACTACCTCCTCCCTCAAATCTAATACATCACAAAACCTTGTTTATAAGATTTCATCTTCTCAGTCAGTGCCCAAGACAATAGATAACCAATAAGTAATTAACCTTATGGAGGTAGAACAGATATGCTTAGCTAGATGGGCACTGGGGTCCAGTAGAAGAAAGAACAAAAGCTATGCCATGATTGTAGTTCAAGGCAAAAAGGGAGTCTCCGGAAGGTTAGTGAGCTCAGCCCTATTAGCATTAGAATTAAGATTCTAATTACAGAAGTCATCAACTCACGTAACTCTCCTTAGTTTGCATTTTGGTCTCTTTACTGCTCTCCATATCCAGAGAGTCTGCTCTAGCCAGACTTCACCTCGCCTCCAGATTTGCGTGGTGTCTCCCTGCATACCTTCTCGTAACTTCTATCATGCATTTTCCAACATGGTCAGAATAATCAGACTTATTATTTTTAAAACCCTTTACTGGGACTCCTAGTGCATAAATATCAGGCCTACACCCCACATACTCTATTGACTCTCCTTGTAACCATAAATATTGACCAAATAAAGATACTGGGCAAAGAACGAAATTGGTCAAGGCTGCAAACTCACTCATAGCCCACTCACATATTCACAGGTTGTTCTTGTTCTATCACATCAAGACCTACTTGAATAGGATAATTTTTATCCTGAACAGACATCACCTAGACATCTCTTCACCTAGCAATGGAGGAAATGGGCCTAGACAAGACTCTCAGAGATGAACTCTTGCCTCTGCTAGGAAGTGAACTGTGCATTATAACAAGTCAGGCTTCCAGAACCTGATGACTTCATTTGTAAACTGTGGGTACTGATCTCTGTAAGCCTTTTATGCTTCACAAAGAAGTAATAAAATCACTTGCCACAGAATTGAGAAGAAACACGATCTCAAGATGAACTCAAGACAGAAGAAAATGACAGGCAACAGCCAGCTGGAGAGAAAAACACTGGTACTGAAAGACAGATGTGGGGCTACATGGCCTTGGAACCAGTGATCATGCAAACTTGGATTCCTCCCACTCTCTCTGTTTCCTCTGTACTTGCCCAAAGAATTCCTAAAATAAGAGCTGCATTTGCTCCAGGAGCAACACACCTCTTTCCACCCACACTGAGACAGGGTCCACCCAGGAAACTGAGGATGGGGGAGGAAGTGGTAGCCAGATCCCTCCATGCCCATCAACATGGTTTCCCTTTGAGGTCATACTGGGCATGGATGACTTTTTAAAGCAGATAAATAAATAAAAGGACACTTGCTTCAACACACACACACACACGCTAGAATCAGATTCCAGCAGCAACAGCTACCTTGGGAGGCAGCTGGAACTACACAGTTTTTCACAAATGAGAAAGTCAAAGCACAAGGAAGGTATGATACAATCATACGTGCTGTTGGGGAGAGATGATTCACACTTGGTCATTTTGACTACACATTCTGCGTTCTTACCCCTGGCCTTCTGACAGCAGGGCCAGAGCTCGGTTACGGTTGCCATGGATCTCAGACCCATTCAGATGCAACTTTTCACCTCTCTGGTATGAAGGGACCATCTGAGAAATACCAAGATCTCTTGTTCGAGCATCTGTGTTGGTATTGACATCCAATTCTGGGTTCCATGCTGGTTCATTCATCAGGATACTGGGGCTCAAGTCTAGTCATCCCCCACCTGAAAACAGCTATTTCTTATTCAATAGCAGATTTTGTTCCCATAGATAGATAAGCACTTAGTATGCAGGAGAGGAAAATCAGGACATAGAAAGTAGAAAATAATCACTTCAGTAATGGAATACATAGCCTCCAGTCATTGTGTCTTCTCAGGTTGTCAAATTATTCATCAGGAACAAGGGGAAGGATGGTTAGATGGTTTCTAAGGATCCTTCTGGCTCTTGCCATCTTTAAACTGTCTCTGACAGAGAACAGGAAGAAAGGGCCCTAAGGAGCTGTGAGGCTGGCCACTGACTGCTAGTGCATTATACCTCTCTTACACCACCCCAGTCATATACTTTCTCTTTGGCCAAAGGGATACAGCCTGGAATTCTTGAGCAGAGGTGAAGAAGTCAGCCCCTGACATTCTTGTCTAACAAGTTCACAGAGTTAACCATTGGGGATCTGAATTAATAACCTATTGATGATAAACCCACCTTTCCCATCTAAGCTTGTGGGGTCCTGCCACTATTCTTTATTAGATTACTTATTATTTATTAGACAGAAAATTTTACCTTTCTCTACTAAATAAAATTAAATATTAATGTTTTATTATCAAAAAAGCTTAAAATCACTAAGAGCACAGAAAGGAGGCACAGCTGTCATTAAGTACTTTGCTAGATATCAGACACCTTGTCTAGTGCTTTGTATGCATTGTATCCTTTTTAGCCTTATGAATTAAGTTCCTTTGTGATTCCCATTCAACACATGAGAAAGCTGAGGCTGAGAAAGGTGAAGTAAGAAGCTGGAGTAACACAACGAGGTAGTGCCAGACCCAAGATTCAAATTTAAGTTGATCTGACTCCAAGACTACCCTCTGAACCACCTTACCCATTTAAGCTACATTAAAAGTTGTTTGCCGTTAGGATTAAAGAGCTCTTCGCTATGCCTATTCTTGTTGGAATGAAATTATCTGTGAAGCCTTTCCATTTGCTTTGGCCAACTTGGCAAGCCATCATCACATTACTTCATCTGTGATGGTGTGCCTGTCTCTTCTACCATAGCCAAGCAAGGAAAACACCTGCCAAGTTATTCTCTCAGAGGGTGCGTTCAGGTCACACAAAATGACAACTCCACCCATGGGTGAGACAGAAATTCAGATCCCTAGAGGCTCAGTTACATCTGAAAGGCCTGAGGGATCCCAAAGGTAGGAGGTTGAGACCCAGGGCACAGTTTGGATCCAACTTCCGTGGTCCTGATTTACTTATGGGTATGAGCCATAACAATCTGCACAGTTCATGGAGAGGAATGAGGAAGGGCTGAGGATTTCTACTTTTAACTCACTGGCCAGAATTCATGGCCAGCCCCAGCTCCAGTGGAGATTGGGAAATGTTTTTACAGATGAAATCAAAAGGGAATGAAACCAACAAGAATAATGAGTGAAACCACCTCTGGTTCCTCTCCTTTTCTTTGACAGTTATCCTGACAAAACCCTCAAGTAATAAATTGTATCATGTGTGTGTGTGTGTGTGTGTGAATACACCCAACCCAAGGAGCAGTTAGGAAATGGGAGGCAGGTGGTGTGGTAAGGTATGAGTTTCTAAGATGGCCAGGGTGTAGCTGAGAATGAGATGACTGCGTGGGCATATCCAAAACCTTAACGTAAGCTACCCAGGGCCCACCCCAAAAAAGCTGCCTAGCTCACTCACTGAGAGCAAGGGAGAGCAGGAGACAACAATCTGAGTTAGCCCACGTTACAGTGACTGCACAGTTTGCATATCCTGCTGCAGAACATGGCCCTCTCCAGGAGCAGGAGAAGGAAGCCAAAGGCAGTTGGTGAGTTTCATGGAAGTGAAAGTGACCGCAAGGGTTCACCTTCTCCCATGCTCTGAAAGGACAGCATCCTCTGAGTGGTGGCGGGTTATTTTAAGCGCCTCTCTCAAGAGCCTAAGAGAAACAGGTTTCAGTACAATTCCACCAGTTACCTTCTGAGCTCAGGTTCCCTTGGGATATCAGAGAGTGTATTTTGGCATTTTAGAAAGAAGGTTCTGCAATTAAAATGATCCATTGTGGTCAAGTTTGCTTGTTGGTTTCCAGTAAACTTGGTTGGCGTGGAAGAAGCTCAGAACACTGTAACAAGGGCCAAACAGTCCTTGGATTCTGCTAGCTCTGTTCTAAGACATCCCTCCCGCCAGAGACCCACCCTACCTACACACACTTGGAAGTTTTTGTCTTTATGGCCCATATACTTTCTTAGAGGGAAGATCCAGGTCACCTCCGGGGCAGGCGGGGATCAAACTCATGCTGAAGTGGCTTTAGCTTCTCAGTGTTGTGCTTTAACCTGCTGTGCCACCAGGGAGGGCCAAGTTGTTTAAGATTTTTAAAATCTAATTTGAGAAGATTTATGCATCCCCATGTTCACCACAGCATAATCTATAATGGTTAAGACATGGAAAGAACCTTGGGGTCCCCTAACAGGTGGCTGGATAAAGAAGTTGTCTTGGTGCGTGTTGTGTGTAATGTATATTTTGTATATAACAGAGTATTATTCAGCCATGAAAAATGATGGGATCTTGCCACTTCCAACAAGGTGAGTGGACATTGAGGACATACTATAAGTAAAATAAATTAGACAGGAAGACAACTATACAGTCTCATTTATATACAGAATTCAAAAAAATAAAATTTCCCAACCAAGCTCACAGAGAACAGGCTGATGGTTGTTAGAGATGGTAGGATGGGTAATCACATTAGAGAAATGAGTGAAAGGGGTCAAAATACACAAGTTCCCATTTTAAAATAAGTAAGTGATGGAAATGTAACATATGGCATGGCACTATAGTTAATAAAACTTTGTGTATTTGAAAGTTGCTTAGAATAAGTCTTAAAAGGTCTCATATTTAAAAAAAAGTGTAACTACTGACGTGTATGGTGATGCACGTTAACTACACTCGCAATGCACACACATACTGAATAATTATGTACACCTGAAACTGTTGGGGCAGCCCCAGGACCCAGCCCCATGCCCAGGTCAGGGGTGGTCAATATGGTCATAAGACCGGGTACAAACCCGGTAGACAACTCAGCAAGACCAAACTCAGTGCTCTGAAGTCCAGAGAGAGCTTCCTGCCAGCATAGCTTGAGATCTGAACTCTGCCCCCAAAGTCCAAGTGAGCCTCAGTGAGCTAGCAGGCTGCTGGGAAGGAAACAGAGCAGAGCAGACAGTTTGGGGAGCGCTTATAAATGAAGAGCACCCAAGGTTTCTGCTATTTTCCACTTGAGTGGCCCTGCATGACAGCTGCCCCCTAATGGAAGGGCTACACTGCCCCGCCTCCAGAAAGGGCCAGGTGGCCCCCCCTCCATGAGCAGCGGTCATTCCTGCGGAAACTGCCAGTCTCTCCAGTGGCAGGATGCTAATGCTTTGCCCACGCTCAGGCCTGAGCTCAGACTTCAGCTTCAGACGCTGCCACATGCAGCCTCGTGGCACCATCACTTTGTCAGTGGGTGGTGTCCCTCACCCCGATAGTTCTCTCTCTATGCAGTTCAATTGTTTTTGTTTTGCTGCCCCACAGTTCCTTTTTGCGTATAGCTTGTGGCAGCGAGTGCCTGGATCTGGAACCAGTGAGCGGGGTTCTGAGCCAGTGTTGGATTTAGACCCTCCCCTCTGCCTGACATACGGGCCTGTATGTCAAATACATCACTATTGTAAAAAAAATGGAAGAACTCTCACAGTCCCGGCTGCCTGGATGTGGAAAACTACACCTTGGAGGTGCTGGGTCCCCAATACCCTGACATAAACAGATGCATTGTTAGAATACTGTGGAAAGACTAGTTTCACGTAGGGATGAACGTGAAACCCACTGGCCTCTGCTAGAGTGCCTTGAATTTTCTTTTCCCCTTAGTGTCTTTGAGTTCATGTAAACTTCATGAGCAATCGGAGTACTCAGTCATTGGCTTATTCATTCATCCTTTGATTTATTCAACTAATAAACATGTTCACAGAACTCACAATGGGTCATGCCAAGTTATGAGGCAGGCTGAGAAAACAGAAAGAAATGAAGCACTCTGTCTCCCTGATGGAGGTCAGAAGAGACAGGTCATTTCAGACAGGACTGCTCAGTGACTGCCTCGTGGCCACACAACACACACCCTGCAGATGAGAAAGCCTGTGAGGAACCTAACTCCAGAAGAAACATGTGTTATCTAATCTGATACTCTCTAGGTATCCAATAAAATTCATTGCTACTGTGTTTTAACACAGAGCACTCTTTTATCCAGGCAAAGAGTGGTGCCCATTGACATAAGTTTTATTCAAGAAACCACAGGTTATCAAAACAGAAGTAGATCATCAAATTGACTCCCCTCATGGGTCAAGGTGGGAAACTAAGGTGAAGGGAAACCCAGTAACTTGTCCAAATTCTCCCTGTGATTCTTCTAGGAGCTGAGGCTGGAATCAGGTGCTTATGTAAAGTTGATGCAACATGTTTATATCTTATATTAATACTCTGATTCTTATTATTAGCAGGTATCAGTACTCACCATGTGTCAGACAATTCTCAAGGTACATTAAGTGCTTGCCTTGTCCAACCTACAAAAATAAGCTTAGAGGGTAGATGTGGAGATTCTCATTATACAAAGGAAGAAACTAAAGATCAAAGAAAATAATTATTTTATAAAAACACATAGCCAGGAAGTAGCAGAGGCAGGATATGACTCAAAGCCTCTCATCCGCCATGACACCTTGTGACCTCCAGTCTGCTCTGGTGAGCTACATGATTAGTCTTCAACATCAAGACCACAAAGGCCAAACACAAAAGTGTGAGGCCACAGCACCCAGCAGGCTGATGCACATCATGGAGCCTCAGAGAGGGAGAAGGAGTTGGATGGTACTAAGCAGCACTCCCCTCCTCTCTTCCATGATAAGAGCACCCCCAGGGCAAAGGAAACAACACTGAGAAACAGAACCCAGATAACTAATCTCAAGCATGACCCACCCCCCTGGAGACATCCCAGCCGTTGCCATAACAAGAGCCGGAGCCATGATAAGAAGAGGGGAGGATCTGTTACAGAGGTGGAACCTCCCTATCGGACTGTGGACACATACCAGGATCATGCCCTGGAACTTGCACTGTGGGAGACAGGCACAGAGCTCAGGGTGCATCAGTATCTCATGCTTTTCTTTCCAAAAGGTTCTTGATTCCTGGCTGAGGTTTGGTCTTTGTCAAACCAGCTACTCAGATTAGGAGGGGTCAGGATCCCCTTTGAATTTGATGCCTGGCTAATGTGCTCACTTCAGAGTCAGCAACTCCAGCACCTTCATCCTAATTGTCAGTCACAAAACACTGTCTTTAGAGAGTCGGCATACTCCCTTCTATTTTTTAAGATAAGTGCTATTGATTAGGCCACCACCTGACACTTCAATTTACTTATTTGTATATGTATATATTTGGAGAATATCTATGCATCCTCTTAGATTGTTTCGATACGGTGTTGTATTTAGCACAGCCTCTGTATTTCAAGATCTGTAACACCTCTTCCCTCATTCAGATGAGACAAATTGCTTCCTCTCTTGGGTGCAGTCCTCACACCTTGGGAATGGCTATCCCAGTAGAATCCTGTATTATATTAAAATGGGAAGCTCGTGTTTTGAGTTCCCTTGGCACACTGCTGACATTTGGAGAGCAATACAATTCCACATTCTTCTTTGTATGTACGAGATGTAGTAAAATAAATACCACATTGCAAATTCTCAATAAATGCTGCATGAATGAATATATGAATGTAGAAATGAATAAACTGATGAGCTCCAATTAATTGCATCAAAGAAACCCAGGTGTAAATAAATAGGGCCAGAAATAATCCATCTTCTATTGCTCTATCTCTCCTGAGTGATGGTACCAGGTATAGGAAGAATAATAGTTCTTGAATCACCATGATGAGGTGGAACACAGCTCCATATTGAACACATGGGAGATGGAAGAGCCCAGGAAACTCTCCAAATACCATCCATCTCAGGGATGGTAGACTTTCAAGTAGGCATCAGGCCACCGTCCTTTTATCAGTCAGGCAGGTGGTACAGCCTCCATTCTACAGGTGAAGTATATATATATA
>NW_004567129.1:19175743-19217161 GCF_000260355.1 Condylura cristata
TTACTGGGCACCAATATGGACCAGGCTCTACACTGGAGTGGGGGTGGGGTCCGATGGGGAGCAAGATAGTTAAGGTGGATGTGACCCAGTGTTTATAGTCTGGGTGGGAGGGAGGCAGGTGAGTAAGCAGATGTGCAGACCTGGAGACCATCAAGGAGGGTCACTGAGCCTGGAGCACACTTAGACTCAGTAATGGCCACCTATTTTATTTTTAAAGGTTTATTTATTTGTGCATACATAACTGGGGTACAAGCCAGAGGTGCAGGGATGGTGACAGGATTCACCAGAGACAGAGTGGGAAGCAGAGCAGGCAGATGGACAAAGTACACTGCTGAGGGGAGCAGCAGGTGGGTCAGGAGAGGTTTGCCACGCCATGTGGGTCACCTCGTGGCAGGGATTGAACTCATGCGGAAGTGGCTTTAGTTTCTTAGTGCTGTGCTTTAACCCGCTGCAGCACCAGGGAGGGCCCATGGCCGCCTATTTTTACTATCAGTTCCTTCTACCTATTCTCTATGGACTTTGAAGTATCAGGCTTGAAAGACTATTTTACATACATAGCATTTTTAGACCCCTGATTTCTCCTACAGTGATGCTGGAAGGTCCACACTGAGCAGAGGAGACTGAGGCTCGAGGCAGCTAAGCAGCCAGCAACAAAGAGGGCAGACTCAGACTATGGCCCTGAGCTGCCTCTACTCACTCTGCCCTTCCCGGTCAGCCATGACTTGGTACACATATGTGACCAAGCTGTTGAAGATGAGCCAATCCCAGTCTTCAGTGAAATCTCTGCCTTCCTAAGGGTTAGTAAATTGGTGCTTGGCTAGAGAAAATATAATGTGGGACACCAAGAAGGTTCTTGGGGACAAAAGGCCTCCCTCGGGGCATGGAAGGGAAGGAAAGAAGCTGAGGAGAAAAGAGGGAGAGGGGACTCAAAGGACATGGTGGGGATATACAAGGAAGTGACTTGCTCCTCCTAGAACATGGGATATACGTAACCCTACCCTCACTGCTTATTCATTGGTGGTCAACTTCTAGAGATTTAGTTTGAGGGTAATAACCAAGTCCTACTAGAAAGGCCAGAGTCAGGAACCACAAAGCAGGAGTCGTGCTCCAAGGTGAGAGTTTAACTGAACTGATATTTTGGCAGCCTCTACACTTATCAGGCTCTCTCCCCAAACTGAACATCTAAACTAGTTCCCATCACCTAGTATCTTGGTCTCAAACCTTGCTGTACACAAAGTCTCTGAGGAGCTTTTAAAAAAATCCTGATACCCATGTTTATAGCAACACTACTTAGAATAGTCAAGATGTGGAAACAACCTAAATGCCCCAGAACAGATCACTGGATCAGGAAAATGTCGTCTGTATGTGCACAGTAGAATACTACTCAGCGATCAAAAAAAAAAAAAGTGGCACCATGGATGGAGCTGAAAGGGAATATGCTAAGTGAAGTGAGCTAGATACAGTGAGAAGGAAAGACACCAGATGGTTTCACTTATACATGGAATTCAGAGAACAAACAAAGGATCAGACAAAGACAAACGCAAGATTGACCCTAGAGAGCAGACTGGAGATCTGAGACACTCAGGGGGAGTTGGGGAGGAGGATGAGAGGGCTTAAGGTGAGAACAGGGGAAAAGGAGAGTGTGGTACAATGTGGCAGGGGACTATTGGCACGTTGCGGAGAGGAAAACTATTGTGACCACACCTCAGGGGAGAACCTTACATATTGTGAAAAAATAAACAAGGATGTTTAAAAAAATAAAAATACTGGTACCCAAGCCACACTGTCGATTAACTAAATCAGAGTCACTGGGAGAGGAATCACATGCTGGTACCTTTACAAATTATACAAACACCCCATATTGTAAATCTAATCTTCAGTGAGCTGGGGAACCAGCTGCTATAGGAAAAAAAAAAAAAACATTTTGGCAGCTCTAAAGTCACAAAAAGGTCTAAAAAATATCACAAAGATAAATGTGGTGGGAAGTGGCTAATGTTTGAACACCTCTTTCTTTCGACAGTACCTTTGTGCACCTTTTGCCTTCTTTCTGAATAATTGCTCCCATTTTCTGCCATAATTAGCTTCCACATTTAATTAACTCCTTCTTCGTTAGGTCTCACCTCAGACCACTATGGAGCCCAAGTCAGTTTCCTCTGTCATCTGTCCTCAAAAGGTCTGTTCCTAACTTCACACCCTCACCTCAGCCTTTCATGGATTGCCAGAAGGATTAAAAAAGGAACTAAAGTCCATCTTGTCCACTAGAATGAAAATTTCCAGAAACGAGAGCATAAATCCCGCGAAAAGTGATTCCTTCTGTTTGGAATGAAAATCTAACTCAGTGACTGGGGCAGCTGGAATACCTAATAGATACCTGTGAGTGATGAGCAGGTGACTGAATGGATGAACGTCTAATCCAGACCATACAACAAGAATGCTATCAAATCTAGAGTTTTTCTTTCTATTGTCCTTGTGTTTTCTAGACTCCAGGCTTTTGTTCTTGCTGTTAGCTGTCATTTTCAACATTTCAACACTAAATAACTTCTGTCATATTAGCACTTCCAAACCCCACCCAGCTGTCACAGTCTCCTTCCAGAACCCCCTCCTACAATAATGCCTTCCCAAACCGTCCCACAGGAAGTAAATTCTCTCTTTTCTATACAGCTTGAAATTCTAATTGGACTGTGCTATTCTATGTCATCTCGGATACATATTGCCACCTTCAAGAGCTTAGGGGCAACTGGGAGGCTGTGACTGCCTAATTCATTTTGTCCTTTCTCCTTTGGTGCCAGGTAAAGTGCCTGCCACAAAGTAGGTGCCCCGTAATTATTTGTTTTAATGTCTGTCTAAATGAATGTGTATATCATGGACGAGTGGGCAAAAGGACTTCGGGATTCATTTTGCAAACCCAAGCAAAGGGAGACTCACACAGCTTTCAAGCTCATATGTATTCCAAAGACTTCGTCTGGACAAAAATAGTAATCAGCCTTCTTTTCTCTTTTCCTTTGTAGGCCACAGAATTTTTTTTTTTTAAACTGGAAATGAGAATGGAGATAAGGCAGTCATTCTGGATAAGTTTGGTTAATTATATTTTTCACATTGCTTAGCAGTTAGGATTGACAACTACTGATTATCTTAGGCACTGTGTATTTTTCAAAATAATTCACCACACAAGAGTAATAATTGGATATAATTGCAAAACTGATTGATAGTCGCAGCTCAACTTTGAGTTTATGGACCTCAGTTTCCCCATCCATGGAATAAGTCAGTGTTTTTCAGTGTTTATTCCCTGAAGATGTACATCATAATTCACCCATGGTTCATTTATTCATATGGTAAATATTTCATGAGCATCTACTATGGTAAGCAAAACCATCTTCTAGTGGAGAAGACAGGCATTTGTCAGTAGTCATATAAATGCCCATACTCCTGCTATGTCGCAGTATTTTAACAGAATCCAGCTTGGAGGTTTGAGCTCATCAGGGAGTTCAGGAATAACCCACAAAATAGAAAGACCTCTTCCTGGTGACCTACAGACAGGTCAGGGTTCTCCAGAGAAACAGCACAAGTAGGATATGTGAGAAAAAGAGACTTAAAAGACTTGACTCAGGGCCCTCCCTGGTGGTGCAACAGGTTAGCACACAGCACTGCAAGCTGGCCACAGCTGCTTCGGTGTGAGTTCGATCCCCGCCCCAGAGGTGACCCACATGGTGCGGCAGACCTCTCCTGACCCACCTGCTGCTCCCCTCAGCAGTGTACTTCATTGATCTGCCTGTTCTGCTCCCCAGTCTGTCTCTGATGGATTCTCTGACCACTCCTGTACCTCTGGTCTGTACCCCAGTGCTGTATGCACATATAAATCAATCTTAAAAGAAAAAAAAAGACTTGACTCATACGATTGTGGGGGCTAATTATGCAGGGTGCAGGGCAGCCTGGCCATCAAGAGAGTGAGAGAAGGTATGATGAGTTCAGAGTTAGCTTAGAGGCAGAATTCATTCTTCCTCAGGAGACCTCAGTCATTTTTCTTAAAATGTTCGACTGATTGGATGTGACCCACCCACATTTTGGAAGGCAATCTGGTTTATCAAAAGTCTATGGGTTAAAATATAATTTTATGAAAACAAATACCTTCACATAACATCAAATCCGGAATGGAAGTTTGATATCATCAGACATGCTTTTTCAAACCAGCCCTGCACAGGAATTTGTGAGAAAAGATTATGTGGTATGAGAAGACCACTCTGGTAGGTGGGGCAGAGGAGAAATAAGGAAGTAAGATGGCTGTAAGGTAGAAGGAGAGACGCACGATAAAGCTGGATGCAACTGGTGATAGATTTGACAGGTAGGTTAGTCAAACAAACGCTAAGACTGGCCTTAGCTCTGAAAATCCCTTGTCCCAAGCAACCCCTCACTCAATGAAACTGGAATGGTTGCTTACCCTAGAGGGAAACTGCAGTGATATTTAGATTTCTGGGTACCTAAGGATCTTACTGAATATGCTCTAATTTGCTAAGTGAAGTGTTTTAAACAGAAAACTATGCATGTTGAGCCACAGTCAATAGATGAGAGTAACTGGGCAAATGTCCTGTAAGTTTACTTTTTATTCCAGTAGCTTCATGTTTTAGAGGAATATCTGCAAAGACAGGATCGCCAGAAAAGCCATCCCGAGACCTGGACTAGCAATGGACAAAGATCATCCATCTTAGATCCAATTTACAAATTTGGCATCAAAAGAGGGCATTTAATTGATTTATTTTGTATGCAGTATCGTGGAAGGCAAAATAGCTTTGTCTCAATAAAGAACTATAAAGCTATATAGCTTTGTCTCAATAAAGAACTACTCATTGGAGGATTTTCATTTGTATTCTCTCTCTCCCTTTCTTCCTACACTTTATCTCTCTCAGAATATATGCATTCCCCTAAATGCATACCAACATATAAAGTATATGGTAAATATGTAGTAGCACATATCATTTATATTTATGTAATAAATGTATACATTAATATATGCATTGGGAATACATGTATATATTTCATAAGGAAAATATATTTATTTCCCTAAATCTTTGGAGTGTCAGTTGGAGATCATGTTCTTTATCCCTAAATATTTAATATGTATTTTCCGTGAGTAATGATATTCAATAATGACACAATACTATCTAATGTACAGTTTATATTCAAATTTCATTAAGTATCCCAATAATGTCATTTATATAGCTCCACAAGACTCCCATCTCTAGGCCCACAAACCTTTATGTCTTAATTCATGCACTCATTCATCATTTATTTTTTAATTTCAAGAAAATATCATTCATTATAAAGTAAATTATGTTCACAAGGAAAGGAGAAAATAGAGATGGAAAATAAGTATGAATTTTTTACCGAAGCACAAGAACAGCAAATTACATTCATTTTTGGAAATATCTTAATGTATTTTCACAAATCACTATATTGCACAATACTGTAAGCACATAATATCACGTTTTGTTCACTAAATCTCATATCTTCATGTCGACTTTTAACATGGGAGTGCTAATGCTTCCTGAACAACTGTATTTAGTAGTTGTATGGCAGCTCAGCAAATAAGTAGCCACAGGCCATTGATCAGCATTCACACTTTCACTTTCTGTATATAAATGAGATAAATTTCTGTATACAGGTGAGCTAATTAGCATATGTGTGCATAAAGCAATTTTGTGTTTCTGTTGATTTCTTTAGGTTAGATTTCCAGAAGTGGAATTTCTGGAGATTAAAGTATTGGCAGGTTAGTGGCCCAAATACATAGGTGTAAAATGCCTTCTGACAGATCCATGGTTATTCCTATACCTTCCGGAATGAAAGAACTGGTCATGGAAAAAGTGGAAACCTAGACCAGAGGGCACTTTAGTTAGAGTGATCATATGTGAGGGACCCCTCATTGCCATGGCCCACCAGAATTTGCATTTTTCAGCCAGATTAATTCTCAACAATACAGGCATGATTTTAGACAAATTCCTAAAAAAAAAAAGATATTTTATAAGAGCAAATGAAGTCCAAAGGCAAGTTTGTGGACTCCTTGAGTCATAGAGTCCGGTATCACCTTTGGCTTTTGGCTTATTTTTGAGTCAGTATATTTGCTTATATCCTAGGAAAATGCTGTGTTTCATCAGCTACTTGGGAATATGTGTGGTTAAAGCTTTGCTGGTTTTGCTGCCTTTATTTCTTCATTCTTCTGGTAAAAGACAATCCAGAAATTTGCTTGGAGAAATGGCCATTCATCACATTCCGCAACTTGGTTTCAATAGTTTTTACCTTTCTTGCTAGGAGGATCCTGACAGGTCTGAGACTACCAGAATGACCACATGATACAGGTCAGAACAATGAGATTCATGAATAGTTCCTGCTCAACTGCTGAGGGAGAGACTTTCCCTAGATGGAAGCTCTGGACCTCATGTGCTCACCTGGTCATCCTTTGGGGTTGAGATCAGAAACTACCCACCTCCTGGAAGGCCTAACAAGTGGATTGCAGATGCTGAGTGCTAACGACAACATCTCCATCCCCAGAACCAGCCATGTAGATCTACACCCCCAAACCTTCAGTCCACTGAACTGATGGATTAGTTTCACTTAAGAAAATTTGGGTTGAGTTTTGGTATTTACCATGTAAAGAACCCTAACTAATCTAAAATACATGATGGAAATGGTGCATTTCAACTTCTCAATTTTACATCTGGGGATATGCAGGCCCAGAGAGGAATACTGACTTAGCCAAAGTCAATCTAAAGGCACACCCAAGATGCAAAATTTCCTTTGTCCCAGTGTATAATGCTGTTACCAAATAACCAATTCCCCTTGCATTTTTTTTAAAGATTTATTTATTTATACAGAACTGGAGTAGAGGCCAGAGATGCAGAGGTGAGAGGATTCACCAGGGACAGAGTGGGGAGCAGAACAGGCAGATCTATGAAGTACACTGCTGAGGGGAGCAGCGGGCAGGTCAGGAGAGGTCTGCCTCGCCATGTGGTCACCTCCGGGGCAGGTGGGGATCGAGTTCATGTGGAAGTGGATTAGGCTTCTTAGTGCAGTGCTTTAACCCACTGCGGCACCAGGGAGGGCCTCCCCTTGCATTTTTAGAGTGAACAATATTTACAGAGAAGTAATTTCTATGTTATCATTAATGTAGAGTCACTATTGAATAATTTGTGCATCCAGAAATAGAGTATATGTATTACTACTATTGTTAGTGTCTTATTTTGAATGGTTTCCGTGTCCTTTTTGTGACACAGTTTTCTTTAAAAAGAAAAACAAGGGAAATCTTTCCAAAGAAACTCAGTTCAGTGGATCTTCCTTTGTGCATGGATCTAGAGTTGGAGAAAGGTTTTGATAGGGAAACCCAATAGATCCTCATGTCTTTGGCAAGAGCCAGGCGATTTTAGACAGCTGGCTTGCTATGACAGAAGCCAGTCTCTGGGGAACCCCAGCTGTATCTTGAGGGCTTTGCTGGAACAGCTTTTAGCACATGACACGGGTCTCAGGAGCTTCCTAGTTCCTGGTTCCATGACTTAGTGCTAAAGGTGGGAACTCTGAGTTTCAGTATAATTTGGAAAACTTCACTAGTAACATAAGTCAGCATGTTACTGGAAGACATTTCAAAGACAGGGAATTTGATTGCACAACAGCAGTAGTCAGTATTCCTACAAAGGGGCAGCATTGGAAGAACCAAGAGAACACAACTAATAAAGCCTCATAATGCGTGGAAGCTGGGGTTCAAAAAAAAGAAAGTGAGTCCCTTGAGGGCACACAGTGAGTTGGGGTAGAACCAGGTGGTTTTGTGTTTTTGTCTTTCCAGGGAGCTGGCTACTATTTCTTACTTCTTCCTTTGTTAATTTGGCAGCAAATCTCCATTGGATTCAAAGATGCAATTGCACAGTTAACTGCCACTGCCTCTTGGGTTATTGGTTTAATAGTATTATCGCCTCACACTACAATCCTTTGAAATAAGATTTAGCCACTAAAGATGATAACCATTGTTCCCTTTTTTTATTCCTAAGCCTGCATTTGGAATGGACTAGCCCCAGCAGTCTACCAAGATCCTCATTACCTAGCCCTGTGGGGCAGATTTCTGCAGCCTCCACAAGTAGTCTGATGTGACGCCTCAGAATGGAATATAGTAGGACCTCCTACTGAACGCTATCCACACTAAGAAGCCCCTGGGGATATTCTCTGTGCCTGTTATTGGCTAAAATTCTCCCTTTTTTCCTCGCTGATGCTTTCAATTCCATAATTGCCCAGATTAGTGGCATATCTCCAATACCAGAACCAGGTGTCGTCCTTGTTTGCCTAGTTATGGTTGAGATGAACTAGAGACATCTCCGTACAGAGTATGAGAGAAATAGCAAGTGATAATTTCACATGCAAATACTATTTACTTAATGCTAAAATAGGTTTGTTTGTGGCCCTTCATGGAACTAATTCCCAATCGCTGGGCTCCAGTGGCTGAATGTCAGGACAGCTGATGACTTGTCTAGGTTCCTCACCTCTGAGTCCCTATGTTCCCATTTGACCAGGGTGTCTGCAGAGTTGAGGGCTTTCACAGCTCCTTCTAAAAATTCTTTTCAAAAGTGTTGAGAAGAGATCAAAACATAGGTTGTGGGAAAAAAAATCAAACACTTTTTTTGTTTGTTTGTTTTTTATAAGCATGTCTGGCCTACAGAAGTCTTGAGTCCAGGCTTCTGAGGACTGAATGTCCCAATGGGTAAGACCACTAGCCATTCTGAGTTTCTATTTCTCCACCAACTTATGATAGACTTTTATTATGAAAGTTAAATAACTGATTATCACATCTCGAAAAGAACTCTAAAAAATGTCACTACCAGCCCTCAACCTTAGGTTCCTTTCTCCTATTTCTTCAAATCCAGTCACCTGGGGGGGATTTAATGAGGCTTTTACTGGCAGAAGTGTCTCCCCTGGAAGTTCATGAGAGTGAGAGGATCCAAGTTTAGATTCAATTGGGGAGCCAGAATCAAACAGATTAAGGACTCAGCTTCTACACAAGGCATCACACCCACAATGTCTAGTGTGAGTCTCAAACGTGCACAGCTGTGATGAACTGGGGAGAGGGGCATATCCCTATGAGGTAACAATGCTGCGTCTTGAGTAACAGGGGTGCATGGGGGCTAGTGTCTGACAAGGGACAGACAATGGGGGGGTGCCATCTGGGATAGTCAAGAACTGGAAGCCAATGTAACCCCGAGACATCTCCTCAAGAAATCACCAGAGAAAACATCAGGAGTTGACTTGGAGGGAGCAATTTGAGAGGGCAAGGAGAAAGGGTGTAAGTATTAGAATGGTGCTGCGTAGGTAAGACTCTTGGAGTGTAAGTTTGCTCCATCCCCCCAATTTTCCATCTGCTCAATTCCAAGCCAGCATGCTTGGCATTCACATGGTTAATGCATTTTTCTCTCCCACTCCAGCAAGGAACAGCCAAGTCATCCACTCTCCCCTAGACGTCTGGGTACCCTTCTTCTCAGACGGCACTCCCAGATCTCAGGGGTTGATTGCCCTGTGATTAAGGAGGTTTTCTGGGGTGGAAAGGGGTGGGGAGAAGGTAATAAATATTTAATGAGAATTTTGCTGCCTGGCCTTCCTCTTAGAGGCGAAAATAGAAATCAAAAGTCTTCAGTGGAACCCCTATTGTTGGAGGACAAAGAAATGTTCTCGAACTGCTGTGAAAATGAGCCGCTGGCACCTCAGCACGAGCCAGCTCTGAGAGGGGAAGTCTTAATGAATCACCGCACAAAGAGCCTTTCCTGGAAGGAGTTCTCCCCAGCGTTCTCTAATGACACTCCAAGGCCTCACCCTGATGGATGTGGAGTTATGGCTCTGGAGCAGGGCTCCTGGGTTATGAGGTTGAGATTTATGCAACATTCCCTTCCAAGCTCCCTACCCCATTTTGAAAACAGAGCTATTAAGTAAGACCCTGCAGTTTGCTGGGCTAAACAGAAGACGGTTTGGGGCCTCCCATGGTGACTGGAGGACAAAACTCCTCAGAGGAAAACTCAGAAAGTAGAAGGAGTTAATTGATGACTGGGGAAATCAAAGAACTTCTCTGACACAAGGATCTTTCAAACCTAGCAAATAGAGATAATACTAGTACCTGTCATGCCAGACTGTCTCTGAGAATTTAATGAGATGATATGGTGATATTTCTTTAAAGAACTGAGGTGCAGGGACAGTGAGAGGATTCACTAGAGAGAGTGGGGAGCAGCACAGGCAGGTTGATGAAGTGACAAAAGTACATTGCTGAGGAGAGCAGTGAGCAAGACAGGAGCGGTCTGCTGAGTCATGTGGGTCAGCTCCAGGACTGGGCATCGGACTCGCACTGAAGCAGCTGTGGCTGGCTTGCAGTGTTGAGCTTTAATCCACTGCACCACCAGGGAGGGCCCGATATGGTAATATGTTTTAAAGCACTTAGAATGCCTGATATGTAATAAGTTCTCTATAAGGGTTAGCTGTTGGCTCTATCATTGTCACTGAGGTGGTGGTGATTTTGAAGGGAGTTGGGGCTTTGAGTTGCAGTGTTAGACAACAGTTGCCTTGTGAAGTGGTGGACTATGGTTGATTCAGGAAGGTTCCAGGCTTTTTTAACAGCTGACATGCCTTGATTGCTTCTCACGCTCAAAGGATTTGCTATTCATTGTCAAACTGATCACAGCAGCCAAAGATAAAGACATCACTACCACCACCACACATCATCATTATCACCAGCACCATTATCATGGGGGCAGAAATCAGATCTCACTCATCCCCAAGTCATTGTTCTTTGCCCCCCAGTCATCTCTGGTGCCCAGTTTAGACCTTCCATAGATCCCAAAGTTGGGACACCAGGAATTGATGACTGCAGCCTCTGACTCTTCCCTCCATGCTCTTATTGGGTACATTCCTCTGCTACCACTGATGATAATGACCTGAAGCCTTAATTCTGTTCTTCCCTTGAGACAACTCTGAGCAAGACCATTGTTACCACCCCACCAGCAGGTATGTGATTACCATAGGTCCCACCTCTCAAAACCTTGGGAAGACACAGGGCATCAAAGTTTCTTCTTTCCCCTTGTTCTTCATAGCTGCAATCGTATCTGGTCTTCTGATCCTGTCATTAGCAATCTGCTCCATTCATGCACCACAGAATGGCCTGTAAGTGCTGCATAGGCCACTGTGAATATCAAAGCCCCTTCTTTGTGCCAGCTCAGATTTAACAGGCAATGTCTCCCAGATTAAGCAATGGGCCAACCTACTTACTTCCTCTGCTGGAGATGTGGATAACGAAGAGATAGTATTTACTGACAGAAGGATAATGTGCTTCTGCCTGAGGTCTGATTTTCCTCCATCAAATCCTGTCTCACTTCCTTTTTTCTCTTTGGAAGACATCACCTGTGTGCCATGTCCATGCCCTCCTTCTTTAGCCCTATTTCCCAAGAATGTCATCACCCATGTTGGTCCCCATTCTTACTTGAGCACTTTCACATTGGCGGTAATAACCACTGCTTGGAGTAGTTGCATTTATACTCGGTTCCTGGTCAATCCCTCTATGCTGTGTCTTCACTTCCCTACTCAAATTCAGGGCACTCACTTGCTCCCCTTCCATGTTAGGAAGCTCATTTGATAGGGGAAGGCAATGTTCACTGAAGTGTGTTGTACATCTTCAAGGACTAGTCACTTCCTCCTCCTACAGACATCACAGAACCATTGAGGCAGGCACACTGATGGAGACTTCATTGTGTCTCCAGCACCAAGGGCCGTGCTATCATACATTGGGGTCCTGATTTCCATTATTTCTTGGATTCACCAGTCTCTTCAGAAAGGGGCTATCTCCATCAGCTTAGCAAATGATATGTTTCTAAAAGGGCTGAGATGATTAAAAAATCCTGGCAATTTTGTTACTGTCTGTATGTTCACAGGTAGCCTTCAATATGAAGAGCTATAATGAGGGGGTCTTTCCTGGTAATTTCCCTTTCCCCACAAGGCCACCACACTTACTGTAAGCAAATGAACAAACACATGAATGAGCCACAAGTGAAAGTATGCACACAGTGACTTTGCTGAAACGGTCCACTCAGTTTCCGGGGACTACTGAGTGTTATCCTCTGGGAAGGCGAAACAGATTGAGGTTCTCACAAATGAACAGATGGGTGATTTGGGGCAACAGATGCAAGGCCAGGAAGGTCAGATTAGGAGGTTCGAGGCCTCCTGGTTGATAGTTTCATTCAGACTAGCTGCAATCATACTCCCTTGCCAGAAATTCTGCAAGGTAACAGGACACATTTCAGGACACATTTCTCCCTCCCTCCCTCCCACACTACTCTGAAGGGACAGCTGGACCCAGTCCAGGTGAGTGAGGAGCCCATATTGTCCTCCCCTTTTTTTCCCCTCTACAACAGCTGGCTGATTGCTCTGGGTTGAAGGGGTTTATGGTAACCCTGTTAATTGATGCACAAAACATCCCATCAAAAGGTAAACTGATCGTTCTGTTCCCTGAGGTAGCAGGAAACCTTAGTCTTTGCAGCCTGCTTTCTGTTGCTTGCTGTCTAACTAGGGTAACAATGCTGCCCCAGTAAACACCAGCAGGGAAACAGTTAAGCACTGTGTGGTATATTTCACACCAGGAGGGCAGTTCAGTGTGTGATTGAGCATTCCATCATCATTTGCCATTTTCAAATTGCCCATAAGAAACCCCAGCATCTAGATGTGGTGTTAGGAGAAAGAGGGCTGGTTACTTTGCATTGTAGGCAGTGAGCAGAAAAATCTGAGCAAAGGCATTAGGATAAATGGGATGATCGGCAAAACGATAGAAAGAGATATTTTTCACACACTGCTTTTGTTGGTGATTTTTCTTTTTAATGTAGAAAGGCCATAACTTGTGGGGGGACGGACAAGGTGTCAAGAAATGTGGTTTTGAATTCCAATTTCCCTTGATGAGTTCAGCATTCACCCTAGCACCTTTCTTTATGTATATGATGATGTGTGATACATATAGATTTTCAAGGAATGATCTTTTCTTTACTGAGAAGCCGAAGTCAAATCTTCCTTTTAGGGGGGAGGTAAAGTATTTCCAATTTTTATTTTATTTCACTTTATACCCACACTATATGCATAACCCAGTGCTATGAGCTTTATGACCACTAGCTGATTTACTCCTAACAAGTAGCACCCACCCCCACACACAAACACTATAATGCTTATTTTATAAATGAGGAAACTGGGGCTCAGAAGCTGAAGTTGCTTGCATTGGCGGTAAGGTTGGTATGGGTTTTAGAGCTGGGCTTCCGAATCAGGATGATTTAACTCAAGGGCTAGATGAGTCAAGCAGAAAAAGGTCAAGGGCATTTAACCCGACCTGGCTGAAACATCTATGAAATACCAACTTGATGTTACGAAATTTATTCAACTTCTCTGAGGCATAGTTTTCATCTATAAAACTGAAATACTAAAATCACCTTCCCCACAGAATTCTGTGATTATCAAATGTGTTGCTATATGTTGTATGCTGAGTAAAGGGTCTGGCATGGACTAAATGGTAACAACTGTGGGAATTATAGTTCCCATCTCAGCATCAGGGTGAAGCCTGGGTTCCAGGCACGCTCCTCCCAGTCCTAAGGAGTAACCAGGTAGAAGGCTGCCAGTTTCTGCTGACAGATAGGCAGGGTTGTGAGATCAGAGAAAGGGATGGTGTATGCAAAGATATTTAGGCGGGAAATGGGGCAGACTCACAGCCTTCTGCAGTAGGCACTGCATGAGAGAAGAAGCTAGAACAACATCAGGCTCTGGCTGGGTCAAACTGCTGGCTGGCTCATCATTAACCAACGTGGCTGAAACAGCTGGAGGAGGAAGCAGTCGTGGCATGTCTACAGAGACTGCTCATCTAGCAAGGCACAGGTCTACGAAGTCATGGTTTTATGAAAGCATTCATCAATAACTATCTCTTGCTAAACATGTGTTTTAATATGAGTAGAAACAACTAGAAGCTGGCATCCAGCTATGGTAGAAATAGAATTAGAGACTCAAGTGTACTTAAGAAGTACACTTCATCACACTTTGTTCCTGGAGCCTATAGTCTCAGAGTTCCTATTTAATCTGAGCCAAAATTCACCATAACATTCTTATGTACCAGTCTGCAAAGCCTCCATATAATTAAATTAGACTCAGTTGTGCCATGGCTAATTAAAGTCAGAACAAGGTCAAGACACACATCGGTTTGATCAGAGCAGTCTTCTAATAAAAGCAACAATTGTGTCCCTGCCTCCTCTGTGAAGTGGTGAAGTTGAATCAAAGCCCTTTCTGCAATCTGAAATTTAAAAATGATGTTGAAGGTACAGGCAGAAGAAATGGATGAGGAAGCAAAGGGCCATTTTCTCGAGTCAAAAGTTTCTCAACTGAGGGTTTTCTTGCTTGACCATTGTTCCAGAAAGGTACTTGATGTGCATCTTTAGGGCAAATGTGCAGGACTCTGAAAGTGTTCATTTTCCTTGAGCAGTAAAAAACTACTGCAGCAGTCAGCATATAGAAGACCACTGAGCTTCAAGGTAAAGGGATTCTGATGGAGAATGGTGGACTAAGAGGGAAGGTAATGTGGAGATGCAGGGTTCCAAACTCATTGATTCAGCAACTGCTTATTAATTCTCTCTAAAATGCCAGACATCTGGGGTCTCCCTGATGGCACAGGGGTTAAGCCCAACACTACGAGGCTATCCACAGCCACTGCAGCACAAGAGTTTGATCCCTTGGCCAGGAAGGTCACCCACATGGCATGGCAGACCTCTCCTGTCTCACCTACTGCTCCCCTCAGCAGTGTATTTCAGTGGATCTGTCTGTTCTACTCCCCACTCTGTCTGTGGTGAGTCCGCTCACACTCCCCAACCCGCAGCACTCAACCAACAGTGTACACCACTGATTTTGTACTCCACACATGTGACAGACAGCATTATTGTTAACTATATAGCCTGCAGGAAGGGATTACCTCCTCAACCTTTGCATCCTTATCTGTGAAATGGGAGACAGCCATACTTCCTGCAGGCTTATGGGAATACCTTACTTTCTTCCACACATAGTAAATATTATCCTAAGTATTAAACAAAGCACAGAATGCTGCAAGCTAAATGTTCTAGAGGAAATGTTATATGGCCCCCTCCAAAGACTGTAGAAAGTTTAGAAGATTTTTTAAAGCCTGAAGACTGGAAAGTTTTCTTGAAAATCACTGCCCAGGGTGTTGTTAAAGATATATTTTGATGAGGACATAAACAATTCACCGACCAAAAAATTGTATTTCCCTTGCGGTAAGTGTTATCCAAAAATCTAATGGGAAAAGGACGGCCGCAGACATTCGAAACACGTCCACTCAGAGAGCAGCACGTTGTAATAAAAAATACCATCTGCGTTGGAAATGTTTGGGGTTTTCTTTTAGAGACTAGAAAGAGCCATTTTTGACATATAAACCTGCTTCTCAAAAAAGCGATAATAAGTAACTGCTACCACCATTTCCAAGAAAGCAAAAGAGGCCCTTTTAGCAGACATCTTTGTGAGCTGAGGTTTTCATTACTGGAATCTTGTTACCCACGCCTGTGTCAGGCACTCCAAGCCAAGGGGAGCTACAGACCGGGGCCTCCAGACTGCCCCGCCCGCCCCTGGCTTCCCCATCACCCCATCACGGTGGGCAGAGCTGGGTCTTGCAGGGCCCCTGCTGGCAGCATGTTCCCCTCGGCCTGGCCTGTTCATCGTCTCTGACTTTTCTGTTTCTCGCTCTCACTCGTGCCCCAGTCTCCTGGCCCCTCTTGCTAGCTGTCTCCATCCCCAGACTGCTGCTCAGTCTCTACCTGGGGCTGAGACTGTCTGACCCGTTCCTGCACTCCCAGCCACAGCTGCCTCTGTGTCTGTTCTTCCTCCTATATTCTGCCCCAAGGTCCTTTTCTCTGACTCTGGCCTTTTCCCTAAGTTGTTTCCCTCTGTCTCTCGAGATCTCCTTTCTCTTTCACTATTCTTTCCTTGATTTCCCCTCACTCATCAGCTGCTTTCTTTTGCTGCTGGCCCGTCATCTCTGAGTGTCTCACTTTCGCTTCTGCATTCTGCGTGTCTGATGCTGTCTTTGTTTCAGACTTTCAGTTTTCAGTCTCTTTCCCTTCCTCACCCCTCTCCACTGAACACTTCTGTGCCCTTCCGCTCCCTCTCCCTGGCTCCTGTTCCTTACAGCTTCACCATGTCCCTTTGTCTCTCCCCTCTGAGAACACACACACAGTCACACCCACACCGCTCTTTCCCGTCCTCTCTCCCTGCTTCCTGACCCGGTGGCTCCTCCACCTAGCACACGTTGTAAATTTACTGGGCTCCATCACTCCGCTGGGTGTCGTTGGGTTTATAGTGCCTTCGTGAAATCACAGACACATATTTCACTCTAACAGCAACGTCTTTCCGGTTGAGTCAGCATCTCAGTCGGCACCCCAATGCTGCATGTGGCCGTCCTCCCTGCTCCCCACCCCCATGCCAGGACCCCAAGGCCTAGTACCCTGGACAATCTCCTGGGTGTGCACTTGAGGACTATCCTCTCCCACATACCACTGCACTGGCCCAACCTAACTCAGCTCAGCGGGCTTCAGGGACGCCTGGGCTTAGGCCATTCAATTTAGGTGGAAGGAGTCAGAGAGCAGAACTTAAACCGGAGACTTTCTTTTTAAAAGGGGCCAGAGTGAGCGCAGAGTGTGGAGTCTGTTCCAGAAGGCAACAGCCTATGGGAGGTGCAATCCCAGGGGGATACAGCACTTAGAAAACCGTGGGCGGGGAGTCAGGGTAACACGGGGGCGGGGGGCCCCCGAACTCCTGCTCCTCTGCTTTATGGATCTCCCTTTGTCAATCTGTGTGACATTCCCCAGACGACTGGATCCAGGGGCAAGAAGGTAAGATTTGGCTTTCAAAGAACAGGGCTGAAACCCTTTATCAATTGCTATCAAGTCTGGACACATTTCTCGGTTCACTCTGAGTCTCAGTTTGATCAATTATAAAATAAACTACGGATTGAAGCCTCCACTGACCGGGCAGATTCCATGTAAGGGGTGCTAGGAACGGTCCTGATTTCCGTGGAACGCCACCCTGCCCACAGGCCACGGGCCAGCTGATTTCTCCCTAGCAGCCTCCGCTTCCTCTTGCATGTCTGTTTTAGGATCCACCTTCCTGTCAGAGCCTTAACAGAATATACACCACTTCCTCCTGACACTGCATCGCTCATTAATAAAAAGACAACATACTCTTTATTATCCTTTTGGTACTTTGACAATTCATAATTACATTTTATGCATTTGTTTACCTATTGATGGTGCTTTGACCCTTGTGAGACCATAAGCTGCCTGTGGGAAGAAACCCTGGCTGTTTCATTCTCTGCAGTATACCCACTGCCTAGGACATTGCTAGGGATGGGCAGGTGTGGAAAGATAAATTACCTGGAGGCACCAACTTGAAGGTGGCGCCCTGTAATGGAGACACACACCAGTAGTTTCAATCTCCCTCCACAACTTCCTACCTGATAATATTTTCCACCCTGGAGCCATTTAAGGAGCAAATGGGATGTTGTACATGTAAAGGGATTTGCAAACTGGGAAGCTTTGGGGTGATTTGATCTATGTAGATGCATAAGTTTATACCAGGCCATCTTTCAACAGGCACAGTCTTTAAAATAGGGAGGATGCTCTTTGAGTCTTATACAAAAGTGAGCAGAAATGGCCAATTTTTTTTCCTCTATTGAGGTCTAGAAGGGCCTGTTCCACATGTTTAATCCTGGGGAGTGATAAGTGGGAAGACGCTGCCAGGCTCTACAGAAGCTGCGAGAATCCTGTTCCCCTGGGCTGCTCAGAAGGATCTTGAGCTTTCTGAATTGCTGAGAGGATTTCCTGTAGCTCAGATGACCTTGTTCCACGCCAGACTCTGCAACCAGATGACAGAGCGCCTCTTCACTGCCATTTCTATTTTGTGGTACTAGAGATCACCAGGGAAAATCCCTTAGTTTTCCACTGCCAATTGGATAGTAGTTACTATTTTATTCTAGAATGCAAAACCCCACACCAATTTTCTCTTTCCTAGAGATCCTGATTCTACCTTCTGACATCTCATGGGTTATGAGTACCTGTCTTCATCCCCTTTTCCAGAGGCTTCAAGAATCCCTGCTGACTCTGCATTTTGATGATGGGGGCTGATAATCTCCACTTAGGTTAATGAGGGTCAACTGCAAACCTTTCTTGATTCCACTTGTTAGAAACAAAACTAACTGCTACTCTGTTCCTGATGTAGTTTATCAGTGATAGTATATTAGATATACTTACATTAGCTATATTAGGCATATTTATAATTGCAATTGCCAACCTTTACTGAATGCTAAAAATTTTCTTGGGGTATTTCCTAAGGCTCCCCAGACCGCCCCCCCACTAGGTGTATTATTGGGAATTATACTTTAGAGCAGAGCAATCTGAATCACAAGATCTGAAGCTTGCTTGAGGTTAGCTGGCTATGTGAGAGATGGGGACTGAGTCCTGCTCCCTGGAAGCCAACGTTGCTCCCTCTGCCCTGTTTCTATCTCCAAGTAGATACTCAGCTCACCAGACTGTGAACTCAGCACTAATTAGTTTTTACCATAATAATGACCCAACCCCATCTTTTGCATGGCTGCTCCAGGCCCCTCTGACCTCTCACCAGAACTGCTGCAACTCCCTAATGGGTCTCTCCTTTGCTCCCATCCAGTCTCTATTTTCTCAAAACATTTTCCAGCTTCAAACTATTGATGTTGAATGATGTTTCCCAATCCATTTCTGAGAGCATTAAGGAATACTGTCCTTACAGTGCATGTGCATTTTCTCAATGCTGCCAATTCACAAGATAGGGAAATGCAATGTGGATTAACATTAATAAAAATGGAGCAACTGTCTGGAGTTCTCAGTGTACTAGCTACAGCACCTCCTTTACCTTCCCCCAAACCCTGCAAGTAACTCCAAGTGAGCCCATTTTACAGATAAGGAAAGAGAGTCAGGAGACTAAGTGAGCTGGCTAAGGACCCAGGGTGGTTAAGTGGTTTGCTTGGAAATAAATCTGTCTGGCCAGCACATACTCTTTACTCTGAAATGTATGCCAAAGGACTCTCGAAGGCCCACAGTGCATGGCGCTGAGGAAGGACTCTGCCTCCTTGTGCTCTTGGAGGCCCTTTGCTGACCTCAGGGTGGGCTGTGTGGTCTTAGGTCCGCTCCCTGCTAAGGCAAGCACCCTGAGAGGGCAGAGTCTGTTGCACCCCTGTCTTCAGTGAGAAGAGGTTTAGACAAGGTATATAAAAATAAATGCTATCAATACATGCTAGGGCCCTCCCTGGTGGCGGAAGGGGTTAAAATATAGCACTGTGAAGCTGTCCATGGCCACTGCAGCATGAGTTTGATCCCCAGCCAGAGAGCTGACCCACATGGCATAGACCACTCCTGTCTTGCCCATTCCTCTCCTCAGCAGTATATTTCGGTCAATCCGCTGTTCTGCTCCCCATTCTGTCTCTGGTGAATCCTCTCACCTCCCACACCTCTGCCTGTACCCCAGTTCTTGTATGCATAAATAAATAAAATTAAAAAAAAAAAAACATGCTAGACTTGCACTGGAGTCAGCCAGATCCACTCTACACCAATCATGGCCTCCAACTCTTATAGGAGTATGAGGCTGTCCTTCCTTTATAGATGGGGAGACAGGCTCAGAACTCTTCCCATAGTGCTGAGCCTATGCTTGAGTCTAGAAGTCAGAGCGGCATGTGCTATGCCCTGTAGTGGGGAGAGCTGGTCAACCAGGAAGCAACTTGCCTCTACTCAACTCCAGTGGCGCTTCCTCATGGGAATTATGGGGACTCAGCGTACTAAGCAAAGGGATTTGGGGCTACCTCTTCCTTCTCTGTTTGAGGATAGGTCACTTGTGTACTGCTCTACTACTCCCTGGCCACCCTACCCATCCAACATTTTCTCTTATTTCCCCTACTGTTAAGCCACACTGTTATTCTACTTGTGTCTGATGCTGTGTGTATTTACAAATACTGTCACACTTAAATTTTGCAAAACACCTGCAGGGTAAACATTACTGTAACATTCTATATATTCGGGAATTGACGTTCAGATTAAAGTGAGATCTCCAAGGATACCCAGCTAGTGCCAAACAGAACCTCACTCCCATCTGGACATGTTGAATCCCGAAGCAACCTGGAGGACATCTCTTTTCCTCCCATCTCTGTGGCCCTAAAGGAATACAACTCATCTCTAAGAAATCCCAACAGACTGCCCAACCTCTGGTCAAAACAAGCAGAAATCTGAAGACCTGGATTCAAGTTTAGGTTTTCTCACTTTTGTCATATGAGAGTTCAATGAAGGTTGGTTTCCCTGGAGTTGAATTCCAAGAACTTATCATTGGATAACTACTACCTAATAGAAAAGTCCCTATTTGGTCCTTACAACAGCCTTGGGAAGTGGGGATTCTTAGGATTCCTGTTTTATAAGTCAAATAAAAATAGCTGGGTGACAGTTATCTGAGTAAAGTCACCTCCCTCTCAACATCACTGCTTCTCCTGCTGAGCTAAGAAACAAGGATGTGTTTCACACAGGGCTAGGCAGTACAGAGGACCCGGACAGAGCATAGACATGGTTCTCAGAGCTGCGTCCAGGGCCAGGCCACAGGTTCTACTTCCCTGAGGTCATGAGCCAATTGCCCTCTTTAAGAATGGGAAGGAGCTGGGCCCCATCTCCATCTACCTGGCTCCTGCTTGGACCAGAGCTGCAGCTCTTGAAGTTCCAGAGCCCACTTCTGTCCCTTACACACGAGAAACCAATGAGCCTTCCTGGAGTGTTTTTCTCACAGATTTCCAAGCTGGGCTATTGGTTTTCTGTCACTTTTTTTCAGGCCCGATTAACAATATAAAATTGAGGGGGTTTTCAGTCATTCTTCAAGAGGAGGGGTCAATTTTCTTCACTCTCATTCTGAAATAAGCAATTGCATTATGTCCATATGAATGGAGGCTGGAGAGGCAAGGAAATGGGATCGATACCCCGTTAGAAGGAAGGAAGGAGTCAAAACAGGAGAGGATACAGCATAGGGCTGAGGCTGAGGTACTGCATCCCAGAGTCAAGGTGTGATCAGAGGGGCTGGGCAGGGGGTTCTCTGCATGGTGGTAGAAAGCAAGGCGGTGACACAGCACTGTGAGTGGGGGTTACTAATGACCACTGTTGACACTTCTGGCCCCTTACAACGTGCTGTGCTAAGTGTATGGTAGTATCATCTTACGCAGTCCCGCTCCAAGCATGGGTAATAGGAACTGCACTGCCCCCACTTTACAGAGGATGGAACCCGAGACCCAGAGGGGTCAGTGAGTTGCCTGGGGTGGCTGACCTGGTGACTGATGGAGCTGCTTAGCTATCTGAAGCCAGAGCCTCTCTGGATGAATACACTCTAATGCATCCAGCCAGCGAGCCAGAGGAGCTTCCTAATTGGGACGATTAGCTCAGCCTATCATCCTGAGAGATAGATGGGGGAAGTCTTGAAGACTCAATGAAAGTGGCTTCCTTGGGGGCCAAGAAGTAGTAGCTCTCACTGATGAAAGTCTAAATTTGGAAGCTCCTACAGGGGTTAGCGAGTTGTGGGGGAAACAGCATAAAGAGATGGAGGACTCGATTTGAATCCCAGCTCCATTCACTGTCGTGGACTCTGAGCCAGTGACAGGACCACTCAGAGCCCAAATCTCCTGCCCTGGAAATGAGAGGGTGATAATCCCTTTCAGCACTGTGCTTGGTCCATTATAGGTGATGAGACTGTCGGCTGCAGTCTCTCTTTCTGTGGGCCTTCTCCCCTCGGGGTGAGGGTGAGGGGGCCCCTGAATGTATCCACAAATCTATCCTCTATTTTCTAGTTGCCAAAAATCTTGGCAGAATTCAAGTACTCATGCAAACACCTGTAGGAGAGCAAACCCCATTAAGGCTCTTTATTAAGGTCTTATATCCTACAGAAGAGAAATTCCCTTAAGACAGACAGGCTTATGATGGGATATCTGGGCAGGAAAAATGTGTTCATCGTGCATGAGAAAATTTTCTAATGTCACACAGTAGGTGAAAAAGACAATTCCTGGTAAAACTTTTGTACACTTCTGCATTATAGATTTCTCACCTCCTCCTTCATCACAAATCAATGTGATTCTGTTCTCATTTTCCCCAGGACCCCCCCCATTTTCTCCGGCCCTGCTTCCCCCCTGCAGAGCACCCACCATGGCCATGTGGTAGTTACATCACCTCCGTGTAGGTATAGCCATCCTGCTTCCTTAGACCAGCTGTAGAAAGTATCCACCTATGAATAAATGACCTAGGAAATCATATCTGTGATTTAGAGATGCTGTGTCCAGTTTGTCTAAAATGGTCAAATGGTGGCATGGGAAGAGATGAAATAAAACCTGCCTCTGAAGGATGGAACTCCTCCATCTTCTTTTTTTATTAATTCTTTTTTTTCGTACATCATCGCAGTCCCCAGAGCCCTGCTCCCATATCACCTGGGAATAATCCTCCTCCATGTTCACCCTTACCATGTTTTGCCCTCCTGCCTCACTCCTTTGCTGTGTGCACAGTTTGCAAGCTTTGTCTTTTGCTTGAGCGTTTGCTTGGTTTTTCTATATTCCACCTATAAGTGAAACCATCCAGTAATTATCTTTTTCTTTCTGATTAATTTTGGCTAGCATAATCCCTTCCAGCTCCATCCATGTTGCCGCAAATGGCATGAGTTTATTTTATTTTTTGATCAATGAGTAATATTCCATTGTAGCAATACTCCATGCCATTTTGATCCATTCATGTACTTTGGAGCACTTGGGTGGCTTCCATATCTTTGCTATTTAAATAGTCCTTATGAAGAAAATGTTCAATATCATTAGATATTAGGGAAATGCAAATCAAAACCACAATGAGATACTACCTCACTCCATTAAGAATGGTCCACATTAAAACAAACCCAGAAACAACAAATGCTGGAGAGGCCATGGAGAGAAAGGAACCCTCCAGTCATTGTGGAGTTCATCTTTTGTGAAGGCGGGCAAGGCAGCAATGACACACTCAGGAGTATCTGGCCTCTGCCCACACTTGAGCTGTTCATCGCTGCTTATGCCTACATCGCTAGGGACAGCTGTCAGCACTGAGCTCCTATCAGGGTCCTCAAGAAACTCTGACAAATTCCCGTGCTCAAACCTCTCGCGAGTGTATATAACATATAAGTCACACTCTGGGGGGCGGGGGGGGGAGGCTCAGGCATCAACATTTTTGTTTAACTCCCCAAATGACACCAGTGTACTGTCAAGATTGAAAACTCCCATCTTTTATCCTTTTAGGAAAAAAGGATGGAAATAATTCAGCGGGGAATGTTCATGCTAAGCCTCACCCCTCACTCCTTTCCCACGATTCTGCAATTAAATTCCCTAACAAGGCCAGCTCCCTAAGAGCCCTGCTGGAATTTCCAGTAACTTCAATTCTGAGGTCCCATGTATTTCAGGTTGAGAGCTGCAGGCCAGAGATGTGTATGCTCACTGATAATTCACTGGCATTTCTTGAGTGTTTGCACCCCAAAAGCTAAAAGATAAAGACCTGATATTAAGTTAAGGGGTCTTGCTTTCTCTTCTACAATCTCCACAAACTGATAAATAATGGATAATAAAGAACCGTGCCATCATGTGCATAAAGCTCTTGGAATCTGTATAAAGATCTCAGGTCCAGTTCAACATAAAATCTGTTTGGTGGTTAAGGCCAGGTCCTTTTGGAGAACCAAGTTATTCAATAGCAAAAGAAATAATTTCCCTCTAGAATCAATCACAGTTTGGGTTTGTAAAAGGCTAAAGGGCTAGGTTAGATGGATGGAGTTTCTCTTCCACTATTAGAACATGACATCCTCCATCTACCTATTTGTGGGGAGGGCAGGGCAGCAAAGTTTCTTAGATAAGTCCTCTAAAATCGAATTTCATGGAAATTTATTGTATTTTTCTCTTCAGAGCACGTATCACCATCAAAGCTTGTATGCATGACTTTCCTTTATCCCCTCCACTAGAGCATAAATTTGACAAGGTGACACCATTTCTGTTTATTATTTTGTGCCCAATGCCATTCCTGGCAAGTGGTAGGTAGGCACCCCATATTGGGTGAATGCATGATCAGGGTACAGTGTGCTAACACCTGCTTCACAGTGTCTCAGAACATGTTTTACTCTATTAGGTATCTATTCTTTATGCCTTTGGGGGAAGTTGGAGACTCTGACTGGTGACAAGGTAGCAATGAGTTGGCAGCAGTGTTTTTTCTTGATTACACACGCAACCTGGTGAACAACCTAACCCACTTTCAGGCATATATATACAGGCATATGTCTGTGCAGTCTTGGAAAAGCTACATACTCAGCTCTGTGGACAAAAGAGGAATTTCAATCCAGCTCCTGTGATGGAACCATGTTCCAGAGGATGCAGACTCACCACAGAGCTTGGCATATTGTATTGACCTGTGTCTACACAGCAGCATGGGTGGAAACAGAGGACAGAGATCTCACATGCATGAAACTTCACATGGATTGTGGGCACTGGAATTAAATATCTAGCCTCTCTGAGTCTCAGTTTACTCACTTTAAGAATATCCACAAAAAGGGCCCTCCCTGGTGGTGCAGCAAGTTAAGGCACAGCACTACGAAGCTAACTTCAGTCACTTCAGCATGAGTTCGACTCCCAGCCAGGGAGGTGACCCACATGGCGCGGCAGACCTCTCCTGTCCCACCCGCTGCTCCCCTCAGCAGTGTACTTCATCAATCTGCCTGCTCTGCTCCCGATTCTGTCTCTGGTGAATCCTCTCACTGCCCTTGTGCCTCTGGCTTGTACCCCAGTTCTATGTGCATAAATAAATATTAAAAAAAAAAAGAATACCCACATAAAGATCAATACGTTACCAGGGCCTTTATAAACACAGTGTTTCACAAAGTATGTCCCAAAGACAACTAGTCCAATTCCTTATAAAGGGCTCATTTTGCAAAAAGTCTGAGAAAGACCAATACTCATCATTTTTTTGATATCACCAAGATTCCACAATAAATATTTATCAGGCACCTGCTGTGTCACACACTGGGTATACCAGTCAGAACGGACATAAATAAATAACCACCTTTGTGGATTTTACATGCTACTGAGGGGAACCACAGAATAAACATAACAGACAAGAAAATATACAGTATGCTGGATGACAGTAAATACTGTGGAGAGGAGTTGGAAAGGAAGGAGTCTGAGGATGGGCTATTACCTCTCTCAGTAATTTCTAGAGAATCCCAGGAGAAACTCTCATTGGCTGGTTGGTTTCCAGGCCCAACCCCCTGGATTAACTGCCACTAAAGAGACTGTAGGGACTCTGTAATTGGCCAGGCACAGTCATGTGCTCACTCATGTGGATCAGGAAACAAATTTAGCTTCCAGAAGAGAGGAAAGACTATTCAACTGCTTCCAGAGGCCACTATGTCCTTCTGGGAAGACAAAAAACAAATCGTTTTTCAAAAAAAAAATAAGAATTTGGGGCCTCCCTGATGGTGTAGGTGTTAAAGTCTCAGCTCTATCAAGCTATCTGCAACACTGCAGCATGCGTTCAATCCCAGGACATGGAGCTGACCCACATGGCACAGCAATCTCTCCTGTCTTGTCCGCTGCTCCTCTCAGCAGTGTATTTTAGTATATCTGCCTGTTCTGCTCCCTCTAACACCCCCACCTTTGGCATAAACCCCAGTTCCTGCATGCATAAGTAAATAAAAATAAAAATAAAAAAATTCTGAGAAATAATGCAGTGCTTAAATGTGTATAGTTTCACTTAATCTAGGAGTTCCCCAAATGCATTTGACCTCAGAATTTGTCTGTGTACTACCTGTTAACAGCAGGCTTTGATAAGTGCTTAGCTGTGCACAGATTATTTATCAATGTTCCATCTATAGTCTCATTACTAGAAAATCTTGAGCTTGGGCAAATTCTTAAATTTTTAAAGAACTTTCCAGGCTTGAATAATTATATTATTCTTTTTGTTTGTCTGTTTCCTTTAATGGGAACATGTCTTGGCACAAGTAATTATCTTTCTTCGAATGTAATGAGAAGTTAGAAAGAGCTAGCTCCTAAGGCAGAGTGCCTCCACGGGTTAAAAAAGAACAGATGCAAAAATGGGACATTGGAACATGGCGTTTTGACTCAAGAAGAAACCTTCCAAACCACCAGTTGTCCCGGTCAAATTAGTCTGGTTTAATGAGAAACTTTCATGATGGTTTATAGAAATGTTTGCAAAATCACAACCCTGTAAAATGTCATGTCATATTCCTTGTGACTCTGGGAAATGTCATGAAATAAGGTACACTGGCAGGGTTCTTAATGCTTCCAATAAAAGCCTCTCATGGAGAGGGAAGCAGATATTTACAATTGCTGTTGAGCCACAGGTCACAAAACATAAAACAGCCGGTTGGACGACAAAAGCAGAAAAGCCCAAACTACTCACAGCAGCTGTCAGCGTCTGTGGATAGAGAGTCTGGACCTGACCTCATTACTAGCTCACTGCTTCACCTGAGCAAGCCATCTCACCCTGCAGGGGACCTGGATCCCCTCTTGCTGGTTGTTGGCATAACAGTAATGGGTTCCTGAAGTTTAAGGAAAAAAAGGTCAGTGAATCTGATGACTAAGGGACCCCCTAGCATTCTTTTTTTTTTTTTTTAAGACAAGTTCTTTTCTCAGGTCTTTAAACTCCTTTTTTTATTTTTAAATTTGATGTGTAGCCATTTAAAATATTATATAAAGGATGCAAAAAGTACTTGGGGTACTCAGCTTACGGTAAAATTTAGCTTAGAAATAACCACCTTTTGGGCCTCTCTGGTGGTACAGGGGTTAAGAACAGTGCCATCAAGCTATCCCCAACCGCTGGCCATGCCATGAATTCAGTCCCCAGCCAGGGAGCTGCCCCAGGTGGCACAGCAGATCTCTCTTGTCTTGCCTGCTGCTCCCCTCAGCAGTGTATTTTACTACATCTGCATGTTCTGCTCCCCACTCTGATCTGGTGAATCCTCTCACCGCCCCTCCCCCCACCTCTGGCCTAAACTCTAATTCTTCTACACAAAAATTAAAAAAAAAATACTGTATATAACAAATGGCAATGTACATTTTTAAGAACATCCGTCCCTAAACTTTATCTCAGATTGTACCTAGTAAAATCTGAATGTTGTGCAAATATTTGTTGTATTGTGTTGTTTAGGTAACAAAGAGGAGGAAAAAAATCTGTGTATGTTCACGAGCCATACAACCAGCTTAGGCCTAACTACACAGTTCAGAGTTAGCTCTAAAGCTCTAAATTAAACTAGAGTTAAGAATCCCTACAACATGTTTCTGACCACAAAAACTCACCACACTTCTAAATAAATATACAAAGACTTCCATATTTAATAATTTCCATCCAATCATCATTCCTCGACCCACTGGCCTGAGTCTCCCGGGAGACAGCTCAGGCACAGGTGGAGTCCAACCTGTACTGGATGTCCTTCCATCACAGGGGGTGCTGGATGCCCTTCCATCACAGGGGGAGCACTCACTCACTCACGTGCCCACACTCACAGCGATAAGGAGACCTGGCCATGGGCCTAGTGTGCATACCTCTGGGATGGGGGAGGAAAGCAGGTGGTGGAAAAAACCTAGGTGAGCATGAGGGGAACATGCAACTCCACACCGGCAGTGGTCCTGGCTGGAACATTTGTCCCCCTGGTGAACAATGTTACTGCAAAATGATGTTTCTTGAAAATATGCTAAATAGGTTGTCAACATGAATGACAAAATCAGCAGAAGAAGTGAACCCGAGTATAGTGAGGGCAGACTGTGTAGTTGTGGGTATGTGCATATGTTTTCTTCTAAGTCATAAAGTTTTCTCTGTAAACTTCCATGATTTTAGTAAAAACAGGGATGCAAGGAAAATGAAGATATGAATAGCTGGGATTCCAGTAGACTAAAAAGCTTCTGTAGAGCAAAAGAGACAGTAACTAAAATGAAGAGAAAATGCTTGCACTCCATACAACTGATAAATTGATAAGGGATGGATAGCAAATATCTGCAAAGGACTGACACAAATCAGCAAAAACAAACAACCCAGTCAAAAACTGAAGAGCTAAAAAACAAACAACAACAACAAAAAAAAAAACAGCAATATGTCTCCAAAGAAGAAATGCAAATGACCAACAGGCAGTGTTGTTCATTTGTTTAATAAGTGTTTGTTTAATAAGTGTTTAATAACACTTATTATCAGAGAAATGCAAATCAAAACCACAATGAGATACCACCTCACACCTGTGAGAATGTCACATCTTCAAAGAACTAGAAACAACAAATGGTGGCAAGAATGTAGAGATAAAGGAAACTTCTTACACTGCTGTTTGGAATGTAATCTGGTGAGTCACTATGGAAAGCTGTGTGGAGGTTACGAAAACTCTCAAAATGGAGCTCCCACAGAATTCAGTGATTCCACTCTAGGAATCTCCCCTAAGGAGATGAACCTATTCGACAGAAAACCTGCACCCCCATGTTTATTGCAGCACTATCCACAATAGCCAAGATGTGGAAGTAATCCAAATACCCCAAAACAGATGGAAAGGATCAAGAAGATATCTAGCTACCTAATGGAATACTACTCAACAATCAAAACTATAAATGCATTCCATTTGCAGGAAAAATGGAAGGAGCTAGAGGAAATTATACTCAATGAAAAGAAGTCAGAAGGAAAAAGACAAGTATCAGATGGTTTTACTTATATGTGGACTAGAAAGAAGTCAGACTATGGGCCAGGAAAAAGACAAAACTTGCAAGTTGACCTGGCTTTGAGGCACACAGAAGAGGAGGGGAGTAGAGAAGGGTTGACCAGGGGTGGGAGAGCATAAGGGACTGTGTTGATGGATCATGGGTGATGACGTATGGGAGAACCACAGAGCCTACACCTGAGGGGAGAAATCCAATACTGTCCAAAAATTAACAGTTATATAAGAGACTAAATTTAATAATAATAAAACAGGGCCCACCCTGGTGTTGCAGTGTGTTAAAGTGCAGCACTGCAAGCCAGCCACAGCTGCTTCAGTGAGAGTTCTATCCCCAGCCCCGGAGGTGACCACATGGCACAGCAGACCTCTCCTGACCCGCCCGCTGCTCCCCTCAGCAGTGTACTTTGTGGATCTGCCTGCTTTGCTGCCCACTCTCTCTGGGGATTCCTCTCCCCATCCCTGCACCTCTGGCCTATACCCCAGTTCTGTAGGCATAAATAAATCAATCTTAAAAAAAAAAAATAGGAGTGCTGTCTCGTCTACTACATGGTGATGTGACTGCTGCCGGTAACAGAAATGCTTATTTCAAAGACCAGGTCAAGCCAAGCTGGCTTCCCTAAACAAGAACAACAGACTTCATGAGAAAGGGGCACTGTGTGTCAGACTTCTTCATCACAGACACTAAAATTCTCTTTTTCAAGCAGGTGAACCCTCTCAATCAGCTGTTTGGCTCTCTGGCTTGTGACATCCTCCCAAGGAAGCAGTAGTCTGTCACTCCCTTCACCCTCAGTCAATCCCACAGGGTTCCTCAGGACATCCTGCCTCTCTCACCTGGTGCTTGAAAAGTCTGCCATTGTGGGGTGCAATGGGGGATGTGATCAAAAACGGTGGAGGGAGGGAAGTGCACTGGAGTATGGTGATGGCACATGGGTGATTCAGTGATGGGAAGCCCACGGGGATTACAACTGAGACGGAAAAAGGCACAAAATGATGTAAAAATAAACTATTTTATTATTAAAAGAAAAAAAAAAGTAAGTCTGTCATTGTGGAGAAGAGGCCCCAGATTTTGAGGTCAGGATCAATTACTCATTGCTTCCAAATCAGTTCATTATCTTAGAGAAACAATTCCCAGATTTTTTCTTTTTTCATCAAGGGTTGGCTTTTTCCTTTGGTGGGGCTGCTTTTGATGGGTGGCTGAACATTTTAGTGTGCACTAAAATCTAATTTTGTTCCCCGCTGTTGGGGTAACATAAGCCGTGTTTCCCTGCATTGAAGACGGAAGGCGTCAGGCAGGCGACCTGGCCAGTTTCCCATTGATCCCATCCTCATCCCAGGCAGAGTGGGGAGGGAGAACTGACCTAGGGAAACCTTTGGCTCAGTGCCCTCAGAAGTCAAGGTGTCAGTTTTCAGGCTTTGCCAGCCACGTTGGTCAAGGCCATGAGTGCTCCGTCAAATCTATCCATTTCAATTAAAGACCAGGGAGTTGGGAAGTAAAATAATCAATTTTGCAAGCTGAACTCAATCATCCTGTCGACACTTTATCTCTGCTCCGGATATACTAGTGCAGGATATGTTTAATGTGACTCCCAATAGCATTATTCACTGACGACACTTCTGGTTAAAGATTGATCAAAATGACTCTGTGAAAGTTATCAAGCTTGGGGAAAGTACTAAAAATTCCGTATGTGGATATATGCATGCAATGTGTGTGCACAAGTGTGTGTTATACAGAACTTCTTTATGCAATGTGCTTCTTACTTGTCACTGAAAGATCTCTGTGATCAAGTCCAAACTCTATTGCCAAGTCGGCTGACCTGTTTCTCAATATATAACTAATGATTCAATCAAATTTTGTTGATTACCATCCCTTCCACAGATCCACTAAATCACAGACCCATGCTAATGCCTTGCTTCAGCAGAGATACTGTCCACCATCACTACTTGTCAGTGTAAAGTCCTGGTCCTTTACTGAGTAACTATCATGCTCCAGGCAGGTTTTCAGAGAGTCCAACATTATTGGCTTGATCCACAGCTATCTGGGGTAAACGAATATTCTGATAAGTATGCTCAACTTGTTACATATTTATTCCATTCTATTGTCATTACTTTTTATATTGTACGTACAGACACATTCACTGAAGATGAGGACTGGGTCTAGCATCACGTGGGGAGAAACGGAGCACATGTTCATTATTTTGAGTTAGTGATTTATACTGTCATTATCATACTATTATATTAGTAACCTGATGCTTAATGAATTTAAGTAACCTGACCCAAAGTCACACTGAATGAAATTAACAGAAGACTAGAACTTTAAGAAAAAGAGATTCAGGTATTTGAATATACAGTAATAAATATTACCCAAAATGAACTGCAAATAGAAAAAAAAAAGGGGGGGGGGAAGGTGGGAATAATATAGCAATAGCCAAACTGCAGGGGTACGTTAAGTGGTGTAATGCATATGTAATGGAGTCCCTGAAAATCATATTTGAAGGAACAATAACTAAGGTAAAGGCCAGAAGAAGGGGGGAAATTCTTCTGCAAGATAAAAGGTCACGATAAACACTAACACAATTATTGAGGGGAAAAAGTGTTGTTGCCAGTAAGCAAATGAAGGAGGCCCCTATTTCTGTGTCCATTAAAATGCATGGTCTTTATCTACTTCAATTCCAACATCGTCGTCATTCAGCAAACTCTTACTCATCTCTCAACCACAGCGCAGCTAACACTTACCCTGGAGAACCTCCTCTGTGCTTACCATCACCCATACTTTCAGGAAAATAATTAAGGTATAATAACTCGTTTCCATACTCGACTCTTAACTTGCCTTTAAGTTCTGAAGAACAGAGGTGATGCGTCTTTGTGTCTTTGGTATATGTATAACCCGTTCCCTAGTAGGTCTGTAATAAGTATTTATAAAATCAATAGAGCCTACATTCAGTGTGTTAATTAACTCTAATACCCTCTAGGTCTTGCCATTCAAAGCGTGCCATCCTCACTGGCGTCTGGTGAGTTCCATGATTCTAAAATAATCTGTTTGAAGACTAACAACGCAGGTTAAACAATGCTCGTCCTTATTACTCCTGAGGTTGGCTGGCCCAAATATTTCCATAGTAATATAATAACACTGGCTCCAAGGAGAGTTCATGGTATTATCTTTTTTTCCTAGGAAAAAACCCACATTATCTTTGAGAATTTCTACTGTTATCCTGACCTGTACAATCCTTCCTGTCAGTTTTATTCTTCAGGTTCCACTTAACTGGTTCCTTTTCATCAAGTCTTCTTAGTTTCTTTACATAGAAATAATCTACTTCATCTGAACTCCCCTGGTTCTATGCATACCCATTTGCTCATTAAGTATGGCATCCTGGGAGATAAACTCATTCTATGTGTTTCTTATCTCTCTTCCTAGGCTATGAGCTCCTTTAATTTTACTCATCTGTTCACTGCTCTCTGGAGCATATTGACAAATTTAGTATAAGTTCAATTACTATCTTAAAGAAATGAATGAAGAATTCAGAATACAATATGCACAATTTTGATAAACTGTCACAACGATATGAAATTGGGGGGGAGCCATTGAACGACTATTTACAAAGGAGAGACTGAAGTTTAGAGAGATGATAGAAAGTGCTTTATATCAATGATCCATAAATCCCATATCAATATTATAGCATTTTAACAAGGACATATTTTACTTGAGACATTTCAATAAGAGGCTAACAGTCGACTTTTATTTTTTTTCACTTTCGTTTTTTTTTTCCCCCTTGAAGAATATTTTTAGAAAAATCACAGAATTGTGTAGCCTTTATCAAGTCACAGGTTATTTAGTCATTCATTCTTTGTTCATTTTCTTACTGCATTTACTGTGCAAATCCTGGTTCCACCACAGGATGAAGACCAATAAAACCACTGTCCTAGTTCCAAATGGGTTTCCAAGGATGGCAATGGAGACCATGAACAAAATATCAGAGCATGCAGGGGTAAGAGGACCCTGCCCAGGAAGCAGTGGGGCCCAGCAAGGGCATCCTGAGAACACAATACCTGAAATGAAACCTGCGGGAAGAGAGGGTCGAGGCCAGGGTAAGGGTAGGTGAGCGTGGAGGAGAGCAGAGTGTATGAAGGAAGGACACTCAAAATGGAGGAGGAAGGTTCAAGAGAAGTGTCCACAAAAGAGAGGAAAGGACAAAGCATAGCAACAAAGCCCAACCGTATTTTGAACAGAGAATTATCACAGCATTTTAAGTGAATAGGATTGCTGGCCTAAGAGCACATCAGTGGGTTGCATGGAAGGTGTACTCGGAGAGAAGATTCCAAGGAGAAAGGCAATGCACTTGCTTTGGGATTCATTTTCTTCACATAGAGAATGAGAGGAAAGGAACAGATAAATCCCAGTGCTAATAATCTATGATTTTCTAAATGTGATGTCTCCTATTTTTGACACTAAGGGAGTTCAGGTCCAGCAGTTTGCATCTCAGACTCCAAATTTTATCACCTCTAAAATGAGGAATTTGGGCAAAGCAATCTCTGAGGTGTCCTTTCATGCAAACACTTCTTGGCCCTAAGACCATTTTCTCTCTCTCAGGTAATGAGGAAAGTGTCAGAGTGTGTAAAACAATGCCCAATAATTTCACAATTAAAAAAAATATATAAGGCTATTGCACTCAGATGTCTACTCATCTCCAGCAATTAGAAAGTAATTATACTGCAAGATTTTCAAAAGTCTCCCCAAACTTGATGGCCCAGCAAAAATTATTAATTGAAACTAAAAATAAATGTGTAATCCTCTTCATGTGTCTCTTCTCTCAGGACCGAGTGTGACATCCCCAGTGAGCCCCTCCCCATTTCAGCAAGTAAGAAAACATGCAATAATAGGTCATCCCATTATTGATTCTTTATTAGAATCATGTGTCTTGTTTGAAAAGAAGACTCTGCGTGTGACTGGGGGCCTTTAGAGCCCTCCGGGTAATTAAGCCCGGGATTATGAAAGTTAGAATTGCTTACTTCTGCCCGGGGACCCCTGGAAGACCACCACAGCTGACCCTAAGTACACATGGCATATCCATCATTTGCCAATCGGAAGAAATGGCAAGGGCCTTTTAGAAGTCCTGGCTCTGGAGCAAGGCTTCCTGGGTTTAGAGCCCGCTCCAACTCTGTTCAAAAACAGGAATCACAATGATGATGCCTGTATCACTCAGTGATTAGAAAATAATATTGATTTTCCCATTTAATGGGGTGACTTAGCATGTTCTGCATATTGACCCCCTTCACCCAGCTCAACCTTTTCTTTTTATTACTATACCCTATATCATGCACGTCTTTATTTTATACTCAAACTTATTTCTTCTTCACTATGAAGAAAGTGAGGTGTGTGAGTGCAGAGCTCTTTGCTTTGCTCAAGATTATCCCAAATTGCCCAGAACATTTCTTGGCACAGAGCAGGCACTCAATAAACCAATGCTGAATAAATGATAGCAAACATGAAGCTGACCATTAGCATGCGATGGATATTAAAGGATTGCCATGGATAGCACCACCAATAAATTCCATATAATTTGGTATTTATTATAGCTATTAAGGAATGCCTTACTGCTTCTTATTTTATTTTTCTGCCACTGATATTATCCTAGACTACACTTGCAAGAGAGGACAGCAGCATATCTGGCTTTGTCCCACTGGACACAGACTGGTTGACTGCCTGCTATTCCCGACACTGCCACGCGCTGGGAGAACACAGAAGAGGAAATCTGAGACCCAGCTTTAGAAACTCACAAACACAGCACTGGTGATTATCTTGCAATTAATGGACTGAATCTGAAGCCTCTAACGAATGTATTCCTTATCTAATTACATCACCTGTGATCCTCACACTCACAGACAAATGGTCTTTTCTTCTCTTCCTTCCCCAACTCCCAACTCAGAAACTTCAGGTCCTAGGACAGTGGCCATGAGTTAGAAAACAGCAACCCAGGCCATGACATTCACATGGGGAACGTCCAAAGAATGGAGAGAGCTGCCCCAAGAAATTCTGACTCAGTAGGTCTGAGACAGGGCCCAGAAAGCTGCCTTTAACTACCATTCTCGGTGACTGTCCCAGGTGTGGGGTTGCAGATACCACCTGGAGAAATACAGCTTTTTAAATTTTTGTGTAGAAGAGCTGTAGTGTAGAGCAGACATGCGGGGGTAGAGAGGAATCACCAGGCAGTCTACTGAAATAAAATGCTGAGGGGAGCAGCGGGCGAGTAGGAGAGGTGTACTGCATCACGTGTGTCAGCTCCCTTGCCAAGGATCAAACTCAGGCTGCAGTGGTGATACCTTAATAGCACTAAGACTTTACCGCTAGGCCTCCAGGGAGGCCTGAAACACAGAGTTAGAGGGTATTTCATAGAAGCAGCAGTTGGAAGAACACAGAATGACTCTGGGTTTCTGCAGATAGTGTTAACAGTCATGGCCAGTGTTTGCTAAGGGGCAGCAGGGCTGAAGTATGAGTTGATGGGCATCATATTCACTGTGGATAGTGCCATGACGACAGAAATGGCTGAGAAAAAAAAAATAGGGGAGTGCCCAGGAGAATATGGCTTGGGACAGGGAATGAGAAACCAAGCATGTCCAGTGGCCTGGTGGCCACAGTAGAAATATTTACTTTATTGGGTCTTTTCCTCTTAGCTCCAGCACTAGCTTAGAGCCCATTTAAGCTCTTCTTTCTCACTCTTTTTTTTTTTAAGATTTATTTATTTATTCATACAGAACTGGGGTACAGGCCAGAGATGTGGAGGGTGAGAGGATTCACCAGAGACAGAGCGGGGAGCAGAAACAGGAGGGTCAGGAGAGGTCTGCCGCGCCATGTGGTCACCTCCGGGGCAGGCGGGGATCGAACTCATGTGGAAGAGGCCTTAGTCTCTCAGCGCAGCGCTTCAACCCGCTGTGCCACCAGGGAGGGCCATTTTCTCACTCTTTTTCTACCACCATTCAAGTATAAGATATTCTATATTCCTGTCCTCTTCCTCTCACTTCCACGCAATGGCTCATACATTCCAACAGCGATTCCTCTCAAGACCTTCCTCAGGTCTCTTTCTGCTCTCCTCACTTTCCCTGCTGATCATGCCCATCTAGCCGGCAGTGGGGAACAGGTCCTCAGGTCTCAGGTCAGTCATCCTCAGTCAGCCAACTTGGTCTGGGAACCAGCTCTGCACCAGCAGAATCACCATGGAGAACCCAGGAGTCACCATGGGCCCCAGCTCTTTGGCCCCTCTCTGGCCTTCTGGTGCCCAGAGACATGGACCCAGTAAAAGTGAGATGCTCTCTGCTTTTCTCTTTGTTTTAGTTTATAAGCCTCTTGGGATAAGTTTTTTTTGTCTTTGTTTATTTCTGGATTATTTGTTCAAGAACTACAGGCAGAAATAGGCCCTTTATAGATAAACACTGATGAGAACTAGGCAGCCCTCCCTCCAAAAAAAATCTATTTGTGAAAATAAATCAGATGGACAGGTATTCCTGAAAGGGCCGCCATGAGGAAAACACCTACAGGCGGGAAAGTGCAGTGAGGGAGGAATGTTCTCCTCTCCTTCAGATGGCCTGAGCACTCTGCCTGTCGCCCATAAGCATCCTGCCTTATTTAGTCACCAGGAGGGGAATATTCTATGATGACCTATTTGGAATATGAGGATACTAGCTGCAAGGTAGTGATTTATCATCAACACAATTGCAATTAAAAAAAAAAAAAAAACATGATTCTGAAGAAGAGAAACTTAACTGGCTTCATAAAATCTACCTGCCAGAGTCTCTTTTGACCAAGATCTAATGAGCAAAGCTCTTATTCCAACCAGCAAAAAGCTACTATCCCAGATTTATTTTTAATTTTTAGAATTAAAAAAAAATCACTTAAAATGCACAGGTTGAATACCAAATATATCATAAAATATGTATTGGCAGTGATTAAATGTTTAAAGTCTCAGTGTGACCACCATACAGAAGTGTTCCTACCCATCATTTATTAAGTATTTGTTGAGTATCTCCTATGTATTAGGACATACAAGGACATATAGTATGCTAGATATTACCAGGGACACTATATTGAACAGAGTAGATAAAAATCTGCCTTCAAGGGGATGTCATTCCAGTGAAGGACAGAGATAATACAGAAGGCAAGGAGGGTGTTAGACAACAGTACAGTATAGACCAAGAAAATGCATACTGCAAGGTGAAAGGACTAGAGAGTGATTAGGTGTTATTTTATGTGATGGAATTAAGGGCGGTTCTTTAGAGTAACTGGCTAAGATACGCACACACACTATATATACACATACACATACATATATAACACATACACACATGTATGTACATATATACAGGTACATGTATGTACCATAAATGTATGTGACATACATGTGTTTATGTGCACATGTATGTATTTCTATATTTTATATATAGCACAAGTATATATTTCTATATTTTATATATAGCACAAGTATATATTTCTAAATTATATATATATTTCTCTCTCTATATATATATAGCCTCTCTATATACAGCTCTCTTTCTTTATATATATATATATATATATAGAGAGAGAGAGAGAGAGAGAGAGAGAGAGACTCTATACAGCTCTCTCTCTCTCTCTTGCTCTCTCTATATAAAGCGAGCGAGAGAGAGAGAGCTGTATAGAGAGAGACTATATGTGTAGAGAGAGTGTGTGTGTATCAAGTGCAGAGGGAAAGATGGGTCGAGTCTAGTTAAGCAATTTCTACAACAATCTATGTGAGAAAATAGTGGATGGGAATAAAGTGGTAAAAGGTTATTAGTGAGACACGGAGGCAGAACTTAGAGTGGCTTGCAGATCCGCTGAATGAAAGACAAGGAACACAGGGCTCATACGCAACTCACAGATTTCAGGGAACAGCAAATGGGTGGATGACTACTTCACTGACAGAGCTGGGACCTGCAAAGGTAAGTTATACAAACACACATGCATGGAGTGTCTATTTGGAAAATTCCTACCCAATTCCCTTACTACTGTGTTATGATTTACTTAAATACTTTCATATTAACCTATATGCTGCTGACTCCAAGATGTTAGGGATTCTAAGATCTCAGTATTTTTATCTGCTGGTAAAAAAAAAAAAAATAGGGGGAAGTGTGTGAGATTACCTCTGACATTAAAGGCTACAGGAAGGCACCAAGAACACCAAGGATGTGGTGGTCATGGGACAGAGCACACCTACTTCTCAGGGAGTCAGCAGTAGGCCCCAAGACCAAGAGCACCAAACCTGAATCTCAATTTCTTGCCCCAAAACTAAATCTGCTGTTGGCGTACTGTAGGGTCTTGAGGACATCTCTCTATAATCCTACTGGAGTCTTTATTCCCCCATTTTCCCAGGGAGAGTCCTGGAGTCAGTCACGGACCTCTGTCAAACTTCTAAAATGCTAGTATTCAGCTCACATGAGAAAATAGCACACATGAGATTTTTCCCTGTGACACATGGAATAGAGACAAATCCAGGTGTTCCTAGAGTTCAAACAATTCGTTTCTGAAAAACTGTCAAACTTTCCACAAACTGCCAGACCGGGGCTTGCTCACAGCTGCAGGACAGTTTCACTTTACTGCCTCACTCTGCAACCTGTCTCCTGCCCACCGTGGGCTCCCCACGACCCCCTATCGTTAAAACTCAATGGCCGGCCCTCCCTGGTGGCGCAGCGAGTTAAAGCACAGCACTGAGAAGCTAAAGCCGCTTCCGCATAAGTTCGATCCCTGCCTGCCCCGGAGGTGACCACATGGCGCAGCAGACCTCTCCTGACCCGCCCGCCGCTGCTCCCCTCAGCAGTGTACTTCGTCGATCTGCCTGTTCTAGTCCCCACTCTGTCTCTGGTGAAGCCTCTCATCCTCCGCATCTCTGGCCTATACCCCAGTTCTGTACGCACAAATAAATAAATCTTAAAAAAAAAAAAAAAAAAAAACTCAAGGGCCACGTAGCCTCTGCTGCTCTTCCTCACCCTGTCTCAGCCCCTGTCTTGCCTCCTGCCTGCCACGAGCCTCGGATCTACCGTGTGCCTGCAAATTTTGCCATTTCCCTCATCCTGTCTGGTGTCCCTATATTCTCACATGAGATCATTGGACACTTTTCTGTTTCCTTCTAACTCACTTCTACTCAACATAATCTCTTTCAGCTCCACCCATGTTGCTGCAAATGGCTTAACCATTCCATCTGACATACACACACCCATTCTTAACGTTATATAGATACAGTGCTCAAAATGCCAAAAATAAATAAATAAAAACTCAAGGTTACCAAAGGTCATTTGGGATTATGCTGCCCTTCTGTAAGAAAGACCAAGGAGGACAAATTCTTTCTGTGGCAACAACACCCTTCAACCAGACCCACATACTGTAATTGTGTGAAGAAGTATTTTTCCAGCATTGTCCATGCAATGTCAACTATGGCTGGCAATGCTCATTTCTTACAGTGATTCTGTGACAAAGATGATTTTTGTGGCTTACAAAGAAGACACTTGGCCCTCCCTGGTGGCGCAAAGGATTAGGATGCAGCGCTGCAAGCTAGCTGCTTCTGTGTGAGTTCAATCCCCAGCCCCAGGGGTGACCCACGTGGCACAGCAGACCTCTCCTGACCTGCCTGCTGCTCCCCTCAGCAGTGTACTTTGTCAGTCAACCTGTTCTGCTCCCCACTCTGTTTCTGGTGAAGCCTCTCACTGCCTCTATACCTCTGGCTTGTACCCCAGTTCTGTATGCATAAATAAATCAATCTTTAAAAAAGAAGAAGACACTTAATGAAACTGGTGAAAACTGCCCTGGGTTCTTCCCCCCCTGAACAAGGTCACAGGTTCACTTGTTCAGACTAGGGATACTTCTTTCCTCCTCCTCCCACCCCCGCCTCTATCTTCACGTCAGGATCTGGCCTATTGCTCCATTTCATCCGTTGCCTGACTGTGCAGGGACCACAGTGAAAACTGCAATTCCTTTGTTGCCAAAAAGTCTGCTTTTGCCTTTCCCCAGCTTAATATGTAGAAATTCTACTAGTGAAAAGAATTGTTTGTGCAATTGATGCTGCCTAGCAGGAAGCTCACAGCACAGAGATTCAAGGACTGCCACTGGGGTCAAGGTATCAACAAAGTCTTGAATTCATTGGGAAGCATTTTAGTGTTTATGGTGCAGTGCTTGGACTGTTTTGTCACAAGATTCCAGGAATTAAATTGTAGTAAGAAAATACAATCACTGAGAGCTGAGATCTCCAAATTATGAATGAAGGCAGTATGGTCGTTCTCTTACTCATCACGGGGTGATTCTCTTCTTGCCACAAAACCGGGATTGTTTTGTGTTGGCAAAAAGTCGGAAGGAGAGAAAGTCCTGCAAACCTTGCATTGGGACAAAGCATTTTGGCCTTTAAAAGAGGATATTCCTTTCAGGGAGGGTTAGGTGCACACAGCCTGTTTCCAAATCATCAGCAGGCATCCCCAAGGCTAATCTACACGTCTGAAATATTATGACCCACAGGCAACCCCATTTCAGGAGATAATAAGTTTAAATATTGTTACTGATGCTTTTTAATGACTTCTAGAAATAGTGTGGTTGAAGTAAATGATTCTATGATCCTAAAGAACACACCTAATATACAAGAGACTTTGCTTACAATAAATCTGGATCTCAACTCCATAGGGTCACTCTACTGTTTACTGACTAGGGCACAGAGCACTTTGAGAAGCAACAGCACAGAACCTTGGTTGCCGGCTCTGTCATCTGTCTCTGGCGAATCAGGGCTCCTGGGAAAGTCTCCACTAATACACCAGAGGGTAAATAGCATCAATCATATCTGTCCCTCAGAGGAAATGTTAAAATATAGCAATTTTTAGGCGAAATAGTCAAATTTGGTGAAACAACAATAACATTTTGAAATAATATGACACTTTGCCAGAGTGGCAGCAGCTGAGACCTCTGAGTCGATTCATTCACTGTGGGACACACGGAAATCCAACAGAATCAAATTAACTTTATTCTTAATCAAGATGAATAAAGCTGTGGAAATGGAGGGTTGGCTCAGCCAAGGGAGGGTTTCTGGAGGTGGTGACTGATGGAGGAATAAAAACGTTGCTGATAAGGAAATGCACAGTCTTTACTTATGAAATAGCTTACCTCCTCCCTGGGACTCATGCTGCATCTGATTTGCAGTTTTAAACCAGAAAATATATAGGAAAGCTCCTTGTCAATGAATGCAAGTAAGAAGCAGGTACAGTGGTGTTTGTAGTCATGCAAGGGGTAGCTGCAGCAATCTAGTAGTAACAGCAATAATGGCGGCAGCAGTAGTAATGTTAGTAACAGTAACGATAGGAGTGATGGTAACAACAATAGAAAGAGCAGCGTCTGTTATGAGGCCAAATCTGGGAAGAAGGGGAAGGTTCCTTCTGCTTCCCCCTTCCCACTGTGTGGATTAGAACAATGAAAGTTCTGGAGGCACAAAGGGCTGTTGTAAGGTCTAATTATCAGTAAACAAGACATCCAGGAACAGAATTCAATTCTGTAATTTTCACTCTTAAAAATTAAATGTCAAATAAGCTATTATAAAAAAAAGTGTCAATGTC
>NW_004567129.1:19218076-19223374 GCF_000260355.1 Condylura cristata
GCCAACAGGACCCTCTGCCTGGGCTACTCTCTACCTGGAAAATATAGCAGGGGCGCCTTAGAAGATGAACTCAGTCTTCTTACAGTCATCGACTGCAAGCTGATCAGTCTTCTGTGTTAAGCAATCCCTGGTGAAGAGGGGCCGGGGATTAGTATTGGAAGTCCCAGGATGCCATCTGTACTGTATTGTATGTAATTATGCCTCAGTTAATGGTGTGTTATGCAGTGTCTGCTTCTCACTCCAGAGTGTGGCTCAGTCATTCTCAGTCAATCTGTCACCTGTCTGAAGTCCCGAATGAAAGAATTCCTCAGAATTCTGAGTATGGCAGACAGGAAGTTAGGCTACGTGCACCTGACTTGGCCAGCCAAACAAATTCATGTGTGCACCACTGGTAAGCACCACACTGGTGACATTTTCAGTAGCTCCCTTCCAAATGTGCACTAACACAATCATACAGCTCTGACAGTCGCTAAGCAGTGACAGATGAGAACTTTTAAGAAAAAAATAAAAAGGAAGGGACAAGAAAAATAAATCCACTATTTTCCCCTGTAAGGTCTGCAGGAAAAAAAAAAAAAAAGTACTTATTGCTCTCTATTAGCTCTCAGACCACAGAACCTCAGAGATACGTGACAAGATCAGATCATCTGGAGACAACTTTCTAGACGATCAAAATGTCTTTCTGCAATTCTCCTCATCCCTTCACGCCACTGCTTCCTTTCTGCCCTCCATACCTCTCCTCTGGCCCCTCTTCCCTTCACTCCTATGCCCATGCCATAACCACTGCCTTATAGTTTGCTTCTGCCCACTCAGTCACAGGGCCAACTCCGTCCGCATGCTTTGGACAGAACCGTCCCGGGGTTCCCCTCACCTTTAAAGACAAATCCCACATGCAGTCACTTGAGTAAAGATCACCTTTGCAGCTCTACTTAATGAGTCGAGGTCATTCTGTGCCAATGAGCAGAGGTCAGCTCTGCTAAATGAGTAGACGGTCATTCTGTCCATCCGCGTGTTGGACGGACAGACAGACAAGAAAGAGGGGAGGGTCTGCCCATAAGTATGCCAGGTCCATTATAAAGGGCTCTGCCAGTGACCTTTGTAGCTGACAAACAATGTTATCTGGTGCCAATTTTGATTCTGTAATTTTGCCTCCGGCTCAGCAGGAGGCTGCAGTGGAAGCTTCAGGCTCACAGCTAACTCTACTATTTGGCCTCGGGAAAAGTTTCCCTGGCCAAGTTTAAACCCCTGGAGATCGGGGGTGTATAATTTAAGCACTAATATAAGCTAAGAGGGAAAGCAACAATACTAGTGCTCCCATAATGGAAAGATCATTATTTTTAGGTTTGTATAGAAAGCAGAGCTGGCAGCTGTGAGGGAAAATGTACCCTTTGAAAAGAACCTAGCATTGTTATATTTAAGCTGTTGGGATACAGTTTTGGACTCAGAGGCAATTGTCATATGCTCAGAATTACCCCATGAACAGTCACAGGCTTAATGATTTTGAAAATAGCAATGTACAAAGAGAGGTGAGGGGCCAGGACTGAGAAGTGTTTTACGACCCATTATTTCTTTGGCCTGCTAAAGAATTTGTAACCATATTCATAGTTGATAGAAAATGATAATACAACATTTTTTTCTTTTTCTTTTTCTTTTTTTTTTCTTTTTTTTTGCTCATAAATATTTACATGTCTTTCTTCAAGGAGGATAGCAGAGAGGTTAAATACTTGGTCAAACAGACTTCACTTAAAATACTAGGTCTGCTACTTACTGTGTGGCCACGGCAAGTCGCTAACTTCTCTTGTCTTCTAGTTATTCATCTAATAGATGTAAAATGGAGTAACAACATCATCAGCCCCAGAGAGACGCGCAGAATGTCTCATTTATTGGCAGCTAGCTACTCTGTTCCGTGGCAACGTGTTAGCAGCTGAGTAGACAATAGCCACTAAGACGGACTGTTCATCCTCGCAGTGAGGCAGGTAACTGCATGTGCCTGTGCACATAGACAACTGCATGCAGGGAAGGTAGGTGCTTCACACGTGTTAACCTTGACTGCAGTATCATCCCACTGGAAGGCCATGAGGCTTGGGAGCTAGGTTGGCCAGGTGTGACCTCAGGTCTACCGCATTTGAACGAGGGTAAGGCATGTAACACCTTTGGGTTTCTTTCCTCATCCACAGTCAGGAGCAGTAATTACACCTGCCTGTCAGGGTTTCACTCAGGATGCACTCAGATGTTTGTGAATCAGAAACCCCTCAGACCAGCGTCCTGGCAAGTTGATAAGGCAGGAGAGGATTGGCAAACGGGTTGAAATGCAAACAGCTGGCCAATCCGTGCCATTCAGGTGCCATTCAGTAGGTGATGGGGAGGTGGAAGTGAAAAGCAGTGTCCTAGTCTGGGGCTGTCCCCGTGGTGGTGGGGAGGTGGCAGGCAGCCTGAAGAGGAATAAAGACTTAGCTAAGTCTACGGGTGGGATAATTCAGAGCATGCTGTGGGACAGGTAGAGCGAAGGGCTGAGGCAAAGGCCCTGGGGAATGTAGTCAGATCTGCATGGATTGATGGGTGTCTGCCATAGTGGCAAGCAGTTGGCCAGAGCACTGACTGCATGAGAAACATAATCCGTCTTCATTTTGCAGCCATGGGTACCGACGAGGTGGGGAGAGGGCATCCACTATTTTATGTGGGGGGGGGTCACACTAAACAAGGGAGAGGAGAGAAAGGTAATATCTACAGAGGGAGTAAATTCTGTAAAGGGTATACTTTCGTGCTCCATTTCAAAGATGAAGAAAATAAGATCTAGTTCACTGGAGCAAGAGGATACAATTGAAAAGAGGCAATGCATGTGTGTGCCTTCAGCTCTTAGGGGTCCATATGTTTTTTTGCCCACTTTACTATGATGCTTCTTATTAGTCATATATATTTTACAATATTCCAATACACAGTATATACACACTATATAAATATGTTAATATGTAAATATATTTATAGAGATAGTGACTGAGGTATGTGTGTGACTGACGTGTGTGTATGATTGAGGGGTGTGTGTGTTTTCTTTGCAGGGGTAAGTTAGGGGCATTAAGAACGGTGAAAACAATTCCATGAGTTGATTCCAAGTGTCATCCAAGTGCAACAATCTATTATCATCAAAGGTACGAAATAAACAACTGATTTATCGGGACAGAGTAATTTACCAAAGAAAAGTAAGGTCAGTTTCAGATCAGCATTCATGTTACTTTTACCTGTTGATTTTTGCCTGGACCCTCTATAGGATATAATCTACTGTGGCCACATGCAATAGATTCTGAAGGACACAGTTTGTATACTGACCTTGAAGAGGGACCCAATCATTATGATGGTTAATGAGCACATTAAATGATTATATCATCTAGAACTATCCATGAATTGCGATATAATTGGGTCAGCTGGTAGACATTAGGAGGAAATGTGGATTCAGGGAGAGACTGGAGGTAACTAAGGAATGTGCAGTCAAAGGGCAGGGTCCCAAAAGAAGAGACGTAGCTGTCTTTTGAGGGATCAACTTAGAAAATTCACGAGACTAGTCATCTGAAGCAGTTTTTCTATTTTTTTTAATGGACTAGATTTATCTCAATTCAAAGGCAAGAATAGATGTGCTTAGAAATTCAGTCAAGGCTTGGCAGGATGTAAAAGAATCCTGTATCCTGGTCAATGGTACCATTAAATCTGATGAAAGAGCATGTTTAAGAAAATGGAGGGGATTTCTGCATACGAGAAGAATAGTGGAAAACAGCACTTTGTCAGTGTTGATTCAGACTGCCCAGGGAGAGAGGTAATAAACACAGCATAGACCTATGTTCAGGAAACTAGAGATAGTTCAAGAGGTGTCTCCACAACCTGCTGAATACATTTCTCCGTGTTCTTCATTGATTTCCTTCCATTTCATAATGAACTGATTTAAAAGTCTGATGTGGATTACTTAGAATTATAGATGTACATGAGATTATTTTCGAAGTGCAGACTGCAAATACATAATTGTGAATTAAGAGCTGGTCTCTCAATTTTGTTTTGGGCTCCTGTGGTTTGGGGCAGTGTGAGTCGACTCCCTTTGGTTACTTAATTCTAAGTGTCCTAACACTGCTTGTAAATGATGATGCCGAGGGAATAACCTGAGTCATGATGGGCCCCCCAAGGTCCAGAACCACACACTGAAATTAGAGGCTTAACAGTAAAGGTGTTGCCTGGATATCAAGTCAAGGCATCCCTCAAAAGTCCTCTTCCTACAGAGAACTTCTATCACCACTCTGTATACAACAGTGACTGGGCTGCCCCCACCCAGGCCAGCACTCGCCTCCCACCTTACCCAGTGCACCAGTTGGCATCTGACCACTGAGGGTTTCTGTAGTGAAAGCTGAGACCAAGGACCTTTTCTGTCTTGACAGCGACCCCAGTGCATGCCCCAGGCCTGGCATGTGGTAGGAACCCAGGATAGGATGGAATTCTCAAAGCTGTCCTCACAGATTTTCAGTCAATTTAAAATACTTCTAAGATAAAAAGTATTATTTTAAAGAAGATCAGTGACTAAAATAATTTACTGTTTCCTTCAAGTGGTCTTCCTACTTACCTGTATATATATTTAAATTTATCTTATATGTTCTTATATAATCTGTTCTTTAGTTATTTTAGAAGCAGATATTACCTCTTGTTATTTAGAAAATTTCAGTTTAAAACACTGTAATAGAATCATATATGTGTGTATGCATATATATATACATATATATGTGTGTATATATATATATATATATATAATAACATCTAATATATATGTATGTGTGCGTATGTGGAAGGTAACTATAATTTATTTAATCTCTATTCCTATATGTATCTGTTTCCAAAATAGCTCCCTCAATTTCTTAAGTTTAGATATGAATGGGTTTTATCCCCAGGTATTTTTAAGGGTGAGTATTAGCCACGTGGTTCATTTCAAGGGCACAGAGGGGCAGTAACAATATATGCTAACCATGACACTTCCAACATTTTCACATACATGAGGCTGCTCTGCAGATCCTGTTAGCTAAAATGCTGACTGCGATTCTGAGGGTGGTCACCCAGAGGCTGCATTTCCACCTGTCCCCAGGTGGTGTTGAGCCTGCTGGCCAGGGCCCTGTGGGTGGCAATGTGCTGGGCTGTCTATCATTGTGTCTCACATGGTCTTCAAAATTCACAACTAAATAAAAATATATATGCACCCCCCCCCTTAACTCCCTTGACTATTTGTGCATTAGATTTCGAAGGTAACACTTTTCTGTTAACTCTACAACATAAGCT
>NW_004567129.1:19223474-19227762 GCF_000260355.1 Condylura cristata
CTCCCCCTCCCTCTTTCCCTCCTGTCTCGCCCCCTCTCTCACTCTCTAGCTAGGTAAAGCCCCCTACATTTCACATTCTACCTTTCACAAAAGTATCTCAATCACAAAAATGGCAACATTAGCAACTAAGACATGCATGAAATGGCTGCAGCACCATTAAGGTTCTTACAGTCCTCGTTGCCAGGAGTCAGACCGTTTAATCCTCATTAGGACTGATGTCATTAACGGAAGGAGTTAGGAGACATAAGTGGCAATAAAACCTGAGCCTTGTTTTCAAGGAAATTGACATTCTTCGCAGAGCTGGGCAGGGTACGGGTCGTTAGGAATGGTGGAATCATCATTAAACAAGAGCAAGTCAATCACATTGAAGACAGAGGGAAAAACTTGTGTTTTCCCAGAAATGGATGGTCTGGTGCAGCGTGTTCCCATCAGGAGCCCGAGGCAACACTCTTTCCCAAGCAAACAGGCACGTAGGGGCTTACAGTGCTGTCCCTGGGATGTGATCATGGGTTATCAAGTAACGCGGGATTCAAGAGAGATGAATTCTATGCAGACAGATTCAGCTTAACCTCACAAGGGAAAACAGGGCCTCCCTGGTGGCGCAGGGGTTAAAGGCAGCTCTATCAAGCTATCAACAGCCATCATAGCTGAGCTGGACCCCCAGCCAGGGAAGTGACCCACACCAAGGGAGCTGACCCCTCCAGCCTTGCCTGCTGCTCCCCTCAACAGCATATTCCAGTACCATCCACCTGTTCTGCTCCCCACTCTGTCTCTGGTGAATCATCTCCCCCACCCCCAACACCTCTGATTTACACTTCAGTTCTTGTATGTATAAATAAATAAATCTTTTTTAAAAAAAGGGAAAACACAGTGAATTCACACTTCATTTCATTTATTTAATGGGATGAAAATTAATCAGGTAAAATATGATTTTAGCTTATTAAGAAGTGTTGTGAGCACTGCTAAATGAATGGATGGGTGGATAGCTAGAAGGATACATAGATGGAGTCAGTGAATAAGTAATTTAAAAAATAAGTGAATGAATAGCTGAAGGAGTGAGTGACTAAGGTCTGACAGACCCCATCTCTTGAGAGTTGGTGAATAATGTGAAGTATCTCTAACATGTCGAAAACTCAGTTAAACCCAACGGTCTAACTATTTTATGAAGAAAACTAAAATGAATGGAAATTAGGCAAATCAAATGTACCTACATGTGGATTGTGTACCGGGGAAAGGAGGTAGAACCAAGGTAAAACACTAAGGTTGAAAAGCCCTGCAGACAGGAGCCAAGTCTAAGCTACCCAGGACTGTGTGACCAGAGCCACATCAGCTCCCAACACACAACAGGCAGCTTAGTATCCTTGAATGAATGAACAGACAGGTGATGGAGGCAATGGAGCTAGGACTTAGAGGAGTAAGAGAAGCACTTGTGAGGTACATGAAGGCTTGCTTTGGGGGGGCACCCCAAATATGTAATTCTTTAATAACCACTTCTAGGTAATGGTCATCTGATATGAACTGAAGTTTCTAGATATGGTCATCTGAGAAACTTCAGTTGATTCCTTATAAAGAGATTATTTCTTGGAGCTTCAAAGAAGCACGTGCCATGGTGTGTGAGATTCTGATACTGCAGTTTAAATGGTTTGATGCTGACCCAGATCCTTGATTTGGGATTCAGAACTCTGCCTCTAGTGTGCTAAATTGCCTAGGTTACTTGTCATTATGTAGACAAGTTGCATTGCAAACTGCACTAAAAATTCAGAGATTTCTGTGTCCTGCCCTGTTCTATCAGATAATACATTTGCTCTCAACCCTGCATCAATATGAGAACCACCAGATGCAGAGGTTTTTTAAACAGCAGTGCCTGAGACAAACCAAAACCAGCAAAATCTCTAATCTGAAGATAAGGCTTCGGGATCAGTATGTAAAACAAGTTTTCTCAACACAACCAGCTTGACTACCCCACCTCAGCCTCACCAGCCCTCTTATCTTGTTCTTTACTACTGCTTGGTTTGCTGTCTCACTGCCGGATTCCAAATATTTTATATTCTGGATTCTGGTTAGTGTCATAGACTTGTAAAAGTTGATCTCACATTAAGCTCTAACATTCCAGTCACAATGTGGAACAAAAACATTAACAATACAATTCACAGTCATCACTTACCAAGAAATGCAAAGAACTATTATAACCATCTCAGACTTTTTTGAAGACTTACTTATTTATGCATACAGAAATGGGATAAAAGCCAGAGGTGCAGGGGTGGGAGAGGATTCACCAGAGACAGAGTGGGGAGCAGAACAAGCAGATTGCCAAAGTACACTGCTGGGGGGAAGAGCGGGGAGGTCAGGAAAGGTCTGCCGTGCCATGTGGGTCAGCTCCAGGGTGGGGGTCGAACTTGCACTGAAGCAGTTGCAGCTTGCTTGCAGTGCTGCATCCTTACTTGTTGTGCCAACAGGGAGAGCCTCCCGTCTCAGATTTTTTTTTAAAGATTTATTTATGCATACAAGAACTGCTGTACATTATTTCTCTCGTCCAAACCTGAAAAACCACTGGACTTAAGCACTGTGTTAATTTTTTAAAAGATTTACTTATGCATGAAAGAACTGGGGTATAGGCCAGAGGTGCAGGGGGTTGAGCAGATTCACCAAAGACAGAGTGGGGAGCAGAACAGGTGGATTGACTGAAATACACTACTGAGAGGAGCAGTAGGTGGGCCAGGAGAGGTCTGCTGCGCTGTGTGGGTCAGCTCCCTGGCCGGGGATTGACCTCATATTGCAGTGCCTGCGGCCAGCTTCATAGTGCTGAGACACAATCCCCTGACCCACTGGGGAGGGGCCGCAGCACTGTGCTTACATTTGACTCTACAGCAAGTGACTGGAGAAAGGTTGGGTGGCTTGCATGTTCCAAGCCAGCCTCTGTGAGAAACCTGAGCCTCACATGGGCTGCCCAGAGCCCCCTGGGGAATCCAGGGTTGCATCCATGATCTTTTTAACAGCCCTATGCTGACCTTCCTGATCTGTAAGCCTAAAGCTGTCAGGCCCCAAATTTTATAACAGGAAACTGTGATGGAGGCACCAGGATTGTGCAGTAGGGATCTAAGCCTGGGTCACAGTAACCTGGGCTTGAATCCCACCCGTGCCAATGGCAGGACTTGAACCACTGAGGAAATGTGGTTTTCTCCCTAACCACTAGGTCCCTTAACTGGAAATGTTTAACATTTGTTTTATTTCATTAATTCAGATATGAATAAGGTCATGTATGTGAAGTGTCCAGCTTATACAGTACAATTCATGCCCTTTTTTGTTGTCTTGGCTGACTAATATTTCAACATGATGATTTTAAGAACCAAAGCCTTGACATCCCCCTGCAAAATGACACCACAGGAATTTTCATCAGTAAAGCTGAGTAGGTTTATGCCAGGGTAAGCCTGGCTACTGGCTTTTGTTCTTGTTCCCGCTAGTGCTTTGAGAAAGCACTAAGAAGTTGCACACAGAAGATGTGTGTGTGTGCTTTTTTTTTTTTTTTAAACACTAAAATAGAAAAAAGGGATTCCCCAGGGCCCAGGGGAGAACAGACTTGAAGAACGGGGCTTCCTCCTGCCCTCGCTCAGGCGGCCGGGCAGGCACCTGCATCCACCTCAGAGGTTTCTGCTCACAGCGGAGTCCTGCACCGAAGGGTGGTCAAGAGCACCTTGTAATTCAGGGATTAACCTGGCTTGTTCGGCTGCCAGATCCTCTCCCCAGTGGTTTCTGCAAAGAGTTTTAAGTTTGTCAGCTCATTTTTCACTGCAGCATCTAACTCTGGAAATGGCAAATTGTCTTGGGCTACCCCCAATTTTTAAGATCACCTGGAGCGCCACAGTCAAAGACACTAAGAGGGATGAGGAGACACTGTTCCAGCCTGATGCTTCCCCTAAAACAACACCCAAGAAGGAACAGCATATGCTGAGGTGAGATATAATAGACCTGAGATATAATAGAGGAAGGATCAAATACGATCCTACAGGGATGTTGAGAACAGAGGTTAAAGGTCCTTATTTTCCCAGCAGCTGTACGGCTCTCATGAGCCACAAGAAACCCACACATGGAGGGTGGACATGGCTCAGCTGGACTATTTTTATAAAATGCCACTCTGCTGGACTTTGTGAAGGGCAGAGAGGAGGTAACGTAGTCACAAGTAGACTCCAGTAAGTCAGGTGTGGAGGTAATTCATGTTTTGACTTTCACGTGTTAGTTATACATTACACAATATGCCTCATAATTACATCTCTGTTCATTTCTTCTTCTT
>NW_004567129.1:19228517-19263257 GCF_000260355.1 Condylura cristata
AAATAAATAAATCTTTAAAAAAAAAAACAAAACACTATCTTTGTCGTGCTTTTCCAGTTTGTTTTCCTTGGTTATTCACATTCCACAAATGAACGCAGCCACCACCGACTGTCCAAAGTGATTTCATTTGGCACAATCACCTCGTGACCCATCCACTTTTGTCCCAAAAGGTATTAATTTATCTGTTTTAACAGTTGAGTAATACTTATGGGGTGTAACCAAAAACGTGGCCCGATGGAGAACAGTCCTTACAGTCCTTAAACCGAGCAAGCAACGGAGTGGGAAGATGGAGAATGGGATGGGGGGGGGATCCATTTTTCAGTCTCCTACTAGAATATGCCCAGGTGAATCAAAACATTATCCACAAGAAACCATGACCTCTCGCCTTTTCCTCCACAGTCTTGGTTTCACCTTGTGTAAGAACAGCAGCAAGGAAGACAACCTGTAGGGAGTGAGGGAGAAAGCACTATCTCTATCACCACCACGGTCTCGCCCTAGGGAGCCCTCTGGCCTGCAAGCCTCAGCTGTGTTTTGTAAAAACAAGCTGTGGGTTTGAATCTTCATTATGATGGTCGGCATGCAAATATTCCCAAACCAGGGTGCTCAACACTAGGACAAGAACTTGTGCTTGACAATGACCTCATAACCTGTGCATGGGTAAATCTGGCTTCTCAGTGTGGCTAGAGTATTTAAATGAAAATTCAACCAAAGATACCATTTCCTGAAAGGTTGAGTTCTCTGGGGCCTGCACCCTATCCAGACCGGGCTCTACACTTGTCCTCAGACAAGTGACCTCAATCTTCATTCCCTGAACTCTCTCATCAGGGTTTAGTCTGAGCACAATGAGAGAAATGGAAGAAAATGACCACAAAGCAGTGTGACATCTGACTCCTTCCATTCCTGTTAAGAGGCCACAGCCTCCTGTAAGGGACTACCTAATGATTTGCAGTCAAAGGTATGGAGTCTGTTACGGACTTGAGCAAGTTACGTTTCCCGAGCCTTCATTTTCTCATCTGTAAAACTGAGTTAGGAATTGTTTTCATAAGGTTTATGAGATACTGGCAATAATTGGTTTTCATTTTTCTTGTTCGATATATTGTTGCAATAAACTATCAGTCATACTGAATGAGATTTTTAAAATAAATTTATTCTCCTATACTGTTGCTCGTCTTTTTGGACAGTATTTGATTTCTCCCTTCTCGTATAATCCCCGTGATCCATGGCAACAGTCCCTGTGCTCTTCTCTCCTGTTTTGGCCCCCTTTCCACTCCCTTCTCTGCTCTGTGCTTCAGATCTACTGTCAGCTTGCAAGTCCAGTCTTCTACCTGACCCTTCGTCTGGTTTCTCTATATTCCTCACCTAGGTGAAACCACTGAATATTCATCTTTCTCTCTCTGACTTAATTTTCTCAGCATGACCCCTTCCAACTCCGTCCATGTTGCTGCAAGTAGCCTGAGTTTATCTTTTTTGATTGCTGAGTAAATTCCATTGTGTATATAGACCACATCTTCTTGTTCCACGCATCTCTTTCGGGACATATGGGTTTTCCCCACATCTTAGTTATTGTACATGCTGCTGTAATAAACATAGGGTGCAGGTTTCCTTTTAAATTCATGTTTTTGTGTCCTTTGGGAAGATTGTTACAAGTGGAATCACTGGGATAAATGGTAGGTCCCTCTAGTGTTTTGCAGAATGTCCACACAGCTTTCCATAATGGCTGGGTAAACTTAAACGTGTAGCACATGGTTATGAGATCTGCTTCGATAAGCAGCCAATCATGAGAGAAGGAACTGCTCCATTCCCTTGTAAACTAAATTTACTGGGGATCCACATAGGGAGGGTGATGAATAAATGGGGAGGTGAGCCTTAAGCTTTAAATCACTGCAAAAAAAAAAGCGATGTTCAAGAATTTTTGTTTGTACAGTTTATTATAAAGTGAGATTGTAACTAATTAATATCAAATAACATATTGGTATACTGACCACATAATCTATACCAGGCACAGCAATGTGTTGTGGAAGGAGAAAGTGCAAGCTCTCACTTGCTTTCCAGGGAAAGCAACGCAGAAGCAAATTAGAGTTGGAAGGTGAATCAGCCTTTCAAGTAAAGCAGGCACACTTGCCGAAGCGTGCTTGCTTACTCTTGGGTGCCCAGAACTTTCAGGGAGTTAATTCCTCAGTTAGGGCCATCCTCAATGGTTCTGAGTGAAGAACTAAGTCCCAGAGTAACACAGCACTGTGCTTTCCAAGAGAGGCTCCTACAGAGACACAAAAGACCTTGAACATCTATAAAACATGTGCCCCATTGAGGCAAGAAGAATGCATTTTCTATTTCTAAACAAACTTTAATATTTTTCATCTGGAGTTATTTCTATACTGTCAGCAGAAAAAAATCTTTGCATGCGGCTGTGTATTTATGAGTGAGTTTTATCTCTAAACAGATTTGTAACTAAAAACAGAAATATCTTTTTATGGGAGACAGCTGGTTGGGAGATTAAAGATACACATGGAGAGAGAGGGGGACTCAAATTAACAAACATTCCTAGACATAGGATGTCTGTGAGTATTAGGAATCTTTTAACTTGTGACCTAAAAATTATCTAATCCCCACCAGTTTCCCAGGGAAGATTTCAGCCTATTTGGTATTTAAAATAGAGGGAGGCAGAAAAAAAAAATCTTGGAAAGCCTACTACAGAGCTATAACTCTTTAGGATCTCAAGGAACCATAGATAACTATAAATACTTTGTGAGCATAAAATTCCTAAACATGCATTTCCATTTATGAGATTCAGAAAAGAATTAACCAGTCAAATCAGGCCAATTCTGGGCTCACTTTCTCCCTCTTGGAATACAAAAAAGATGTGCTTCTGAATTTCTGGACTTGCTCTCCAAATTGCTAGCCTCCACCACATGTTTGTGCTGGGAGTGTGCTGTCACTGCAATCAAACTTCTCTTGGGTTGATTTTCCAAAGGGCACTGGCAAACGTGAATTTTCCAACCTTTGCATTGAGGTTCCACAAAACCCTTAACATCTGCTAAACCGATCCCCAAACTGGAGTTAGAACACCAATAATCAAAACATCGCCAGTTATTTTTTTTCCTACTCCAGGATTCACCTTGACAATAAAAGGCCAAAACTCAGACTGGCTTTTTCCGGGGCTGTGGTCACAGCTGCGGCTTCACTGTGGGAGGTTTAAGGACAGTCACTTCCATGTGGACAGCTTCATGCCTCAATCAAGAAATACATACTTTCAACTGATTTGAGTTTTGGAATTGTCTGAGCAAAACTGAGGCAGAGTTGGCCATACTCAGTGATTGTTTAACAGCAACACCAAATTTGCCATCATCGGAATTAACTGACATAGGAGTAGTCAGGCAAGAGCCAGTTCCCACACCAGTCGCCGTCTGTCCAGGTAGTTCTCAAAACTCTATTGTCAGAATCGACTTACATTTTTAAATGTGTTTGAAAAGGAAATTTATGCCTCTCTCCCATATAATAGCCACAAGTAAAAGCTAATTTGAAAATAAATACAATGAAAATAAAACAATAGGGGTAGCGATAGATGTGGCAATAAAGCGTGACTAAAAAAGTTGCTTCCTGAAAGCACTAAGCCTGCCCTTCCCTCTTCTGTTGTTGTTCAAAAAGAAGCCAGCAAGTTTTAACAGGTGCTAAAAACAAGCCAATGAAGTCATGGAATGGACTGAGTATTACTACAAATGCTATCATCTTACATCACATTTTTTAAAAAATATTTTTACTTATTTGTGCTTACAACTGGGGTACAGGCCAGTATAGGGGTGAGAGGATTCACCAGAGACAGAATAGGGAGCAGAACAGGCAGATGTACTGAAATACACGGCTGAGGGGAGCAGCGGGAGGGCCAGGAGAGGTCTGTGGTACCATGTGTGTCAGCTCCCTGGCTGGGGATCAAACTTCTACTGCAGTGGCTTCAGAGACCTTCATAATGTGATGCTTTAACCCCTTGTGCTACCAGGGAGAGCCCACATCACATATTTTTTAAAGATTTATTTATGCGTACAAGAACTGGGGTACAGGCTAGAGGTGCAGAGGTGAGAGGATTCACCAGACACAGAGTAGGGCACAGAACAGGCAGGTTGACTGAGATACACTGCTGAGGGGAGCAGCCAGCAGGTCAGGAGAGATCTGCTGGGCCATGTGGGTCAGCTCCCTGGCAGAGTGTCGAACTCCTGCTGCAGTGGCTGAGGATAGCTTCAAAATAGTGCTGTGCTTTAACCCCTTCTGCCACTAGGGAGGGCCCCACACCTATATATAATATTGATTACCATGTTCTTATATTACCAGGAGCACTCATCTTTCACACCCTCAGGAGTTTATATTCTAAACCTCAGGGGTCCTTTGGAACAGGCAGCTGCCTCTACAGACAGCCCCTATCGCAGGGCCAGGCTCTGCTCCTTAAGGGTTTTCAGTCAGCAGCACATGGGAGCAGATGCAGTTCAGTCTTTCCTGTCTCTTCCTGCCCATGAACTCTGCCTGCTTCATGGCCCCTGAGCTGGGGTTCCAACACAAGGTGGCCTTTGCTTCCTTTCATCTCCAGACTTTATATGATCCAGAAAATTCTCCACAAGGCAGTTTTTCCTCCCTCAAACATGCCTTTGTCCACTTCAGTTATCTCCCTCTCACCCACCAAGACTCAAGGCAACTTTAGAAAACAAATGGATGATGGATATTAAATGAGCAACACTAAGAGGAATCAATTACTCAGAAATATTTTCTTAAAGTGTTAAAGATCTGACTCATGAAAGTGATTATTTTAGCACTGTTGGGGAAAAAAAATGAAAATGACAATATCCAAAAATGTAAGACTGGCTAAAAAAACATATTTCTATAAAATATAAGATTATGAAGCAGTGAAAAATGTTGGAGTCATCTATATATTCACATCAGAAGAGATCCACCTTGTCTATATAATTTACTGAGGGCTACCTTGCTCTTTATCTGGACTGATTCACAAAATTGAATCTTCACAAAAAAATTGCGAAGGAGTAGCAAAATCATCCCAATATTGCAGGTGAAGAACTTCAAACACAAGAAGGTAAGGTTATTGCTAGTCACTCTGTTAGTGTAGAGGCAAGATATAACCCTATGAATTTTAATGTCACAAGAGTTCTTTCAAATTTTAGACTCTAGGTCTTGAAAAAATAAACACATTACCAACTTCACTTATCTTGGAAGGGACTAGCAGTTTCAAAAGGGATATCTCTACCTACCCAAAAGGACACATGAAGTTCCATTCCAAAAAGTCACTTTCATTGCCTAATTGATCAATGGCATTAAACCCTAGTCAGAGGAAACAGGAATGGAGAGATTCCCATTAATGCTCTGGGCTGAACACCAGGTTTTTTTGTGTGTTATGCTGTCATCCCCAATGTCCAGAGTAAAGACCTTTCAAAAGGATTCACCCTGCTAGACTGGGATTCCCCAGTCATATGCTGACCTCATTTGGGTTCACTGCCTCCCTACCCCTGACCTCAGTTCGTTCTTAGATACCTAGGTGGACACCTTGGTTCTGATATAATCTCACCTTTTAAATTTTGGGATTCCTCTGAGCACTTTTTGTGTCAGAGCTCAAATTACATCATTCTTGGAAAGGGGGTTATTTTAAATTAAATTAATTTATTTTTTACACCACTGTTGATTTTTGTACAGTATTTAATTTCTCCCCTCAGGGCCGTCTCCATAGTTTTCCCACCACCATAGCACTTGGGATATATTACCACAGGCCATTGTGCTCTTCACTCCTATTTTGAACTCTCTCCCTCCTCCTCCCTTGCTATGTGCCTCAGAACTATGGTCAGCTTACAAGTTTTGTCTGTTTCCTAGCCCGCTGTTCAGTTTCTCTACATGAGGCATATATGTGAAACCATCCATTATTTATCTTTGCCCTGCTGACTGATTTCATTGAGCATGACCCCTTCCAGCTCCACCCATGTTGCCACAAATGGCATGAGTTTATCTTTTGTGATTGCTAAGTAGTATTCCATTGTGTATATATTATTGATCTATTCATCTGTTTGGGGACATTTAGGTTGTTTCCCTATCTTGCTATTATCAACAGTGTCAATAAACATAGGACTACAGGTTTCCTTTTGGAATAGTGTCAGTGTGCCCTCTGGGTAGATTATCAGGAGGGGGATTGCTGGGTCATATAGTAGATCTATTTTTAGTGTTTCAAGGGATGAGGATATTTTTATTTCCAATGAAACAGCTGGCTCACCCTACTGTTCCCAACTGTGTGTGTATTTGGGTGTGGGGGGGTGGAACTGAAGTAACTATAGGCTGTGGTTTTCATCTTTGCATCCTTTTTTCAAGGTAAATAACAAGCGTATACTCCCAGCTGAGGCTGTTACAATCAGTGATGCTAAGAGTGACTTATTTTAATGTACATTATAATAACTATTAACAAATCTATTTTGATATTTTTCTTTGAAAGTGAAGCTCTGGGTGGTATGATAAGTAGCTTAAAATACCACCTTCCCACTGACAACAGCATAATTATTATTGTTGTTGTTGTTATCCTACAAAGGTTTATTTGCAAACTTTAAATAGCAAGTATTTTTTATCTGGTTTCCTGCCAGATACCAGGTGTGTGTCCTCGTCTTATTTAATAATGCTTCCAAACATCCATTGGAAATAAGTCTGCCATTCTGTGAGCATGTCTGTGATTAAAAAAAAAAAAATGGCAAGAGATGATTGTGATGGGACTGAACTGGTACTGGGCAGACACTATTAAGTTTGTCATATTCAGAATATCTCATCTTCTCAAGAGCACATCTTGGTAAATGTTATGATCCCATTTCAGATACTGGGAAATGAAGGATTGAGGGATCATGTGATTTGACCAAGGTCACCAATAAGTAGTAGAACTAGCGTTAGGACACATTCCACCCTCTGGACCTAAGATCTCACCCTCTGTCTAATTCAAGCTTTTGTAGACTGACCACAGATACGATCTGGGTGACCTCCATCCTTTGAAAGGAGTTCAGCTGACAAATCCGAATGGCCAGGGAAGTCCCTCTAATATCAGGGTTATAGTCACCAGGAAGGGATGAGGACATACGGATAGTAGTTTGCTTTGATTCTTCCTAACCACAGCTATGCATTCTGGAAGCTCCCACTCGTCTGTGCTGGGCTGCATCAGCACACAGCTGTGGGATGTCTTCCTGAGAAGATGTTTATTTTCACTGACCCTTCCTCTCCCACACTTTAGTTTTGTTTTTTCTTATGGGCTTAAGTGTGAACAATCATCATCCACATGAAATCTGTCAGCTGCTTCTAGAGCTCTCTGGAGAAGCAAGCCTGAAATCTTCAGTCTAGCCTGTCTTGATGAAGGCTCTCTCTGAGGGAAGGGCTCTAGGAAGGGGGATGAGGCTGGGGCAGAGCAGAGGGCAGAGAAAACCCAAGCCAAAAACGCCTCTGGGTCCTAGGTGGCTTGTGGGGTATTGGCTGTCAGGGTGATTAGCAGACCTGGAAAGTCCTTCAGTTCTACTTCTGTTTATTTCCCTACTGGTCCTCTTTGTGGATCTTAGGACTTGCTTCCAAGTGATTTTCATTTGGCCTAAGGCAAATGGCCCCAAGCTTTCTGTAAGAAGCTGCAACTTTTCACTAGATGAGAAAACAATGAAATCTGCTGGATACCTTCCAGGTAGATGGTGGTGTGTTAAACTTTTAAAAATTGAGATCAAACTCCTGTAACACATCATTTGCTGCATTATCCATTTTAAAGTACAAGATGAAATGTTTCCCAGTATGTTAACAATATTACCCGATCATCACCACCATCCAATTTCAGAATATTTCCATGACATCATCCCACTGAGTACCATCACTACCATAAAGCAGAATTCCTGTGCACTCTTCTCCAGAAATGGAAACAAAGGAGGCTCACCTGAATGGCGAGGCCACAAGGTGTGGAGAGATGAGACTGGGAAGCACACACCATAGTGCTTTGCTTCAGTACTCAGAAGAGCCTTTTCCCAGGAGCGCCCACAGGTCAGGAGCCCTGGCACACAGACGCATCTAAGTGTCACTGTTGTTGAATTCTAAGACACCCAGAAAAATCAGAGGGAAGATGGGCCCTCCCTGGTGGTACAATGGGTTAAAGCACAGCACCATGAAGCTGTCTGAGGTGGTGAATCTTCACACCCCATTCATCTCTGGCCTGTACCCTAGTTCTTGTATGCATAAATAACTTTTTTTTTTTTAGTCAGATGGAAGAGAAACAGTTGGTGAGTTTGAGCTTGAAAAGCTGCCATAGAAAATATGAGTGGCACCAAGGGGTTGTAATCTTAAATTCAGCATCAGTGAAGGGTATCCTGGAGCCCGTGTTTCAGACACCTCCTCACAGAACTCCCCAGTACATGACTGTGACGACAAAGGTGAGCGTATGCACGAACAGGTGGCATAGCCCACCAAGCAAGCGGTCTGTGTGGGGAGTGGAGAGCAGGTCATGACACACAGTGAGGGCAGGTCATGACACACAGGTGCTCACTCAGTGTTCAGGGGCTATGGATTCAGGTGGGAAAGATGCCAGTGACAGGTTAAGTACCAAGGATAGATGGTTCTCTTGCAGTGAAGATGGCTTCAGGCAGAATCTTAGAAGAATAAGAATCCTGAGCACCCTGAGGCCACAGTCAAAGCTTCGATCGTTGCTTGAGGGCAACAGGCTTACCTGATGCTTCCTCTCTCTCAGCACAATTCTGTCAGGGCAACACTGCTCCTTGGGTGCAGAGTCAGGTTCTCATGGGTCCTCACAGTACTTCTCATTTCTTGGAGCCTCTGTTTCAGTCACCTCCCTGAACTGGATAGGAGGTGAAAACTGGGAGTGGTCCTTGAGAGGGAGTTATGTCTCCCTTTGGATCTGGCTTTAAGGTCAGTGGTCTGACTTTGTCCTTCTCTTGGCTGCTCAGTAAATATCCTGGGGTTCTCTTTCTCTTTTCATATTGGTTTGGGGGCCTGGGGTTTGTGGTTGAGTCCTTCGACCTGAACCCCTGATCCTCAACTCTCCACTTCAATTAAACCTATTCTTAATACTTGACTCTAAAATTGCTGAAATCTCCCCATGCTAAAAGTAATACTAAAAATATGCCCTTGGAGGTTTAATGCAGTTCCTATCAAAATTCCAGTAAGATTCTTTTTTCTAGATATAGACAAACTTATTCTAAAACATGTATGGAAAGACAAAAGACTTAAAACTGGTAAAATAATTTTGAAAAAAAAAAGAAGAAAGGCGTAACTCTACCTTATATTAAAGCTCACTTTATAGCTTTTTGTTTTATTGCTATGCAGTACTGGCAAAGGGAAAAACACATAGATGTTCACATGCGTGAGCACTGACCTAAAACTCACAGCTTAATTCAAAACAGATCACAAACTTAAATGAAAAACATAAACCATTAAACCTCTGGAAAAAATACAGAAGAGGATAAAATCATCAGAGTTTAGGGTTATCCCCCCCCCAAAAAAAAAACTTAGCCTTAACACTAAAAGCATGGGCCATAAATGGAATATGCAATAATATACTGAATCTTATCATCAGCTATTTAAAGGTTCTCTATGAAAATCCCTGGTAAGAGGATGGCAAGACAAATTTCAGACAAGAAAAATACTTTCAGACCACATATATGTATATCTAGAATATGAAAAAAAAACTCTTTAAAATTTGAAGGAAAATAAATAACAAAAAAGTTGGAACTAGAAAATCTATAAAATACATGAAGAGATATTTCACCATAAAGGTATACTGATGACAAATATTACATAAAAGATGTTCAACCTCATTAGTTATCAAAGAACAGTAATTTAAACTCACACAGAGGTATCATTACACAGCTATCAGAATGACTTAAATAAAAATTAGAGAAAATACCAAAGGCTGACAAACATGAAAAACAACTGAGTCCCTCAGGGAATATAAAACAGTACTACCACTCTGGAAAAACAGTTTGCCAGTTTCCTAAGAAACAAAATATGCAACTATAACATAGTCAAGCAATTGTACTCTGGCATTTATTCTGGAGAAATGAAAACATGTGTTCACACAAAACCTTTACATGAAGGTCCACAGAAATTTTAAACCTCAAAAAAATTTCAAATACAACCTAGAAAACCAAATAAACCCCAGAAAGATCCAAATATTCTTCAACAGGTGAATAAACGGTGTTACAGCAATACCATTAAATATTATGCAATAATAAAAAAAGGGGGGGATGAACTATTGGTGCAGATAATAACTTGTCAGATGCAGAAAAATAATAGTGAGTGAAAAAAGCCAATCTCAAAACATTAAATACTGTATAATGTCATTAATGAAACATTCTTGAAATGACAAAATTCTACCAATGGAGAGCAGACTAGACTTTCCCGGCTGATAGTGGTGAGCTTGCTGGGTATATCTATAATATAAAATGATAGTACAAAGATGTCCGATGGTGATGGATAAACCCTGTATCTTGATTTGAAGGTGGTAGTTACACATATCTATGTTTGTGACAAAACATATGTAGCTATGTACATAAATGAGTACCCATGTAAATGGTGGAACCTGGATAAACCCTGTGAACTGTAGCAATGCCACTTTTCAAATGTTGCATACTGTGTATACTTACAGCAGATGTCACCATTGGGGTAAACTGGGCAAACTATACATGGTGCCTTCTCACACATTCTTTTGTAACTTCCTGTGAGTCTATAAGTATTTCAAAATAAAAAGCAAAAAATAAAAATTCCCCCGAGCATACGACCCCTACCTACAAATCATCTCCATGTTTTCCTTCTCATGTGAGAAAGCCTGTATTTAACTCCTGCTTTTCTTTCTCTTTAATTCTATCACTTACAATTTCATTTCCCTCCTATCAATTCATTTTAATTATTTTCCTTGAGGTCTCTGGCAATGTTATGGGATTTAATCATGTGGTAAATATTCGCCAAACTCTGTCCTGAAATCACTAATTTGATGAAAGATATTTGAGCACGGAAATCGGCAGCTGAATCTGTTATTCAAATACATTTCTAAAATGTTGAGTAAAACAACTTGCTTTTCTGCAAAAATTCCATGAGCCTTTAATAAGGTGATTTACTTTATGAATAGACTGGAATTTGTCAGTTTGAAGCAATCCCCTAAGCATCTTTCTATAGAAACTTTCCTTAAAGGAGCTAATTCATGGGACTGATACGCCATAGGAAACCACTTTTGGAAATTCTGCTGAATTCCCACACCCTGTACACACACTCCAGACTTAAATATCATTCTTTTTATGGTCTCTGTTTCTTCATGAGTCATGTTATCTGTTCTGTAAATGTCTCCCTAAGGTCTCGTTATATTTCTTTCTTGCAACCTTCCATCCAACTTCCCAAACTATAATACTTATTCTTTCATGAGCTTCCATCTTGGGACCCACATCTTGTCATTTGCCTTCCCCCGTTTAGTGTCCATTTTCATGGTGTCACTCATCCCTTTGGCACATCTTTGAACTTGTCTTGTTAGACAGACATTACCTCTCTTATTCACACTCATGAATAACTGGGCATTTCCATTTGGATACTGTGAAAGTAACTCCAAGCCAACCTGCACAAAGCTGAATTGCAATTCCTCAGTGATGGCTGTTATGAGTTGAATTTTTGTGGCACCTCAAAATTCTATTTTGAAGTCCTACCCCACACTGTGATGATTGTGGGAGGTGACCCCTTTGGGAAGCAATTAGGTTCAGAGGGAATCATGACAGTGGCGGGATCTCCATGGTAGGATTTGTGTCCTTGCAAGAAGAAGAGAGAACAGAGCGCCCTTCTCACCACCAGCAAGAAAGTCCTCTTCTGTGAGGAGAGAGACCTCATGAGCCAATCTACTGGCACTTTGATCTTGGATTATCCACCATCCAGACATGCACAAAATAAATGCCTGCTGTTTAAGACCACAATGGCATTTTGTTATAGCAGCCTGAGCTTAACTAAGACACAGTTGTCTTCTCAGTTTTCTTCATTTCAAGAAAATCCAGCTCTACCAACCCATTCGTCTAAGTGAAGAAACCTAAAGATAGTTCTAGAATATGGTTTCCCCCTTCTGAAGCACAGTATTGGGATTATCAGAACACTAATACTTTCTATATTAATTAGGTCATGTTCACCCATTCCCTTAAGAAAAGTGTGATTAAATGTTACATTCACACCAAAATAAAGTTAATGGACCTATGTCATAAACCCCAATCCTGACTCTTCTCACTTAACCATTCTTCTTTGAAATGTAATCTTCCAATGACCTCTGATATTCAATTCTCCCATTCCATTTCCTCCGAAATACCACTGACTTCTTCTTTTAAACACCTGCAATGGATTCCTTAACTGACATTTCACCTCCAATTTTTCTCTTGTCCATTTAATATTTCACACTATTAGCAGATTTCCACAATCTTCAGAAACAGTTTTGTGATTTTCATTTGATACTGCATAAGTTTATCATTTTTAGCCTGGAATTAAAAATATTTACAACATGTCCCCTTCTATTTCCATCTGTATATGTAAAAAGCAGCATATCTTTCTTTTAATCAGCCTCCCTATTTTGTGTGTGTTTATAACCTAAATGCTTGTTTATATCCTATGCCTTTGGCTGATAAATTTATTTGTTGGTATCTGAAACTCAGAGTTGGGAATCCTGATCCTAGTCCCAAGCCCTCTCTATCTTGCCTTATATCTTTTCAACAAAAAGCCTATTGATAGCTTACATGGGGAGGAAAGCAGATGGGCAAGACAGTAGTAACAAGAAGTGATCGATGTGAACTCAAGCCATCTTCCACACTCATATTAAGAATGAGTTGTGAATGAATGGGTGGCAGAATAGATGTATTGACACAAGCAAATGAGGATAAATGGGGAGCAGATCACACTATGCAATGAAATAAACCTTAAACTTATGTCACAAAAATATTTAGATAAATTCCTGTATCATCCCGTCTGAGATACTACATAGGGAGAACTGCCTTTGCTTCTCTCCTGCCGAGGTGGTACCTTAATTCTTAGTCTCCCTTTTATTTTTTCCTTGCTAGGATTAACTATTGCCTTGTTATTCCACACAAAACCAAAGATATATTGAAAGACCCTAAAACCAAGGGCAGGATATATTGTCCTGTCTCACAGCGGATTTCCAGTGGACCTAGTTCTTATCAGTAAACTAAAGATGGGATCACCCTTGCCTCAGTATGCTGAACCTCTGAGCTTTCTGCTTGTGGATCAGCCCCGAGTGAGGCTTTTTGCTGGTGTGGGTTCCACAGGACCAGTCTCATAGAACCACTCATCATGTCCTGATGGGTAGCATGTGACTATGGGCCTCAGTACTTCACCTGCATTTCTCTGAGGTTCTCTTGGATAACTGCCCCAACTCTCCCCTGTCTTTGCTTCTGTAGCAGGTTCCCTAAGATGGAGATTAACGTTGCAGCAAATTTACAATAGAAGACTACTGGGATCGACACTGTAGAAGGACAGGGAAGGAAGGACAGAGCTAGAGAGCAGGAGAAGTCAGGCAGCAGTGTAGCCTCAACAAATAATTCAAAACACATTCAAAGGAGCTGAAATTATTGAGTCTTTTAGAGTTGTCCCCAGCTGGAGTGGAGGTAGAACTTTATAACACCTTGTCAACTAGACACTGGATACAGGCTGCCTTAGTCAAGCAAAGCAAAGCAGTTCTCTTCGTCAACAAACCTCCGAAGAGAACTGACTGCTGAGGTCTATCTGCCGGTGGCATTTTCAACAGCTGAATTATATGCTCTTTATTTGGCCAAAGGGGTCTAGGTGTCCCACAGTAATGATGGTTTCTGTTCCCAGGTAAAGTGTGAGGTCTGGAAATCAGCATTGTCTGACAAAGTGTGAGGTCTGGAAATCAGCATTGTCTGACAAGCAGAGCTATGGTAAGGGGTGGCTGGAATCCTTGTGTCTTCTGTGCAGGGAATGATCTGGAACTATTTACAACTATTTTACATGTTCCTCAATATGTTAATTGTCATTGACATCATAGATTCATTTACTATCTGACTTGTGGCCTCCTTCTTCCAATCTGGGCTTTAGTTTCTAATTCTCAATTTACATTTGGGCCAGAAGACATTGTTTTCACTTCCTGATGAACTAGGTCTCCATTATTCTTTTGAGTGTGTTTCTTGGAATAGTTTAACTGATAGAAGGCTGACTAGATGGGCAGATAATTCAACAGGGACAAACAGGAAAAAATGAACAGATTTAGTAGAAGATTAGATGTGGTATATTTGATGGAAAACAGTGCCATCTGGCCTATTATCTTGAATTCTTTCCTCTGTTCCGTCTTTTGCAATATTAAGATTAAAACTGGAAGTTTGTTTGGAAAGAAAGTAAAATGAAGCAAAGCAAAGCCAAGGGGAGCAACCACTCTTATCTCAAATGCATGATATTCAGCTCCATCTCCCTTGCTTTGCATGGTCAATTCTTTCCATCTGTGAAACCTTAGTGTCTACATTGGTTTCATCCAAATCCCATCCATTTTTTCCAGATCTAAAAAAAAAAAAAAAAAACCCTAATCACTCTGTCTTAAATAATCTACTTTGTTCTCAAAACTAACTTAATTACTCAATGACTAACTAGCAGATACAATGTAAAAATAATTTTTTGATCATGTAATCTGTGCTAGGAACTTAGCGATTTAAAAAATGGCGTATCACAATCCTCACTCAAGGAGTTTGTTTTCTGTTTTCATATAGTTTATAGTGCTACATACAACACAGAAGTTTTTTCCACAGAAGGTTCAAGATATGTTAAGAGCAAAAGACATATAGTAAATGCTTAATAAAGAGTTTATAAGTAAAGGAATGAATGGATAAGTGAGTTTGTTGCATCTAGAAAACCATTCAGGAATGACAGGTAGCTATGATGTAGAGCATCTTAAATAAAATAAAGGGTGTTGCTCAAAATGACATCCTGAACTTGGATCGTGGCATGGAACAGGACAGTCAAAAAAATAAGTGACCTACTTAGAGACACACACAGTCATTCCAAGGACTTGTCATGAGGTTGTTGGGTCAATAAACAAATCATGACAAGGTTTGCAAAGTAATAAATCCACAAATTTAAAGGAAGTTTTCCTTTTTCTTCTATTTTAAGTGTTCATCTAGAGTCTTCACATTTCTCCTCCCCCACCCAGCAGTTTGCAGCAAATGCATTTAAGTAATGAAGCATTTTACATAGTGATCTCATCACATTTAAAATAATCACTCAGTTGTTTTCCACAAGCGTATTTATATTAAAACATTTGGGTTGCAAATTTGTAGTCTGTCTGATATCAAACACCTTTTAAAGTTGAATTTTCAAGTTTGCCCATGAAATTAAATAGGTTGAAATCTGAGCTTTTGACTTGTCATTTTTGGTTCAGGAATGTTTGCTGTCTCCTAAATTCTATAGGACCTGTCACCTCATTTATTGTTGATTTGTTTAATATGTGTAGTTTTGACTTTAAATTTAAAAAACTGTATGTTTCTCACCCATCTCCTGCCATACCTGCACACTCTCAGTAGCTTTACGCTATGGAAGACAACTCATTTTGCCTCTAAAACACTGAGATTTTTTCATTCTTTGTGCTTTTTTTCATGTGTTTCTTCAGTGATAAATGTTTTCTATAACATTTTTCTCCCTGTTGCTTAACTTCCAGATTTCTGTTGTGAGAATCAGCCTTAGCCTTCTCTAGCATACATCATACTAATATATGTCATTATTAACGTTTGGCACAAGGATGTGTTTGATAAACATCTACTGAATTAAAAAATGCACAGACTGCATGAGATATAAAAAATGCAGGAAAGACATGCATTTGTAAATCTCAAACATAAGATGTTTGCATTTAAATTTAATTGTATATACATTTGTATATGAGTTATAAAATGTTAAATGCGAGTTAGTAATGTGCATACTGAAACAGTGTGGGGTCGTGTACATGTATCTAGCGTTACTTGGAAATGTGAAGAAGCAGATGAATTTATGGAAAAGGGGATAAATAGATGAACAGAAATATGTTCTACAAATCATGAAAAATGTTTATTATAAAAGCTAGGCAACAGGGTCTCTCTGGTGGCAGAAGGTGTTGATTGCAGCACTGTGAAGCATGAGTTCAGTTCCCTGTCAGGGAGCTGACCCACAGGGCACTGCAGACCTCCTCTGTCTCACCCTCTGCTCCCCTCAGCAGTGTATGTCAGTGTATCTGCCTGTTCTGCTCCCCACTCTGTCTCTGGTGGATCCTCTCACCCCCCGCATCATGGGTCTATACCTCAGTTCTTGTATGATAAACAAAAAAATGTTAAAAAAAAAAAAAACAGAAGCTAAGTGATAGACATGTGGGGTCTTACTGGAAAGGTCTTGAAATTTTGCATTGTAGCTGAGAATATAATAAAATATGGAGGAGAAAAAAACAAAGGGAAGAATTACCAAAAAAAAAAAAAAGTAAAATGCAAACAAAATGATCAGTATGCAGTATGATCCCTTCTGACTTTGGAGCATGAACTCCATTTTGGTCATTAAAGTATTTTAAAGCATCAACCATCGCATATCTAACACTGTTGTTCTGTAAGATTGTAGAAAAGAACCTCTGCAAATCTCCCCATGGCAGAAAGAACCCATTAAAGCTCACCAGGTGGTCTCTCTTCTGGTATACACTCACCCAAATATCTACGCATCAATCTGAGATAACACACTCTTAAGCTGAGAGATAAATGATGTCTTATGTGTGTTCCTGAGGTGTAGGCAGGGACATTTTATGGAAACAACCAACCCAAGATTTGTATCTGGATCACAGGGTGTTCTGGCCTGAAGCCATTACATCAGTCATATATAATATTTTATTTATTTGGATTTCACAGAAATAAATTAAGGATACACTTGAAAGGTGAGACTGAAGCTTTGGAGATCACATATATCTTTCTTTAAACTTCACAGTTTAGAGCAGAGTAATAAATAAAGGCGTGGGTCTCGGTGGGTTGGCTCTGAGGAGGCACAGAAGCAGCACAGTAATAGTACTGAGGCTGAAGCCTAGAACGGGCCAGTCCCTGCAGAGAGCACACAGTGGACAAGGTGGCTAACATTTTATGACCTTAAATGCATGACTCACTTCCCATGCCTTTACTGCCTCATCTGTAAAATGAAGCAGTAAGCCCCCCCACCCCGAATTGTCATGGACTTCCCACTATGTGGCAAAACAAAGACACAGGGGTGTCATCAAAGCCTCCTCATTGCTCAGTTCAGTGACAGTAAAAGACTACAGGCAAAGGTCTAGAAGGACAGAGGAACAACAGCAGGAACTGAAGTATAAAAGAAATGGAGGCACCGAGTTAGAAGAAAGAAAGCAGATGGGAGAGTGAAAACTCAGTAGAATAGCTGGGAGAAACAACAAAACAAGCCACTAGGAAACTCAGTAGAATAGCTGGGAGAAACAACAAAACAAGCCACTAGGAGTCTGAAATTGGACACGACTTGTCTCAGAGTTGCAGATTGAATTCTCATCATCTCTTCTGCTTCAAAGAACTAGGTAACCACTGTATCTCATAAAGTACAGGTTTAAATGAGACAACATATTTTTAAAAAATTAAATGAGGTCTACAGATTGAAAGGTAAGACTCCACCTCAAAACCCCTTTCCTTGCTCAGCTCCTGTAATTCTGGTGAGTAGTCTTAACATTGTAGGAGACATGAAGCTTCTTTACTGGGGAAAGTGAACAGCTCTAATGGAAAGAGAAAAAATACAGAGATGGATGGGTGGGTGTATGGATGAATGGATAGACAGGTGAGTGGGTAGGCAGATAGGGAATAGGTACGTAGGTAGTAGACATGAAAGATCAGCAGACAGACAAGCATTACATAAATCTTTTTTAAAAATGTAAATTTTTTTCATTGATTTATATATCTATTTATATTGTTGTTCATTTTAAAACAATGTTTACTTCCCCTCTTCTCCAATTCACCCAAGCACATAAATCTTTTTAAGAATGTGGTATGAGGAAGGCCCTCGCTGGTGGCACAGCAGGTTAAAGCACAGTACAAAGAAGCTAAAGCCACTGTAGCATGAGTTCGATCCCCGTCCTGGAGCTGACCCACATGGCGCGGCAGACCTCTCCTGACCCATCCACAGCTCCCCTCAGCAGTGGGCTTCATCAGTCAGCCTGTTCTGCTCCCCACTCTGTCTCTGGTGAATCCTCTCACTGCCCCTGCACGTCTGGCCTGTACCCCAGTTCTGTATGTACAAATAAATCTTAAGAAAGAAATGTGGCATGAGGAAGAATGAGACGAGATGAAATTTTTGACAAAGGGAAGTAGACGTAACATAACTGATTCTCAACTTCATGCTAGGAAGTCAGCAGATATCATCTCAAGATGAAGGAGAGATGGTCTAAGTATGAGCATACTTTTTAAGAAGAAAGCAAGTCCTGGTAAAACCACCCAAGGGGTTTGACAGCACTTGTTTCTGGGTAGAAAGAGTAAGGAATTGGGGCTTTTGCTACTTATATTATTGAATTATGTGAGTTTTTAAATTTATTTTAGTACTTTTAAAGAACTAGTTAATATAAGTGTTAAGGCCTAGCAATAAAAACAGCTGACTTTAGGAGGCAGTTGGTCTTAGAATTTGAGATGTAATTTTTTGACTAGGTTGTCTGGATTCTTAGTATGGATTTCATTGCTCACAAGCTGTGTGATCTTGAACAATTTATCTGTAGTCTCATTGCCTTAATTCTCCCATTTGTAAAATAAATATAATTGCATTATATAACTAAGCTATCCCATAGCTTTGTTGTGGGAATTAAAGAATCAGTAAGTTTCAGTGAAATATTATAGTTTTCAATCAGTAATATAATATCATTACATAGAGTCACTGTAAATGCTTACATATAAGAATATATTGCAATTAAGGACTTAAAGGTTTTTTTTTGTTTGTTTTTTACAAAAGTCCAGGAAAAAGGTAACATGGCAACCATGCTCTCCTCTTAGTTGTGAAGTTTTCAGCACTTTCAAAATGTTCTATCCTCAACAGGATAAATCATGAAATAAACCTTGATTTTAAAATGTAAATGAGCTTTAGAAGATAAATATGGCTATCATGAGGAGAAATGATGTGAAGATTAAGAGATATGATAACATCTGGCACATGCACAAGATATTGGCTCTGTCCACAGGTCATGTTCTGAGCAAGGTCACTTAACTGGTTTTGCCCATGGTAGTTCCACCTTTGACCTGGGCTCCTGGCAACACATACACCCATCTCTATCAAAAGCTAAAGAAACTCCTTTATTTGTATGCAAGTGACAAACTCCTGTATTTATATTCAACTAGTCAAAAATGACTTAAGCCATCAGTCACAACACTGTTACAAACCAGTATTGAAGCTAGTCAACAATTTAAAAATATTTATTGATTAAACTGATACAGACTATTTGAATAAGAAGTACATACAGCTTACTTTATCATTAACTCAAGTATAATTATCTAAAATAGTCTCAAAGAGCTGTTGATTGCATTCCTGTTAGAAACTTCAGTTCCCTATTTAGGAAACTATTCAACCCCACCAAAAGCCATAGGCGACTGTATCATTGGAAAAAGTTTCCTCTGGACTTTTTCCTTGTGCTGCCCAACTTCTGCTGACTGGGTGCTAAATCCTCCTCTTTTCCTTTTCACACTGACCTGCGTTCAGCTGGCCACTCTCCTGTAGCTCGGTTCTTATTATGGGATGTGTAAAATCCCTGGCTTTTAATGATGGCATTGATGTCTGGCTGCAACACATCTGTCAAATGTTTTAACTTATTCATTATTTTGTCAACAAAAGAACACTGACAAGGTACTAAATTCCTGTATGTCCTGATCGCTAAGACACAGTTCCTGACCTCAAGAAACCTGAAGTCTAGTAGAGGCAATAGACGCTTTACAATCACACAGAGTGGATCTACAGCTCAGCAGAAGTTGGTTGATGCAAGGCACTGATGAACAGATATATTGAAGTTTTCAGCCCAGACAGAGTGGTCCAGGGGAAGATTCTTGGGAAAGGAAAACTATTATCCACATTACCACCCAAACTATTTACCTTTCTAAATGGATTGTTTCTTGTTTTGTTTTTTTGTTTTTTTTTTCTTTTTCCCAACTGACACAGTATTTTAGTTCTCTGTCCTTTCTGGAACAAGCATAGTTTCCTGGCTGAATCTGAGCCATGAATGGATTATTGAATGGTCTGGAGAAGGACTGATTCAAGACATCTGTGTGTCATCAAAAAATCCTATATTCATAATAGTCTAGGGAGCTTCTGTTAACTTTTTCTTATCTATCCCAATTTCCTGTAACCTGAAGAGGTAGCGCAGACCCATTATCTGGGTTGTCATTTTTATTCCCCCCCCCCAAAAAAAAAAAAAAACAGGACAGATGACAGGAAATTTTACTGTAAGCAAAATTTTAAGCTACATAAATGCAAATTGTCTTATTTAATGTTTTCAGACAAGTTTTTCACAAAGTAGGTAATCTGTAAATATCAGTATATATGAATGGACGGATGGATGAATGGACTTCAGAAGAAAGTGAATGTTTACTCTTACAAATGAAAGTGCTAGATCAGGGGCTCACTTACCCCAACTTAATATATCTCAGCTGTGTTCTAGTTACATGTCAAACGGATCTTTTCATGAGAATGTTGGCCTCTGTACACAGACCACATCTTCTTGATCCACTCATTTATTTTTGGTCATTTCGGTTGATTCTACATCTTCCCTATTATAAATAGAGCAGCAATAAATACAGGGGTGCAGGTGTCCTTTTGAATTGTTGTTTTTGTATCCTTTGGGAAGAGCCCTAGGAGTGGCATTGCTGGATCATATGGAAGCTCCATTTTTAGTAGTTTGAGAAACCTTCACCCAGCTTTCCATAGTAGTTGTACCAGTTTTTATTCCCACCAGCAGTGTAGGAGAGAACCTTTTTCTCCAAAACCTCACCAACATTTATTGTTGCTTGTTTTTTTAACATGTGCATTCTCACTGATGTGAGGTGGTATCTCACTGTGGTTTTGATTTGAATATTACTCAGCAATCAAAAAAGGGCAAACTCATGCCATTTGTGGCAACATGGATGGAGCTAGAAGGGATCATGCTTAGAGAAATAAGCCAATATATATATATATATGTATATATATACAGATATATATGTATATATATATAGTAATTGTAATAAAGTAAAAAAAGAACATCAAATAACAACTATAAACTAGAGACATTCTACAGGGAAGAAAGGAGAACAAGATCATAACTGGGGTGGGAAGAGTACATGGGAATATGGTGATGGTATAAGGGTGAAGTGGTAGTGGGAAGTCCACAGAGATTGCAACTAAGATGAAAAAATATACAAAATGAAGAATAATGTGTATGTACATATATATATATATATAATTAGAAAAGAATGTTGGCCTCTCTAGACTTTCTTTCAACTTGTATTCAAACACTTCAAAGACAAGACATCAAACAGTGAATTAATTCAATTCAAGTGTTTATTGGCTGAAAGTGTGACAGATTGGATGTGGGAACTGGAGTCAGGCAGACCCGGGTTCTGATCCTGGTGCTGCCATTTACTAACCATCAAGCTGAAGAGGTAGTGCAGACCCATTTCCGGGGGTGTTATTTTTATTTTCTACCCACCCCCCTCCAAAAAACACCAGATCTGTGAACATGGCATATAAAAGATACTCTATATATATTTGTCTAATGAAGGAGCTCGCAGAAAACCAAGCCATCACATCAATATCACCTGACACGGTGTTCCGGAGTCCACTGTCTCTTCCCATGCACTTTACATCACATGCAAGCAAACAGGATGATGGTGGGAATGACACTTTCTTCAACTTTGAATAAAAGTAAGCTTCATGTCAGAATTTCGAAGGCATGAGGCTGCAAGACTTTTTTACTTTCCAACAGAATTTAAATAGAAAGGAACAAGTGAAACGAGACCAGCAATTTATTAATCCATTTCACAATGGGCCCCATATTACATTATCTTTAAGGTCCTTTAACAAACAAAAATTAATTTCTAGACCCACAAGTTGTTGGCACGTGAAAGACTCCTTAATTACAGGGTCTTTGGTTTAGAAAATAATGATTGATTATTTGAGACTGCATTTCACTTAGTTATGGATGAGACCCTGAATATCTGCACAGAGAAATTATTTCAAAGTTATTATGATTAATAAGTGTTATAGACAGGATGTCTGAGTTATTACAAAATCAGAAACAATGAAAATAATTTTCTAGAGTTTCTGAAAGGGTTGTTCTGAGATAGATGACAGGAAATTGGGAAAATGAATAGTGCTTCTGTTTATTTATCCCACAAATATTTACTTGATACTATCTAAATACCAAGCCCTGTGCTGGGCTCTGGAGATACAAAGGCAGATGAGGCATGATTCCTGCCACAGGAAGATCACACACAAGAAAAGAAATCAAACATATACAAATAAATGCAATGTGCAGACAGAGGTGCCAGGAGAGAGCTCACAGAAGGGCCTCAAACATGCAGTTTTATCGGGAGTGCGAAGTAAATCACCTCACAGATAAGATAAATGCGCTGACGCGGAGGCTCCTGGGTGTTCAAGTGTGGGGAAGATGTGGCCTGATGCTGAACTAGCAGAGCAGGTCAGCATTATGCCAAGTGCGCCCTCTAACATGTAGACGGTAGCAACAGGAGACTGGCCAAGAGGAGGCAAGGGAAGTAAACTGTCCACTGGGCGATTGCAATCAGGCAAAGAAAAATGATCACAATCACATTTTAAAATGACTATCCTGTTGTCAACATGGAAGCCTAATAATGGCTGAAACTGGTTTCTTGAGATTCTAAGAAACAAAACAGATAGACCTCCCTGATGTTGCAAGGGGTTAAAACACAGCTATCCACAGCCACTGCAGCACGAGTTCAATCCCCAGCCAGAGAGCTGACAGACATGGCGCAGCAGACCTCTCCTGACTCGCCCGCTGCTCCCCTCAGCAGTGTACTTCAGTGGGTCTGCCTGTTCTGCTCCCCACTCTGTCTCTGGTGAATCCTCTCACCCTCTGCATCTCTGGCTTACACCCCAACTCTTGCATGCATAAATTAATAAATCTTAAAAAAAATAAAAGGCAACAAAACAGATAAAAAAAAAAAAAAGTCAAGGGCAAGGCTGGGCCCAGGATGGCAGTGGAAGGCGGTAAAGGTAAGGTGCCCTTCCTGGTTCTGACGAAGGGTACTGGGCACAGATGGGGCAAGGAGGCAGGTAACACACAGGAGCACGGAACATGCAAAAAAAAAAAAAAAGATGAGCTAGGGAGATTTCCTAGGAGGGGGCAGTTAGAGATTGTACAGGTGTTTGCTGTTCAACAGACATAAATTCTTCACTAGATGTGATAAGTGTCTGACGGAAGTCTTGGCTTCCCAAGTAGGGTCCCAGGCTCACTCAACCCTCCTGTTATTGTAACACTTAGTAAAAAGAATGTTGTAGCTTGTAACTCTGCCAAGACAGTGTGATGATAAATGGTAATTTTTGTGGATTTTTCGGCTTGGGAATTCTTCACATTAAACAAGTGAGAGAGACTCCTACTTGATTCACAAGGTAAGGGTATCAGGAGGAGGTCAGGCCAGAGTGAAGGGAAATACAGACTTTCATGGCTTTTCGTAAGCCCAGTCCCAAGACTGTGTTTGTATTTAATTACACAGGAATCACAATGATAGGAGAGTAAAACTGGATAACCTGATGTAACGCCCACCTTTTTTTCCAAAGACAGTCTTGAGATGTGTTTTATCTTTTTTTCCCTTCCATTTGCACCAAAGCACTATAAACTGAGACCCAGCTAAGGGTGCCCAGGGCCAATAAATTGAGAACCACTGAACTTCTATGTTTATGGACAGCATGAGATAGGGATTGCAAAAAATCAGAAAGATTAGTGAAAATATATTGGATGGACAAGATGATCTCAGCCTTTTGTTACCTGTGTGACTAGAAGGCACATTACAAAATCCCTTTAATGTTTTCTGAACTGTCATTTATTTGACAGTAATTAAATGAAATAGTGAATTCACACTTTATAGGTAAGGAAAATGAAGGTGCCAAGGTTATAGAAGGCTCATAGTGGAATCCAGACTTCACCCCAAGTTCCCTATCATCTTTTTGGCAGGAGATGGTAAAGCATGACACTATTCTACTTCAGAGGAGGTCAGATTATGAAATTGATCAAATTGATTATGAGTCTTAGCATCCTATCAGCATTTTTGTTCTGCTTTCATATCTGTTTAGGATTGCAGGACGTCAAGGGTAATGGGCAAAAATATTTGAGTAATTTATCAACTCTCTACTTAGCTTAGGCTGTCCAGCGCTGGCCTACGGGAGCCAAAACAAGAGCACCTCACTTACCAATGAAGCCCATCAGTCATTCAATCCATCTTGCTCCCCAACCACAGAGAAGAGCTGAAGTTGGAGTAGTTGAAGGGAAGTCTGCTATCACTTGGGGGACAGTCAGCACAAAAAATGTGGTCATTTAAGACACATGCCTTTTGAAAGAAAATGTTTCGCAATAAAGAGAAGTAATGATGATCGGGGCAAGAACCATGAATAGCAGACTGGAAATAAAATATGCTCTTATTAAGTCTCCATTTCTATGTGGCAGAAAAGGAAATAAATAGCAGAATGCAAAGCTAGGGTTGAGGAAATATTGCCCAGGGTACAGTCTAATGACTTGACTATGAAACAGAGACCCAGCTTTTGAGGGAGTTAAATATGTCGGTGAAATCAGAATGGATGTCTAAGTTACCACTGACCTTACATGCAATCCTTCTTTATTTCCTGACTTTAAAGCGCAAGATGGGCTCTTTAATTTTTTCCCCCTAATCTCTTTTGATTTCATTTTAAGAAGTATTTAGCCATTGTTAGGCTCAAATAAATCCTCTGATTCATTAGGATTCATTGAGATTTTATAATGTAGTATTTTAAATAATACTGCAATTAACATTCTTTGTGCTCTGTGTTCTTTATTCTCTGGTAATCTCCCTTTTGTCTCACCTCCATATGCTGCCTCGAAGCTATCACAGTCAATTTCATATAATATATATACATATATACAATAGTTTTGTTGGTAGTTTGTCTAGGCTAGATTCTGCCTGTTTTTATTTTGTAGGTCACTGCAATGTCACACTCATATTGAAGTCTTTAGTAAACTGTGCTTTGTGCTAGGGAAAAGCAGAAACATGTTAATATCTTTCTTATCCTTAAAAAAGAGCCAATTTTTAGCATCTTGAAGAATTTATAAATAAGCTTTTAAGGTTTTATTAAGTTTCAGGTAACAGTAAATTAAAATTTTATTCACAGAAGCTTCATTAATTTCATTTGGTAGCGATAAATGTATCTACATTTCTTGATATATTTGAATGTGTCCTATAAATATATATTAATAATGAATTCCCAGCAAGAAATATAACACATTGTTGTGTAAAGCATATTATAATGACAAGTATTTTTAAAGTGTGTGTTTAATACATAATTCAAATTATCAAAATGTGGGTGTATAAATCATAGCAGAGTTTAGAAATGAACTTTTCAAATTTGTATATGTAAATTTCAAGCAAGAATCTTTCTATTTTTCTTGTGAATGTGTGGGTTTGAATAATTTCTTGATAGGCATCCACACATATTAATGGTTTCTAAGCATGTCATAATTAATCTGTTCTCCTAAATGTAGTGAAAAGCTTTTTTTTTTCCTTTAAATTACTTTAACTGCTACAGTAAAAGTGCCACAGCTTATGTTTACCTATTAGAAGAGGCAAACTCTGGTTTTCTTCTTGAAAGTGAAGAAAGTACTTGTGGCTAACTTGAGCCATTATTTTTGCTTTAGTATAATTCAGACTGAGAGCTGACAAATGTGGAATTTAGATTAAGGAATCAAAGAACCATAAACACCTGAGCTGTTTTCTCTCCTCAGATGCTGTAACTTCAAATATTTATCCCAAGGGTATAAAAATAGTCATCATTGGTGGTGTCTCTAAGTAGATGGTGTTAGTTTAGCTCCACCTGGTCACAGAGGACTGCATCTATACCTGTGGGTGAGTGACTGACCCAACTGCATCTATAACTGTGTGAGTGACTGACCCAACTGTAGAGTAAACATCGGACATGTTCAGAGTGGTTGTGTGGGAAGACGACATCCTTAGAGGTAATTAGTTTTTTGTGAAGTATTTATGCAAAAACAAGAAAGCAGTTTCCTAACCATGAAAGAGTCATTTAATTTAAGGTCATTGTTTTTATTCTTTCCCTAGGCCAGAGGCTTCTGGGAGAGGACAACAGCTTTTCTGGATTCCTAAGTCAGTAGGTCAATTTTTTTTTTGTCATCTAGACTGGTCTTATTTATATGAAGTGCATTTAGAGTCTGGTATCTTAGATTCTTGAAGTTAAAAGTACTTCAAGATACTTTCTGGCAAAGGGATGTTAAGTTAAAGAAGCTAATATTAGAGGACAGAGAGAGAAAATTATTCAATTAAAATCACACAATACATCAAATTATGTCTTATTACAGATTGAATTAGTCCCCAGAAATTCATGTTGCAATCCTAACCCTCCATATCTCAGCATGTGACTTTATTTCGTAATAGGGTCATTACAACTATAATTAGCTATGACGTCATTAGTCTGCATCTTAACTCAGTATGACTGTGGTCCTTATAAAAATGCAGAAATTTTGGACACAGAGACAGAAATGCACACAGGGAGAATGCCAGGTGAAGATTAAAACTACGTCACCACACATGAGGGAACAAGTAGAAATCAGGGAAAAGAACTTGGACAGATATATTTTGCCTATTTGGACAGATCCTTTTGCAGCATCTACAGAGGGAGCATGGTCTTGCCAACACCTTAATTTTAGACCCAACAGATATGGCTGTCTTCTAAAATATGTACAGTGCACACTCACCTCTGAAGACTGACCAAGATATGCACACTTCCTTTCCAACAAAAGTGATATTCTTTCTTTATGCATATTTGGACATGTCTTTGAAAACAATGCTATACAGTTGAACTCTTCCAAGATACAGAGCATGAAACAAATCTTCAGTTACTTTCTTCTTTGGTGTTTCAGATATTGCTAAGTCATTAGCACAGTGGTTTCTCTAGCTAAAACAATCCCTGATCTGTGAGGCAAATACAAATAGTGGTATCTGATAGCTGAATCTCACTGGACATTTTTTTTTATTTAGACTGTGCTTGATTTGTAAAACACACTGACACTTCCATTACCTAATCCTCTTCTATCATCAGAAGTAGGCAAGGAGGCTCACATTTCTATTTTAAATAAATAATGTCCATTAGAGAGATCAAGTGTACTATTCATGGGTAGGTACTATTCTAGTATAGTATTTTGTGCCAGATGATTTTTATCGAGTAGATGTCTACGTAAAATTTAATTTGCCTCTCTAGTACCTCAAGAGTTTTCTTCCTTTGAAATGAGGTTCTCAAGTATCTATTGTGCCCATCTTGACAAGAGTTAGATATTTGGTCTCACTGTCTTCTGGTTTGGCCATGACTTGCATGGTGAATGAAATATGAGTGGAAAACATGTTTATTTTTAAGCAGAAACATAATCATCATTTGGTCCCAACATGCATGGTTCCTCTGGCATAAGACCAGCACTATTCCCAAGAGAAACTTCTCTCAGTTTAAATTATGGTATAAACTAAAGTGTTACAGACCACATCCAACACATAGCGGTCATGTACAGTTGTTGAGAATCATCCTTTATTGTAAACTATTGAAATTTGAGGGCACTTCCTTAATAACATAATGTAAGTGACTAACAGAGACTTCAGAGAAGCTAGCTTCTCTCTCCTGCTCTGAAGAGATAAAAAGTTAACTTTTCTAATTCAAAAATCAACATGATAGAAGTAGATGTTGAATGTAGTTCATAGAGTTTTAATTTATAGTGTGACCTAGCATACCAATACAAATATCTGCGCATTGTAAGATCTAAAATTACTGAGCATCTGTTTTTAATCCCTTTATATCTATTTTTTTAAATTCCTTTACATTAACCCTGAAAGTTATCTTAGAGGTAGGTTATAGAAAGACTGAAATTCTTCCCCTTTTTTCACCATGTCTCCTCATGTGACAGAGCAGACCCTCCATAGAATGTAAGAGGTAGGAAAGATTTTTAAAACCATCTGTTAAAATTATAAATCTTAAAATCACAAAGAAACATACAAAGTGGAATACTATTCAGCAGTCAAAAGATAAACTCATGTCATTTACAGCAACATGGATGAAGCTGGAGGGGATTATGCTCAGAGAAATAAGTGAAAAGGAAAAAGAAAAGTATTGGATGGTTTCACATATAGGAGGAATATAGGGAAACTGAACAAGGAGTCAGAAAAAAAAAAAAAAAAGGACAACACCAGCAGGCAAATTACAGATCTGAGACATACAGGGTTGGGGGGAAAGGGAGGAGGTCAAGGAGACTAGAGCACAAGGGACTACGGTGATGGTTCACAGGTGAGGTAGTAATGAGACTAACACCTGAGAGGAGCAGTCATATATTATACAAAAATGAACAATGATGTAAGAAAAAAAAAAACACTCCTTTTGTAAGGTATATGGGAGAGGCAGTACTAGGTTCAGTATTCTTGGTATCAATATTAACATACTATCATAATAACACAGAAGAAAGTTTTCAAGAAAAGTGTTGGGACTGTGTTATCCCTTCTCATCTTTACTAGGATTTATCTAGAGTTCTCTGGTTTAGAATGCCAAATACCTCCTACTTAGTTCTAAGACGAACTGGGGTATATGCCTGAGGTGTGGGCGTGAGAGGCTTCACCAGAGACATAGTGGGGCAGTGGGTGAGACAGGAGAGGTTTGCTGTGCCATATGTGGGTCACCTCCCTGTTCTGGAATCGAACTCCGGCCATAGCAGCGATGATGCTGAAATGTAAGCCCTAGGCCACCTGGGAGGACCCTAGCATCGGAATGTAATGCTCATTTTTAGATTCATTTTATAAAACGTAGACAAGAAGAGACCAAGTATCTTTAGGCAAATGTGCAGAACACTCAAATGAATGCTCAGTCATTTAGGCATCAATGAAAGTGAGTATCTACATGTGGAGCTATTAGGATGGCCAATTAGACCGGACCAAAGTCAAAAAGTAAAAGGTGAAAGATGGTGGCGTTCCCTGAGGAGGAATATAAGAGAATATATACAAGAGAGTCACTGCCAATCCAGGAAGCTCTTCCCAGGGCTGGCCTGCTGGGCCTAACAGGTGTGCCTATCAGCTTTCCAGGGGTGAGAGGGGAGTGCAGGCAGCTTTGCACTTAAAGCAGCATCAATCAAAAGGTCACTCCAGAAAACAGTCTCAGGCTACGCAAATGCCTTGTCCAAGGCTGCAAAGTGGAAGAGAAAGGAGGATAAAGATGTATCAACACTGCACTGGAGAGGAGAGGAGACACCTGTCCTCAGGTTTTCTGCGGGAGAACAATCCTGGCGAGCAGTATGAGCAACTGTAAAAAGTGCTTGAGCTCTACTACATAAAACTGTACGACATATATCACTGTTAAATATTTTCTGGCATCAGTACAAAATTTAAACTGTCAATAAGAAAGAAAATAACAAAGAAAGCCTGGAATGGCTGAGCAAGACAGAAAGGCAGAGGGTTAGGAAGGAAATATAAATGTCTTTGGCTTAAGAGGATGGATAAGCAGGTGCGTCGCGCACCATGCAGGTGAACGCAGGGCTTGCCAAGGATGAACAAGGACTTGCAAATATCTGCGTGCAGTGAGGTCTATGACCGAACAATTGTAAGCGTTTTCCTCTGTCCCTCGTCTTGCTAAACTCATAGTTCTTTCTAGATAAGCCACTAGGGAAGGTCTGTCTGGTGTGTATGATGAAGCAAGAGACCTTTGCAGGAATCCTTGCTGCCTCCAGTGGTTTCAAATTCTAATGAAGCTCACCCACATTCCCTAAGCAGCATCCTAATGATCGAAGCTTTTTGACTTCTCTTTGAACATTTTAAAGCTTTGCTGAAGTGCTTGAAAATTCATTATACTTTATTTGACTTCCTTTTATTGTAGAGAAGGAAGGCGTCCCTAGTGGAATTCCGGAATCAACATGTTTTAGGAATTGCACCTAGCCAAGGAGAAGAGAATGTTAAAGAAGTGATGTTCCCTGGAAGGCAGTTAAGCACTTGAGTGCAGATATTAGTCCACACACTCACACACATATCACTCACGACATGGTTACACACACCCAGTGGAGCAGACACACCTTGAAAATGAGGTCTACCCGTCTTTAAATTAAAATACACATGTGGCAAATTACATAGATAAAGAAAAAAGAGTCACAGGGAAAGCAATTCTGAGGGCAACAGAACAGAAAGTAGTAGTTAATTATGATTTATAAACTTATTAACTTGCTAAGTATTGTAACAAACCAAAGAGCAAATTTAATTTTAAACAACATTAAAGTTGCAAAGTTGCCTCAATGAAAACATGAGCCAGGAAATGTACTTAAAGACTGAGAAATCACATATTTTTAGGAAATAGCCCAAATGTCAAATTTTAATTCAGCTTTCATCCATTTAACATGAATACAAGTAGAACTAATACAGAATAATAACGACTCAACATTTCCTTGATAATTGTTATTAAGTGAAATAACGTGTGTATTTTTTTTTTCTGACACAAGTTGTGTATTATTTGCAAAAACAAATTACCATGGCTGTTTATAGTTTTGAACGTCAATGTTCTTTGTGCACCTATTCTGTGTAAATCATGGTCTAGTCGTCTGAATATTATGCATATACAATTAAGCAAAAGAAAGCACTCTTTACTGTGAAAGTCAGAGACATCATTAAAATGATAGAGAATTTTTGATATTATAGAAATGACCTACACAATATATGACAAAGGGAAGCTAGATCATATTATACTTCGTTGAGCTCTAACTCTAGAACGTCCCTGTTTTTGCCCACTAGCACACTAAACAAGCAAAATTCCTAACAAATTAAATCGAAAATTACTTTTAGGGCACATTCTACTTGTCAGTGTTTTAGCACCTGAGAAGCGGTTCTATTCCTATACCAATCACTACAGTTTTAAACCTGACAGATGATCAGAGATAAATAATGAATAATGTCATTTACCAGAGATGTCTCTCTATATTTAAAAAGTTTTTTTAAAGATTTATTTATGCATACATAACTGGGGTACAAGCCAGAGGTGCAGGCGTGGTGAGAGGACTCACCAGAGACAGAGTGGGGAGCAGAACAGGCAGATCAATGAAGCACACTGCTGAGGGGAGCAGTGGTCAGGTCATAAGAGGTCTGCCGCCACCATGTGGGTCACCTCTGGGGCTGGGGATCGAACTCATGCTGAAGTGGCTTTAGCCTCTTAGTGCTGTGCTTTAAACAGCTGTGTGTCAGGGAGGGCCCCACTTAAAAAGTTTTAAGGGACTAAAATCTTTCATATCCTAGCCCTCATTTTTCAATGATGACTTACTGATCCACCAACATGAAAGTTTTAAGTTCATGTCATTTTCTTATCCTAAACATCTTAGACAAAGTCATCTAGTTCTTTTGATATATAAACATAGTCCACATGTATGAGCACTTATTCCATGTCAGAAGATGTGTAAAGAAGTGTACAGACTGTCCAATTCTTAAAAAAATTCCAGTCACATAGCTTTATTTCCATTTCATTGATGAAGGAACTCATGATTATAGTTTCAGAAGCCTTACTACACATACCAGGCTTAAGTGATATTGGTGGAAATGGGTCTCGAGCACCTTACTCTGTATGGTGTTGTTAAATCTCATGTTATTAATGCAACAGTGCATTTGATGAATGGCCGCTAAGGGGGTTGGTGGGTTTTCAGGCCTTTCCCAATAGAATGGAAGCTTCCTGAAAGTCAGGATTGTAACTTATTCCTTTATTTTGGAAGCACTAAAAGTCTACTCCATATAAAGCATTGTTCTGTGTGGCCCTCCCCAGTGGCACAGCGGGTTAAAGCACAGCACTGAGAAGCTAAAGCCACGTCCGCATGAGTTCAATTCCCGCCTGCCCCGGAGGTGACCACATGGCGTGGCAGACCTCTCCTGACCCACCCACTGCTCCCCTCAGCAGTGTACTTTGTTGATCTGCCTGTTCTGCTCCCCACTCTGTCTCTAGTGAAGCTTCTCGCCACCCCTGAGCCTCTGGCCTGTACCTCAGTTCTGTATGCACAAATAAATAAAAAAAAAAAAACATTATTCTTTGTAATCATGGTATAGAAAGGAACAAAAGAGAAAGAATATATACCACAGTCTATTGTGGTTTACTTTCTGGTAAGGAAATAAATATAGATATAAATTTAAAAATGTGGAGTGTGTCTGGTGGTGTAAATGCTATTGGGAAATTATCCAAGTAGATTTTAGAGTTTAGAAGGTAGAGGAAGTATTTATAAATGGTGGTCAAGGAAGGTGTCAAAATAAGGTGACACCAATTCCAGAAAGAAAGATCAGTTGTTGCGAATCCCCTAAAGCATGAATATATGAACTATGTGAAGAAGAAAGAGTGTAAGGCGCTACCCATCAGAAAGAGCCTGAAGGGCATTTTGAAACCACTGATTTAAGCATATAGCACCTGATATAGTTCCCAGTCAATAGGTCTTTAGTTGTTTATTTTTCACCTTGACCTTGAACACATCACTCCTTGTCTCACTGATGGAGAGTCATCATCAGATAAGTGACAAGCTCATAGTACTAGAGTCCTTGACTTCTGCCAATGTGATTTTAAGTTTCATAGTTAGTGCATGGTGAGAGAAAGATTTACTCTTTCATGATCTGATAAAATAATTTTCAACAAAATCAATAAAGTCCTAAGAGAGGGGTGTGACCCTAAACTAATCATCTCAGCTTAATTTACTGATCTCAAGTGTCTGTGTGTTTGTTTGTTTGTTTATTCTTTAAATAATGTGGTCTTTTGAGAATAATTTAAAGTATTGTATGAGGAATGAAGCTAACTTTGTTGACTGGCTATCAGAACTCTCAAAGAAAAACTGTTGTGAGTGAGGGAGAGGGGAAGGAATAAAAAGGGAGAGGAGAGAGAACAAAGGAGGAAAAGGAAGAGGGAAGAAGATAAAGAGGAGGAGGGAGATGAAAAAGAAGAAGAGAAGGGAACAAGAAGAAGGTGAGACTAGAAGAAAAGACATACGTAAGGAATTTCCTCAAGTACAAAGACCTATACTTCGGAATCAGATAGCTCAGATTCCAACCCTTCCACCTGGACATGAGGGTTGATACTCTGTCCACCCACAGACTTTCTCATTCTCCTTCCTCGTCCACCAAGATTTCATTTTTGTTTACCTCTAAATGTCTATGTTCGCAGGGAGACTGAGCCCACCTCAGCTCCACAATCTGAATCTCTCCTGGTGTCAGATTATGTCATGGTGGTCTCATTTATCTTACCCGTTTTTTAAAACATGCAGACAAAAAAAAAAAATGTAGCTTGTCCAAATGAAACTACCTTATTTGGAGAAGCTACAAGTTAAAGGTGGCAAGATGTGAAGCTGCTGGACACTGAGCAAACTGAGACAATGTTGAATCATTAAATTAACCTACATTGGACTGGAAATGGCACTAGTATCCTCTTTATGAGATCATATTTTATAACAATTTTACAGTGTTTTCTGTTGCAACTAAAAGCCCGCTAAGTAGCACTATTTACAAGACATGTGATCTCCTTTCATTCACCAAATACCTGATGTGCCCTGTGAAGAGTGAAGGGTGATAAAGTTTCTTAATCCTGCTGAACTTGAATTTGCTCATTTGTAAGGTCACGCTACTAATACTGACCTCATAATCTTGCTCTGGAGATTAGGTTATTATTATTAAGTGTGAGCTTTGAAAACTTTGGGAAATCAGCTAGGGGATTACTTTTATAGAACTGGAAAAGTTCAATGCATACCTTTGACCATAAAAATGGTTCCAATGCAAATTTGGAAATTAAATGATAACCCTCTTCAGAAAGTTAGTATTAGACAAGGATGTTCAAAATGTAGAGATATGCTAGTTTTTATCCTGAAGGTTAGGAAATAGCATTATAGTGTCATGGAAAAAAAAAAAAAAGGTAATTTGGAATCTAGGATCCAGAGGGCTCTATGATTTATTGCTATGGGACTTGGGAAGAAAAAAAAAAAAACATATTTCTCTGATTCACTCAGAAAATAGAAGCTCTATCAGAAGTTCCACCTGTATCCATCACCAAATATCCCAAAGTTCCTGCATCTATATCCATTAGTGTATGTTTTAGTTCCTGTTAGAGTGAACTTGCTTTGAAGGCCAACTTTTACAGTGTCTCCTGGGTCGGCTTCACCGACCTAAGAAGATTCTTTGTCCACGATCTTCTCTCTCTCATTAACAAATTTCCCTACTTACTGAACCATTCCCATCATCATACAAAAAACAATGTAATATTTCTTCTCTCACAAACAGTTCTTCTTTTATCCCATAACCCTCTAAAACATTGTGCAATATCTATTTCCCCTCATAGCAGAACTTTTAGACATCAGTTCAGTGTCTGGAAAGCCCTTCCTATCTCCCCATACCAATTCTAATTAGGCCTTTTGGCTGACATCTCCAGTGAAACCACACATGTCAATTACTTCCGTTGCTATATATCCCATAACCCTCTAAAACATTGTGCAATATCTAT
>NW_004567129.1:19263357-19286511 GCF_000260355.1 Condylura cristata
TATATATATATATATATATTCTAATCACATACATCCCATTAGCAGCAAATGACATAAAATCTGTTCATCTTTGAATATTTAACTTGGCTTCTGGGAGAAAGTCCACTCCTCATTCCCTCACTGGTCATCACTTTTTAGTTCCCTATTTTTGTTTTCTATTCCCCTGCCCAGCTAGAAATAGGGAAGTGTACCAAGACTGAGTTCTGGAACTCATCTAGCCATACATAATCCCTAGGTTATCTCATCTACCCCTTGAACTCTGAACTCAAGTGTTTATTTTCAAAATTATTCCATTCCAAGTCAAACTCCTGAGTTCTTCCCATGTCACCCTCCAAATGGGCTCCTTCTTCCATCTTTTCTCCATAGTGGCAACTTCATCTTAACAGTGTCTCACTGTCTAACCTGGAGTTCAAGATTGAATTCTCTTCTCATAGTACATCTCCAATTTATAAGCAACTCCCATCACATACATCTCTGAAACATTTTGAATCCTAACATTCCTCATTTTCCCACTGCTATCTGTAAGTACAAGTTAGCCTTACCTGTTTCTGTGGGCCCTACCTTGTTCTCAGTAAAATCCACTCAGGGTAGCTAGAAGAATCCTTTTAAGAAAGAGTATACCACACCTTGGCTCCCCCCAAGTCTGAAAGATGAAAAAGTCCCCCCGCCACTTTTTCATCTTTCAGTATAAAAGCCAGAGTCCTAAATCTTGTCTACAAGGCCCATATGATTATCCCTGCCACCAACCACATCTCTCTCAATTCTCCCAATTCTTTCTTAATTCAAATTTCCTCCCCTCCCTTTTTTTTCTGAAAACTCCAAGCACCCCAGGGCCATTGCATCTGCTGTTCTCTCAGCCTAAGTGAGTGTCTTTCTCCAGTTACTTGCCTGTAGGCCTCTACTGAAGATCCTTCTTTGCGAAGCCTTCTATAACCAACACACAGAATACTCCTCAATAGCACTATGTTTGTTTACCCTACTTAGCTCTATCCCAAGGATTTGTATCAACTAATATGTTTTTATTTCTCTTCTAAATGTATTGTAAAAGTTCTCCCTCATTATAAAAGCATAGGATAGTCCTTTGGTTAATTTTATTCATGGGTGTGTCTAGAATGTCTCCTGGAATAATAAATGAATGACTGCACTCACCACCTATGGCCATTCAGTCTACACTGCAGATCTAACACCATCTAAGCGTAGATTGCCCATCTGTGTATATTCCCTTTACCTTTCCCACATATACACATACCTTTGTTTTCTAGGCATTTGTCTTACAGAGTAGAGCTCATATGAAACATTCCATTTTCTATTTTAATTATTTGCATTTAAAATGAAAGCCAAACCACTGCCACACAGTATTTGAAATGAAAAGCTTTGACAGTGGGATAACCTTTCTTTAAATAGATGAGTCAGATTTTACTTATCCATCTGCCCATTACGGGACATTTAGGTTCTTTCCATTTTCCCTTCACACTTCTCATTAACAGGACAAAAAGCATTTGTGCCAAATAATTTATTTTTTCAATTCTTTAAAATCATGTCCTGAGGACCATGATTTTGTCTTGAAGGTTAGGTTGACTTGTGCTAAGTACTTTAATTATTGACTTGTGCTAAGTACAGAATCAGGGGAGGGAAAGGGTTTGGATTCTCTAAATATGAGTTTAAACTCTATGTATCTAGTCTTCCAAAAGGGGAAACCCACTTGTACTCCAACTCTGGGTTTTCTTGTCTAGCCCCTGACTTCATGGTGCAATTGGATGTGCCCCCTCTTCAGGCATTGCCTTGGGAAACTCTTCTTTTACATTATTAATGAAATTATTCATAGTAATTCTCCACTCTTAGTCATTTTCAGAAATACATGTTTTAGTACTATTTCTACTGTTCCAGAAATACAGTGATTTTTAGTGATATTTTCTCTTCAAGGAATTGGATCACCTAACTTTGATGTGCAGGGAGATTCATGTGCTTTCCATGAGGAGCATATATAATTTGGTGTAACTATGCTATTTTCACTGCCATCTGCTTCTGGAACTTAAACATTACATCAATTTTACTTCCTGTGAGTGTTCATGTTGAGTTAAATTATTGAAAGGAAAAAAAAAATGGTTTTCACAATGGGGGTTTCGACCTTATGTGGTCTACACCTAAGCATGAGAGTTACCATGTTGTCTTGGGAAGAATGTGGCCTTTGAGTTATCTGGACATGGAATGAAATACCAGCTCTCAGATATATAAACTCTGTGACCTTAGCCAAATTTCTAAGTCAGCCTGATCTCAGCTGCTTCATCTACAAGAAAAATAAAAGGAACGATATACACTTGATTGGGTTGGGATCAGGACTACATGAGGATAATATACAAAGTTCCTGGAAATTATAAGGATATTAACCCTTTCTCCTTCTTCTAAACCCTGTAGATTATGGCTCTTCATCAACTAACCAGCCTAGTGTGGTTAGTGCTGTTGCAGAGAAGCTCCCTGAAGGATGACTATAAAGCCCTACCCTCTTTTTACCAATGCAAGGAGGACTCAGTGATGATCCTTCAGGGAGAATTTCTGCCACCACAGTAACCACAGTTGGCTAGTGAGCTGACAAAGAGCTTGGTGCATCATGCCTCTTTGCCCTCCAGGTCACAACAAAGGGAGATTGTTCTGTTAGTGTGGATTGCAGAGTAAATGCAATAGAGGGAGAAGGAAAGCAGCCCTTCAGTGGACATGGAGCCTATGAAGCAGCAATGAGCCTCCGTTTTGTTTTGACACTAGGATCTGGAAGAAATTTATGATCACAGTTTAACCTAACCTACTCTCACTACCCACCCCAATTGGAAAAAAAAAAAAAAAACAAGCATCTAGTGTATCCAGGTGAAATAAAATGTAAAGTAAATCAACCAACCAAAAAAACTATGCTTACATACAACCTAAGTATGGCCAGGGCTATTTATGAGTTACTAAAATTATTTATAGATGCTATCTGGCCTCAAAGTGATCACAGTCCATTATTTCAGCATATGCTGTTATAAATTATCTCTTTTCTGTTCACACAAGGGAAGATGTTCTCTGACCTGGAAACATGAAGGAGATGTCAAAAAAAGTCCTTCTGCCAAAAGGGTGTGAGTGAAGGGAGGTTTTTCTCATTGTATCCACATCATATTCTACATATATCCCAAAGCGACGAGCTCACTGCAGTGTCTGTTATTGTAGAAGGACAAAAAGCAATTCCACAAGCTATTTTAGTTTTCCTAATGGAAAAACTAGATGCTGCAGATGAAAGAGTTATTAGAAAAATAAGTCTTAGCTTTTCTACAAAAGCATTCAAAATGCACTGCACATCTTGGCTAGCCCGTCAGCACTGTGAAGGTGTCCATTAACAGACACACTCTCTAACCAAAATATATCTTATATCTGCGAACTTTTTACCTAGGAAGTAACCAAAGAAGAGCCAGAAAAGACATATGAAGTCTAGTAAACATGTCAGTCCCACTGTCTGTGCACTCTGTTTCAGCAACAGACAGAAGCCATGTGGCCATGCCTCTCTCCCTCTTCTTTCCTGGCATTCTGGTTCCTTGTCTCCATCTTCAAGTCCTGCTATTAGTGAGGTGCTTCTCTGTCATTGACTCATGCTAAGTACTTTAAACATGTTCTACCTTAACCACTTTAATGTGCAGATTCAGTTATATTAAATATGTTCATATTGCTGTGCCTACCATCTCCAGAAACTTTCAATATTTCAAAATTGTACACTCTACCTGTTAAAAAAACAACTTCTCACTCCCATATCTCCAGACCCTGACAATCATCGTTCCTACTTTCTTTTTCAATTAGTGTGATAACTCTCAATACCACTGTAAAGTGAAATCATACAGTATTTGTCTTCTCATGACTGACATGTTTCACTCTGCATAATATCCTGAAGGTTTAATCATGTTATAGTATGTACCAGAAGCCTCTTCTTTTTAAGGAGTAATATTTTATTGTATCTCTATAACACATTTTGCTTATACATTCATCAGTTGATAAAACAACTTTGCTTATACAGTCATCAGTTGATAGACACCTAAGTAGCTTCCACCTTTTGGCTATTGTGAATAGTTTTGTGTACCTGAACATGTCATCTATTTTAATTGTAACTTTATGTTGAACCTCAGAGCAAGATAAAATGATTTTGTTCTTCCCCCTCCAGCTGCATTTGGGCTGGGATCACAGAGCAAAAGTGTAAGTAGAGTGAGACAATAAGGCATCCTTCATGGGTATAAATTTTAAAGTGTTAGAAATAAACTCAGCAATTTGCTTCAGTGCAAGTTCCATCCCTGTCTCGGAGGTGATCCACATGGTGTGGCAGATCTCTCCTGTCTCGCCTGCTGCTCCCCTCAGCAGTGTACTTCGTCAATCTACCTGTTCTGCTCCCTGCACCTCTGGCCTGTACCCCAGTTCTGTATGCATAAATAAATAAATATTTAAAAATAAATAAACTCAGCAATTAAGGCACATAGCATTTCAATGTACTCTTTGAAAAAAAACCTCAAAATTAATGTAAAAAATTATGATGCACAATATGCCAAATTTTAAGTAATAAAAGGAATAGTATCATACTGCAGAGAGCCGTATTGAATTAGGAAGCAAAAGAAAAATATATATATAATACTGACCCTGTCTTGATCTAAAAATTATTCCATCAGGAAATACCGCATCATAATTTGTTTTAAATATAGCATTCAAATATCATTTTTCTTGACAACGAAGCTTTTGGTATCTCCTTAAATGGTGACACACCTGTAACACATGCTCTCATCCTCATGCTGATCCCCGTCCTGTCAAACAGATTAGTCATGTGCTTATGGTCCTCACTGGCTTTATGAATCAGATCAGACCCAGAAATAGCTCTTTGTTATTATTTTTCTAAGCCTGAAAAGTCAGCCAAGTGCCACAGTTTAGGGGATCATCAATCCTTCCTAGGATTCTGACAAATATTCACTAAAACACCCCTTTTTGTGAAAATAAATTTGTCACAGTCAAATGAAGTTTTCTAAATGATATGTTAGAGAAAGGCAAGCCGCTACTAACGGAGAAGGTCTGGGGTGTACGCTGGAAGGACTTGTGTGTGCTGATGTGCCCATGCTTCCTCTCCAAGCAGATGGAGCCTGCAGTGTTTTCAGATCTGAACAAGAAAGTCGCCTTTCAAGGACAAACTCCGGCATCCAGGCCTGCTCGGGAAAGAGATCTCAATAAACTCCCTTGGAGAAGATGCATGCAGCTTGTGAAGAGGTAAATTGATAACAGGCATGCTGACACAACCTAAAAAATGGTGCCACACTGAAAGTTGAAAATAGCTCACTTGCCACCCTAGGGGGAAGAAAGTTTACATTGCATGATTCAACATCCTCCTGTTGTTAGATAACACAGTTTCCTGTAGGAAAGTATAGGAGAAATCTGAGGTATTGTTCACACACTTTTAATAGCTGATATACTTTCATTGACAAAAAAGTATCATTTTGTAAATTTTATTTTGACCTTCATAAAATCATCATTTAGAGTTAAAAGATGGGGATAAAGCTGCTGGTGAATCCTCTCACCACTCCTGCAACTCTGGCCCGTACCCCAGTTCTGTATGCAAAAAATAAATAAATCTCAAAAAAAAAAAAAAAAGATAGGGACAAAGCTATCTTGCAAGGAGGTGGGGAATGTATTGTGCTTGATTAATTTGAAGACCTGGTGAAAGGCTTCTTTCTCAGCATTGGAGTAGTGAAAAGCATTTCTCTGGGTAAGGCAACACAGAGGGAGTTCTTTATATCAGATATTGGCACATCAGCAGTCTTAAAGACATCCCATTATAAAGAGTAGTCAAAGTTTATTGCTTGCCCTCCCTATGTCAGCCCTTGTGCTAAGCACTTATGTGGATTATCATTTTTAATACACATGAAAGTCCCATGAGGTGGAAACTACAATTATTCCCATTTTACGCAAGAGGAAATTAGGTTCAGAGAGATCAAGTCACTTACCAAACTCACACAACCTTCTTGGATTAGAAGCCAAGACAGTGTGACTCCAGTGGAGATTCAGAACCACCAGAGACAAAACCCTTCAAACCTTTGCCTTCTAAGTATCAGCAGACAGTAATAGCATCCAGCTGGTGGGAATACAAATCATTCTGGCTAGGACTACTTCAAACAGTGCTGTCTCCAAGGAATTAAAGAGCAACCAAGACAAGTATTGGCAAGCCAAGGATGACCAGCATCAACATACCTCTTTGGCACATGCTAGCTAAAGAAAAGGTACGGGAGAGCATATGCCATGGTAGAGTTGTTGCGGTCAGGCTATAGCTTCTCAGGTGCCTAAGATTAAATCTATCTATGCCACATCATACTCACAAACTTACAGAAAAAGGAACAAGTAAGGGAATTATTCTTAAAAAGTAATTGTGGCAAGGGCATTCACGGTATACATCCCAGGACTATATTCTCCATAGTTCTCGGTCCTTGTTAAGAAGTTGATATGACTTCTGACTGATGGATTTGGCACAGGTGTAAGAGCTAAGTGCATGGTCCTATCACTCTTCCCTCTACCTGCTGCAAGGACATGTCATTTCACTGGCAGTACCAGGGCCAGCATCTCAAGTTGTTGCTGCAAAGAGGACATCTGAGTAAATTCCTGTATGTGTGTACATGCATGTGTATGTGTGTGTTTATAACATCTTCATCCATTCATCTGCTGACAGAAAACTTAAGTGGTACTCATATCTATTATCACAAATGCTTCAAAGAATATAGGAGTGCAGAGATCTCCTGTAGATCCAGATACTTCTTTTGGAGATATACCCAGATATGACTGCAGACCATATGGTGATTCTAGTGTTCACTCTTTTCCAACTAGTGAACCAGATAAATGTGACTGTGGAGTGAAAGAATGAGATCTGAATGTCCACCGATGAAGATGTGCAATTGGTAGATGAAACATGAGGCTTGAGCTCAGAAGTCAAGTAAAGGCTGCAGATGTGGATTTGGAGATCACTATTTCATCAGCATCAATGCCAGAGCAATGGAAAAAAATCACATGGAGGAAACACAGAATGAGAAGACGAAAGGAAAATACAGTGTTCAATTTCATATGAACCTGCATGTTGTTTCCATACTTGTTCTACCCATTTAAATAGACACCAACAGTGTACAGGTTCTTGTACAATCTAAAAAAATCTATACTCATAAAAATATAGAATAGAGTGATTCTTATCCCCAGGATGGGGAAATTGGGAGATGCTGGTCAAAAGATATAAAATTCCAGTTCTATAAGGTGAATTAGTACTGAGTATGTAATGTACAGCATGGTGATTATGGTTAATAATGCTATATTACATACTTGAAAATTTGTAAAAGAGTAGAATCTTAAATGATCTCTCACAAAATAATGATAATTATATGACATGATGGAAGATTAACGCTATGTTGGTAACCATTCTGCAAAATATGTAAGTGGATCAAATGAGCTCAGCGTACCCCTTAAACTTACAATGTCATATGCCAGCTACATCTCAATAAACCTGGAAAAAATAAAAGGAAAAAGGAGGACATTTCTTGTGGGAGAAAGAATAAACTGAGTGTGTGAAGCTGCTGATATTTCCAAGTCAGTTTATTAGAACAGCATTCCATAGCCTACCCTGATTAAAATGCACTATATCACTTAGGAAGCTCCCACAAATAAAAGGATGGAATGTGAATCTATGTCTTTACAAAGCTAGGAAATTCTAATTAGCAGTTTTGTAAAATACTGTCAGAAACACTGTTACACTAGTTTCACTCAGCCTTCTAATCTGTTTCTCCCCAAACCCCACCATTATACAAACACAAGAAAAGCCACAGATGTTGAAGCTAATCTAGAGAGGTCCTTGCACAGCACAGCCAGGAACATGCATCTGAACACCAGTTTTACCACTTCGAAGCAGAATCTGGTGTGACAATGGGAAACCTGTTCAATTCTCTTAGGCCTACTTTTTTTCTCATATAGAAATCAGAGCTGAAAATAGTACCTACTTCTGGGATGATGAGAATATTCTCTCTCTGACTGGAGTACTGGATACATAAGTTTGCCAAAACTTATGAAATGCTACAATTAAGATATATACATCTCATTGAACATAAATATTATTTCAACAATAAGACCTATTTGGCAAAGGCATGAGGATTACAACAGGTGATCATGGAGAACACTGAGCTTACTGCTTGGCATCTTCTGAATAGCTGGTTACTACTAGAAAATAGTAGTATTATTATGTTTACATTATGTGTTATGTAGTATTTACTATGTATCATAATCAGAGCTTGGCTTTAGGTATGTGTAACACTGTTAGGAAGCAGTGAAGTGAACTCAGACTAATTTAGGTTTTGGACTGTTTTTTCAAGGTGTATTTCTTTAAGATGTCTTAAATGCATTCATTCTCTTTACCAAAATATTTCAAAAAATACATTTTCATACTTACTCTGTAAGTTTTTTACAGATTGTTTTGGATTCATACCTCAGCTTATTCATGACTTTAATTTTGCAAATGGTGTATGCTTCAACACACAATATATATTTTGTTATGCCTTTGCTATAATTAATCAAGCAAAAAATGAGTATTATATTTCCTAATGACAACTTTGTGCCTGCAAAGAAAACCTCACTACAATGTTAATACATCTATATGGCTACCTGCATCAAAATGCACAATCCTGAATTCTAATTTCAAGCTTTAATTGCTATAGGCCATAATAATAAAGGATTTTTTAATACACTTTCCATGATTTTTCTCTTTAAGGAATGTAATAAAGTACAACGATATACGACACCACAGAACAACAAGATAAAGGATACCAAAGATTACAAATGTGTTTGCAGACAGTCAAATTAAGTTGCTAAAAATTTTAATTTACTGAAACCTATGAAAATATATTTAGTAATAATAGACTTTAAGACGAAGACAAAAGTTTCTGTTTTAAGATATGTGTGAAATATAATACTGACTCCTTCATCAGAAGGCTGCCAGGAAACACTTGAGCATTCATTTAGCTGATATTCTGTGCCCTGTCCATGCTAGAAACTAGAATGGATTCTGCTCAGTGAAATGAGTAAGAAAGTAAAAGAAAAAATATTGCATGGTTTCACTTATAGGAGGAATATAGGAGAACCAAATAAGGAATCATCAGAGGAATAAAATAGTGATATAAAAAAAAAAAAAAAAAAAGCTTGGCAGGCAACTATAAATCAGAGACATTCCGCAGGGGAGTGGGGAGGAGAGGGATCGACACAGGGAAGAGGAGAGGAGAGCACAGGGATTATGGCGATGGTGCTCCTGTGAGTTGGTGGTGGGAATTCTACGGGGACTACGCCTGAGAAGAGAAAGCTAACGCTGTACAAAAATGAGCAATGATGTAAAAATATATAAATAACTAAACAGTATTAAAAAGAGCAATTCTGGGAATGCAAGAGAAAATCAGAAGCCCTTCCCTGAGGGAGGCGGACCTCACGCTGCGGATATGGTCTAGAGTTAGACTTTTGTTAAACTGCTGGTCTCCCATCTGCGGAACTCAGAACAACAACGGCAACACCGTACTTTGAGATTAAAAACCTTACAATAAAATAAATTATAAATATGCAAAATAATCTCAAAGAGAAATGGCACCCGAGTAACAGGAAGATCTGACAGCAGCAAAATGGCTCGTGTTAATATTTGAAGCAAAGTGTGGTCAAGAGAGAGAAGAACAGGAGGAAGAGGCAGATTCACCACGTAACCCAGCAAAGCCTGGAGCAAAGAGGGGTGAGACAAGGGCGTGAGGGCCTCTCCCCGCACAGCAGGGTCAGGCCTCTGGCAGGGAAAGCACAGAGGCTGAGTCTGTCACCCCTCAACTCTCCCTCTTTGTCTGCCAGCCACTCCCTGCCCAGCTGGTAACTATAACAGGTTTTATCAACCAAGTCCCAACACTTATGTGATCACACACTATTACTGACTTCATTAACATGTTCCATTTCTCATAAGTAGTGGATTTAAGTTGCTTCCCCACAAGGCAAGAGTAAACATATTGAGCATCTACTATTTCCATATAGTTACTTCTTTCTTTAATTCTCTTAACTCTCAGAGCTAGACAGTCCTATCCTACAAAGGTACATACCCAAATGTTTGTTCTCCTTTAGTTTATAAGCTGCAGGGGTAGTATTCTGTTTCATTTCTGCTTCAACAGTGATAACTTAGATTCATAACTTACCCATTTTTAAAAAGATTTACTTATTTATGTATACAGAGCTGGGGTACCGGCCAGAGGTATGGGGGCTGAGAGGATTCTCCAGAGACAGAGTGGGGAGCAGAATAGGCGATTGATGTTGTACACTGCTGAGGGGAGCAGCGGGCGGGTCAGGAAAGGTCTGTTGTGCCCTATGGGTCACCTCCCTGACTGAGGATTGAACTCATGCTGCAGTAGCTGCAACAGCTTCATGTTTAACCTGTTGAGCCACCAGAGAGGGCCCTTATACCTTACCCACTTTTAATTATAATCCCCCCCCCCACAAAAAAAAGTGTCATTAAAGGATTACCAAACAAACATGATCTAATTTATTAAAGGTACCTGCAGGAAGTAAAAGGGATTCATACCGCATCTATATATAACCTCCATGAGACTTCTCTCCTCTCCACAGTGACCTCCTAATTTGAGTGCCAGTGAGACACTGCAGTGCTGTGGTGTGGCAGACTGGGATAATTTAGATCAACATTCATGGTGATGCCCAATTTTTCATCTCTTAACCAATCAGCGTCCTTAGTCAAAGCAAAAATTCTCCAGGACCTCTGGTATCTTTAAGAAGGCAATCTGGGAGCCATTTTCCTCCACTTGAGAGTTTTCACGCTGCCACTGCCCATTGCACATAGTATTATTTATTTGAAACACAGGGTTTCTCTTAGGAAAAATTCTGGTGAATGAAGTTGTGTCTTCATTGCCTTACAAGTAGTTAGTATTGTGAGTTTCTCTCTTACTCAGATTGCCTACACTTAACAGTGAGATAACTCAAGTGCTAGGAAAATACAGTAAATGTTCTAATCAGGCATCACTTGGGGAACTTGGACAAGACTGAATTATTGGGCAACACTACATTTGAAGGACTCAGTATGCTCTTTAAAGTTAGTTTGCCCTGTGAGGTCTCTTGAAGACCTCCACTGGGCATTTTCCCAATAAATTTGTAACTTGCAGTGAACATTTCTTTCCATTTGCATGGGGAAGGAAAGCAGACACAAAAGAAAAATAAAATATCTAGCGGACAAAACAGCATGTGTTCTAGTATGTAACGGATGCACAGGAAACCTCTATAGAAGCCAGCATGAGATGGAACCCCTGAAGCTAGGGAGGTGAATCAAGGGTGGTAATGGTGTTGAAAGTATGTAGGCTTCTAAAAAAAAATTAAAAATAGAAATACCATTGGATCCAGTTATGCCATTTCCGGGTATTTACCCAAAGACTATAAAAATACAAATTCAAAAAGATCAAGCATGCCCAAACTTAGTGCAGCAGTATTTAAATACCCAAGATACGGAGAGAACCCAAGTGTTCAACAAGAGGTAAACTGTTGAAGAAGCTATGGTGTGTGTGTACATGGGTGTGTGTGTGTGTGTGTGTGTACACACACACGCACACATACACACAATGGGGTACTACGTCATAAGAAAAGATGACATTTTGTCATTTTTGATGACATGGATGGAACTTGAAGGGATTACACCTAGTGAAACAGTCAAAAGGAGCTGACTATGATTTCCCTCAACTGTATCAAGAAAAACAAAAGCCATCAAACAGACACAACAAGATGGTGCTTACCAGAGGGGAAGGACAGGTGGAAATAGATCAGTGATCGGATATTTGGTGGTGGTATGTAGGCAATGCACAGTTTCTGAAGTGAGAAACTATACACCTCAAATGTATATATGCACTGTTGTAAACAGATGTTACCGCCACTGAAGCAAAGATGGCTGGAGAGGGTGAGATGAATAATGGAACATCGTAGGTGAAAAAGTAGGCGCAGATACTGTTTATACGCTTTGCATATGTTTCTTCTACTGAAACATGTTTGTTTCATCAGCTCATCCAACTTCAGTTTTTTAATCCCTTGGGAGAAGACTGTCTCAATCAGAACTGCTTAGAAACACTTGCTTTCAGACACTATCTTCATTTTACTATTCATGATGTGCTGATGATATCCCCACCTCTTCTCACCATCTTTGATCTTCCATTTCCTATTCAAGTTCTTCAACTTACCCTACCTGACTCCCTCTTGATTTCTCATTTTAAGAAGACGTGTCTAAGCCACACGTAAATCAATCTTTCCTAATGCACTATGAAGCAGTTCTTCCTATGATGGTTGTGGTGGCCACAATTAAGTGGATTCATCAGAGACAGCAGCAAACAAATGAATCTGTCATGGACGACTGCAACTTATAACAATGCATAGCCAGCTACACAAGAAATTAGAACCCTTAAGGAATAAAGTATCCCTTTTTCTCAAACTCAATCTGGTTTAAACCTAGAATTACTGCATGTTACTTCTCTCCTCCTCTTGCCTCTGCTTCCCAGACTTCCCCTTTCCTTCCCTTTCTGCCCACCTGTGAAGAAGAAAGACAGCTCATGTTCTGATCAGAGACACACATGTGCTTAAGGGAATGGCTTACAGAACCTGAATGCCCTACAACTGCAAAGTGGGGTTGGCATACACTAATCAGGCACATTGACATGGTAGGTGCAAAACATAAAAAGTCTAGCAGAGGGAATACACACCTACTACCCAGTAGCCTCCCTGCCAACAGTACTTATGTGTGACTCTCCACAGTAACTACAGCAGCAGTGGTGGTAGCAACAGTAGAAATGAACCTTATCCATGGCCCATGGTTACTCTAACTAGCTCTGCTGGATTACCATTAAAGTTTAGATAAGATCATAGTGTTTCACAACATCCTGTCCTATCCAAAGCAGAATTCCCTACGAGATATGACACCAGATAGACAGCTACTGTGAGTTCTCCTGCCTAAAGTGAACCAAAGCTCAGTCTGTGGAGAAGCACAAGACCCAGTGGCAGAGGGCCCTCCTGGTGGTGTACAGCACTACAAAGCGAGCGGCATCTGCTTCAGCACTGCAGCATGAGTTCAATCCCCACCCAGGGAGCTGATCCATATGGTGCAGCAGACCTCTCCTGACTCACCCGCTGCTCCCCTCAGCAGTTTACTCCATCACTTTGCCTGTTCTGCTCCCTACTCAGTCTCTGGTGAATCCTCTCACCACCCCCTGCACCTCTGGCCTGTACCCCAGCTCTGTATGCACAAATAAATAAATCTTAAAGAAAAATTAAAAAAAAAAGACCTAGTGGCAGAAATCCTTCCTTCTTCCCAGAAATGTTCTTAGACCATGAAGAATTCTCTTTACCTCCCAGAAGCTTCCATTTATTACTCCCAGTTTTATACCCCTTGGGGCCAAGCAAAATGAACCTAATAACTTTCCTTCATGACAGCCATTTAGATATTTGAACAATGTGATTATTCTCTTCTCCAAAGTCTACATGCTGAAATCATTCTCCGTGTGCCTTCCATTGCAGGCCCTACGATATCCTGAATGCCAGCTCTTCCATCGAAACACTCTAATGGCCCACAGTGATGCTGAGGGCAGTCTGCCCATGGTCCCCACTGTGTGCTGGTTCATTAATATGTAAGCTGCCCATTTGTGCTGAAACTTTACAGGTACATGCTGAAATAAAATACCCCTATCTGCATGTGCGATTGCCACTTATGACATGATATTTGAGACAGGTATTGGCCAAATAGAGCATGTTAGTATTCAGAGCCAACCTGTTAACAGAAGGAGAGTGAAAGATATTTATCATGGAAAAATAGTTACTGGGTGTTGGGAATGAAGGTGGGAAATAGGGCAAGGAGTAAGGGAATGGAAGGAAGTGATTCTCAACTGCTTTGAAATCATACCTCCTTCAAGTGGTGGTCTGACTGAATTTCTCTAGTTCTCCTACCAGAATCTTTTGCAAATGCACAAACTTGCAGCTCAACAAAGTCTTACTTTATTTTATACATCTGCCACATCCAAAGCAGTTTTATCTGACAATCGATTATTTTGTAGAACATCTTTCAATGTTTTGCTTCTGTGACTCATCTGACTTAAAGAAATTGGACTGTCTGGTTGCATCTGCCCTTCCACGGATGTAAGCGAAGGTAAAGTGGGAGAGCTCTTCACACTGAAAACACACAGGTAAATGCTGCTCTCTGGTAAACATTCCTTAGTCAATCCAGAGTTTTTGTATTAAATGATGACTAGATGTCACATTGCAGAGAACTATTAATGCAATTTGGGCTAGCTAATGGATTCTTCTGTGCACTATTTTTCCTTCATATTCTATACCAACGTATCTTTTGAGGTAGTGATATGACATATGTTATTTTTCCCCTCTTCTTCTCTCCTTACCACCTTTCCAGCTGGGGTACAGGCCAGAGGTGCAGGCATGGTGAGAGGATTCACCAGAGACCGAGTAGGGAGCAGAACAGGCAAAGAACTCCTTTTTGGCTAACACACACACCTGTATATTAAAATTTGGTGCTGTAATATCAATAATCTGGTCTCTGGGTATCTCCTGCAAAGAGACAGAGACAAAACCTGTAGCATAGGGGACGGTACACTGAGGCAAGATAAAATGGGAGACAGAGACTCTGTGTGGAAAAGGGAAAGGTCAGAGGATATTTCTTTCTCTTTGATATTTTCTGTTTGATTCTTTAGTTTAGTTCTTATCCTCATGTAAGATCATGAGGAGCCGGAGGGAAAAAGGGGGGACATTAAAGGGAGAAAAAATTGCACAGAATATTATTTACTATATTCTAGGCACTGTGAGTTACTGTCTTTCTAATTTACAATAATTCTCTGAAGCAGGCACAGATGCTATTATTTACAGGTATGAAACTGGAGGCTCACAGAGGTAAGGGGCTTGCCCATGGCAAAGGGCCACGGCCAGAATGCAAACTTGGGCAGCTCATAATCCTGTCCAAGGATTTTTGTTCCCTCCCCTGAGAGAAGCAGAGAAGGAATCATGAGGCTGAGTGATGATGTGGGCATTTTATCCTTTCTTAAAAGGTTTTTATTTATTTATGCATACAGAGCTGGGGTACAGGCCAGAGGTACAGGGGCGGTGAGAGGATTCACCAGAGACAGAGTTGGGAGCAGAACCAGCAGATCAATGAGGTACACTGAGAGGGGAGCAGCAGGTGAGACAGGTCTACTGCACCATGTGGGTCACCTGTGGGGCTGGGGATGGACTCACACTGAAACAGCAGCAGCCAGCTTGCAGGCTACGTCCCAACCTGTTGTGCCACCATTGAGGGGCCTGATGTGGGCATTTCAGATAGCAGCAGGTGGGCAGTCTTGGCTGCCACAAGCCTCAACAAACTCAGACAATGGTCCAGACAGGCACACCAGGACACTGACTGACCTCAGGCAGGGGCCACAGCATGTCTGAGTGCATCTTCTGGCCTTTACTACGACCCCACATCCAACTTCAGCTGTGTCTCAGGGCAGGACTCCTAGTGACACACAATCGATATCCGTGTGTCCCCTGGGTATAGTTACAAAGAAACCGTGCCTGGAGTGATGTGATCGCAGACACTGGCTGTCAGAGGGAAACTGGAACACAGACGCTTTTGGGCAAAGCTCCTCATTTTCAACATGAAGAAGAGGCACAGAGCAAGGAAAGTTTTTGTGCAAAGTCAGAGTCCAGATCCCATGTCCTGGTCAGAATGGAGCAATTCTGACTTTTAACTAATTAAACAACAGGTGACTCTGTCTTCCCAACCCAGGAAGGGATTTCACGCACAGGAAAAGAGAATGCTCTTGCGCTCGACATGTGCACCTGCAACGGCCACACCTGTCCTCACACGCACGCACCTCCAGGCTTCCCCTAGTCCCTGATAAGCACCTATATCTACCCTCTCGCTTGAGTTACTCACAAGAGAATGGCCCTGGACAGACAGACTGCCTGACCGTCTCTCTCACCTGCTGTAACCCACTCAGGTAAAGCGCAGCCTCCATTTCCACAACTCAGCCAGTCTTGCTCCCCTTCTGCTGCCCTGCCTTCCCCTTGTCAGCAGCCCTCCCTCCAGGCTAACTGCAGCAGCTTCCTCTGTCTACTGGCAGCTACCGGCACTCTCTATCAACAAGAGCAAGCAGCTCACTCCTGATTAAAAAAAAAAAAAAAAATCAACACCTGCCCATCTGAGTGCAATTCAGGATTTTCCCCTGTCACACAAAGCCCTATGTCTTTGCGTTCTTCCCCAAAGTCCTATTCACTACAGATTACTATGACTCTATTTTAGGTCCTCAAATGTGCCAAATTCCATCCATTTTGCTTCAATGGCCTTACACAGCCTTTTTTTTTTTTTCCCCTATGGGATTTTGTCTACCTACACCTATGCTAACGCCTCTGCATATTTTCTAACTCAAAAAGATTCCCTTTAAAGAGGCTTTCACTCCTTCTCCTTACCAATTCTCCCATATACACTGGATCCCTTTCCCCCACCCCCACCAATCCCTTACACACCTGCTATGAGTGAAACCATCCAGTATTTTTATTTTTATATCTGGCTTATTTCACTAAGCATGATCTTTTCCAGAACAACTATATAGCAGAGACATTCTAAAGGGAAAGAGAGGGGAACGGGATCAAAACTGGGGTGGGAAGAGCACACAGGACATGGTGATGGCACATGGGTGAAGTGGTGGTGGGAAGTCCACAGGGATTACAACTGATGATGTAAACAAAGAAAATGTATATATATGTGTGTGTGTGTGTGTGTATACACACACACACACATACATACATAATAAAAATAAATAAATTGTTTCCCTTGTGAAATCTGAGTAGCTCACATTTAATTATTCATTTATTAGGAAACTATATGACTTTGAGTAAAGTGTTCAATTCTCCAAACTTTCCTATTATCACCTATAAAATGGGCATAAGAATATTTACTCTGCAGTCATCATCAGAATCAAAATTAACGCACTTAATATACATTTCCTGAAGAGCTACAAAAATGTTGTTCTTAAATTCTAACCATATTCCAAAATGGCTTTCTATAAAACAGAGAATCAATCATGACTTAAGATCTAGAACTAAAATTGGAATAGAGAGACTTTTCTGGGACACTGTTTCCAAGAAGAAAGTTCTTGGGCCACCATTGTATATTACTGCATTCCATTTTGACCTACCTGTGTTCTGTGGAACCACCACCGTTAGCTGTTGGCCACCAACGAGGCCACTGACGAGGCACCAGAAACACAAAAGGATAAAGTACGGAGTCACTCCTGGCCTATGTTGTGTAAGTTCAACTATGTTAAGCAGGAGACAGTGAAGAAATTTTTTAGAACACTTTCTCCACTGGGCAGGGATGATTTACACTTTATCTTCTCAGCACCTACTGTCAATACTCCAACATTCATAAAAATTGAAACACAGCTATTTCTTAAATCCTGTAGTCCACATTTTCAACTATTTGCAAACAAGCCAGCACCAATCTTGAATAATATTTCTGCTGGTTCTCCTGGTGGGCACATACATTTAAATGAGCCTATTCACAAATTTTAAAAAGAATGTAAATGTATGCACATATGAACATGGAAATAGCCTTCTGCCAGGCCTTTTAATAAGCAAGCCTCTTAGTCCCTACAGCAAACAAACTGGAATAGGAGTAAGCGGCACTCTCAGCCTAGGTATCTACTACACATCTTAGAAAATCCACGTGTTCTAGAAAAGTTGTCTGGATTCTGTAACCTGGGTTATTATATTTTTAGAGCACTACCTTTTGAATGGGATAAAAGCTTTGGTAAAGAACCATTTTTGAAATATAAATAATTATCACCATTAAATTCCCTTCGTAAACAAGGGACGCTTGTATACTGTTTCGATTCAAGGAGATGATCCATCTGCTCTTGGTTGGGAGATTCATTCATTCAGTTAGCATGTTTCATGCATTTGCTATTCATGTATTCATTCTACAAATATTTACTGAGTGCTTACCATATGTCTGGCACTGTACTTGACGCTCAGAATGCAGCAGTGAACAGAAAAAGGATGCATTTTAGCCTCCTCGAGTTTGCAGCCTGGTGAGATGAGCTGACCAATAAAAACAGATCAGTGAAAATATGTACTATCATTGCAAATACATACACACAGCATGCACAGAACACAGCAGTGTAAGAGGCAAGAGAGTGAGGACTGTAGGGGAGCGGAGTGCGGAGTGAGGGCTTCTGCTAGTAAACGATCCAGGGAGGTCCTGGCTAAATAAGCTGAATGAGGGAGAAGCCACCTGCCGTGTGTCAGGCACGTGGCTTGAGTGAGGAAGGGAGGGGCGGGAAGACAGTCCAGGGGGCTCAGGCAGGGTCATGGGCACTTTTGAGGCTACGGGGTGGAGGTGTGCAGGAGGCGACGGTTCACCTCAGTCAGTGCAGAGAATGTGTGGCCTTCAGAATGTCCAATTTCTGTCCATCACGGGAGGATGTGTTTCTTCCCCAAGTACATCACCATGCTTCTGTGATTTTTCTTACACGCACCTTCTTCCTCTCTTAGCATCTCTGCTCATTGTGCCCTTCCCTCCCTCTCTCCTTTCCTTTCTTTCAACTGCCCCCATGAATACTTATTGTGCATCTGCATGTTCTAGGCACCGTGTCTAGGATTTGGGGGAATGCTCTCTGCCTTAGGTGTACAGGGAAGTTCTTCTCCCTTTCCCCAACAACGCTTCTCCCCCCATCACAGCAGGACTAGAATCTGCTGCATGAGCTTTGCCAGAGATTCAAACACATACAGGCTGGAATCTCAGTTCTACTACTTACCAGTTGTATGAGGCTGGGCAGCAGACAGAGTTCCTGTTGTGTCAATTCTCTCATCTGTAAAATATGAATAATAATACATACTTTGAAGGAATGTTTGGAGAATTGCAAGTGTTATCTATAAGCTCGTGAAGTGTTATCACATTGTTAGTTTCGCCTGCTTACTCCTGTTCCAACAGCAACTGCAAAGTAAAGGAAAGGCACAGTTACAACAATTCGATGTGATTCTGGTGTGGTCATGTCCCCTCCAGTGTCCCAGAATACAGCATCGTAATTATATAATATAACCTGTGGGGTCTGGCAATTCCAGATGACCCAGAATGGAGGCAAGAAGGGAACGTGTTTCTGCCTGTAGGAGATGCATAACTGACCCCAACACTTTACCTGTCCCTGGGTCCCTGGGGTCACAGTCTTCACCCTGCATCTCTGTAGTTTCTCTTACTAAAAAAAAAACAGATTATATTTCATGATTCCTTAACTTTGCAGCCGGTCATGTGATTTGCCTTGGTCAACACAAAGAGTTTCCAGCTTTCAGCCCACACCTCAAGAGGGCATGCATGTTTCTGCCTGGCATCCTGGACAGCTGCACTGTCATGAGAGTATCCTCGACCTAGTCACAGGAGCAGGGAGAGAAATATAGAAGAGAGGCAGAGCTCCAGTCCAATCCAGAGTAGGTGACCTCTGCAAACCCACAGATGGATGACAGAAATTAGAACTACATTAAGCCACTGAGTGCTGGGGTCATTCATAACCCAGTATTGTTGTACTGATATCTGATAGGCTGAATTTAATTTACCTAATATATTTTTTTTATTTATTTTTATTTTTTTAAAGATTTATTTATTTGTGCATACAGAACCGGGGTACAGGCCAGAGGCTCAAGGGCGGTGAGAGGCTTCACCAGAGACAGAGCGGGGAGCAGAACAGACAGATCGACGAAGTACACTGCTGAGGGGAGCAGCGGGCGGGTCAGGAGAGGTCTGCCGCGCCATGTGGTCACCTACAGGGCAGGCGGGAATCAAACTCATGCGGAAGCGGCTTTAGATTCTCAGTGCTGTGCTTTAACCCGCTGCGCCACCAGGGAGGGCCTAATTTACCTAGTATATTTTTAATTGGCATATGTATCAGATGTAGGTATTGAACTTCTGTATTTAATGCACCAGGTTGATAAATATATGTATTATATCTGTCTATACATGGCGACAGGAAAAGACAAAAACTGCCCCTGAATGGCTAAGAGCATGTTTCCTAGATAGAGGACGGTGAGTCAGTTTAGCCTCGGATGACTTGCTGTTGCTCCTAGTGGCAGGAAGGGGAACTGCAATATGAGAAGCTTTCGTTTTAATGAAATACTTCAGAACTCCAGAATGTCAGCTCTGGAAGGATCCTGCCCAGAATTTATTTTGGATAAGCTAGGGTAACTGTGTTTTAGGGATTCTCTTACCCACGGTGAATCAGTGGAATTTTGGGGGATCTAGGACATGACCCCAAGACCTCTGACTCCCCATGCTTGACCCATCTAATTGTACATGATACTGAACAGGTTTTACAGTGTCAATAAATTTTGAACTGCCATAATATTCCCAGCCAGGAGGTTTATTACTAATACCAGTTAAGGTAAGATTAATCTCCATCACTGTTATAATTCATTATTGTAACATGACTCCTCTCTTACTCAGGTCATTTAAGATATGGTAATAACTAGGCTTCATAATTAATAATACTAATTAATACCTTTCATCTATTGAACCTTTTCTTCAGCACAGAGCCTACTGCTGTAGGTATGTGGGCCCACTTATCCTTGCCACAATCTAAGCACAGCTAATAAGCCCCATTTCACAGAATTTGAAATGCAATCTTACGAACATTGCCTTTGCCTACATCTTACAGATTATAAGTGGCAGAATCAAAACCCAGACCCAGATCAAAGACTTGCAATCTTCTCACCCTTCTCTGAAGACACAGGCTCCGATGGGAATCCCCATCAGAAATATTTGATTCAGAAGCAAGCGTGGTCCCCATTTTTGCATCTTTCTGGGTCCTCCCCCTCTGCTCACAGACAGCAAGGCTGGAGCCCACTGCAAAGCTGGAAACTCCAATTACATGCTGGGATCCTGTCTCACTTTTCGCACCTCCACCAATGGATGCCTCTAGCACAGGACACTTTGAGGAGGTCTGGGGGAGCTCAGAGCTTCTAAGTGAAAACAAGGAACTAACTCAGCAGGGCCAGGCTATCTTCAGAGTTTGAGGAGAGGTGCATCAAAGGGATGAGAGCCTGGCTGCTTTGATGGAGGAACCAACAGGAAATTATCAGGCTGAGCTGACAAGGACAAAGACACTGGGGCCTCATCCCTGTCTGGGCTGGAACAGGCAGGAAGCCAGAGGGACTGTTTAATCCTGACTCCAGAGCAGCCATGAACCCTGGCTTCCTCCCTCATAGAAGAACAAGGTGAAGGAAAGGTGAGGTAAGTTAAGATAAACACCCAAACTTTTGGCTGCCTGGATGAACTCAATTTTTTAATTTAAGCTGTCAGTGGTTTCTTTTTTTCTCTTTTCCTTTTTTAATCTAAACTGTAATCACACAATACTCCACCCAAGTGCTTGATATGGATTTCTAAGACAGATCCTAACATAGTCATAAAAAAATCCCCTCTGAAATGCGCACTTTGTGCTGTGTCTATGTGTAGGTGTGTTTAAAATGTCACGAACTGGAATGCCTAACTCTAGTTCCCAGGAATTAATCACTTAGAAGAGTGAAAGGGGGGAATTAACTTGCTTTAACACTTAGAAGCAGTCGCCAAAATAGAACTTGCTGAATAGAAGTATGGTTATCTTTCCATAAAAACTAGAAGAGTCTCCTTTTTTTTTTTCCTCATTTTTTTTTCTCTCTGAAGCTGCCTTGAAAAAAATTTCTCTTGGGTCTCACCTGCAGGTCACAGGTACTCTGGGTATAAAGGTATACAAGGAATGATTTTAAACCTTTTATGGTTACAGTGATTTTTTGGTGGAGATCTGGGAAACCATCATCATTATCTAATTTTTGAGTATCTTCATCACCCAACAAAGTTTCCTCTTACCCATTTTCCATCAGTTCCTATTCAGACCCTCAGTCAGCACAACTACTGATCTTCTTTCTGTCTCTCTAAAGGTGCCTTTTCTGAACTATTTATGTAAATGTAGTCACAGAAAATACAACTTTGCCTCTGGCTTTTAGCATGTTTTTAAGGTTCATTCACGATGTAACATGCACCAGTTACTGCTTTTCTTTTGCATGCTGAATATTATTCCACTATGTGGACATACCATATTTTGTTTTTCCATTCACCAGTTGACCAGCCCTGGACTGTTCCTGGATTTGCAGTATTATGAACCGTACTGTTTAGAACACTCAAGAAGATGTCTTTGTATGACTAATATTTTAGTTCTCTTGGGTAGGACCCCAGCAGAATTCTGAGTTGCACAAAGAAATACTGACAGTTGATCCACACCAGTTTCAACACATTGAGGTGCATGTCAGGCAATATTTAAAATCCACGGAAGCCACCATTCACGAGAGGGGGTGACCTCTGGGGGTACCGAGAAGGCAAACTGCTATCACTGGATCAGAAATAGAGAGCATATTCCAGTTAGTGTCAGACTACATGGGTTAAGGCTCATCTTTGAACAGGTCTCCAAGTTTTCCTCCATATTTCCATGTCCCAACTCACACTGACAGTGGACATGACTAGCGGGACTGTGGATCAGGTGGGAAGGGTGTGAACATTCAGACAGTCCTAGCAAAACTGCAGCAAACTTCAATTATCTGTGAAGGCGCTAGCCCACCCTTCCTACTGTGCAATTTCCTTTACCGACTAAAAGGGCGAGGCCAGTGTGCCCAGCACCTGCCGCAGTGGCCCCTTGGCCTTCCAAGAGTGCGTTGTGGGGCAGACTCCAAATTTCAGGGCAGCCTGAGGTGGCCGGCGGGAAGTCAGGCCTCACGGGTTGAGAGAGGAAGCAAGGTGGTGGCGTGTGGAAGGGGCTGGGGGTCACTGACCCACCTGTGGCAGTAGAGAGGCCCGCAGCGCTGTGGGGAAGCGCTCGCCTCGTCGACTCCCGAGTTCCTCGCGCGCGCCGGCCGCGCGGGAGGCTGCAGCGGAGGCACCTGGTGCCGAGGCCCGTGCCCCGGGCGACCACGCTTATGCGGGCGCAGAAGCGACGGGACAGGACTGGAAACTGAGCGCCCCGTCGAGGAGCAGGCGACGCGAAGGCGGAGGCCCCGCGGGACACCGAGGAGCGCGACCCGGAG
>NW_004567129.1:19286767-19288101 GCF_000260355.1 Condylura cristata
CGCGCACTCGAGGGCCGCGGGGCTGCAGGCCCCGAGCGCGAGGGCGGCGTTGGGCCGCCGGCTTTTCCGCTGCCAACACTCTGGTCCCTTTGCCCGTTTGAGCCCAGTCCGAAGCGTTCCCGTCCTTCTTCGGCCTCTTTTTCCCGTTGACTTCTGGGCTCCACTCTTCCTCCTCGCTTAGGCTTTCCCTGCGCGCCCTCCTCACCCACTTCGCGGGTTCCTCCCCTCCTCTTTGCCATCCCATTCCTGACCCTCCAGAGTCCTTTTCTCCCTTTCCCCATATGCAGCTTTATATTACCCCTCCTCTTCTTTGATCGCCGCCCCCACCACGGAAAGTTACATTAGCTGGGGGTTCCCCTTCACCCCTGGAACTGCCTGGTGTGCGGGTCCGGACACCACTCCCCGGATCCCAGCGCCCCGCCCAGTCCCTGGCTAGATTCCCTGGCCCCGCCAGTCCTCTCTCGCTGAGACTCCATGAGAGAGGCGAGGGAGCCCGGCCACACGAGCGGGCCTTCTTTGGGGGTCCAAGGGGCCACAGAGAGAGGCTGCGGGCACCGCGCCCTGTGGCCCCTTCCTCCCGCAGGACTGCACGCGCTAGCGAGTGTGCGGAGAGGGGCCTGAGGCAACAAGTGACAGCTCCGTGCAGGGTCCACTCCTGTTTGAGGCAGGGACCCAGGCAACCTGGGGGATACGGACCCCGGGCTGAGCCAGGCGAAGCGCTCCCAGCTTCCCCTCTCTGCCCTTGATGCTGGGGGGCGAAGGGGGAGAGAGTGGGAGTGGGAGAGAGCAGGGGCGTGTTCTTTCCAAGTCCGAAGTCTCCCTCCTCGAGGTTTTTCCATGCACCCCCAAGCAGAGTTTGCCAGGGATAGGGTACGGGTGGGGGTGGGGGCGTGGGGGGGCGAGGGAGGGCAGAAACCGCCAACGTGGAGGGATTTTCGGAAGCTGGGATGGTAGAATAAGGGAGAACAAATCCCGATTGCCTCCTCCACTTAGGCGATGCGTTCCCCCTTCCCACCATCCAGGCCTCCTGGGCAAGGGCCCAGCCTGCCCAGCTGGAGCGGATTTGGGCGAAGGGGGAAAAAGGGGGCTCCGAACCCCTCCCCAGTTTCCCTCCTCCGCCCTCCCTGATTGGCTGCACGTCCCAGGAGCCCAACTTCGGTCGCTCCAGACTCTGTCTGAGCCCCGAGGGAGCCGGAGTGCAGCGACCCGGGACGGGAGGGGCGGCCCGAAACCCAGGGGTTGGCATCTCCGGGGCCCCTAAGGGGAGGGGCGCGGGCCGGGTCGGCCCCCGCAGCCTCCGCGAGGCCCAGCTCGCCGCGTCTCGCAGCCTCGGC
>NW_004567129.1:19288892-19293483 GCF_000260355.1 Condylura cristata
GGCGACGTGACCGCGCTCTGCAGGGCTCCTACCCCTTCCGCCCGGATCCCCGCCGAGCACGCCCGGGGCTCCTCCACTCGAGACCGCCGGGGAAGCCCCGGAGAGCCGAAGGAGCCCACTTGGCTCGGCGATCTCCCCGCACTTTAATGTGTGAGCTTGGGTCCGCTGACTGCGGCTCTGGGGCTGCCGACTGCGGTGCGCGCTCCAGCCCTCTAGCCGGAGTCTGTTCGGGAGTTCCGGGGGGTGGGGGGGCTTCCGTCGGCTCCGGGCGTAGATCCGCGGGCGGCTCAGACTCGGGCTGGCTCTGGATCGCTTTAACTTTACGAACCAACAACCTTGCCCAAGCCTGCGCCTCCTCCTGGAGCGCTCCAAGCTTCTCCAGCTCCCCGCACGCCTAACCTCGCTCGCTGGGCTTTGCCCCGGAACGCGTGCCGGGGTGGCGAGCGCGGAGAAGCCAGCGAGATGGGGAGGGCGGCGAGGAGAGCAACCCTTTGCCCCTCAGCCCCGGGGAGCTGTAGGAGGGCTCACCTCGCGCCGTGAATAAAAGAGTCCCCAAGGGAAGTGGGGGTTGGAGTGGCCCCCGGGGTCGCGCTTCTTACCCCTTTCTTGCCAAGGCAGGGCTTTTGGGGAGCTGGGGTGGAGGCTTCTCACGCCACCGGTTCCGGAGTTATAGATTTTCTAGATGCTAGGAAAAGCCCTGTTGCTTTTGCTGATAATGCAGCAGGAATTTCACGGGCCATCGCACCGCTATTAAGAAATTGCATCTTTTAATTATTTAATAATGTCATCCCTGCATGATGACGACCCTTCCCAAGGGGTGGGGGTGGAGGTCTGTTCCAGAAGCCCTGCTCCGTGAGGGTATAGATTTGTTTAAAGTCTACTCTCCCCTTTCCTCCTAAAGAAATCTTGGTCGGATGACTCTGAAATCTTTCCTTGTTTTCCTCTTCCTATCATTTCTATCGGTATAATTCGAGGCAGTAAGTTTTCGGTTTAATCGCAGGGAAGCCACGATCATTCACCTCACAAGAACCTGGATCAATTTCTTTATCACTTGGGCTTGCAGCAGACATGGATGGTTTTGCGGGGTGTCTGGCTTTCCAGGGCATGGGTCTGTAGAAGTGTTCTCAGGAGCGAGGATTCACCACCATCAATCAGCACATTTGCCAGGCTGGACTCAGCGCCAGAGCCTAACAGAAAGGGATTAGAAAGCAGCAGGGCTGCCTTCCTTTCTTAATCCTGGAATTATCTTTCCTACAAGTAAAGAGATGAGGACCCCAAACCCAGAAGGGGACGCTGCCTAACCCCAGAGGCAGGGAGCTTATTATTAATTTTTTTTTTTTTGGTCCGTATGAACAAAGGGATAAAAGTTGCAAAACAAAGGGGCAACATCTTGGCCAATAATAGAGGGGCCCTGAAGCTTGTGGTCACTAAAGTGTGTGTCTCCAGCTTTGATTCAAAGTTTTCCAGTTGGCCAGTGTGGGTCTTCGAATTCCAGCCTCTGTGCAAAAGTGAAATCCTGCCCAGTACAAAGGAATGTGAGAGCATTCACATGCTTCTCAACTGAGAGGCAGGGAACTTTGCTTGAGTGAGAATTAGCTTTACATCTTGCCTTTGAAACATGACAAATGGTTACATTAAAATGTTTTTGCACCCCTGCTTGATTAGTAGAATTATTGCTATCCGTTTGTTATTTCAGAGTCTGCATCAGTTGTTCATTTTATTATATTGTCTGGGGGAAAAAAAAATCCTCCACCCCACCCCTGGCGGAGAATGCAGAGATGCATTGAAAGGACTGAAATAGAATCATCTGTTGAGGCCTAGACATGTAGATTTACTCAAACTGGACTTGGTGCTTACTAGAAAAATAGGCTTTTAAAATAGTTCTAATTGAAGCGGAGGACCATCTTGATAGGACTTCAGAACTTTCATTATGTTCAGCATTCTTATCAGAACACCAGACAGTAAAATTACTAGAAACCTAAATTCTATTTTCAATTAAGATGCAATCTTTTGTTAATTTGAGAATTAAAAAAAAAAGTTACAGCTCCATTTTTTTGTGACCCAGAACTCATGTTTCCTTCTGGCAGTGGTGGCTGTGGATGTGTGTTTGACTGTTTATTTGTGCAAGGGGTGGGGGGGTGGGCGGTGGGCGGCAGCAGAGTTAGAGAACCATGCCATGATTTGGGGAAATACGGATCAATTTCATGCTCCTTTAATGCACTTGTCTTCATAATTCATGGTTTTTCTTCTACTTTGAATAGAATTACATGGCTGCTTTGTAAAGATTCTGGTTTGGGGACCCTTGTATGGGAAACGCCTTGACTTTGACCTCAAGGCCTAATTTACAATGCCAGAGCTCCACTCCTGGGTGCACAGTGTGTCTCAGAACCTTGCCTGTGAATGTCTGTGACTTATAAAGTTGACAGTTCACATAAACTTTGATCTGTGATGTTCAAATCTATTTTCAGAACCATCTAAACAAGATCTGAAAATCTGATTTTAGTCATCCTGTGTTTTCAATACATTTAGGTAAGCAGATGTTTGAGAAGCCTGGTCATTTTGTGAACTTTCATTAGTCTTTCTCGCTATGGTCATAGATTTAATAATAATGACAAAATAGTGGTCTGTCGAGTTTGAAAGTAGGTAGTGATTTTTTTTTTATCTTTTTGAACTGCCAAACTTGCACAATAACTACAAACACTAATGTCTTATTTTTCCCCTAAAAGATCCAAGCATGGTGTAAGTTCTCCCGCTAATGATTTCAGGGATGGAAGTGGGAGCCCCTCCCTTATGAAATCAGTCATTGTTGCATAAAAAGTGACCTGGTTTGTCAAAAACCCCCTTTCTAGATTTACCGAGCACTGCAAATTGTCAGCTTTTGCACTCCAAAATCACTGCCTTTACAAAGATATGTTTAGATGTTTGATCTATATAAATGTGTGATTTTAATTGACGGGGGGGGGGGAGACATCAACAGGTCTGGTAGAAAGAACAAAATAAAGCTATCGAACATTGGATGGATTCTGGTGCCCCTGTAGGAGTAAGGACTAGATTTTCCCTTAGGATGACTGAGATAGCCATCCACAGCCTCCTCTATGGGCAGCAAGAACTAAAGAAAACACTCGAGGAGGATAATTAGACATCTTTCTGCTATAATTTTACCCTGACATTGAGAGCCTTGTGCGGCTCTGGAAGTGGGCTGCTCCTTCGTGGAAGATCGCATTGATGGCCACTAGGGGGCAATGGCGCCCTTCTCCAACTTTCTGCTTGGGGCCCATCTGCTTTTGAGGGCACCATGAAAAGCGGTTTTGTTACCACCAGCTTTGTCTGGCCCTCTCAGGAGAGACCGAATTCAATCTCGCTGTGGTTCAGGCTACTGCTCGAGCAGTTTGTCAGGATTATCATCTTTCTAGTCCACGAATCCCGTTACCTTCAGCCTCTTCCTATCCTGGAGTTTACTAGAAAGTTAGAAAATCTTGCAACCGGAGACTGAGCTGGAGATGGGTGGGTGGGGGCTGGGCTGTGCGATAAACAAGGTCAGTTCTCATTGAGGCTGGGGAGATTTTCTGCTGAAAGAGCCCGGCGAAGAGGATAAATAAAGAAGCGAAATATCAGTGAGGCTGCTTTGATATCCTTGCTATTCTTGTAAGAGGGTTCGAAGACCGCTGCCAGCCATGTCTCATTTGCAAAACAGAATGCCAGTTTGAGCTTTGGTAAACACTTTGGGCAGCGTGAAGTTTTAATATAACAGTAAATGTTTCCTCCTACCTTTAAGCCGCTCTTGATATTGCTGTACGAACCCTAACTTAACGGAGAGTAAAATTTAATTCAAGATTGGTCCTCATGCCCTGGAGTTTAATCATCTGACACTTTTTTCATCTTCAATGATATGGAAATTACTGCTTATGATTAAATTGCATATTTGAGACGGTGCAAATTTATATTTGTTACTGTTTGATAGTATCATTATGAAAGTTCAGAAGAAGAATGAAAAGAACCTCGTGCTATATTATAATTAAGAGGAAAGCACTATTTAAAAAAAAAAAAGCACTATCTTAAGTGGGTACTTATCCTATCTTTTTTTTTTTTTTTTTTTAAACTGAATACTAGCCTCCCTGGTGACTAAGCACTGGGGCTCCTGAGGGCCTTAAGTGTACTGGCATGCACAGGTAGTTGATGAAAGGAATCAATGTAAATGGATTATGGTAGAGAGTATTAAGTAGCTGGTTCTAAAAGTAAGACAAAGTGTCTTGTAAACTGATGCTCTGTTACCACTGGACAGTTTATTTAACTGAAAAAAGCTGAGGCACTTTTAAGTGCTTATGAATAATGTACATTTGTTAGAACTGAAGGCACAATTTCATTGTTATTTGGTTTAATTAGTCATCAGACAGTTGGAAGTGCTGGGTTTCTTATTGAGATTAAGCATTGTTTTCATAGTCTGAATGGCCAAGGTTTCTTGAACAGAGAATTTGGAACAGAGGGTGTAAGTGAGGTAGGAGTGTATGACCGAAGAGAAAGGAATAAAGGGAAGGGGAGAAAGGAATTAATGTTGTTTTTGATGGCAGGCCAAATAGGTGTGTGTGTGTGT
>NW_004567129.1:19293583-19322955 GCF_000260355.1 Condylura cristata
AGTCAAAAGTGGTGGGATCTGGGTCTTATTCTCTAGCCTTGGCACTGAGTATTCCTCAAAGGTTTTTGTGAAGAAGCGCTATCTTTTTCTAGATTTTTCCTTGCTTGTTGCAGGTGAAGAAAAAGTTGATGAAAAGCCTTCTTCCACGTACCTGTTACTTGCCAGAAACCCTCCGGCAGGGTCCTCTGTGCTAGGATGATTTTTCACAAATTTCACTACTTCTGCCTACTTCTCCCAGGGGGCATTTCTTGCAAATGCCTTCAGGCACAACTTTGGCCTCTTGTCTCCAATGTGGCTACCACAGTGGTGGAGGCTCCTTCCTGGTTTTCCTTTAAGATCCAAGGGAGAGCAAACTGCATCCGGGAGAACACACTGGGGGCATTTAAGAGGAGGGGCCTGCTTCCACAGGGTTTTATTCTCAAGCAGCATGAGCCCTGTTGCAGGCAGGGATAGACCTATCAGGTGGATGACTTTGCTGCCATCCCTGCCATGGACCTCTGGGGATATTTTATCCCTAACCACATCGTAGAATGCTCAGAACATTTCCAACATTCCAGAGGCGGCTTGGGCCAGGGTAGGATCTGGGGGCCTAGGCTTTGCCCAGGGAGCAGGTTGTGCATGGGGGAGGCAAGTGAAACCAAGACTTGCAAGCACAGGGTTAGATCCTGTCTTATTTAATACTTTTCGATTTAGCTCATCATACATTTGTTCCATTCATCTTGATTATTCAAACATTGCATTCAATTATGATTTATCTTGATTACAGAGTTTCGGTTTATTTTTTTTTCACATCCCTTTATATTTCGTGCCTAAGGAAGCTACCTCACCTGACCCACCTAGATTCCTTCCCGCCCAGCCGTTCCATCCTTCTCATCCCCTGCTCCGCAGCTCACAGAGTATGTACCTAAGAATAAACTACATAACTTCTCCAAGGCTTAGATGCTTCATCTGTAAAAATGGGGCTAATAATAATGTCAACGTGCTAGATTGCTGGAAAGATCAAATGTGAATTTATCTTATTTTAAACCGCGCAGTGCCTTGCGCGTGATAATTGGCTCAGAAGCACTCAGGCCTTTTTCCTCAGAAGTAGACCTGGAACTTGGTTTTATAGACTCATGGCTACAGATAGCAGTTCTGCCTGTAATTGCGAGCCCCAAATTCTACACTGAGCGTTGCTAGCAATAGAAGCCTCTTCTAACTAGTGATGAATTGTTTATTAGTGCCTGCTCTTTCTGGAACTATTTCATAAGTTTAAATGATCCATCCCTCTGCCATTTAAAATATTCAAGAGACAGTCAAGATTTTAGAGATAATTATGGCTTTTGAAAAGTGTCTGTCTCTTTCCTACTTCTGCCTTTTCTCTGTTGCTTTTACCTATGGGTTGCTGTGCAAAGTTGCCCTGAGTAATCAGACCTTACAAGGAAAGTCTTCTGAGCACGTGATGCTGAGATATTCATCACAGCTTTGCCTTCCTCTTCAAGGGGATCATTGCTATTCCAGACCAGCTTCCATGATTAGTCTCTTGATAAATTGTCTCCGGTTCAAGAATATTCCTGTTTGTTTTTCAGGCATGTGTACTTTGAGATTTTAGGGGAGTTGAACACTGACAGCTTTGACTCATGCCAAAGACGATAGCTGAAGGAGCCTGGCCCTGTCTGTGGCCGTCCTCAGGCCCAGGCAAAAAGCACAGTGATTTGGCGCAGTGTTAAAAATAACAGGGACTTTCACCCTCATACAACCCTTAATGGTTTTCCAACTGTTTTCACATTAATATCACAGTCAGGCTGGGCCTTCCAAGGCTCCTGGACCTTAGAGGTTGTCCTACTGGGTTCTATCTGCAGTAGTCTTGTGTCATCTGTTCCTGTCCCAGGCCTGGGCTCCCTTCAGACCGAGCCCCACGAGGAAAATAAAGCTTTGCCTGTGTCTCTCTGAGAAAAGCCAGGGGAGAGAGCTAGCTTTCTGAGAACTCTTAGTTGCTAGACACTGTACCTGGTGGGGAGCTCATTCATTATATGCAGCCCCTGTGTGGACAGCAAGGTCATCTTCATTTTGCAAATGGGGAAAAGACGCAGGGAGGATCCCCAAAACTTGCCCCCAGCTCACAAGGCTGGAAACATGGGTTTCCCAGCTTGATCTGACTCCACCTCCCCAGTGGATCTCTATTACACGGGGTGCTGGGGGCAAGCCCAGAGCCCCCTAGTCTCAAGAGAGAGACATCTGGCCAGAATGCTGAGCAGACCGCTCCATCTGGACCCCTACATGATCCCAGATCTTTTCATAAAAGGAGCTGCTGGTCTCTCTCTTTTTTTTTTTAATAGGATTTCTTTTTGCCATTAACCCTATACCTTCTTTAATGTCTTGATGATGACCTCCTAGCCACCTCCCAGGCAGACATGACAGGAAAGGCGATTCATCAACTTCGGTCATTGAAATTTCCATCATACAAGGACCTAACTGGCTGCTCTTTGGCAACTTTCTCCCAGTTAGTTACACTTTGCCTGAGCTTCTCCCATCACTTTTTCCTTCTCCTGGTACCCCTACCAATTTTCAACATCGGTATCAGATCGTTGTGAAAATCCAGCATTTATTGAGTACTAGGCGTTGTGCTGCGAACTTTCCCTGTAATGTGAGATTTCCCCACAGTGACTCGATGAGCTGCTGAAATTGTTGCCAGCTTTTTCTAGAGGAAAAAACTACAGACGTTCCAGTGTTTCACAGCTGGTAATGGGCTAAGCTGAGATTCTAACCTGGACACCAGGGACCAAACGTAACCTGTGCGTCAGGCTGCTCAGTCAGTCACCGTGTCTGCTAATCTGATGAGCTCATTCCCAGACCTCTCCATCCCCATCTCTCCCACTCCTTCCACCCCATTTATTCGGTCACTTGTGGCATCTTAAGGCAGGTTCACTATGGTAGTGTAACCTCTGCACAGTGATAGGACCTGCGTCTTCCTGCGATGAGGTCAGGACGATGCAATTTACCAAGCAGAACACTCAGGAATCTGATGTCTAATCACATCAGCCAAATTATGAGCTATTCTAGTCAACTTCTGTATAGCGATGTAAGAGTCCTGGCTCCAGAAAGGAATCACCACTTGCCTGAAATCACACAGTGAGTTGGGGCAGGTGGAACAAGGATGTTTTTTTTTTGTTTTTTTTTTTTTTTAATTTGAGGAGAACATGATTCTGAGGTTCTAAAACTCTATAAGAAGCTATACAAAAGGATCTTTTTTTTTTTTTGGCTCTTTCTTTATGCCTTTCCACTATCAGTATGCAATTTTTTTTTTTTAATGACTATACCTGTGATCTGATTCTTAGTTAAGCATCTCATCAGCTCAAATCTCAGCCCCCTATATCTTTGGAGAATTAGCTTGTGAGATCTTGCCTGGGACTTTCTGATGATGAATTGATGTTATTGTTTGGAAGTCTTGATCAGAGGTTTTGGTGTCATCTGATTCATTATTTGATGATATTGCACAAATATGTGTCTTTCGGTCCTGGCCTTCAGCTCTGTCCACTTTATAGTCACCTGCCACTGACACTTTCTTTCACATCTCCACAGGTAACATGGTAAATACGGTGTCCTCACCTGCTACCACCCCAGGTCTTCTCAGCGCTCTCTGTCTGCTAGGGTTTGGTTTGAGACCCGTTTCAAAAGTCTTACTTTGCCACCTAAGTTAATAAAAGGCGCAAGCCGGGGCACACAGAAATAGTCAAATCATAAAGCCTTCCCTCAGAGGGCTCATACCATCAGCGTGAAGAATGTACCAGGTCTATGAAGACTCAAGGCTTGGTGCAGTGAGGACTGTCAAGGTAGTGTGAAGAAACAGTTGCAGGAAGGACACATCACATCTGTGTCAGCAACTAAGGATGGTCTGGGGGAGGAGTGATACGGCTGCACTCTGATTGGGAAGGTGGGCACCCAAGGGCCACCCAGCACAGCCCTGCCAGATGTTGTCATGTCACTGAGTGCTGGTGATGGCTGGCATATCCCAGGCGATAGGAAGCTCATTCCCCTTTGATTAAACCATGAGACACTAGCATCGTCACTGTTAGAAATACTTCCTCAGGTTGAGCCAAACCCTGTCTCCCGAAAGATGGAATTCCCTGATTCAAGTCGCTGTCACACAGAACAGATCCTGCCCCCACTGCAGCTGGTCCAAGTTGCCTTCTCCCAGTACAACACCTCCAGAATGAACACCCCATTCATTCTTGCTCCAGCTGCCCTCAGAGGGAATGGCTGGAGACAGAAATCTAGGCAGCTAGACTCTGACTGTCAACTTCCTTCTACACACTTCTTTTATTGCAGCCTGAGGCTACATTACATTAGCTTTTATTGCCAGTCACATCACCCAGAGGACTTATGCTCCACAGTTTATTTGTTTATTTGTTTTTCCTTATGTGCTGCTGTTAAGTCACATTTCCCCACCTGTCCCTGTATACCAAAGACATTCCGGGGCGGGGGTTGGGGAGGTGGTTAGTTAGTTCGACACTGAAGTCAGACTGCCTCGCTCCACTGCCACTTCCCAGCTGTGAGGTTCTCTTTGCCTCTTTCAATTTCCCCATCTGTAACCCTGGGTTAATAACCTCTGCCTTATAGGGTAATTTAGATATTAAATGGTATTAATATATAAAGCATATTCATATGTAAAAATGAGTATATAAAAAGACTGAGGGCCAGGCATGCTATTATTACCTGTTATATTGCTTGTTGTGAGGCTTGGGTCACGGATACCATCTCCCAGGACATTTTAAAATTTCCAGCCTGCTCAGCTGCCTAAAATATCTGTCGCCTTTCCTTGTCCCAGACAATGAGACAATCGCAACAAAAATGCCTGGAATAGAAGCAGGGACCAGAATCTAGTTAATCTGCACCAGATGATTTCTTCTGAGTGAGTCCATGCCCTGCAACCGCACACAATATGGTCCTTTTTCACCATAGTGCATATTTGTCTTTTTTTTTTTTTTTTTTGGCTTGTTGGTTTATTTGGCTGCAGCATTGGGATCTACACTTGGAGTCTAACCCATAATAAGATTCTCTATGAGACGAAGAGCCCTCCTCCTACTCCAGAGACCAGGAGAGCCAGAGAGTTGCTTCACTGTCTCTCCCGGAAATTATAACACGGGCTCAGCTGAACTTACTGTGTTTTAAATTGGGGTTCAGTATCTGACACATTTGCAGACACACACACACACACACACACTGCTACCCCACAGTGACACTGGTCACTGTGGCTCTGGATATAGCAGCATCGATTCCCAGGGCCCCTGTTGTGAGAGGGAGACTAAAGCTCCTGGTGTCCAGCGGGATCAACCGAGATGCCCCCACCCCCTGGCTTCCTGCAGGATCTGGTCTGCAGGCCTGGCCACCCATGGTCCTGACACTCCTGATCCTTTTCTGAGCCTCCTTTTCTAGTCTTCCTGTAAGAACTATGCCACCCGGAGTCTGATTCTGTTGCTTTGAACTAGGAACCCCAAATGGTTTCCTTTCACTGGGTGTCCTTGCAAGACATGTCAGAAACCTTGCCAACTGTGATACCAAGTGGGTTTTCTGGTTTTGGGGTCCTACTCAAACACTGAGCAGAATGTTAAAGGTCAGGTAGTTAGATGTGGAGGTGTGAAGCTGGAGTGGAGGGAGCCTTGAAGAGTTGCATTTGATCTGAGCCAGGGAGTTAGTTAGGCCCAGTCTAATGACAGCTCAGTCAGTGGGCAGGGAGAGTGGAGGGTTTCGACAGGTGGCCGCAGCAGAGAGCAGAGCAGCAATGGATGCTCAGAAGGGGAGGGCAGGGTGTGGCTACTGTCCATGGAACCCATGCAAAATGCCTACCATTATTATCTGGAGGAAAAGAAGGCCAATGTAGGGACACAATCCACACTCGACCCTCCATCCAAGGGCAACTAGATAAACAGGAGTATTCTGTATTCAGAGTAAATAGTTTGATGAAGCCAAGCTAGAATATGTAGAAACTCTCAGGCATTGATGGGAGCATGAACGATGCCTCCGAAAGAATGAACAAATGGACCCAAGTCACATACCAGCTTCCAGGGCAGACAGGACAGTTCCCTGCCCCCCCCCCCCGGCAGCCTGGGTGCCCATCCCAAATGTGGGCTGACCAGGGGAAGCCATCTCTGCTGACACGTGGATGCGTCGGAGCAGCATGGACATCGGCCCAGTCTGCCTGAGACTGACTCGGCCACTGCCAAAGCACAGAATTCTGGGGTCATGTCAGCCCCCAAGCAGGTCACTATGGACGCAAATCCAGACCACAGACAAGGATGGCTAACCCCACACCGGTGAGCCTGGCTGGGCAGCTCTGCCAGGAATAGAGCTGTTATCTACTTATTAAAGCAGCCTATTTAGAGGTTTTAAACATTTAACAACATATTTAAACAGTTTATAAACCACTTCAACACTGTATTTAAATTCTAAATCCAAATTAAAAAAAAAATTCAGGGTTTGGTTATGCAGTTAATTCCAGTTCACAACCCTTGACCCTAAAATAGCCAGCAAAATGGCCAGTCCTGGCACTCAGTAAGCCTTTCACAACAGATCTTCCCATTCCTCACTGTCAGTTGCAAATCGCATCCTTCCATGCAGGAAGCCTCTTAAATCTGTCTCTCTAAAACAGAACAGTGAAGAATATAGACCATGTCTGTTCAAATCCTTGCTTATCCACTTATTAACTGCACAGAACAACTTACTAACAACTTATTAACGGCCCAGTCATAAAGGGAGATGTCTCTTGAGCTGACCTGCTCTGTTATCTGCGTATTGACACAGCTGTCGTATAAGATACATATTTTCATTTTTATTATCATTCTTGGGGACCTAAGAAGCACTATATAAATGAGGTGTCACTATTAGTATTATTTCAGAGTAAAAAATCCCAATTTGGCGGGTAAAGCTAGGCTCATTTTGCCTCTCAGGTAATGCCTTGGTGATTCCTGTATTTTATGCATCCCAGTTGTTCCTGCAAACATCATAGAGAAGCTTCAACTTCAGCAAATCTCAGCAGTGCATTTGGGAACATTGGTCAGGAGACTGCAGCCGCCTGAGAGGGCATGTCGTTGAAGGATGGAGTCTTTAGATTCATTTCCACTGCCCTCTCTCCATCAACCCTGCTCCCACCATGCCCTGCACTGCAAGCCAGGAAGCCCCAGATATCCCCTCACTGAGAGGCATGCTTTGTGTTCTTTGCTTATTGGGCATATAGCTTCCGTCTCATTTCTCAGGAATGGAGAAACATTACCTGTCAGCAAGTTTGTAGCCAACTGCTGACAAATTTTCCCTCACAATCTACCCTGTGGTTCCCTCCCTCCAGGCAGACCAGCCTCGCGCTGCCTTGACACTGCTGATAAATAGCTGTGTGGCCTTGAACAAGCCAATTAACCTCAGTTTCCTCATCTGTAAAGTGGCCTTTTGGATCTTTTCCAGTTCTAAAATGGTCTGGCTCTCAAATCTTCTCCCGCAAATAACTTGGCTTGGAGACATTATGGCCACCATCTCTCAGCAACTTAGTGAAGGAGCCACGTGGACAAAAACACCTGGAAGAGACGACAGATTCAGTTAGTTGGAGCACAGGCAGCCTGCGGGTGCTCTGGGCAGAGGGTCCCTGCTGGGTGATGAGTCTGGAACTCTTTGTGGAGGACCCTGGATGCCAAATTCAAAGCTTTGGCCACTACCCCCTAGGTCTGAGGGAGGCTTTGCTGAGTTTGGAAGAAGAGAGTGGTGTGTTCAGTGCTTCATTGAATTTTCTCTGGAGTAGCATTGACAAGAAGTGGTAGAAAGGAGGGCAGTGGCAGAGAGAGGGTGTTATGGCAAAGATGATGAAGTCAGACCAATGTGGTGGCGTTTTTATAATAGCTGATGGGTGCTGAGCATTTTCTCTAAGTAAATACTGTGCTCAGCACTTTCCATAAATTATCTCAATTCATCCTCTCTACAACCTCATTGAGGTAGGAGCTATAATTAACCCCAGTTATAAAACGGGGACTCAGGGTGGGTAAACACTTTCCCCAGTGTTGTGCAGTTAATAAGTGGACAAGCAAGGATTTGAACAGAGATATTGCATATTCTTCACTGCTCTGTTTTAGGAGATAAATTTAAGAGGCTTCCTGTATGGATGCATGAGATTTGCAACTGACAGTGATTAATGGGAAGATATTTTGTGAAGGGCTTACTGAGTGCTGGCCCCATCGCCAGTTACCTGACTTCATTTTTCCAAGCCCATAAATAGGCAACTCTTAGATCACACAGATAGACAGTTGCAAAGGATTTGAACTTGGGACCTAAGAGATCCAGAAAGCTTTTGCTTTGACTCCTGTGATGAATCCAAGATTGATGGATTCTTGGCTTTCTCTGCATCCAGGATGATTTAAAGATGACACTGAATTTTATGTTTTCTGTGATGGGCTCATACAACTTAAATATTTAAAAAGATGTGTTAGGCAGAAAAGAAGTTGTGTTTCCAAGCTCCATGTTCTCTCTTGAAATTTTGGTTCATGTCCAGCCCTGGCACAGATGAAGAGAAGATGCCACCCAAAGTGTCACATCAGAACATTTCATTGCAACGAGGGTTTACAACATATCTGAGGGGTGCTTGGAAGAAGACACGAAAGTCCAGTCTGCTCACTGATGGACACTCCCCATGTGGTGTGGCGCTGGGAGCTTGGACAATGTATATGAAATGTAGGGCCCTTCTGGATGGCACAACAGGTTAAAGTACAGCACTAGGAAGCTCTCTGCAGCCACTGCAGCCCTAGTTCAATCCCTGGCCCTAGAGGTGACTCACATGGTGCAGCAGACTTCTCCTGTCTTGTCTGCTGCTCCCCTCAGCAGTAGATTTCTGTCAGTCTGTCTGTTCTGTTCTCTACTCTGTCTCAAGTGAATCCTCTCATCCACTTGCACCTCTGTCCTCTACCCCAGTTCTTGTATGCATAAATAAATAAATTGTTTTATACACACACACACATACATGTACACACACACACACATAATAATGTGGGAATCAATTGCAGCTTGCTGAGGCATGTCAATGAGGACCCAGGCTTCTGAGAGATACAGGGTCTTCTACCTTGGATTTTCGAGGACAGTAAGAAACATCAGGTTTGAGTTAAGGCTTGCACACACATGCCATTGCATAACCAATGTGGCATATTCTTGCTCATAAAGATAAGGCCAGAAGGTCTCTGTGCTTTCATTTCTTTGTCTGCACTAGTATTCTTGGGACATCTTCATCTGCATACCACCAGATCCATTCTTTTCCATTCCTTCTTTGTTCACCAACTCACTGCGGGATGAGAAGGAACTCACTCCCCTTGTCTGCTCTCAAAATTTCCCTTTTGTAGAATCAGAGGGTTCCCACAGGCGGAATCTGGAAGAATAGCTGAATTCTGTTTAAAAAGTACAAATAGAAGTTCCGGTCACCTCGCTTGACCCAGTGAAACATGCATTATTCTCCTCTTAACTCAGCTCCTGGAGTTCAGATTTTTATTTGGACAATGAAAAGCAAATTGATGGTAGGTTCTTGGGAATTCAGAACTCAGTTCTCAGTTCTGGCAAAGAGCCTCTGAAACCTGTCCCCAACCCCTTTAAATTAACTGTGGTAAAAACAAAGCAAGGGAGGAAAGCGGTGTGGGTAAGAATGTGACTTCATTAAATCATAGAAAGAGCATCAGTGTTTGAGGAGTGCCTGTCTTTGCTTGATGCTGAAAATATTGATATTATCTCTGGTATTGCTGTCCCCATTTTTACATTTGCATGGGAAACGATTCGATTAACATTTCTTCTGGAGATGGTTTTCTTCGGAGAAAGTGGCATTGATTATATCTGTTTGGCCCGCGAAGCACGCCTTCCCATGCAGGGCTGATGGGGTGAACAAATGGGGCTATTTTGGAGCCGGTAACTCAACCTTCACCCTGGCACCGTCTTTCCCGGCTCCATCAGGTCTGCGATGGGAGAGCATTGAGGATGCCATTCACATGCTCTCCTTTGTGAGACATTGTGCTAATACAACTTTAATTTTCCTATCAAATTGAACAAGAAATGAGTTTGTTGGAAATAATCATGGCTATTGCAGAAGTGCCAAGTTGGATAGTTACTGAGATGGGACTGTTGCTCGTGCGGTGACCTTGTGTGGTGGGATGTGGAGATGGAGGTCACCCAGCGTGCTGGACCCAATTACACCCCCAGGGAAACTCCTGGGGACCATTCCTGGCAGCCGCTTGCATCGGCTAGGAAAATTCTCTAGTCTCCCTCTATATTTGGCTCAGCTGCTGCCTCATTTCCAGTGCCCTGCTGGGTCCGGTAGGAAAACATAACTCAATTAAAAAGAAGCATTATCTAAATAGTTGAATCGCTATGAAACGTATGTTTTACCTTAAAGAAAAGGCAGCGTGACTTGTGGTGGGTCTGCCACGGGGAAGCTGGAAATGTAACAGAGTTTGCGAGAAGAACTCGCACGACCTCAGGTGCTCACTACACTGAGTGTGTAGGAAGGAACTGATTGTCAGTGTATTAGCTATCGGGGAGGCCAGAATTCTTTGAGCTTCATATTTCATAGGTGAATTGTGAATGTAATTTCCCCCCAAACGCTTAACCATTCTCATAGGATCTAAGAAACGACTTAGCTATCCATTTCCCGAGTCAATCGGTGTCTTTTTTATCTTCTTGGGTCTTTCTTTTCGAATAGTAGGGCAGAGAGGGATTTCAATCCTATCCTCCCTCTCTGCCTCACACCGTCACAATAGCAATGAAAACACGCACCCTTCCTTCATGATCGTGGTTTGTGCTCAAGCTCATTGTCCCTTTCAAATTTCAGGGCAACAGTGGAAACCTGATTCAGGAGCAGTGAGCGCCTATTAAAGGGCTCAGACAAAGTGTCGAGGCTCCTTCGCCCGCTGTTGCCACCTGCGTGGCCGGGAACATAGGGCTTATCTTATTTTCCCCCTCACATTCCCCTTTGGTACTATTGGGGTGGCAAGATCTGAGCACATAGTGAATATTTAATAAATGCTTGCACTTAATAAACACTATAAACCCATGAGGTGAAGTGTAATATTCTATCTGTGCTGTACAGAGAGGAAGGCAGTGGGTTTATACGTCTCACTCTGGGATTTTTATCCAAGTTCAAAGATGCTAAACCTGCTTGGCCCTTTCCATTCCTTCTGTAAAAATGTGCTGGTCTGTTGTTCCTTTGTCCACACCAAACCGCCACCTGGACTTGACGGGGGCTGGCTTCAGTGGCTTATGAAGGTTTCATGCTTTACCCTCAAAGAAATTGACATAAATAATGTTCTTCTTAAAATTATGAATCATAATTGCATGACTCTGGAGGTGTTCAAAAGCTCAGTTTTCTCTCCCTCAATCCTTTGTTTTTGCACATTTACATTTGAAATGTATCAATGGTACCTCAGTACTGCCCACTAGATGTACTACACAAGCCACACATGGGAGCCAGATTTATAATTTGGAATTTTCTAGTTGTCCAACAAAAAAATCTTTAAAATAGGTGGGTGATTTTAAGCATGTGATCATTGCTGATATGTCCACAATCTAATGTGTTTTGATATAAAATGATAACATGATATCTCACATTCTTTATACTGTGTCTTTGAAATCGGGTGCATTATTTTGCACATAAAACATATCTCCACTGGGACTGCACACATTTTAAGTGTCACTGGCTGCAGGTAGCTAGAGGATACTATAGATAGTGCAGGGTGTGGGGTGGGCATAGACATTTTCTACTCTTGTGAATATTACATTTCAGTTTGATGGAGCAAGCAATAAAATATAAATGAATGAAAAATAATTTTCAGTAGTGAGAAGTGTGCTCAGCAAAATGTGGCAACATGAAGTGATTGATAGTTGAGAAGGACAGCATCTCTGCCCATCCCCACTGAGAGGTACTGAGCATGAAGGACGTGATTGTGAAAGTTTGTAGTATTATTAGGGACCTACGAAGTGATGCTGGGGGTTGGGGGGAAGGGGAGAAGGAAATGAGAAAAAGAGGGAAGGAGAAAGAAAAGAAAGACAAGAACATAGTATCACCATTGATAATTTTCACAAATGGTCACTGGGAGGCTTGTCAGTCAGTCGGTGTTCTCCCTATGAGCTGGGACCCTAATGCTGAAGGAGCATGCCGGAGAAGAAAAAAGAACTTGACCAGCTTCACAGGTGAGGTCAGGGAACATGGACCTCGTCATAGTATCTGCTGTTCACGCCATGTCTTCAGAGTCGTCGTGAATCCTCTAGAATGATACAGCACAAGAAGTGTTTGCATCTGCCATGGATGGGTTGAGTGAGGTCAATGACCACACAGAGCAAGTTTGTGTAAGATATGGTTGGAATCAATAAAATAGTGAAAAATATACCTCTGAGTCCAGGGTGAATGTTTTGAGATGATGTTTGGAAGCATATAGCTCGCCTATGTTCGAAAGATTATTTTGGGGGAGAATGTGGCCAGATTTTCATCCCTCTCAATTTTTTTTTTTTTTCAAAAAAAGGTTACTAAATGTTCCTTTCAGGAGAGACATTTACATTAAATCTTAACTTCCCCCTTGAGAAGAGGTGTTACCTTTAAGTCAAATGGAAGGGAATTATTTTCCTGGAGGGCATTAAACATAGGAACTGTTTATTCATCTTGGATGATGCCCGTTAATGTCATCTGGCGAGAGAAGCTGGTGGAAGTAGGAACTTAATTTTTCTTGAGATACTTCTCTTTCTTGAAAAGAGAACTTTTTACTCATTTTTCTCTGCTTGGCCATGCCTTTCAGCCTTTTCTCTTCAATATTGGTGATTCTTAGTGCTTTCTCCCTTAAGATTTTTCTTGTGGTCATCTTCTCTTCCCCGAGATGATTCATAAACTTCACAGCATCATCAACATTCTAACATTGGCTGATCCTCAGGCTGTATTACAGACTTAACTTAGTAAACTATCATTTATGTTTCTTGTATTTTTTGTTTCAATAGTGTCAACACTGTCCACCAGATTATCCAAGCAGAGACAATTAAACAAACAAACAGAAGCCTTTGGGGAACTATTGAGATCTTAAACTTACTCCATTGCCACTACTGTTGATATTATTTTTATGTTTTCTTTTATGCTCTATCCATTTTTCAAGTTGTGCGCTTGTCTTACTTCATTCCTTGTCTTTTCTGAAATTTGTCCCGATCCTCTTAATGTCTGTCCTTGTTTTCATTATTTGATCTGAGAACACAGACCTCCTTCAAGTCCAACACCAACTGCTTCTTCATTACTTACATAAAGCAGGTTGTAGACTGCCATGGATGGAGTTCAAAATAGTTTAAGAATAAAAGAGAAGGCTTTAGTCTTATAATTGGGGCATCCGGGAGTGGTCTAGCACCTGGCAAGACTGGATACAGGGCCTTTACCTGTGAAGCTCCCTGTCTACGTCTCCACCTCATATTGACACCTGTCTCTACTCTGCTTCTCCTCCAGTGCTCATCATGTATTCTGTTGCTGCCGAGAAGTTTTCTCTGTATAGAAGCAATGCATAATAATCACTGGTGCTATGGCCATACAGGCTGAAAAGTTGAAAAAAAATTCTCATATATTAGAAAACCATTAAGAACTGCTTGATTTGTCAGTCCAACTCAGGCCAGTTTCGATGACCCTTGAACGGGCTTAAGGACACTGGGTCTTTGTGTTTATTCTTAGAGTTGGCATTGGGGTTGGGACAGAGAAAAACTGATTTATCCCTTGAAGCTCGGAATTGTTATTGGCAGGATTTATGATGAACGGGTTAGAACGTGGCTTCCATAAATCTATATTCATTAGTTTATATGTGCTCTGGAACTATACACTATTCTTGATAGAAAGGACACATGGCACCCTCCAGTACAGAATTCACTATGGCACAACTGTCTACACATTGCTTCTCAATGACCTTGGAGTCCGTGAGGCCTGGACCAGCACACCAGCTCATCCCTGGACACTGTTGCACTGTATGGCTGAATGAACAAGTTACTGGAAATATAAATGCACAAGTGAGGAAATTATATGCATTTCTATAATGTCAGGTGCTCTGCTCGATAAATCCCTTAGAATCAAAGTTCTGAAGGTGACTTTGCAAGCCCTGATCATTGACTTTAAAAAAAAAATTTCAGGTGCTGATATTCAGAGAAATTTAAATGGGGACCCTTAGGTCAGACACAATAATGGTAGCAGACACGATAATAGTAGTTCACCAGTTTTAATTCCTAGAGGTGCATTTTCCTTCACATTTTTTTTTTCCTCAGCCAGTGTACATGAGATGAGTACCACTGAATGCCAGACCATAAGGATATGATATATGGAATAGCAAAAATGAAAGAAAAAAAAAAAAAGAAAACTACAGTTGAATAGCATGTCACAGGTAAATGAAAGTCATTTGCCTTAGTTACCAAACCTATGCAGTTTATCTGTAGATTTTTTCATCCTGGCCAGCCCTCTCCATGTTTTCTTGCTAGCTGAGCTGTATTTGAACATCTCATGTAACTGGAAGTCAAGGTTTATGTACAGCAGCATTCAAAGACATGTCACCTCTGGCAAGTTGGTCTTTTGTTCCTGAGTATCTAGGGAACTAAGCAGCTATGTTTTTTGTTCTCTAAAGATCCCACCATGACAAGGTTGATTCCTTCAGCTGCTGCTCTGGCTAGTTTTGTGTCTCAACTACATTTGATCCACAATAGTGACTGGAAGGAGAGGATAGTCAGAGGCTTCCTATTGAAAGGGGGAGGAGGGGCTGGAGGTTCTGCTCTTTGTTGGAGGACTGATTACACAATGTGCCCCCTTTATTAAAAAAATCACAGCTTTATTTTTTTTTAGATTTTTTATATAATAGTTTATTTTTACATCATTTTTGACTTTTTCCATCTCAGTTGTAATCTCTGAAATCACTGCTATTTTTACTTAATCTATATTATACTTAAAATCTTTAGAAAAACTAAAGAATCAATAGTAACAATAATAATAGTGCCTCTAGGATGGTGATTATCAAACTTGGGATGATTTTTCTACCAGGGGGCATTTGGTAAGGTCTAGAGACTCTTGGTTGTCATTTCTGGCTAAGGAGGTAGTAAGGCTATTAAGGTAGTAAGGATGAGTAAGGCTAGGGGTGTCATTAAATATACTGTAATACACAGAACTAACCCCACCCCCAACAAATAATTCTCTGGCCCAACAGTGCTGCAGTAAAGAAACCCTACCCTAAATCGTGAAGGCCAGTCTAAAATATTGCTCATCAAAGCGCTGTAGAAACTGCCATTCACAGATTTTTTTTTTTTTAAGTTTTATTTATTTGTGCATACTGAACTGGGGTACAGGCCAGAGATGCAGGGTGGTGAGAGGATTCACCAGAGACAGAGTGGGAAGCAGAATAGGCAGATCGACGAAGTATACTGCTGAGGGGAGCAGTGGGTGGGTCAGGAGAGGTCTGCCACGCCACGTGGATCACCTCTGGGGTGGGGATCGAACTCACGCGGAAGTGGCTTTAACTTCTCAGTGCTGTGCTTTAACCCGCTACGCCACAAGGGAGGGCCACATTGACAGATTTTTAGGGAATGTTGTACCTCTATTTCTCCGTTGAAGAAACAGAGGCTAATGGAAGCTAATTTGTTCCGGGTCACCCAGTTAGGATCCTAAATCCCCATGAAACCCCAAACCTTTATGCTTTACAACAAATCTATTCTCTTCCCCATTCTCACTCCTGCAGCACAAAGTCATCATTTGAAAGCTTACAAATTTTTCTTACACTATTTTCCTCAAGAACTGAAAAGTTGTTTTTTTTTTTTTGGTGCAAAGCAGCCAGATAATGGTATTAACTAGGAGAGTCTATACAAAGATATCATCCCTATGGTCTTCTGCCACAATTCCTTCATTGAAACGTAATAATAGATTACGTTGAATTGCTTTTTTCCGAGAAATTGTCAAAAAAATATTGCAGACTGGAAGCATAGCATTCTGCTTATTGAACCAGTTGAAATTTGACCTTTAGCTACAGGTAAGAAGACAACTGTCTTTCAGTAATGTTAAAATGTGTTCCTACCGCTGTCAGGAGATTTTATGGCTCTTTCCTTTTCCTTCAGCTTAAGTTTTCTGAAGTTTTGCATTTGTAAATAGTGGTGTATATACACATAGCTTGCAAGTAAGGGCTGTCTAGTGGAATCAGGACTAATTATATGTGTGTATTATATTCATGTATGGGTGTGTCTACATCTGTCTGTCTATCTGTCAAGGAATTGTTTTATATGACGTTGGCAGACAAGTCTGCCTTCTGCAGGGCAGGTGGACAGGAAAGACAGACTCTTGAAATTGTAATCCAATGGTGGAGTTACCTAATCTTTAGAGAAGTTTCACTGCTGTTTTTTTGTTTTTTGTTTTTTTTTTTTTCCCCCCCACTGCTGATTTTAAGAACCATCAGCTGGTTGGATCAGGCTCACCAGAGGATCTAGGATAATTTCCCTTAACGTAAAAAATTTATCAACTTGAATTAAACCCAGAGAACACCATCACAGCTTCACCTAGGTGAGTGATTGTTAATCTTGGAACTTTAACCAGGCCCGGTGGACACCTAACACTGGTGGGAAATTTTACAGACACTACACTTGAGAGGAGAAAGTAAGCCATGTACAAAAAATGAACAATAATGTATACTTTAGGTGTTGTAGTGTGATAACCAAAAGCCAAAGAGTATAAAGTCATGTAAAATGCACTGTGGAGCTTAACAGCATGAGGCTATGGTGAGCTGTACCCTATCGTCTAGAGCCTGTCTGTTCTCTGTGCCCGGGGACACCTTTGTACACTAGGGGATGACCTGCGATTCTGTCTTGAACTCACTACAATGTCACCCAGAGAAGCTGCAGCTTGGGAAGAACCAGTGGGCGGTTCCCGTATGCACAGCCTGGCTGCTCCGGGCAGGTGGAGTTCAATAAAGCTCCACTGTGCAAAGCGCGCTGCCTTTTGGGGGCTCCTGAGATTCGCCTGGGAGACGCTTGTGCAGTGATGGTGACAGACACAGGCAGACACCTGGACAGACACACGCCAGTCCTAGGAGCTAGGTCCGCAGGCAGCGTGCAAACTGACAGAGTGTTGATTAGGCCGTGGCTACTCTGATTGGTCCGCGCTGTAGAGCTACGAAATGAAGTAACCCCTAACCCTCTGAGCACCAATGATGGGGAGGAGGATATAATTCGAGTGCGAACTTCAGTTTGTTCTGATACAGGCTGTAATACACGCCTTTACATCCGTAAAAAGGCTTCCCGAATGCGGAATTGCTGAGAGCACAAGTAATTAACTGGAAGTCTCTGTTATTGAAATATATGCACCGTAATGGGCACAGGACCGATGCTGCCTTAATAAGGCGTTACTGAGTGTTAGGGTTTAACTAGAGCCCCAGGCGGGCTGCCAGGACAAAGGTGATAAGATTCTCAGCGGTTTCTAGCGAAGAGCTCAAACGTGGCTGTTTACTTGTTCACTTATTTATGGCCTTTCCTATTCTTAAGAGGAGCTGAGGTGACCTTCAGAAATATCCGCATTGTGCTAGTATTTCAACAAAAGAAATTTTGAAAGAAACTGGGGTGAGGAGAAAGCAGAGTTAGGTGGTCAGATGGAGCAAAGGGCTTCGCTGAAAATCACACCATAATTCACGAGGCAGACCGCTGTCTCCTGGTAACTAAAGCAAGCGGAGAAACACCAGGAGTTATACAACCACCACAGAATCAAAATGCATCCAAGCTCAGGTGAGACAAAATATTTCTTGACAGTGATGCCAGTAGAATTTCTTCCGAAGAGTCTCCTAATGAGACCGATGATCATCCAAGAATAAGCAGACACAGAGATGCACACACACATAATAATCATCCAAGAATAAGCAGACACACAGATGCACACACACCGATACCTCTTTAGGGTTGCTTAATTCGAGTAAGGGCTCCAGCATGCAACCTACCTCATTAACCAGACAGTGGCATGCTACGGAATAGAGAGAATCCTGTCTCAGTCCCTCACTGTCCTGCTTGTCATGCTCCTTCAACGCACTGCTTCCTACTGTCCCCAACAGAAGCCTGATGACATGAACTAGAACTAGAGGACTAGAACAGGTAGACCAGAGTGTCCGTTTGTTCCAAAAGTACATCATTTCTCAGCATTGGGCTCAGAACCAGAACCACTGAGAGCTCAGTGTTCTTGTCTTCTCTAGTAACTTCAGACCAGGCAGTTTCCCTGTGCAGCCTCAGCGTTTTGCCTATTAAGGGTGGCTCACTGCCCTCAAAGACTCTGTGTCTTGAAATAGTGAACAGGTTCAGTATCAATTGGCTGCAACTCCTGAGAAAAGAAACATTTTATTTTTGAAACTACTGAAAAGTTAATTTAAAAAAAAAAACAAAAAACAAAAACCCACAGCAGCAAAAGGGGGCATCGTATCCTGACATAAATAGCATTGATTGACCCAGGATTTTTTGTTTTCATTTCCAATAAGAGAAAGCCTTGCAACCTGAGAAAACATGACCATGTCCACAGCAGAATCATGGCTAACAGGGCTGTCCCCGGGACTTGAGTGCCTCTTGGTGTCCCTGGAGGCTTTGTCAGTAACCACAAGATAGTAAAAGCTGCCGCATATTTATTTAGGGTGGTATGCAATGACTGTTTAAAACAGCCATTCAATAGCGGGTGGACGGTGCCAGCGCACCCAAAAGCATGGTTTCCATCAATATGTCCCCAAATGCCTCTAGCTACCCTGGGTTCAGAGGGAGTTAAGGCTCCTTTTCTCTGCTCCAGTTCAGAGATGACCTTGAAAGAAACACTGACCTTGGAAGTCAGAATTCTGGATTCTCATCACAATCTGTCATTTTTAGATCAGCTTTGGCAAATAACTGTGGGGCCTCTGTTTGAGTGTTTTTAAATAATGGAGCTAAAACCTCTGTGGCTGCTAGGGATTTTTCCAGCTCTGGGGCGCTCCCTGTAGGGACCGCAGGACTGGGGAGTAGAAGTATGTGTGAGCAGAACAGAACCTGCCCCTGGTGGGGGTTGTGTTGGAAGAGGCAGGCCATCCACGATAGGACAATCTCAATTTGGAGTAATTGTCATAAAGAAAATCAGCAATCATTTACCAGGCAGAGAGGTGAAATGGGCCGTTCTAGCTAAGGTCATCCAGGAAGTCTTCCTTGAAGAGGTGACATTATTTGATCTTCATTTTTTTTAAGTTTTATGTATTTATGCATACAAGAACTGACGTACAGCCCAGAGGTGTGGATGGTGAGATGAACAGGCAGATTCTACTGAAATACACTGCTGAGGGGAGCAGCAGGTGAAACAGGGGAGTTCTGCCACGCCATGTGGGTCAGCTCCCTGGCCAGTGGCTGTCGATAGCTTCATAGTGCTGAGATTTAATCCCTTGTACCACTAGGGAGGCCCCCCGATCTTCATCTTTATCCTTGTAAATTAACAGTTTAAAAAAAATCTGAAGAAAATATCCTTTCCAAATCTCTCTGAGCAATAGCAGTCGGATACAGAATTGCTTTCAGGAGAGGGCTCCTGTCCTAAATTCTTTCGTAGAAAGTACTGGGGTATAAGTAAAGGCAAATAAATAGAGAAGGATCTTTGCAACTTTAGCAAAAGATGTATTTATACCTTTGGGCCAAGAAACAGGCTTTTTCAATCATTTTCAAGATACATTAATTAACTCAGTGAATATTCCTTGAGCACTTGCTGTGTGCCTAATTTTGAACCGAGTCTAGGTTGTTTAATCATTTAGAATCTCCCTCAAGAAAACTTGAGTGTACATAGAAGCATATAGCAATAAACATCTCTCTTCCATTGTAACAGCAGCGGTAGGAAGGAATGTTAGACATTCAGGGATAGTGATAACAGCATCGGTTTGCTGGGCTATGATCAAAATAATCCACTAAATTGCACTAAATAAGGTGTTTAGGTAAAAAGTAAGCCACCAAAATTATTTTGAAGAATGACATTATTTCTGCTGAGATTTTATGATATTTGTCTCATGTATTTGGAATCAATACTAAAGAAATAACTTGAAATGTTAAAAAAAAAATTAGATGCACAAAGTAGTCACCATAACACACGCACACACATACACACACACAAATATAAAAGAAAAATAATCCTTAAATAGCTAACAAGAGGAGAACACCCAAATAAATGGTGGTATATTTTCATGGTAGCCTCTAATTGTCGCCCGAAGTATTAACAAGGAAGCTTGCTACATGGACATATGCTAAGAATATGCTTATGGGTGCAAAGTAGGCCACTGAATTATCTATTTAGTGTGATTTCAACTTTCTACATACACACACTGGAGGAGCGAAAGGACTCATTCTGAAATACCAGCTGTAATTATGTAGTGATGGTATGATTAATTATTTTATTTTTAAATTTTATTTTTCAGTTTTGTACTCCTGCCTGTTTGTGCTTGAGAAAGAAACACATAAAGATAACTCCATTCTTTGGAGGAGAAAGGGATGGCAGTTCCTTCTAGTTGAGTCTGTTTCTGATGAAATACTTAGTATTCTCTCAGAGCCGAAGCTGAACTTTGAATTTAAAAATAAGCTTTACATTTTGTCTTTAATTCTCAGCTTTGGCGATATTGGGATTCACTTTTTCTGTCCACATTTCTTTCTCTCCAAATTTAAATGGAGCAAAAGTAGAAAGCATATGTGAGTTGGGAAATCTGGTTTGTTTATGGGATCTGTGGGCATACAATAGTTGCTGGGGGACAGGGTGGTACCTGTAATGGAGATGGAAAAGGACCTCTATGTAGCCACTTCATAGGTGGGGGACTCAGTGAGGTGTGGTTTGCCCAAGGTCACATGCTGGTTGCTTGGAACCCTGGTGCAAAGCAAAAGGTGCAAAGCAAAAGGTGATTCGCCCGAGAGTCACTGTTGTTTTGGTGATGCTGGAGATACTGGTTTGATGATAACTGGGCTGACGGTATTTACAGTAGAAAACGGAAGCGGGCTTAGTTAGAAGCTCAGTCTCATTGTAAGAGTGGAAAACCTTCAGGAAACAGTGTTAGCAACACATTGTCAGAAAGGGACATGAAAGCCCAGTACCAACTCAGGTGGAACTTAAGGTTTAGATGGAAGCTTTGCTCTTCCATGGAAACTCTGAAGATGCCAGTTTCAGAATAGAAATGGTTATCTCCATATCTGAATTTTAAAATTCATTGTGCATATGTTCTGCGATTTAAAAGTAACAGTCTTTTCCATTTTTCTCATTCCACTGCAAATTGAAATCGCACCATGTCATCAGAAAGTTATTTAGTGACAACTTATGGGGAGCCAAAAAGTTTCCTGCAATTTGCATATATTTTCCACATTCAGAATGTTAGTGATTAAGTTTTTTGTGTTCACTTAAAATAATATATTATTATTGAAAATAAATATAATAATAAATGCAAAATGTTGGCTCGAACGGCATATGCTAAACATTTTCACAGTGCAACACAGCATATGCTTAGTTCTTCATTAAGAGATTTTAAAATAACTCGTATTTAGCAAGAATACATTATCTTTTATTCAGAATTAATTATATGCTGTTTTGTGTACCATAATTTAAAGTGCTACCCACTTCTAATATGTAATACGCAAAAGAAACTATGGTTACAATTCATTAGAATTGGCTTTTTTCCTTTGCAATTTAGTGGCAGAATGAATACATAGAGCTGAAATGCTATTTGTTACTTGAATCAAAAGTTACAGGAAGTGCTGATAACCAACAGTTACTAATCCTTCATTTTTTAAAACCGCAGCATGTCTCGGGAGAATGGGATAAGTCATGAGAGTAATTCACGCGTAATTAGTTATTTTACTATTCTTTGATCATTTTAAGAATACGTTCTTTAAAAGGGCTGTTGGAACTAGCGGGTAGAAAAGCACTGAGAGCTCATTTTGTATCACTCGAATAAAATGGTATTCAATTGTTTGGAAAGCCTAGACAGATGCTTCTTTGAAAGCAAACTCTGACTTTTCTAAAGAATTTGGGCCTAAGTGTCAAACAATGACATGGAGATAGGTTGGCTGTCCAATTAAGTGCCTGCAACCTGTATTTTATTGTATTCTATTTCAACTTTTTTTTTCAACTTTTTTTTTTTTCTTCTTCTTCTTCAGTGATGAGAAAAACAATGCCCAGACAGATAAAATCATCAGCTAGGGTAAAATATTTCATGACTGGACCTTGGGGTTGGAGTGGAGATGTCTTGATTTAGGAAAGGTTACTATTTGGGTTGCTTGAAACATACTCATATTGTTACTTATGACCTTAATTTTTACCCTTAGTCAGAGAGGACTACTGGGATATTGTATTAACTGAGCAGGCAAAAGAATGACAAAAGCAGCTGTCTCAGAAGTGAAAACAAGACACCTACACAACCTCAAGCTGTATTTTGACATCTTGTCTTTTTCATTAGAAGTGATAGAGCCTTAAACAATAACACTAACAGCCATGTTGATGAGATTGAATGAAAATACAGATCAATACTGGAGGGTTATCTGGCAAAGGTTTTCTTGAACCTCCAAAGGCACAGACCCTTTGTCTTAATTATTTTGCTTCTGGCATGTAGTCTTAGGAGACACTCAGAAGCACAGATTGAGTCACCAAAAAAAAAAAAAAATGTTCTTCCTGGTGATTTCTTATAGTACGTAAATCATACCTCAGTAAAGCTGTTCAGAACTGCTCACCACATTTTATTATTTATAGGATGCAAATGTAAAAACATGACAAGTTCTTAGAGGGAATCTTTAAATAGTAAGTTTACCTGTGAAACTTTTTGTTACCTTGAAAGAGGTACTTTTAGTAATTTAGAGAGATATTTGCCACATAGCACTAATTAGAAGATACACGATAAAAGCTGTCTGTAGATAGACCACAGTCACTATTTTCCAAAAATAGTTAAAATCATTAGAAGATGATAATCAATCATAATATTAACTAATGACCATTACTGAGGGGGATGGTTATCCATTCATTTTTCAGTTGTTTATTTATTCACACAGCTTTACTTATTTTAAAGTCCTGTATTTTCAAACTATTCCTCCATGAAGATTCATAGCTGCTAATAACCATGGAGTAAGTATTAATTAAGGTCAGGTGCTTGTCCACAAAGTCAGGCATCTTGGTTATAGCAAAGACTGACTGATGCAGCACACTCTTTACTGGATTCATCTATAGTTCAGAGATGGCATATAGCAAGGAGAAGGAGCCGATTCAGTAGGGTTGACAAATTCACTAACATTTCATTTTCTCAACAGCAGTGACCATGGACTCGCTCTGAGTCTATCACATGGTGTAGGTTGCATTTCCAATATGCCACCTGGTGCAACCATTTACAAGAATCCCCTTTCTATTCAGCCAACAGTGGGTTTTTACATTTCCGTCATTTGTATCAACTGTAACAAAAGTGTTAAGTGCATAGAATTCGCAATTTGCTCACTCAAGCAGCTTGTGGTGAATGATTGGCATTAATAAGGCAGCCCTTGCTGCTAGATCTTTTCTCCTGGTCAGACCCTCTGTTCAGTCCAGGATGTAAGTATGTTTCCTGCAACTTGTTAACTCAATTACACAGTCCTCTGAATTGCATCAAACATTTCTTATACAAAGCTACTTGCATATTCTCTATGGTAGCTGACACTTCATAATTCCTAGGGGAAGGCATGAAGAATTAGACTAAATTCCCTGGATTCTGAAAGAAAGGGAAAGTGATTAAGACATTGAAATTGCTCAGCCTAAGCTGCTGTCATTGTCAGAGGGAGTGATACTGTGTCAGGTGCAAAATGTAATAGCTCTGATTACTCTGTACCTATCTTCTGGGACATTTCCAATTCACACCTAACTCTGAAGCCTGCTGTAAATCAAAAGATTCCAGAGTGTGCTAGTCTAGAGTTTTCTTTCATCTCAAATGATAGTATTTTTCTCATTTAAAATTCACTCTGAAGGCCCTAAAGTCAAATATTTGACTTAGAGAGTCCCATGGGGGGAAAAATGTATTTTTTCTCTCTCATGCTCAGTTGTGGATGTTTAAGGGGTTACGTGGGATTCCAGTCTCTAGACCAAAGTTAGGCCTGAGGTTTTGTGGAACATACTTCCTGTCATGTTCTGGAATCGTCTGTTTTTTAAAAGGCAAGAGTCAGTCAGCATACCCACTACTTCCAAATTACCTGGAGTTCTTGTTTCTAAGGAAGCTTCAGGAACCCAACCTAGGCCTGAGCGTCTGGGAGTGGGCTCTTGACAAGCTACATAACAAGTTTCCAAGTGATGATGAGATTCCCTAAACTCTAGAAGTGTGGCATAAGCTTATTTCCAAATTCAGACAGATTTAGTCCTAAGTTTCTATCCTTTACTCTTTAACAGCTCTCTACAGAGGCAATGCATACTTAGAAATGCTAAATAAATATTCGAGAATCACAGAGCCAACAGAAATTGCTCTAGATGTGACTTTCAAAATGGACCAGCAACATCAGTGTTATGCTAGAATTGCATTTGAGCAGGCCACCTGGAGACGTCCAGAATCAGAAGCACTTTAAAAGACCTTGAGTTCAGTCTGATGATTTACAAAATCTGAAAACCATTGTTCCAAAGGATTCTTTTCTCAGCCTCCCAGGGCAAGCTCATGCCTCCATTGATTTAAATTGTTCAACTCACCACTGTCTGTGAAAGGAAGAGACCATTCTTTCTCTCAGACCATAGTTCCTTTTAGAGAATCTCATAGACTTACAGATCTAGAAGAAATTTTAGAATCAATGATACAGGCAAATGATGCCTTTAAAACAGGTAATGGTCCTATCAGGGAGATAATGGTTTGGTCTTTTAAAAGCAGCATCAAAATAGCATGACAAGACCCATTGGGTTTTAAATTAGACGACAGTCTCCTAAGGTAAAGCAAGTTCAGCTGAATCTAGGTTTTGAAATTTACCTGCTGTGTAGTTTTTGAGAAAGTGAAAGATTATTCGGGAACCTTACCTTTCATATCTGAGAAAAGGAGTACAAGCAGAACAGGGGACATTAAATGAGATGATGAATGGAAAATAGGTTGCTGAGAGCCTCATGAGATTAGCAGATGACCAAAAAGATGTTAACAGATGTGTCACCATGGATGTAACATAGCCGTTTTCTGAACTTTAGTTCCCTCATTTTAAATTCAGGGTAACTCACATGGCGAGTTTCAGTAATAGCACAACAGAGTCAATTTCTACCACAATCAAACCTGAAGTATTTCTATAGAAGAGGAAGGAAGAAGACTGGACCTCCATGTGGCCCCAGCCTCCCAAGCTAGTTACTTAGGATATGTAAAGACATTGATACACCACAGATCCTTACTGAAGCTTTGCAAAAAACAGCTTTTATAGCATCCAGTTGGAAACTGTTTTTTTTTTTTTTTTTTCCCAGCTGAATTCCCAACAACCTCATGGGAGAAGTGTAGTTCCTTATCTCCTTTTTCAGAAGGGGAACCTCAAACTGACATGGCTGGTGAATTGGGGTGATTGATCAGGTCTTCTGACTCGAGGGACCTATGCCTAGTTCTTCTGCAGCACTGCCTCTCCCTGCATGTGATTACGACTGTTCTTTTTTAGCAATAAGCTACAGGGGTGGGAAAGGTTAGAAATAATTTTTAAGTACCTGGGGGAAACCCAGAGAAATAAATTACACACTTGGATGAACCAGTCATTTTGTTTTTAATTCAGGAGCTGTAAACTAATGAATTTGTTGCCAAAATGAGGAAGAGAAGCTATTTTGTTGTTAATATTATTTTTAAACTATGCTTTTGTTTGATATAATACAGAAAACACATAGAAACAACTGTGCAATCAAATGCATTGTTGGAGGTTGAACACCCTTGAATCCCTCCCCTGTGGGAACTCTCACCAGCGCCTCGCTCTGCACAAAGCCAACTGCTCTTCTGACTCGTGACCTGGCATCCCCATTGCCAATGCCTGTAATCCCAAATGTTCTGGGTCAGCTTTGCCTTTTATCTTTTCTTGTCTTCCCGTATCATTCAATTTTTGTTTCTTGTTTTCATCTATAAGTGACCCCTACTCCATAAGGGCATAGAATCATAAAGTATAATAGAGTGTTTCTCAACCTCTGTAATACTGATGAATTCTTTGTTGGGGGAGGTACTGCCCTGAGCATTCTGGGGTGTTTAGCAGTACCCTTGGGCTCCAGTTGCTTGTTGCATCCCTTCTGCGGCTTGACAGGTAGAAATGAATGCCTCAGACACTCCAAGTAACCCTTAGGAGCTAAAATCACCTCCAGTTAAGAACGGTTTCTGTATGGGTAGCTTCCTCTGTCCTCTTAATTCTCTGCAAATTGGACTTTGGATGAGAGCCATCAGATTCAATACACTTTTCCTATTTATTTTATTTATTCATTGCTAAGGCTACTTCCTAGGTGGTGGTCTATTTCCCTCTCGGGGCACATCCCATCGGTCATTTCCTCTTTGTGTGATGTTAACCACTGTAGTTCCCAATGCCAGATCCTTTATGAGGGCTGCACAGGGCTGACGTGGCATTTGAGCTTTTAAGCAGAATACTGGCATAAGGAGAAGTATGTCTCAATGATGACGTGATAATGTGTTGAGCTTTCTAGCATGGTATAAGTGGTGAGACTGTGTCCCAGTTTCCCACTTTCCTGGGAAGTCGGTCCTGAGGTGTCTGTCACCTCTTGGCCAGCCTTTTCTATTCTTGCCATTTGGACTCAGCCTTCTTAGCTCCTCAGTGAGTTGGGGCCCATCTCAGTCAGCTCCTCTCTGTGCTGTGCAAGCTCAACCCCGCATCTGCCCTGAGGGACATCATCACTGGTGCCCAGGTCCTTATCGGGGCCTTCTCTTCCCTAGTCAGCCAATAAGGGGTGAGAGACCCTCTCTCACTCTTCCTCTGGTTCACTCCCTAGACATGACCAGGCAGCTTTGCAGGGAGACAGGCTGGCTGACCCCAAACTCCACATCTGAAAAACAGTTGCCAGTAATTCAGTCAAGACTCTCAAAGTTTTGTGTGCCAGTAATACCTTTTTCTTATCATTGTCATGATAAGAAAAAGATCTCACAGAGCTGTTTCTAACGGTTCAGTCCTTTGGAAACAGTGGGTGGGAGCCAGATTTATGTATATGTTCGTTGTTCTTTCTTATTTTATTTTTAAAGATTATTTATACAGACAAGAACTGGGGTCTATGCCAGAGGTGCCAGGTGAGAGGTGAGGATTCACCAGAGACAGAGTGGGGAGCAGAACAGGCAGATCAACAAAGTACATTGCTGAGGGGAGCAGCGGGCCAGACGGGAGAGGTCTGCTGGGCCGTGTGGGTCACCTCCCTGGCCGGGAATCAAACTTGTGCTGCAGTGGCTGCAGACAGCATCATAGTGTTGAGACGTAACTCCATGTGCCACAAGGGAGGGCCCTGTTCTTTCTTATGAAACTAGCTCCTTTTTAAGGAGCACTTACTATGTTTCTTACTGTAACACCTGGCACCCCTGTGTGCCTCATTTGATCCCTGCATTGCCTATTACAGACAGTGAGAATGAGGCCCACAGAGATTAACTGGCCTGTCCAAAGTTTCTAAGCCAATGTGGTTGCCCCTGGACTTCCTGATGCCAAATTCTATTCCTTTATCCACTGTGCATTCTCACCTTTATCTTGGGAGTTCGACTTTGAATAAGTGAATGAATAGATGTAAGAAGATCTCAGAAGTTGACAAGCAAACAATTCTTTCTTCCCAGAGGGCCTCTTTTCCTGGAAGTCCCTTGAATCTGGACTTTGTATCTCAAGTTTGGGTTGAGTCATGAGAACACATAGTTGAAGCACGACTGTCTTTATAGAAATGTTCTGACAAATCAGTGACAATAAGATGGCAGAACTGGCTTATCAGCTCTCTGCATCCCTTGTATTCAAATGTCAAAACACTTCTACAAGTCAGTTAAAGATATCCCAGATTTGCTCTCCGGTCATAATGTCTCTTAGGGTATTTTTGATCTACTAAAATTGACTATTTAACATGTTCATTCTTTTCTCTGACTTTCTCCCTTTAGGGTCGTTCTATCATAAGTCTTGCACCTCACACATCCCGACTTGTGTGTGGAATCTGGGGGGAGGGAAATGCCAGGCTGCCAGCTGGCATCTGGGACTCCCAGCTTGTGGTCTGCATGCCCGCACCTCTGCTCAGCTTCTGCCTGGCCCTTGTTTCTTTCTTTCTTTTTTTAAAGATTTATTTATCTATACATACAAGAACTAGGGTACAGGCCAGAGGTGCAGGGTGGGAGGTGAGAGGATTCACCAGAGGCAGAGTAGGAAACAGAATACACAGATTGACTGAAATCCACGGCTGAGAGCAACAGCCGGCGAGACAGGGGTGGTCTGCTGTGCCATGTGGGTCTCCTCCCTGTCTGTCCTATGAGAAGCACAGTGCCATGGCACACTCAGGTCCCTATCGCTTGCTCTCTATAGCTCTTGCTGTTAAAGTGTGAATTTCTCAGTTGACATCTAGGCAGTCAGAGCCCGTCTGATCCCTGGCAGATGTTGAGGGGTGTGATCTGGCAAAACAGAGGAAACGAAGCTTGAAATAGATGCCGATGGGCAAACAGGTCTGTGGTTTCCTCCACTCCTTCCACAGCTTCGGGGTGGAAACTCCTCCAGGTGGGAAGAGGGGACAGTGAATTGTGACAGGAGGACATTGAGTAGACTGAGCCTGTCTCCAGTACTTTCTCTCTCCTTTGCTCCCGCCTTCCCCTGCATGCTATGTAAAATATCTTAGTGGTTTGGAGACTACAATAAATCCTCTGGGTCTTTTTGGGGGTGTTCTTGATTTTGATACTGAAAAATTACATTGTATTCTGAGAGCCATAGTCACCCTCTGTTCTGACTCAGAGACCCTGGGCCTCCCACCCACCACAGATGACCCTGCCCATCCCATGGGGGCTACTGTATCCTATCCTTGTCATTATTCTAGAGGGCTCATCTTTGGAATGCCATTAAATATTCATACCAGTTTTTCAGAATTTGTAGTTTGATGGATTGATTTAAATATTTAAGAGAAATATTGAAATATTGAATAGCGCCATATAGATGCAGTGTTAGCTAGTAGTAAATATATCCAACATATATAAATTATAAATATGTGCATTTGAATATATAAAAGCAAATCATCTGAGAGATGACTTCTACTGAGAAAATACAACACCATAATACTTTCTGGCAAGGATTTATCGAGTGATGATTATATTCCGGGCACTGCCATCCTATTAAATACTGGCCATGCAGGGATGAATGGAGCAGAACATCTGACCTAATAGAGGTCAGGGAACGTTTACAGGGCCAGGCCTGTGAAGAAACAAGCCCTCCCAAAATCATACAAAAAAAAAAAAAAAAAA
>NW_004567129.1:19323386-19341373 GCF_000260355.1 Condylura cristata
GCCCTGGTAGAAAAGAGGGGAAAGACTGAACAGCACAGTTCTCAAAATTGTGGGGGCGCTGTGCAGGCACAGGGAGAATTCAACTCTGTGATTATTAAAGAAAAGAGGAGAGAAAAGTGGGCAACAATGACTGTGCCCCTTTACAAAATAAATCTGGGGGTGAAGTGATTGTTATGATGATGGGTCTGGGGAATGGGAGGGGAATCTGTTACAATCCTGGTGGGCTTGTAAATGAAAACATCTTCTCTGGAAAATAATCTGCCCTATGTACATAGATGTTTAAAATCTCATCTCTTTTGACCCAGCAACTGACTTCTAAGCATCTGTTCAAAGAGAATAAGCAGGTACACAGAGAAAAATGAATGCACTATTGAGTTTGCTACATTGTTGTTTATAATAGAAGGATTTTCAAACTACCCAGTAATCCAATGGAAGGGATTTGGATCATTATATAGTTCATTGTGCTTCCTGACAAGTAATTACACTTCCATTAGAATCAGGGTAGCAGAGAACATTTGGTAGTGGTATACGGACACTCGGTGGGCATGCATTATAACCGATGAGATAGAAGAAAGATCTCAATTCTATTTAAAAATAGGAAAGGAAAGGGGACCACCCTGGTGGTGCAATGGGTTAGGATGCAGCTCTGCAAGTCAGCCACAGGCACTGCAGTGCAAGCTCGATTCCCAGCCTTGAAGGTGACCCACATGGTGTGGCAGACCACTCCTGACCCACCCTCTGTACCCCTCAGCAGGGTACTTCATCAGTCTGCCTGTTCTGCTCCCCATTCTGTCTTGAGTGAAGCCTCTCACCACCCCCACCTCTTGCCTGTACCCCAGTTCTGTATGCATAAATAAATAAATCTTTTCTTAAAAAAAAGGAGGGAAAAGAATGGGAGTTTTTTTTTTTCATCTGTATATGTTATTTTCTAAAAATATGACACTGAAGTTTGCTTCACCTGATCATTTGAAAATTATTAATTAATAATACCTTATACTAGTGTTAATAATCATAATACAGTACTAGCTGAGAATTGCACAAAAGGAAGAGATTGTCAACTAATTTCTTTCATGAGTCAGACTGAATAAGCTGGAGGAAAGAAGGATTTTAAGGTCTGGGGCATAAATTATCCCATGGGTAAGAGAAAGAAGGTTGTTTCAGGACCTTCAGGAGGTGTCTGTGTGGAAATGACAGATGCATAAGCGTCCCTGTCATTGCTGAAGCAGAAAAATGGAGCTTGTGTGACCAGAGACCATGTACTTGGTTGCATCAGGGAAAGGCTTTCCATTTTCAGGCCATGCTGAGGAATTTATGCATCAAAACTTAATCACAGAGCCTGGAGCTTCACAGCAAAATGCTAATTGGCAAACACACACATCCACACATGCATACTCACGGTAAGTAAATTTCATTTCAAAATCAAAAAGCACACACATAATATATCTGTGCACATACTTTTCAGAAAACATCTTAGAGGAAAATATATCTGTTTTCTGTGTCCTCCCCTGGTGCAAGGGGCTAAATGCAACACTTGAAGCTATCCACAGCTACTGAAGGATAAGTTCGATCCCTGGCGGGGGAGCTGGCCCACATGTCAGCAGCCCTCTGCTGTCTTGCCTGCTTCTCCCTCTGCACTGTATCTCTGTAGATCTGTTTTGCTTCCCACTCTGTCTCTGGTGAGACCTCTCAACCTCACACCTTTGGCCTGTACCCCAGTTCTTATCTGCATAATTAAATCATTTTTTAAATCTATTTTCTGCATGATAATATTAAAAATACAATTTCTTTCCCCATGGTTAAGGTTTCCCATCCTTATATGGACCTATGGGAGAGGCAGTTCCTGACCAAGTCATCTACAGCGGGTGTTCCTGCCCCTCCTTTATGGGAAGCCCCTAATTGTAATTAAGCTTCATACAGACTGTGAGACCTGTTGGACATGCCATTGTGTCTCCAGAGCTTACACACAGTATGTGCTCATTGATGGCTGCTAACTGAATGGATATCACGATGCCTCTGCTCTGATAGGCTTTGTCAAAATCCTCAAATCTGACTACTTCTATAACATCTCATGACTCAGGACTACTTTTGGTCTGGGAACAAGCAGGCTTATAGGACTGAGGCAAGTTACATTTCATATATGAGTCACTGTTCACTTTGAAACTGTTTTTAAGCTGGATGGCACATAGCTATAAGTCAGGCAGTCAGAAGCTGCGATTTCAACTTAGCTTTTGCTACACATTCCTCAAATTTTATTAGTTATCACTCTCCTCCTTTTTCTTTTTGCCAGCAAAGGGTATTGATATTTTCTTTTTTAAGTAAAGGTAAAGCAAAATACCTACCATCATCTGTTATCCCCCCTCACCATCCTGCCCATTCCCTACTTTCTTCACCTTTGGTAGCATGCATTCAGTTATCAATGTCTACTACCTCCTTTTTTATTTGCTTGTCAGTCTATCCACGTTGCTTCCTTATATTCCCTATTATGTGTAATCAACTAACATGTGCCTTTATCTTTCTGGTTAACTTTGCTTCACGTAATCTCCTCAAGGTCCTTTTTATGTTGTGACAAATGGGAGAAGATGTATTTTCTCAGAGCTGAATAGTATCACTCTGCAGACACGGGTCACCTTTATCCAGCCCTCTGCGTGGTGTGTGTAGGTGGCTGCCATAGGTTAGCTATTGTGCATCATGTTGCAGTAAACATTGTGGTGCATATAATTCTTCAAGTTGATATTTAGTATCCTTCAGATATGCATGTCTAGAAGTGGGATTGCTGGATCCTACAGTACTTCTATTTTTAGTTAGTTTTTTTTTTTTAAGATCTAGACTACTTTCCAGTATGGCTCCACTATCATTCCACTTTGTTCTTCTAGTTTTCTCCTCTGGCATGAGGACATGAGCTCAACCAGAATGGCTTTTCCTTGGATCCCCCCACAGGAACCATTATTTCCTACCTTCCTGAGCTCTTCTAGTACAGAGTTCAGCAGAAAGCAGCTCCTGATAAATGCTAGATAATTTATTGCTTAAAATGTCTTATTAGATTGGGTATTTTTAATATGTTGAGATTGATCCTAAAATGTCTCTATGAAGTCATGAGGAAAAAATCAGTTTCTTTCAGTGTGTCAAAGGTTTATTCCAACATTTTATGGGGCCGTCCATGATCCTGTGGGGGTTCTCTGTGTCTCTTTTTGGGTAATGACATAATACAGTAATGTATTCACTGATGCTGTTTCTGAAGATATGTCATTACCACTGGAATGAAATGTGCTAGGAATGAAATATTCCAGTTGACACCAAGAACACTAATCCACTTCGTGTCTCATGTGGATAGCAGAAGGTTCTGAGCTGAATAAATACTTATGTGTTTATGCACCAGCAGAAATCCGTGAATTGTTTTTTTCTACAGATGGAAACAGAAAAGAGAGAGCTAGTGACTGTAATGTCTTGTAGACAAATAGCATCATAGATAGAGCTCTCTAGATTTTGTTATCAATGTCAGGCAGATTTCTTTGACTTGCATTCATTGTCAAAATATAGATAGGATCGAATAAAGTAGGTGGGTGGGTAAGTAGGTAAATGAATCGATGATACATATATGAAAGATAGGTAGGAAGGTTAGATGGTAGGTAGGTTAGATGATAGGTAGGTAGGTAGATATGGAAGAAATTTCCAGAAGAATGAACAGATCACGGAATCATTTGCTTTCACAAAAAAATGTATTGCCTGGGAGTGGGGTAGGAATTCTAGAACAAGTGATTATAATCTGAAATCAGAGGATCAACATAATTGCTACCTTCTGCTTTAGAAACACTTAAACTAAACGTCTCTGTGTTTCCATATCTGTGAATAAAGTCAACCCAGGTGTTAAGCACACAGAGAATGTACAGATGCATTTCAGGGTAACAAATGGAAGTGAACATAGAGAAGAGTCTGCCGTATCTATAATAGGATAAAGTAAGATGCTGCAAAGCCTTGGAGATGAACGGAATGGCAGACTAGCTGATGTTAAAACTGTTTCATATACCCCACCAAATATTTGTGAAACTGGATATGCTGAGTTCAGTAACTGTGTAATGACTTAACACTTAATTTAAAAGAATTTCCTCCCTTAAGCATATTATGTTGATTGTAAAACTTGTACAGTCCCTTCTAAGGCACCTCATAATTCACTTTTCACTGTCTTGACTACATGTTAAGATAGTGTGTGGGTGAGACTTAGCATTTGCTAATTTTATTTTTCCTTTCCCTTTTCTTAGTTGCTATTGTGTTTTTTTGCATTAGATACCACTTTTATAATTAGACTATGCAGTCATCTTACTTCTAATGTCATCAGTTCTTCTCTTTACATTAATGTTTTGCTTTTCTGCCACATCGCCTTAAAAAAATTCTGGAATTAAGAAGGAAGTACATATGAGCTTCTACATCATGCCAGGCTCTTTATCCCATGATCACGTTTTATCCATGTGTAATCTTCAATATGGTGCTTATGCCCATCCTTCTCGAATAAGGAAAGTGACATTTAGAGAGATTAAGTGATCAGGAGTTCACATGTTGGAATGGGCGAGTCGGAAGTGACTCAGGCCAGGATCTTCTTCATGACCTTTGGAAGGCTATGTTTGCTAAGGAGTCAGCACCCATGGCATCTGCTTATAATGGGGTACCATGGGAATTGTGCACAACATACAACGAGGCAGGTCTGGGTTCCACATGCCCCAGCAGTGTCCTGGCTGACCATTGGGGCATTGCTTAGATACTCTTGAGTCTGAAAAAACTTGGGGTGCACAGAGCTGTGTGTCCAGTGGTGTCTGCAGGGGCAGAGCCACCATGTGCTCCCGTGACAGGCAGTGTGGTGGAGGCAGCTATTCTTGTCTCCACCTGTCTTCCATTTTTTCCAGGCTGTGAGCTATGGATGAGGTTATTGATGGCTTCTCAAGGTAGAAAAGCGGCTCAGTGAGCCTTAGAAAGGACGGGTTTCTTTTCTTTCTTTTTTTTTTTTGGTCTGTGGGCCTCACCCTGTGAAAGAGAAAAGAACAAGCAAAGGCAGCCTTCCTTTCAAGCTGGGATGCAGGAATTGGAAGAGGGGCTTGTAGGAGATAAATCAAAGAAAATTGTCTAGAATTGGTACAAACGGAATTTGGGCTTCACAAGTGCTGGAGTGGTGAGGCAGGATCTGTGTTCCTCTAGCTGCAACCTGAATTACTGCACCTCCAGGGGAAGGCAGCTCTTTCACCCACTCTCAAAGCACAGGCATGTTCAACCTCTTCTGCCCAGGGCTAGCGAACATGTGCAGCCCCTCCCAAAGGCTGACCTTGATCAGGATGGCTTCTCTCTCACAACTCTTTTCCCCAAGACTCCGATACTGGGCATCCCGCCCCACCCAAAAATCAGTGTGGAGTATACAGCATGCCAGGGCACTTGATCACATCCACTCACTTAACCTTCACGACAGCCCCAGGAAGATCTGGTCATTTCCATTTTCTATATGAAACAACTTGTTCAGAGAGGTCGAACAACTGGCCCAGTGTCACACAGCTCTCCGGGACAGTGTCGCTCCAATCAATGCCATGTTATTTACACTGGCTGTGGCAGGATCTCATCCAGGGAGCATCCTGGGAACACCAGGCTGTGCCCGTCTCATCAGAAAAGATAAATCTCCAGGGCTGAATTGCTTGTTAGAGGTAGATTCTCCTGAAATACTCTTTTGGCTATACTGTGAAAGCCAGTGATTCAAAGGTTCTTGCCAAGGGATCATCATAAATCCTGTTCAGACAGAGAAATCCCTAAAGGAAGAATGTTTCTTTGCAGTGGCCCACAGCCTTGGGCAATAATGTCCAGAAGAGGAAAATTTGCAACAATGCTTGAATGAGAGCCGGGGGACTTGTTTACATGGGTGGGACACAGATGGCCCCATAAGTAGGATTTGATGAAGAGTCACCCTCACACACATGGGGAGCAGGGAGGGGGCTTCAGACACGGGTGTGGAAGTGGCTGCTGTCACGTGTGGAAGTTCCTGTAATCCTCTGCCTGGGCCACTGTGTTTCTTTCTTTCTTTTTTTTAAAGATGCATTTATTTATTTATGCATACAAGAACTGGAGTACAGGCCAGAGGTGCAGGGGTAGCGAGAGGATTCACCAGAGACAGAGTGGGGAGCAGAACAGGCAGATTGATGAAGTACACTGCTGAGGGGAGCAGTGGGTCAGGAGAGGTCTGCTGCGCCCTGTGGGTCACCTCCCGGGCTGGGGAGAGAATTTGCATTGTAGTGACTGCAGCCAGCCTTCATAGTGTTGTGCTTTAACCAGTTGCACCACCAGGGAGGGCCTGGCTGTGTTTCTTTCAGGGCCAGGAAAGCCCTGAGTCTGTCCTCAGTAGTGGGGAATAAAAGCTATGGCTGCTACTTATTTCTTTCCTTTCTCTTTTCTCTGTCCCTGTAGTCTAATCAAGCTGGCAGACCAGTCAGTGTGCATGCCCAAATGGGGGAGATATGAGCAGGTTACCAGCCAGACAGCTTGTCCTTCTCTGGAATCAGTCTGCACATATATTTGCCAGGACCCACCATGTGTAGGACCTGATGCTCTGCTAGAGGGTGCAGGAAGCAAGGAGAGCCTGAAAGTGTGTGTGTGTGTGTGTGTGTGTGTGTGCTTCTTTCTCCAAGCACATTCCAGGTACACGCTTTGTAATGAAAACTATTTTTTAATGGCTTACTTTATTATTTTTTAAAATTTATTTATTTATGCATACAAAACTGGGGTACAGACCAGAGGTGCAGGGGCAGTGAGAGGCTTCCCAGAGGCGGGTCAGGAGAGGTCTGCTGCACCATGTGGGTCAGCTCCGGGACCGGCTATCAAACTCGCATTAATGCGGCTGTAGCTAGCTTGCAGTGCTGTGTCCTAACCCACTGTACCACCAGGGAGAACCTTTGATGAAAACTAGTAATCATTTTTTCCACCCGAGGATGGAAGATAATTTAAATTTGCCCTAATAATTTTCCCATTATTCTTAAACAATTAGAAAAATACTATTTTTGAACACACACACACATTCTGAGAAAGACTTGGACTTGGAAATAGAAGCAAAAAATCAAACAAGGGTTTATCTATGGGAACATTTTCTTAAGGTCAGATTTCTTGGGCACTTATTTTGGATTTTGGGAAAAGTAATGTCAGTTTTCATTCGCCATTCCTGTTCTGCATGAATGATCTCACAGCAGCAGTCCGATAAGATAGACTGAGGAGCCAGGTGTTCAGAGAGGTTAAGTCACTTGCCTGAGATCACACAGCTATAAGTGATGGAACCTTCATCTTAACCCCAGGTTTCTCAGTCCAAGACTCTGCCCCTTGTTCCTCCCTGGAGTTTTATTGAAGGGCAGTGAAAGATACTTAACCTGGGTATATTGAACTGGCACAAGTTTTTACTGTCATCAGAAACTTGTTCCCTTTGGAGCCTGGGTGTTTTTGCAGTGTGAAGTGATGCACAACCCCTGTCCGCTGTGACTTTCCAGCCCCTGCTTCCAGAGCCCAGCAAAGGAACAAGGGAAATAGAAAGTTAAATGAACTCCCCAAAGGGTAGTCACCAGGAGTCAATGGATATTTGCTTTATTCTATTTGTTTGATTTAGAACAAAACAAAACAACAAATGTTCTCTGCCTCTGGTTCCAAGGACTTAGCTGCAGATTTAACAACAGCAGTTCCCATGAATAATGAAAGAGCTTCCAAGTTGTCTGAAAACAACCACAACATCAAAGAGACAAGCAAAAAATGAAACTCAGGTGTTTACTTCCTCTCGCCTGCATTCCCAGCCTCAGCAACATCACAGCCATCATCTGGGCACTGAGTGGCTCTGAAAGTCCTTAGACCTGCTGGGGCAGAAGCCGCATTGTATAAAGGTCCCTCAGTGGCATGCCATATTAACAGGAGAAGCCCTGCCCCAAGGAATGCTGGGAAAGAGGAGTGCTTACCTCCTGGGGGGCTGGGGTGAGTAAGCCACTCACTCTAGGTCAGGGCATCCAAAAAATGCAGTGATCAATTTCAACAATATTTAATGCAATATGAAAAAAAAATAATTTAAAGGAGCCCAGACTACTGAGTTCTTCCTCCTTCTGGATCCTTGAGAGGAGAGGCAAGAGATCCTGGTGGAGGTCTGTTAATATTTTAAATTCTAAGCAAGTGAAATTGCATTGAGTTATTTCCAGTTTGGTCTACTTATCTCTTATAACTGGATTTTTCTTCAGTGTAACACTCTCCCAACTGAGCTATTTCGGCTGCCGCTTGTATAACTGGATTTTTTTTTTAACTGGATTTTTAATAACTGATGATACACAAAGAAAGTAGCCTTGTAGCCTGGACATTTAAGCCTCTAGTTTAGTCCACAGGCTAACTCCAGCTTTACTGAGGACTATGATGATTGAATCAGGTAACATTTATGGAGACTTCTGTATGCTAAGTGTTACCTGGATTAGCTTATTGCTTTTATGCAAGAATCCTCTGAAGTGATGACTTCTGTCATTAACTTGGTGGTGGTGAAGTGAGCGTCTGGAGACCTGCAGAAGTGAGGGACCCTGTCCGGTTATCCAGGGAACCAAGCCAAGGAGATAGAAGTCACTTCCGATGGTCCTCCCTGGTGCCACAAAGGGTTAGGACTCAGCACTGCAAGTAAGTGCGGCGTTCGATCCCTGCCCGGGAGCTGACCCACATGGCACAGAGGACCCCTCCCGCCCGCTGCAAGTCAGGTCCCAGCCACTGGCCCCAGAATCTCTCTCTTGCTTCCTTCCCAAATGAATGTGCATGGCATTCAAAGTTCTAGAATAAATTTATGCAGGTTTTTGTCTTCAATGTGTAAGCATTAGATTGCAAATGTCTTTATTCTGCAAATCTGTCCCTTTTTACTTTTTTTAAATGTTAAAATGCTCTTTAAAACAATGAGTTGACAGTCATCAACTCCATTAGTTGCCTTCTGAAAAGCTGTAGTTTTGGCTGCCATTTTCTTTATAATTGGGACGGGAAGCGAGGCGATGCTTTCCTTCCCCGGGAGGCAGATGTCAGCGCCCCCTGGGGGTGGGCTGGAAGCACCTGTGAGCCCAGGTCAGCCCCCGTGGCTGCCCCACCCTTCTCTGCGGCCACTCCCAGGCGCTGTTGCTCAGCATTAGCCTCCTGGCCGCGCGTCTGTGCGGGACTCATTAGCAGTGGGTGTGTGTCTCACCACAGTGGCTCATTCACAAGCCTGCCAGCAGCGCCAGGACCCGGCCCGCCTCTCTGGCCGTCCTAACAAAGCTGGGCAGCGCCCTCACACCCGCCACCACCACGGGAGGGGCCAGAGCTGGAGGAGGGAAGGCACAGCTTGGAGATGGTGTCACCCCTGGATCCTGCCCATCCTGGGAGACTCTGGGCGGCCAGCTGCTGTTCCTGACCTCGCCAAGGTGGAGTGAGTAGGCACTGGGTTGGACGAGCCTGGCCTCTCATCCGCCAGCTTCCCAGCGGTGCCGGCGACACCGCCCAGTCCAGCAAGGGACAGGGATGGTGGCAGAGATCTGCAAAGGGACTTGCTTTTCGGGACAAAGCACTAGGACGGGAGGACAGTGCTGTCTGCCCTGCCCACACAGGATATAGTGGCCGCCGAGCGCTCTGACGCTGTCTGCATTTGCTGGTTTTCTGCTTTGCACCCTGGCGGAGGTCTCTTTCGGGTTCAGTTTGCTTTTCCTAACAGCCTGGTCACTGCTGCCAGACCGGGGCTCCACGGCTCGTCCGGGAACTGTTCTGCTGTTAGGAGTTTCCCAAAGTTTGTTCTGGTTTATCTTTTAGAAAAATGGCAGGGACCGGGCCCCACTGCCACATTGCAGTGTCGGGGGACACACGCTTGGGGCACGACTCCCATCTTGTGCCTTTGTCTGGTCTCCTCATTCAGTCTCCTGGATCTGTGGGGCTGACTACCAATTGGTGCTTGACCTAGTTTCAAAGCCACTGTGTTACCCTCGCTCATCATAACAAACGGGCTGTGAGGGCTTGTTCAGTGGGATGCAAAGTGCGCTGCGTCTTTTGGGGTCACTTCTACCTTCTTGGAGTGTGAATGCGTGGATACATAGATGTGTGTGTGTGTGCATGAGTGTCTTTGCACGTGTGCACATGTGTTTTGCATGTGCACATGTGTGCATGTGTGTGGCTGCATGGAAGATGCCTGGAAGTGTGTGTGCAAATATGTGAACGTGGCACAGCCACCCATGTGGAGACTGACGTTTCCCACGCTGTGACGGACTCGGCGTCTCCAGCTTCCTGTGGAATCCTCGCTCACAGGGCAGCTGGTTTCCCTGCGTTGATGTCTCATTTTCGGCTTGCGGCACTTGCTCTGGAGCATGGTCCTCATATTTTCTGCTCTTGGTGTCAGCTCTGTTTGCCTCTCTTCTGCCAAAGGGCACCACGGACTTACTCAAAGGACCTTTTGAACTGTTGGCTGGATGAATGGAGAGTGCAGCCCGGACGGTCACTGGGACAGCGCACGCTGTCAATGGCGCTGCTGGGCGGTGACTCAGGCTCTGGCTTGGGCGGCTGCTGGTCCCAGACGGTATGGGAGGAGGGATTTTGTGGGTGTAGTTCCGAGCCTGTGACCTTTCACCGCCATTTTACCTTGGATCTGAGACACTCCCTCCCAACAGACTGCATTTCAAAAGTAATAACCAACCTGTTTTCTCATTTTTAATTAATCATATGTACATAATTGCCGATCAGAACTTCTAATCAGTCTGAGTTAATCAGAGGTAACATTTATTTATTTACAAAGAACTTTCTATATGACTGACCTATTCCAGGTGTTGGGGGGGTAGAAAGTGAATAAAATTCAGTCGTAGCAAGAATTTCCAGTATATAATGTTCTGCTTGGTTCATCATGTGAATTTGGAAAATGTTTGAGCACCTCTATATGTTTTAAGAGGTCCCCAGAGTCCTCCCTAGTGGCTCAACCAGTTAAAGCACATCACTCTGAAGCTGTCTGCAGCCACTGCAGCTCGAGTTCAGTTCAGAGCCAGGGAGCTGACCCACCTAGTGCAGCAGACCTCTCCTGTCTCCCCCGCTGCTCCCCTCAGCAGTGAATTCAGTCAATCTGCCAGCTCTGCTCCCCACTCTGTCTCTGGTGAATCCTCTCACTGCCCCTGCACCTCTGGCCTGTATGCATAAATAAATAAATCTTTAAAAAAGAAATAAAGTGGTGGCCAGCATCTTATAAATGGGACCCCCTTTCATCTTCAGAGCAACCCTATGAATTAGGCTACAGATGTCACTTTTCAAAGAATTTTTAAGATCTACTATTTTAGCAGCTTTCAAAGATATAATGCATTGTTGTTTGAAGTTTGTTTTGATGGTTTCTTGGGCGTCTCTGAAAACCCTAAGCATAGATGAGCCTGTGGCTACGTAGAATAGGGAAGCATGTAGCTCATAGAGAGATTCTGCCTGCTCCCCTCCTGACTGAAAGCTGGGGACACTGAGACAGGTGTGGCAGTGGGTTTCAATACCCCCGGGGTGCAGACCAGCTGTGTCGGTCACGGCACACTGGCTTGTTACTGCCTGATTCATTCTGGGCTGTGTGGCTAATCCCAAGAGTATGCTGGGTAATTCTATCCAGGCTTGAGCTAAGAACAACCAAAATTAGATACTTTGCAAACTCCTTAAGGGTCAGGGCCTAGCTGTGCTCTGTGCTGTGTCCCTGGTTCCCTGACAGTGACCACTCCATGGTAGGCTGTTAGCAGGCATGTGTTGGGTGAATGAACTGGATGAAAGGAAGGGGGGAAACAAGGGTAACCTTGGCACACCCTCTGGGAGCTACTGGCCGCCATTCTTGGATTCTCCCACAGCAGAGTTATCTTTTTGAATCAAATTGAAGTCATCAGTATTTTTTTTAAAGATTTATTTATTTATTCATACAGAATTGGGGTACAGGCCAGAGATGCGGAGGGTGAGAGGATTCACCAGGGACAGAGTGTTTCCCCACTCTGTCTCTAGTGAATCCTCTCACCACCCCTGCACCTCTGGCCTGTCCCCCAGTTTTGTATGAATAAATAGATATTTAAAAAGAAAAAATAAACGGTGCCCCACATCTTCTAAATGGGGATAAATTGGCTGATTCTCTGGCCTCTCTGGGCAGAGTAGTGTTTTTGTTTTATTTTTGGCTTTTGTTTGTTTTTGTGGTCTGTACTGGAAAGCAGGATTGGACTCTCATTTACCCATCCGCTGTTGACTTTGGGTCTATCCACCTAAGCTGGACAGACCCACCCTGCTGCACGTTGCCTAATGAGTTTGATAAAAACAAGTTGTGTCAGACAGATAGCTTTCTCAAAAATGGACATAAGATATGAGAAAGAAAAGGGGGAAAAAATCACCAGCAGTTTGTTCACTCTGACTCATAAACCGTCCTTCTTTTTTCTCCTCCCTTCAGTGCTCGACTGAATTAGTCAGGAATATTTTTACATTATTTTAATTGGAGTAAAGAAGATATTCCAACATAATTTCCCACACTGCTTTACAGTTCATGTCACTGCAGCTTTGGGGAAGGCCTGCCATTCCATGCCGGGAGAAGACTCTTAGTTACATGTTACATGTGCTTTTTTTTTTTTTACCTTATGTGAATATAAGGGTGTGATTTTTATGAGGAATCTGGGTGAAATAGAATGAGTTTATGAAAAACTGCAATTTCTGGAAGGTTTTAGATTTCAAGACAGTTATTCCATATGAATCAGCTCATTAAACCTTGAGGCTTTATCGCCATGATGCAAAAAGAATACTTGAGACAGGCTTGGGGAAGCCTGAATTGGTCCATTTCCGATTTTGCAGGTTCTTCTTCTATTTTTGATCATTTACATCAAAATCATTGACACCAAGCCTCTTTCCTAATTGCTATGAGCTTTTTCTTCTTTTGGAGATGGGTGGCATTGAACTAAGAAGCAACAAAAGTGACACCAATTTAAAGCTGTTTAGGAAACCAACCCTGTGTTCCAACTTTTTGCAAGAAAAAAGCAACTAGAAAGGCAGAAAGAGTTCAAATAAATCTATCTGCTCACTTTCAGGTCAAACCTGTTAGGATTAATACTTTAATGAGGTTACAGGGTTTTAGGAGATGTGTTTGCGGAAACAATCTGGAAATGAGCTGACTTGGAAGAGAAGGTTGAGAGAGCTTTCATTAACCCTGTTTGCATCATAATTTGGCAAAGTCACTGGAGACAGTTGTCTTTAGGTCACTAAAAATAGACAGTCTCATACATCCAATCATGCCGTCATTTCTCCGTCCCTTCTCTCTAGCCCTGTCTTCTTTTGGGAGCTCTCTTTGATTTCTCACCCACTTGTCTCCTCTCCAACTCTGCCTTCAGGCTGTGTAAGCCTGAGGCCCCCTGGTGGAGGGAGGGTGGGGGGCGCAATGAAGGAAGGCAGGGCTTTTCAGGACCCTACAACCTGGCTGCTTAATCTTGCAGTTAGCAGTCATTCCCTTCCACTCCATTCTCCCCTCCCCCCTCCTGCCATGTCACCTCAACAGGGTCCCCGATTCTGTACATCTGTCACTGCAAGGAGACTGGTCCATGGGAATGCTGGCTGCATGATTATCAAATAAGTGCAGGAAAGAATAAATGAATGAACAGCCAGAATGGTGGAGAAGGACGGATCTGAGTAAGGGAATCTAGGGTCTGGGGAGTCATCTGTCTCCCTTGAAGGCAGATTTTATTATCATTGGAATATCCCTCTCTTTCCACACCCCCCGATCTCCCACTGCTTCCTAATTTGCAATCAGTTCCCTCTGCGTTGTGTTCTCTTGCTGTCTGGTCATCCATCAGTTGCTGTAAACATCTGTCCATAGCTAAGCACACACATCCGTTCAGAATGAGGTTCTGTGAAAATTCTAAAGCGTCATTTAACTTCTGGATGCATTCTTTCTATTTGTTTTTCTTCCCAGTTCTGTGAATTTCATGCAGTTTTTTTTTTTTTTTGCAAATAAAAATCTTATTCCAAATATTATAAGCAGATAAAGCAAATCTCCTGTGAACTAAACAGAAGACTTGAGGAAAAGGTGGGGTTCCCAAGCCTCCATCAACATTGCCCTCGTCTGCCATACCCTTGGCAGTAAGTTTGGGGTACCCCAGAAATGCCCAGTCTCTGCTCAGCAGGTAGTCAAGTCACAGGACTAGCTTGCCCAGAGCTTCCGTTTGACCCTTACACCCTGTGGTCTGTGACATCCCCCAATCTTGAGTCTGGGTCTCAGCGTTTATGGTTTGCAGCATATGCGGGTGGTGATGCAGTCACTGCTATTAAAGCTATAAATGATGCAGGCGAGGGAGCCTCTGCTCTTCACCAGCACTCAGGGATTGGGGGTACAGGCAGATGGTTGGGAGAAATGATTCTCTAGAACAGCAGGATATCCTGGGACTCGAGGCCTCAGTGACTGAGATTGCACCAGTAGATGCTGTACTCGTTCCACTCATTACTTTCTGAGCATCAGCTCTGCGTTAGGCTTGCTGTCCCCATTGAAAGGGGCCCTCGGAAAGACATGATCCAGTCTGTGTCTTACCAGCCTTTTAAAAAATATCTGTCATTTATCACACATGGCTCACCATGAATGCTTCTGTTTACTTCTTATCTCTCCCACTAGATGAAAATTGCAAGAGTAACTACCTGTCTGTCTGGTGCTCCAGTGCTTTGGTTAACCTGAAAACATAGCAGATGCTCAAGAAACAAGGAAACATTGGCTGATAAGACAAATGGTTGATTGGAGTGAGGCTATGTTGAAGTGTGTGTGTGTGTGTGTGTGTGTGTGTGTGTGTGTGTGTGTGTGTGTGAAAAGCTGTGGAAGAAGGGGGGGTTATTCGGAGGTAATTTGGCCAGGGCTTTAAAGAAAAAGGAAAAGCTCATAAAGAAGAGAAAAGGAAAATGCATTCTGTGCAAAAGCATAAGTGGGAAAAAAGGTAGGGGAAAGTGAGGCAAAATGGTAAGTTGAGCAAAAGTGGTCAGTTGCTGGAAATGAAGCTGAAGTCCAGCCGAGGCCTCCCAATGAGGGGTCCTTCCCCAGGGAGGTGGGGAAGAGTGGTGTTGGTTAAGATGGTGCTTAGGATTTGGCACCCGGAGTTTGAAGCCCTCCAAACTGCCGAGCTGCGGTACATTCTGCATCCTCCCTGCCTTAGGCAGCTCCACTCTCACCAGGGGCCATCTTGGCAATGGTCCCTGTAACACAGGGCCTACATGAAAGCAGGACTCTGTTATTTTTTTTAAGATATATTTATTTATGCATACAGAACTGGGGTATAGGCCAGAGGTGCAGGGGCAGCGAGAGGATTCACTAGAGACAGAGAGGGGAGCAGAACAGGCAGATCCACGGAAATACACTGCTGAGGGTCAGGAGACATCTGCTGTGCCATGTAGGTCAGCTTCCTGGTCGGGGATGGAACTCATACTGCAGTGGCTGCCGATAGTTTCATAGTGCTGAGACTTAACCCTTTGTGTCACCATGGAGGGTTCAGGACTTAGTTACTGTTATGAACAGAAGAGGCACCAACCCACAGAGACTTTCATACCTAGAGGCCAGGAGAGTGGTGAGCAATCTGTGGTTTGAGGAACATGTATTTGCATGTTCAGGATGGGCTGGTTTCCTGTCCTCCTGGAGAAACTCACTTTCCAGCATCTTCTCCCAAGTGTCTCCTCACTGCTGGGGACTCTGAGTGATCTTCCAGTGCATCTGGATTCTAAGCCACTAAATCATCTGGTCCTATGACCTCTCCTCCAAGGGTGCTGGATGCCTGAAGCAGGGGCGTTCCTGCTTCACGAGAGCCCAGGGAGCAGAAACCATCTGGCATCAGCCTCAGGAACGATGGTGATCTAACTAAGCATTCGTTTTAGTTTCATGGACATGCTGACCCTGCACATGGTCAGCACAGCACTGGCCCTTTGCATGGTACCGCCCTGACCAGTATGCGACTTCAGAACCTGAGTTTTACATAGGAATCTTGGTTCAAATTCTTTCATGTTGACATGTCTACTTTCCTCATTTTTATTATATAAAGTATTGCTAGATATTTCTGTACTGTGGGTCTCAGGTAGATGCATAAACTCCTTTGGAGTGAAGAGGGTGTGCATACAATGCATGGCATGAATTATAGAGAGAGGCTAGAGCTTTCAGCCTAGTTTCTTCTCCACGAAGACCTAGATTCCTGGAGCGTTATTAGACTTAGGCCTCCCTCCATCACTAAGTTGGAACTGACCACCTGTAATTATCCTCCCCCTGTAATTATTGAAGGGAACCCAGGACCTCCCTGGTGGTGCAAGGGGTTAAGTCTCAGCCCTACGAAGCTGTCTCCCACCACTGCAGCACGAATTCCATCCACAGCCTGGGAGCTGACCCACATGGTGCAGCACACCTCTCCCGTCTCGCCTGCTGCCCCCCCCCCCTCAGCAGTGTATTTCAGTAGGTCCACCTGTTCTGCTCCCCACTCTGTGTCTGGTGAGTCCTCTCACTGCCCCCTCCCCCCCCCACCCAACACCTCTGGCCTGCATCCCAGCTCTCGTATGCATAAATAAATGAATCTTAAAAATCTTATAAAGGGAGTCCAAGTCATTGCTCACAGTCCCCCCCTGAGTGAAGTGAGAGGACACTTGCATGGGAGAGGGGTGTCGGAGTGCAAGTTCTGTGGGCCCTCACCCTCTTCCCACCTGGGAGCTCAGGCTCTTCATAAAATGATCTCAGCAACACATCGGTGCCCTACACCCTTAGTCACTCATGTTTGTCTTCAAAACATCTGAACACCACCCACACTGTTACTGACTTCATGTTTTCTCTTGACTAATTTCGCTTTTATTAAATATCTTTGAAGAGCATTAGATCACCATCATTGATGGCAGATGGATACCTCATCATAAACAGAAGGTAGCCCCAACATATCAGTAAAAAGAAACAAATGGCAAAATCCATTCTGAGCCCGAGTCTGCGCTGCCTGTTGAGAGATTTGTTCAGGCGTGGCCACTTGGAGACCTCCTGAGACTTCCCTGAGATCAGGCCTGAAAGAAATTCGGGAAGGTACCCCATGTCCTGGCTCATTATCACTGAATGCTAGTGATAAAATCAGTCATCTGCTTTTTGTACCAGGCACTCCATGGTTTCCTACTTTTCTTCACATGGAGTCAACACAACAGACTGATACATATTTGATGAGGACGATAATGACGGTGCTCTAGAACTATAGATGTGTGTCAGTAAGAGCAGCATAATGTGCAGGCACACCTCATCTGTCCCCCACCCTTCACAGAGGTATTATGACGCCCATTAGGCAGATAAGATAACCAAGTGCTGAGACACAGAGCTCATGAGCAGTGGAGTCCTGTATGGAAATGGCTCTCAGACACTGAGACTCACATCCCTGCAGGAGCCACACTTGTGGCCCCGGTCTCGCTGACCTCAGCGCCTACCCCTTCCTCCTGGTGAAACCCCACTGGGTCTGGCTCCTGGCTTCTCTGAAGAGACCAGACTGTGGTGCCAGAGTCTCTCAATCCTGACTGTGCATATCTGTTGGCTTCACACTCGTGGAAGACCTCTCGAACTTGTGGGCATGCTGTGCTTTTCTTTGTGACACCAGCTTGGACCCATGGAATTGTTGCCTGCTGTTGAATCCTGTGGAGGATTGTGCCAAGACACACTCTAGCCCAGCCGTGTGCAGGCAGAACTCTGCCGGAGGGAGGCAGAATGCTTTTACCGGGAGAGGCAGTTCTTCCCACTGCCAATTCTGAAACTCAGAATAACTAAAGAATCTTAGTGGCCATTAAATGTACCCCAGGAGCCCTAGGCAAAGTACAGTTTATGGGGCCCTCCCTGGTGGCCCAAGGGATTAAGTCTCAGCACTATGAAGCTATCCACAACCACTGCAGCACGAGTTCGATCCCTGGCCAGGGAGGTGACCCACATGGTGCAGCAGACCTCTTCTGTCTCCTCACTGCTCCCCTCAGTAGTGTATTTCAGTCAGTCTGCCTGGTGAATCCTC
>NW_004567129.1:19341473-19366629 GCF_000260355.1 Condylura cristata
GTGTATCTGTTGTGTCAAGTACATGTTATGAATTGCGGGATAAGGAGCGTGGTTACATATTTCCACAGATGAGCAATAGGTGCGTGAATAGTGTGTGTGCAACTTGCACAATCATAATATCCAACAGGTACAGACAGCAGTGTCAAGAAGGAGAAGGGAAACTTGTCCCAAAGCCAGTCTGGCTTTCTTGGCCATGACCACAGGAGAGAGAGGCTAGTGGACAGAGCAGCAGGAATGAGGCAGGTGCCCTGAGCTGGGTGCAAATGCCATCACTTGCCCATCCCTTCTACCCTCGTGATCCCAGCCCAGCCTAGGTAGATGACCCGACTCTACGAAAATGCCAACCATGTTATTTTTCTCTTCATTCTCAGTCCTTATCAATGGAGTTGGTCAAAACAGACTCCACTTGGGAAACTTTTTGAAAAGCTGGAAAAAAGGAAAGAATTGAGCCCTTGAGGGTGTATGTATGTATGTGTGTATGTATGTCTGCACACCTGCCTGCCTGCACCTGGGGGCTGAATCCCCAGGGGAGCATCCAGATCAAACTTCCCATGAGTATGTCCATGAGAGGTCGTCGGCTTTTCCCCAAGATCTTCAAGAACATCAACATTTGTGCAGAGTAGTGAAGAGTGTGATTCCACCAATAAAGTGCAGCCAACTAGGACTGAAACATTTCAGTGGCCCGCTTCCCCGTGCCCCTGAATGAATCCAGTGTACTGAGTGGGGTGTGATGAGGGTGCAGAGTGCCCGTGTGATACGCTGGCTGCCTGGCTCGCGTCAGCCCCTCTGTGGCCAGATTCACTTTCGTATCTGAAGAAAATTTCCAGTCACAGCCCACTGCTGGTCTTCAGAGACATGCACACAGGTGAGGCCCTGGAACCAGGGACTCACATCTTCACTTACTACTCATTTGTTCAAAAGCTATTTAGATGCATCATTCACTTACCCAACTCGAGAGTGGGCAGGAGAACAACTACCCTTCTTACACCGTGGAACTTACAATTTTAACTTGTATATCTTGTATGTTCAGAAGAAGTGTGTAAGAAGCGATAAATAACAAAACGGTGCTTTGTTCTTTAGCTTAATTTACATTGCGAAAGGACAGTCCCTGCTTCCTTTTGAGTAACTTGTTTTGTTTCTTTCTGAGTTTCTTGGCCCCTGGGAGAACCTTCTATTATAGAGTAGCTCATTCACATTCCTAGGGCTGGTGCCACTTACATTCCTTACTATGCAGAGGTGCTAGTAGGCAGTGACTTCTTCTAGTACACTGGAGAAACTTTGCTTTGTGTGCATCTGTGCACATGTGTGTTTACATGTATCTACAAGTATATGAGCATCTGTGCACATACTTATTTTCTTCAAACTTGTTTGTGTATGTATGTGTGCATACCCTTCACTAACTTTGCAAACATGGAGGTTTGCAAATAAGTTGATTTCTTAGCTGTATGAAAGCTACCCAGATTTGACAAGATATTGGGGATACTGTCTCTGGCTTGGGTCATGGTCACACATTTTTGCTGTATTTCATTTTACTTGGGAAGCTTCATTGGTGGCCACACTATCTCATGTACTAGATAACACAGTAGCCTGGTAAAATGACGTAGTCCTCAATCTTTTTTTTTTTTTTTTTTGGAATCACTGGACTGCTTCCCTAAATGATTGCCCCGATTTCTGTCTGCTGGAAGCAGTTGAGCAGAGCTGTGGGAACAGTAGCAAAGAGGCCTCTTCCCTGTGCCCAAGACCTGACTTCCCTGCTCCGTGCCTTTGTGAATGAGGGTTATTTTATTGAAATCTTTCTGTGTCTCTGTTTCCTAGCCAAAAAGGAAAGGAAAGCTCAGTACCTGCTGTATTGGATTGTTATGAGGTTTAGTTATAGGAAAGAACTTAGCCCACGACCTGGGACACTGCAAGCTCTCAATATGTGTTCACTGCCTTCTGCCTGCTTGGTTTGTGTCTTCATAAAGACCCACATCCAGGAGGATTTGAGGGGGAAGGAGAGGAGCAGAAAACATTAGCATTTCATGTGGGTCACTGTACACATGGACTTCAATCTTCAAAGATATTAACTGCTTCACTTGGCATCTGAAGTATTTGGGAAATATCGACCACATCTTTGCAAATTCAGTATTTGCACAAACACATGGATTTACTGTCAGTCAGGAAGTACCTATAGGTTATCCAGCCTTTTCTTGTTAAAAGCCTGTCGTTCACATGATGATCATCTATTTTACTGATTTAGATATAACTTTACTAATACAAGTTTAGAAAGTATAGCAAACAGCTCACTGTTACTTTTATCAAGACTGGATACATTTGCACCTAGTGAGTGCAACATTATAGTCCCTTATCACATTGATAGAAAAGAAAACAGATGTTCAATATTTAAAACTTTAAAAAATACAGGTTTATAGTTATTCTTCATTTACTACTGTTCACCTATTTCTCCAATAAGCCAAACTCTTTAGAGGGTTAGCAGGCCAGACAAACATAGGTCTCATACAATATGATTTCTGTCCCCAAGAAGCTCAAAGCTTCTTAGGATGCATCAATGGAAGGGCAGGCAGCCGTGATAAGACAAAATGCTCTATGGGGAGAAACCAAGACGTTGCGTGGTTTACCAAGGGAATCTGGAAGCTCTGTGTCCACCCCAGGGAGTGATGGAAAGTTCCACCAAAGTTATAAGGAACAGGATGAGAGCTCAGACCAGGAAGCATATGAAGGGACAGGTGCCACAAGAGGAGTCCTTCCTGGACAGAAGTGAGGTGGGGACAGCCCCAAGAGACACACACCTACATCTCCTCACCTGATAGGGAACCATTTAGAGCTAACGCTGTCACATTTTTAATCCAAACATTGTCATCCTTTAAGCAGGTGATTTCCATCAAGACGGGTGTATCTGTTGTGTCATTGGCATTACTGTCAAGTGTTAAGATATTGATTCACATATAACAAAGGGACAAATAAGTCAGATAAAATCAATCACAGGCTAAATAAACATTGGTGGGGACATGTGTGACTTTCTACCCCACTGGCTGTTTCACCCAGTCCTTCTTCCTAAAATTTTACCAATCGACCAGATAGACAGCCCTGAAATTTCCCTGAAGCTTGGTGACTTGAATTCTCGTTTCCCTACCACCCCCTCCACTGCACCCCACTCCCAAAAGAAGTCTTAAAAAATAAACTTGCTGGCATTTTAGAGTAATATAAAATATACTTTCTAAGAGAAAGACTTTTTATTTTCACGCTAGGTTTTCTCAGGTTCTTTAATAACACAAATCGCCTCTGTGCATCTGTGACTTTTATAGTGGATGCACTTCAAGTATTTCCCCTTATTCTGTTGTTTTATTCCTTTTGTATTTGTTAGGTAAATCATCCTGGCAAGGCATGAAGGGGCCAGCCTTGGAGCAAAAGGGAAATCTAGATTGAAACCCCTGTTCTGCTGCTAATTAGCTTTGTTATCTTGGGCAAGTTATTTAACTTCTCTGAGGTTTCATTCCCTCCCCTTTGAGAGGAGGTAGGGGAGGGAATGACACACGCCTCTCCCAGAGCTGTTGGGAAGATTAATTATAAGCAAAACATGCACTTAGAAGCCCAACCGATATATCAGGGGGAAATAATAAGTGGCACATGAAACCCCGGCATCCAGGATGGCAATTGTTAACATGTTAAAGGGGAGAAAGCAAAACTACATCTTTGGGCAAGAAATAGGGATAAAATGGAGAGGAGCAGGAGGTTTGCTCATATGCTAGATGACTGTTTGTTTATTCATTTCCCAAAGATATTACAAAGACTGTGAATATTTATTTAGTTCTGCTCCCAATAGCCTTCTAATAGGGAATTATTTGGGTACAACGAAAGACATTTGTAAATGCGGCTGATAAGACTGGCATTGGACAAGGAGTGTTTTGTTGGACACAAGAATTCTATTGTCCCTGGCTTCAGTTGTCAAGTGCCCGGGGAACCCAGAATTTATGGTGTCAGCACAATGGGCCTTTCAGGGCCCAGCGAAAGAGCTGTGAGATCCCGCTCCCCGGCTTTTCAGGGCTTCTAATCTTTTTATCGGGCCCAGACAATGCCGGATTCAGCTGCTGCCTGAGCTTCTGACTGTCCATTGGCGGGCAGGTATTGTGCAGTAATTACCATGGTGACAATGGCCTCTCTCTCCGCCTGACCATCGGTGCTTCGGAAAACGGGAAGGTTGTCACTTTGTATTAGATGCCTCGAAAGGCATGGCTTACTTAGAAACACTACTAAAGAGACATAAAGCTAATCGTGTTAAGAGTTTGATTTAAAGGGCCACTATGTCAAATCCATTTGGAGCCCTGGCTCTCTTTATGGATGTTTTCTTGTAATTACAGTTGGATGTTGGGCGTCACCCCTGTACAGGCAGAGGGTAGCAGCCTTGGGCATTTTGCAGGCACTGTGGGCAGCTGGCAGACTTTCATACCCAGTGTCAGCAGAGTCCTGAGCTGAGCCCCAGGAACACTGAGGGATCCCCGGGACTGCTGTGAGACCCATATTTCTCTTCTGGGGAAAAAAATGGCATAGTCAATGCTTTTATATTAATATTAATTACATGTTATGTGATTGTATAGTAACTTATGCATGTGTGCTAATAATCAATTTTATGGAAATGCTTGTGCAAGTAGCTTGTACAGAGTAGGGCTCTGTGAATAGCAAATCTAAAATATAAGGTAAAACTAATTTTTTAATCATGCACAATTGAAAAAGCCCAATCTTTATCTGTTGATAATCACAGCTGCTGATTACCGAGGGTCTGCTTGGAGTAAGGAATTGCATTTGTTTTCACTGTTCTTCACAATCATCATACAAAAGAGTCATCATTATTGTCCCCATTTTATGGAGAGGACACTAAGACTCAAAGGTCTCGCTTGCATAGAGTCAAACTAGGCTGGAAAAGGCAAAGTCTTGATTTTAAGCCCTGTTCCCTCCCTCTGCTTCCCCCATTTTTTCTAACAACAACAACAACAAAGTCATAATCTACAAACCTATCTTATGAAACATGCTTTGACATATGGTTTTGGAACTGTGGCAATAACAGGAAAGAAAAATGCCTCATGGTGATGATTAATGGGTTTATTTATCCCTTCAGCAACATCAGGGACAAGCGATACCCTTAAAAGGCAGGGTCCCCTTGCTGCAGAATGCCCGACCCATGGCCCAAGAGGACAGACCCCTTAACTGCCTACAGAGCAGGAAAAACCCAGCAACATCAGCAATAGAAAGGAGGATACGTGGCTATTGGTTGATTTCTTTGCCCAAAAAGAATTTCCAGAACCCTGCACCTCACTTGATAAAGAGTCATTTATTTTTCATCATTGTTTTTGTGAGCTCTGGATCAAAACATCTGAAATTCCCTATTGTGGTATACTAAAAAGTAGAAATCACCTGTGGCCACATACCAGAGGGATAGGCATGATTTCCCCTGAGCGGTGGGTTTGCTGTGGCTTGACAGCTGGCAGGAAAACTAAAGGCTTGGTAGTGGGCCAGTCCCACTATGTTCCTCCCTGGGTCTGTGAACTAACCACCACTTAGCCTCAGTTTCTGCATCTGTAAAATGGAACCATCCCCATCTCCAACTCCCCCCCATGGCAACTCTTTCTCCTTTTAGCCCAAACCCCTTTACCCTTCCTGTAACTGCACTGTTCTCACGGTGAATGACGGGAATCCCACAGCCTGTGTTGACGGGATGAGTGGGAGGGGTCAACTGCGATCTAACCGACATGTCCTTTCAGACCTGAGCCCTTCCCTGCCCCAGCACTCTGCTGTAATGTCTGTGGTGCTTGTGCCATTTATTGATCCAGGCACACACCTGGCTTTCTTGGCTGAGCTCAGGTTCTAGAAGGGGACCATCCCTGGAGATGTAGAAGCCCAGGTATTTGATATGGAGCAGACCTTACAGGAAGGAGAGCATCACAAACTAGGGGTACAGGAGGGCTGGGACCCTGCACGGACAAAGCCATGTGTACACTCAGAATTCTGCAAACTAAATCCATCCCATCACACCCCCCCCCCATCCTTCCTTGGCTTGTCTCCTTGATTTTGGTTTGCTCGTCAAGTATATTCTCCGTTGCACTTCACACTCTTGGCTTCTTGGTATTCTCTTTCCTGATTTTTCTCTGTCTCTGAAATAATATTTGACATGTGGTGTCTGTGCCTCAAAGAGGCTCAGGGCTGTGGGTGGCTGGTCACGATGATGGGAGGTGCTGAGAGGGTGGGGGTGGTATCCTCAGGATGGCATGTGGGCCTGGGGCGTGAGGGGGACACCTCCTTAAAGTAGGTAGGGGTGGATGCAGAAATGCTAGGTTTTTTCTTTATGACTCAGGAGAGAATGCATGACTCCGGGTCTGGGTGAGTTATCAAGTATGGGGGAGAGGAGGGAACACGAGATTCCACCCAGTGAGCCAGTGTGGAAAGAGAAGGTCTCTGGCTTGACCTTCAGACCCAATAAACTATTCCACCACCACCACCACCACCCCCATCAACTCTTCTAAAAGCAGAAAATCAACTCAGATTTCTTAGGTTCATTTTTTTCCTCTTCTAAAAAATGTAGTCACTGACCAGTATGTCCACAGGACTCATTGCTTCCCTTTCTCGTGTTTGCGGTGACCAGAACTCACAGGCAATGTATCCATCTTTTGTTGTTTGTTTTTGGTTTTCCTTCTAAAGCTCTTCATTGTGCAGACAATTGGTGAAGCCATTTTTATAGGATATGTTTTTGTAGTGGGGTAACGGATCGAAGACAAAGTGGGAACTTGGTTAGTTCTTATGGATTTGAGAAATGCACTTTTAAAACCCCACTGGCCATTGCTCCTGCTTTATTATAACCTGGCTAGAGCCTGGAGCTGGGAGGCAGAAGGTACACAGGCTGCGGAGTCCACCAGGCTGATTCTAATCCAGCTTGGCCATTATTGGCTGCACACCTTGGACAGGAACCACCCTGCTTTGAGTTGTGTGTCGAAATAAGGCTCGTGGCCCTTCCTGGTGGCGCAGCAGGTTAAAGCACAGCACTAAGAAGCTAAAGCCACTTCCACATGAGTTCGATCCCCGCCTGCCCCGGAGGTGACCACATGGCGTGGCAGACCTCTCCTGACCCGCCCGCTGCTCCCCTCAGCAGTGTACTCAGTCTATCTGCCTGTTCTGCTCCCCGCTTTGTGTGTGGTGAATCCTCTCACCATCCCTGCACCTCTGGCCTGTACCCCAGTTCCATATGAATAAATAAATCTTAAAAAAGAAAGAAAAAGAAAGAAGGTACGTGATACCAGCCCTATTTCAACACAAAGATAATATTATATTGGGGTGGCCTGTGGTAGCTCTTTCATGTCCACATAGAGTACTCTAATGAGTTGTAGCAGAGTAACATGCCACCCCAAATTTAATTACTTCCGAAAATTGGTTACCTCTTATAGTTGAGTTGATGAAGTTCATAGAGGTTCTTACTTGGGGACCCTCATGCTGTATGGTCTAATGGCTGAACTCACTTGGAGGTTAGACTGGGTCCATTGTCCAAGTTGATATCTTCACTCACCATTTGGCACCTCAGCATGGATGCCTGGAACAGCTAGAGATAACTGGACACCTCTCTGGCCATGCAGCTGCTCTGCAGACCTAGCTAGTGAGAGTGTCCTCACATTATGGAGGTCTAGAGCATGCAGAGGGGAGGCTGATTTCTAGAGCAAACTTTCCAGGAACATTAAAGAGTCTATAGAGTTTCCTATGACTTGGCTTCTGAAGTCAGTTTCCCTTTTATCATGTCTCAGAAGTTATCCAGGGACAGCCCAGATTCATGTGGAGGAATATTGTCATGAATACCCAGGGGTATGGTTCATTTGGGGGACATTTTTAGAGACTGGCTACAATTTGGGACATGGTTGCACAGTAGAGTGCTCTCTCGTCAGTTATGTGTTACATGAATTCCCCTCTCTGGTTTTCTCTCCATGATGCACAGTGCACTTGGGAGTCACCCCACTGTTACTCTGGGCTTCGCATCCTGGGAAAGTTTTATTCTTTGAGCTGCAGTCACCACACTAGGGCTCTATGAGCAAAATTGAGTAGATTCACAATCCATCTTCATCCATTCACCAAGAAGGGTTTCACTTGTTGTTTTGGAGAAGCTATGAGGCAAGGAAAAATAGACTTGGAAAGCAATGAAGTGCAATAATTCAAGTCAAAGTAAGAAGCTGTGAAGTCCTTGATTCAGGCCGAGTTGATCCTAGAAGGTAGAAACTCTAGAGTTGAAGGGCATTCCAGAACTCCTTGAAGCTGTGCCAGCCACCTTTCTTGGTTCGGCGCCTCCGTTTTTTAAGCAAACAGCTGCTCAGACACTCCATATCCTTCTCTTCATTCATTCAACAGTTATACATGGAACAGCTGTTCTGGGCTAGGAAATGTGTTAGACACTTCGGGATATATGAAGATGAATCAGAGCAGAATCCAGCGCACACAGCCCCCACACAGAAAACCAGAGTGTGGTGTAGAACGGGGATGGGAGGAGGAATGCAGCCTCGAAGAATCACAGCTCTGTCAGCCCAGCACTCTGCTGGTGTAGGGATGACATCTCCTGACACCAGGGCTGCCACCCCTGCCCCTTCCTTGCCCTTGAGCCAGCCTCACTGCCTGGGCTGCACAGCACCAGCACCTCCTTCAGAAGGAAGGTACTTGCCCTGGACTTGGAGGGCAGGTAGGTTCCATCAGGAGCTGGCTCTAAAATGGTGTGTCTCCTAGCCTGGGCTTGCTGTCGGCGTCTGAACACATGTCTCTGACTGTCAAGGCACGGTGTAGGGAGTGGGGTGAACTCCCGCCTTTATCTTCCTGAGCAAGTACCCAAGGTCTCCTGGAGTGTCCCTCACGCTAACGACAAGGGTTCAGAATCACCCAGTTGTGGTCATTGCCTCATACCTCCCTCTGCAGCTGGGCAATTGTCAGACAACAGAAGTCTGTCTTGTGCAGCTGTGTATTCCAGGGTCTGGTGGCATGGACTTCGCCCGTCTCCTCAAGGTTACTCATGACCCTTTCACTTCTTGCAGAAATCACTGTATTTTCGACTCAGCGGCCCATGACGCTCATTCCTGCTGCTGTGTGTTGAGTGACCAATCCGATGGGTGGAGTGTGTTACAGGAACTGGCAGCAAGTGTCCAATGGGTGAGGAAGGTAAGATGGAGCAGCGCTCCCCAGTGATTCACATGTTGCTGTAGATGTGGTAGTGGGAGTTACATCTACGAGGTCCGTCCCTCAGACCTGTCTTGAATTGAAGCCATCACCAGGACTGAAGTCGGATCTGAGAGGGAGGGAAAGAGCTGCTGTCCTGGGCTTTGAGGACTGTGATTATTCATTGCTGTAGCTGGTTCTCTTCATTGGACACCTGTTAGATGATAGTACAGGTTTGATAACTTGTTTATCTGTTTGCATATTTGGACTTTTTTGGATTCTTTTTGTTGACTACAGAAAATCCAGAGATGAAAGAAGGAACTGAGGGGAACGGTAAATCTTTAGCAAGGTTTCTGTTGAACCGACTGACAAAAATGACGACCGAGTGGCCTTCCCCTCTTTTCTTCTCTTGAAGAGATTTTTTTTCTTTAAATGAATAATCGGACTCATATCTTATAAGGAAGAATGAGTACAAGGAGGCTGAACCTTTTGGACCTCACACACATAGAGCCCTAGATCATAAGCCAATAGACTGATTTCTCCTCCCAGTTCCAGCTCTGCTACTTGCTGCCTGTGCCCTGAGGTTAATGAGCTGTTCACTGGCCCTAATGTGGTTGGAACTAGGGAGTTGTACAGTTTTTAAGTTATAAGACTCTAATAATCCATTTACCTCCCTGTGTTCAGTGATACTGTTAAGGGGAAGGATGTCCTAAAAGAACTCTGCAGAGCTTGGTGGACTCCACCCCCTACTCCAGCTTTCTGGATTCCACCCCTACTCCAGTGATTGGAAACTACAACTCCCAGCAGTACCAGGGAGAGAACTGTGAGGACCCAAGGGCGGAGCTAAGCAGTCATGCTGGGACTTTGGGGGATAAATAGAGAGCGGTTTTCCAACTGACACTCTGGAGAGGTAACAGTTCTCTCTCTCTGGAGCAACTGCTCTCAGATGGTTTGACTCAGGGCTAGCAGTGTTAGTTTGGGACTAGAGCTCCAAGTTAGCAGAGCTGGTAAGATATTCACTTACTTTGCATCCCTCTCTCTTTCCCCAGGTTGTTTCCTTTTCCTTTCCCCCTTTTTTAAATAACCCATTACCCTTTGAGTGTGTGTCTGCAGAAAATTACATTTTGAGCACTCAGGTGAGGCCCCACAGACAGGCAGCCCAAGTTCACTCTGGGCTACCTTGTAACAATACCTGGAGCTATTCTTTCAGGACATCCAAATAGCTAAATAGAAATTTAAGAGTTAATTCTATCAGCATACCCTCCCATACTTTAGGCTTCTAGAACTCTCTATCCAAGTATCCATGACTTAGTTCCATGTGGATGTCTAGCAGATACCAGTCATGTTTTTCTTATTTTATGTTTTTTAAAATATTTATTTAATTATGAATATAAGAACTGGGGTACAGGCCAGAGGCATGGGGGGGATGTGACCAGAGATAGAGTGGGGAGCAGAACAGCAGATATACTGAAATACACTGCTGAGGGGAGCAGCAGGTGAGACAGAAGGGGTCTGCTGCACCATGTGGGTCACCTCCCTGACCAGGGATCGAATTTGTGGTGCAGTGACCACCAGAGAGAGCCAAAATTTTCTTCTTTAGACCTCTTCTTTGTCCATGTGCCACTTGGTAGCAAGAACACCAAAATTCACCCAGACCAAAAACATGGCCGCCACAGCCTCTCAATCCATTACCTCCAATGGCGATTTCATACTGATGTCCTATTGATTCTTAATTGATCCCTCTTGATTCTACCCTCTTGATTATCCTTAAAATATTTTTATTTCTCTGTCTCCCCACTGCTACCATCTAAAGGCAAGTCAAATCCTGTCTCCCAGGTTACTGCAGTAACCACAAGCAGCCCTTTCTGCCTGAGGACAGCTAGTCAACATGACCAGCATGACCATGTTCCGTCCATGACCAACAATGTCCCTCTGTTCCAATATGTTATGTTAGCTCTGCACTGAATCCTTTCCATGACAAGGATCTGAGCCCTGTGAAAGATTCAGGATCCCTGAGTGATGGAGACACCACTTTGAGGCCCATCTCAGCCCCTCTCTCCACCTCCAGCTTCATTATACACATACCCACTCTCTCATGTACCATAGGGCACAACCGTCTCTCTAGAGCCCAACATCTCTGCACAAGCTAAGGTTTATTCATTCTATATCTTAGTTTCGACCTCATAGTCTCTAAGCATTTCTTTCTGATCCCCTACGGCAGAGCTGATGTGTGTTCTAGACAACATTTTAATAGCCAGAGATTGCATCATTTACTTGGATTTACACATAGGTTATACTTGTCTCTTTCAGGCAGGCTATATTTGGGATCACTATGTTCCCAGTTATAAGCACAGTATCTGGTCCGAAAATAGGTTCAATTTAAACATGTATTACAAATAGGATTAGAACACATTTTGAACAGGTGAGGAACAAGGATTTATGTTACCAGAGAGAAAAGTCAGAATAATGGCAGCTAACAGCTACTGAATACTTACTCTGTGCTAGGCATACAGGGTCTTAAAAGCTATCATTTCCTCTCTCAATTCTTTCAAAAACCTAATGTGGTCAGTACCGTTAACAGTCAAGATTTTTTTTAATCAGAAAATACAAGAAGATAAATAATTTGCCTGTAGCATCATCCCAGGATTTTTATGCTTAGAGATGTTCACCTTTGAGAAGTCTGATTTTAGCTTGAGCTTCTGTTTTTTACAGCTCCTCATTTGCCTTCCTCCAAATAAATCTATTACATTATGAACAAAATCCTCCCCCCGCCAAAAAAAAAAAACCAACAAACACTCCAAAACCCCTAACATCCCTCCCTATAAGACCAGAAACTTCCTTTGCAGTCCACACAAGCTTTTGCTACTTAGATGGTTTATCCTGTAACTGGGACCCATACATATTTAGTAATTCTTCAGGTTTATTGTACTCATATTTTAACATGGGAGCCTAATTATAATTTAATTCATCCACGCTAAGGGTCAGTGTTTGTTATGAAAATAAACCAAGGAACAAATTGTCTTACGTGGAAGCAGGGAGGCACTTCCCAGAAAATGCACCAATATGACTTGGAAATTGAGTGACCAACTTCTGCCTTAACATATGCTGCACTCATTTGCTCTGAAGACAAAAATTATCCCTCCTGTGGAAACCTCTATGAATGATGATCATCTCATTTCTGCCAAGCCAAATGGGTCTCTTCATTTCATGGGTCCTTTGAATTCTTCAATAGGACATGCAACTGACATTTCCTATTTGTCTAGATAATAGGGTCAGTTAGAATGAGGTATCAGTGAAGCAGAGTCAAACTTAAATAGAAAGTACTTGAATCTAATTTCTAGGAAATTGAGTATAATTTTTTTTCCACTTAGAAATTAAGAACAGCTTATTTTTATAGAGTTCTGCATAGCTTTTATTCCAAGGAGAGAGGTAAACTAATCTAATGCTTGCAGCACCCTTAGAAAGCCCATAGCATGGTGCTTATGGAATGGCCTCCCCTTATATTAAACTATTTTCTTGTGGCCCTCCCTGGTGGCGCGGCGGGTTAAAGCACAGCACTAAGAAGCTAACGCCACTTCTGCATGAGTTCGATCCCCGCCTGCCCTCGGCAGACCTCTCCTGACCCACCCGCTACTCCCCTCAGCAGTGTACTTCTCAGTCGGCCTGTTCTGCTCCCCACTCTGTCTCTGGTGAATCCTGTCACCCTCCACTTCTCTGGCCTGTACCCCAGTTCTATATGAATAAATAAATCTTTAAAAAAAATATTTTCTTGTGTGTAGAACTGAGGTGTAGGCCAGAGGTGTATGTGTTTGGAGAGAGGGGTGAGAGTACTCACCAGAGACAGATTGGATTGGGGGACAGAACAAGCAGATCTACTGAAAAACACTGCTGAGGGGAGCAGCGGGTGGGAGAGGTCTCCTGCGCCGTGTGGGTCAGCTCCTGGGCCGGGGATGGAACTCAGTGATAATGCTGAGACTAACTCCTAGACCACCTGGGAGTTGCTAAAATTGCCTTTTGATCTTTTGGAACAAGAATCTTGTTTTACAGAGAGGAATTCTGTACCTGGAGGGAGGAAAGGACTTATTCATGAGCCTCTCTGTGATTTTAGAGGAACAAAATAAATCTCACCAACTACTTTGGCTCAAGGCTCATATTCTTGATCCCCAACCAGTGCCCGGTGCCAACATTTCTTAGGCAGACACCTATGAAGTGCCATGCACACTGGCAGAGAAGAAAGGGCACTTTCCCTTTCTTCAAGGACTTTACAGTCAAGTAGCTAGTTCTATATAAGGCCCTCAGAGTCTGAGTGGGAAGGAAAGAGAGGTGGGGGTTGGTAAGAGAGATAAAACTTTCAACAAATGCTAGTGAAGCAGTTCAGTGGGTCTCACCGGGTCGGCTGACCTCAGGGGAATGCATTTGAACTTCCTTTTCTACATACCTGCTTTAGGCACCTCCTCAGAGCTGGGGAGGAATTACCTGGATAGCTACAGAATCTGGCTTCTCAGTCTGCCACCTCCCTGGGCTCTTAAGAGGATGCTGAAACACAGATCAGAATGTCTGAAAGTGAAAGTATTTGCTCTGATGTTCATAGAAAGTATAGACATACTGAGACCCTCCTGTGTGATAATCAGCAGGGGCACCTGGTCACGGGTCACCCAATTATCTATCATTTGCATAAATCAATCCCATAATGCCATGGAGAGGGGGCTCAGCTCACCTGTGCTAGAGTATCCACCAGGCTCCTCTTTGTCCCTGACAGTTTGAAATGTTGGCAGTCTGCCTCCAACCCTGTGTGCCTGCTGGGTCTGTCTGTGAATACACATTTCCTATTTTGGGATGTAGGCCACTGTGGAGAAAGAGGCCAAGGATCTGTCTGTAGCTAGTGTCACTAAAATCATAAACACTCAGTTCACTTGCTGACGACTCTGTGGCCATCAGTGTGTATGGAGTAACCGTCAGCACTGCCATCAACTAGCAACACAGCAAACTACACCGGGCAATGCCAATATCCTGCCTTTGCCCCAATCAAAACGAAGGGAAAATCTGCAACCCGGCGTGTCATTCTTTGACCTTGCTTTATTTAACTGTGTCTGAACAAAACGCAGAGACCACTCCTGAGGTAATGAGAGTGGCCCTTCTCTGAGCATGCCCATGGAACGTAGCCACTTGCGTGCGTTCACGATCCAATTTGCCACCACCAGAGCTTCGATTGGTTTGTGCCTGGCTTTTACAGATGAGGACACTGGAGTTCAGGGAGGTTAATGAATTTGCTGAGGGCTACATGACTAACAGTGGGTATAGAGCTGGACTTCCACGCCTCAGCACTGTCTTTTCCAATTCTTTTGCATCTTGCCTTCCACTGTTTTTTGTTTTTTGTTTTTTTTTAAAGATTTAACTTATTTATGCATACAAGAGCAGGAATGCACCAGAGACAGAGTGGGGAGCAGAATAGGCAAATCTACTGAAGTACACTGCTGAGGTGAGCAGCGGGTGAGACAGGAGAGGTCTGTGCCATGTGGGTCAGCTCCCTGGCCGGGGATGGAACTGTGCTGTTGTAGCTTGGGGTAGCTTGATAATGCTGACATTTTAACCCCTTGTACTACCTAGAGGGAACCCTGGTGGCCTTCCAGTATTAACCAAATCAGTGTGTGGTGGTGTGGCCATCATCTGAATTTCTAAAGAGTTATAAAACAATCCTGTTTCTGGCTAGTGCAGCAGTATGCAGCTGAACATGTGCACTGAAGAAGAAACAGATGGGTATGGGTAGAGGAAAAAAGAACCATGGATATGTTCAGGAATCATATCTTGAGGGTCCTTCCAATTGTAGGACTTGGACGAGGTACTGGCGTTACAATGACCCAGGCATGTATCAGTACTACTATGAGGCCAATGTCATACCTTCTAAAAGCACCTTTCTCTATGAAGGGTCCAGGCCATCAGACAAATAACCAGGGCAGAGTTCCACCTAGGCAGTTCCAGCAGTTTATAGGAGCACAGAGGATTGACTGTGATAGAGGAATCAGGGAAGGCTTCAGGGAGGAGGCGACCTTTGGCTTTAGACTTTTCATATGAATAGGAAGATCAGGAAGGATTTTCCAGAAACAGGTAAAAGTACAGAAGTCCTTGATTCAGCTTTTTCCCTGACTTTTTCCTTATTTCCATTTTTACTTATCTTTAAATAGATAAAATAGCTAATTAGATGAAGACAATTTGAAATTCAGGAGGTAGAAAAAGCTCTATAGAGAACTAAGTCTCAATCCCTACTTTCTAGTCCCTCAATTTACTCCCCTGGAAGCAAATAGTAGTTTTGATTTTCCACATGGCAATTTAGAGAGATTCTGGGCAGTCCCAACCACACACATCCACAAACCTGCTTTCTTCATATTTGCCTATGTAGGTGATTTTCAGCCCTGAACACTAAGGTGCTCATTTGGTCTACATCTAGATTTTAAAAAAAGAAAAAAATGTTTTCCCCCTTTGTTTTACTTGTTGTTTTTACTTGTTGATCCTAATTTTTTATTTCAACACATTTCAAACTTACAGAAAAATCACAGACTTCTTTGAAACCCTTCATCTAGAACCACGGACCTTTTTAGAAATCATTTGCCCATGTTCTATACAACAATTACATAACTTGGATCTCCAGCTGAGGGACAGCATAGATGTCAGTTACCTAGACCTGTGCGCTGCCTCTTCATAACGAGGTCACCCAGCTGAACCTGAAGCTCTCAGGGCCAGTCTCTTTAGATGGCATGAACAGAAAATGCACCCCAACATAGCGATGGCAGGAAGGGCACCTCTGTGGGTCACTTTATTCCCACATTGTGCTCATCTTTGGAAAGGACTTGGCCCTGTCTCATCCTGTGCTTACTCAGCAAGGGGTGAGAATTCTGGGCAGGTGAACTTGCTCTGTACCTGCCTTCCAGACCCCGTGGCCCCGGATGGGAACAGAAGGTCCTGTTGAAATCTAATCACTTCATTTCCGACAACCATCCATTTAGATAGTGAGTCTCTTCTGTGCTTCTGTCAGAATCGACAGGGACCTCAAAGGTGAGTGTAGGGTTCCCTCCCTTTAAAGATCAAAGCCCCTAAGCACGACTTAAGTTACCATGCACTTCCTCCATGCATGACACAGGTGGGGCTTGGAATACCATGGGAGGCAGGAAGTAACCCAAGAAGGCAGTGTGATATGGTTTTGCAGCCAAATGCCCTGGGCCCCAGAGATTTGTCGTTAGGCATTCATTCATTCATTCAACAGATGATTGCAGAAAGCCTCTGTGACACTCTTCCATGCTTTCTGGTAAAGCATGGGCGTGTTCTTTGCAGGCAGGCATTCAATACCTCTGGGGTGCTGAACTTAGCTGTATTTCAGCAGCAGAAATCAGGTGAAGTTGTGAATAATGGGAGAGAGTCTTCAAGGAATGATTTTCCTGCTGCTCATTTATTCATTCATTCAACACAACACACCTGTTTATTGAAGCCTGTACCACACATGCTTTGTGATATATCCACACATGCATCTGTGAAGAAGATCGTGTTCTTAGGAACAGCAGTTTGCATCTTCAGAATACAGCTACCACAGAGCAGTATCTCTGGAGCCCCTCTTAGTCTTCCTGGAGCCTCAAGTTGGGCCTATCCAGAAGAGTCAGCTGCTTCCCAAGCATTTCGGGACAAAATCAGGCCCAAGCCTTCAACCCTTTCTGGCCCCATGTGATTGCAAAGCCAAATTCTCCATTTCCCCCAGAGGCTACTAAACCGTATTACCCTGTGCCCTGTGGAGGACTCAAGGCGAGTCCTCAAATCGCTCAAGGCGATTTGAGAGAGCAGAGAAGTAAGGTAACAAGTCCCACTAAAATCTGCCACCAATTAGTGGTGTCTGCTGAGGATCTCGAAGCCTGCAGCCAGACACCTGGCAGATGCCTCCATTTGGAAGCTTTAGAAAAACCATGGTGGGTCCACTGAGTTCATCTTTCCAACAGGCTCTGAATTTCAGAATCTAAGCACCGTCAGAAACACCGTTAGTTGCCATAGAAACTCGTCTTACGTTGTTTTTATTTATTATTTTTTTTTTTTTTAAAGAAGGTGATTTTAAAAACTTGGCCATAATTTGCAAGGGCTAGTGAGAAGGAACCTCTCGAAGTGAATGCCTGGCAAGTTTCCTGAAGTTCCTGCTTTCTGTCCTTAACAGATACTGTTAAGGACTCAACATCCCCATGCTCTACTCAAAATTTTCACTGAGAAATGGACTGAGGAGAGTGTCAGCCATGGTCCCTAAACAGTTTACACCACGTGCTGGACAAAGACAGGAAGAGCCTTGGTCGCTCATGTAGGTTCACTCTTGTTTAGGGCTTCAGCTGGACCCCACGATGGCACAAGTCGCCTGTGCTTGCGTGGACACAGCCAGGGTAGCTGCCGCATGGGTCCTGGGCAGCTCGATGACCACACCCCATCCTGGCCCCTCTCCACCCCGGTTGCTTGTATCTAAAACCCTAGTTTCAGAAGCTTGCGGTCCCTTGCAGATGCAGAACAGGAACCTTCCCCTGGCTTCTAACACTGACATGATCCAGCCACACTTTACACCTTCCTCAAGCACCCTAGATTCCCATTCCAGCTCCCATTTGCTCTGCAGCCAGATCATACTGCCCATAATCTCTGGACACTAGGATGCTTCCCTCAATTCTCTATGTAAGTTTTCCTTTCTGTTCCCTTTTGTGTGGACACTCGAAGAAGGGGTTCCCTCTCCTCCAGATGGGGTTCCCTGAGCTCATGAGTGAGTATGTCACTGCTCTCCCCTGGAATCCTGCTTCCTGAGGGCTCATGGGGTGTCAGTACACCTTCCAGGGCCCCTGAGAAACTGCTTGCAGGTGTCCCCCCTTTTCCATAACAACATTAACTATAGATGAAGACTGCTTTGGTACAAAGATGAGCATAATCTTCTGTCTTCAAAGGTCAGTGTTCCTTTTGACTTAAAAGAAATTACAATAGTGAGTCCTAAAAGCACGGTGGTGCCCTGTGCTGTGCGGGAGTCGTCGCGTGGACGTGCCCTTGTGACCTCAGTGCCATTTACTGGTCTACGAGCCTGCAAGATCCTGTGTCTACTTGGATGTGCAGTGCTGTGCCTGGCACAGGGTGGGGCATGCGTGCCCACTCCCAGACAGGCCTTCACGGATGGGGGCTTGTGTCCATCCACCTGGGCCTTTCCCGCCGCTGACCACTGTGGCAGAGGCTCCTGCTAAGCTAACACTTACTGTTCCAAGTTCATTTTCAAAAGACACCACATCCTCCCTTCCCACTGCCCTGCACAGAGCTTCTGAGTGCATTACCCACTGGGCTCCCTTGAGCTGGGTATTGTCCATCTCACTCCCTGCTAAAGGAAACCAAAGCCCAGAGCGATTAAGCGGAATCTAGAAAACAGAATTGTCTCCTGCCCAGGCACACATGAACTTCATGGCCCAGCATGCTGCCAGTTCTTTTGTTTCTCCCGAAACCAGTGCTCAGAGCTACCAGTGTAAAGCAGGGTGCTCCGTTTACCTGGAACTCGTTGGGATGCATCACAAAGCAGTAGATTGCAGTGTAGGCAGGATCATTTCAAGCTGGAACACTGCTCACGCTACCCACTTCCCACCTCACCGGGTGACTGGTCATCCAGCTACTGGGAATGCCTCAGCAGATCACCTTTAACTCGGCACTGCAAGGCTTGCCTCGCTGCTGTCCCCCTGAGCCAAGGTCATGCCCCAGGTAACAATCCAGAAACGTCTGGCCATCTCAGCTGCCCTTGGGGTCATTCTGTAGATCCAGCCTTCACCCAGAGGACCATGCAGCGTGGTCTGAGGCTGCTGTTGATCTCCATCCCACCTCACCTTTCTGTGTCACCCTGCCCCCTTCCCGTCGCTCCTGTGGGTGGTCTCCAGGGCACCACTAATAAACCCCCCTATGCAAAAATGCATATCAGAGTTGGCTTCCCCAAGAACCCAACCTGACACAAACACTTGACTATTTTGCAATAAGCCTCTTGTGTCTGTGCACGAATAAGCAGATCCATTCGCTCCATCATTGCTTCCAGTGAATGCAAAGGCATTGTGTGGCTAGCATGGTGCTGGGGACCCCGGAACGGGGGGAACCGACAGAGAAGACCTCTGCCTCTACTCTGAAGACAGATCTTAGTCCTGTTTCTGCACTCAGATTGTGCCTCTTCTCCCAGTGCTTTCTGGCTGCCTGTGAACTGAGGTGGTGAGTAAGAGAAGTCTCTCACTGAGCCCTGCCAAGTTCTCTGCAGTGTAAATGCTGCTTCCGTTGTGGGGCAGCTTCAACTCGCTCTACTTGGCCTTCTCAGAAGCCAAAGAGGAGGGTTTGGACTGGAAGAGAAGGGGAAGGAGCGGACTGGCTGTCCGGAACAGATGCTCAGAAGAAGGACCGCAGGGCACCGGGGAAGGCCAGTGGAGACCAAGGGCAGACCAGAATTCAAACTGAAAAGACCAGATTTGACTCCATCTGAAGCTGCCGGGAGAAAGGGTTTGGAGAGTGATACGGGGGTTATTTTTGCCAATGCCCCAAGCCTTTATTTATAATAAGTTAATGGTATCCCATGGCAAACAGACTAAAACCCAGACCCCAGCTGACTCCAGGGGACTCCATACGGTCACTTCCCAGCTCTCTGCCGCCCTCACCCAGACCATTCAGCCACACTGGAGACAGTGGTCCTGAACCCCTTCTAGCCTTCAGGGGTGGCTTTCTGTTCTGTCCCCCGGGATCTCCTATATGTGTCTTCTTCTCCCACCTGACAGGATGATCCCGACCTCTCAACCTCTCGAGGCATTTATCACCCACCTCCCCATGAGTCAACGTTTCATCAATCTGTCTAACCTTCACAGCTCCTCACACTTTGTGAATATCGAGTCTACTTTTTAAAGATTATTTTATTTATTTATGGATACATGAACTGGCATATAGGCCAGAGGTGTGGGGTGGGGGTGTGTGAGAGGATTCTGCAGAGACAGAGTGGGGAGCAGAACAGGCACATTGACTGAAATACACTACTAAGTGAGCAGTGCGAAAACAGGAGAGGTCTGCTGCGCCATGTGGGTCACCTCCCTGGCCGGGGATTGAACTCAGGCTGCAGTGGCTGGTGATAGCTTGACAGCACTGAGACTTGAACCCCTGTGCCACCAGAGAGACTTTTTCATTAGCTGTTACCCCCATGCAAGTCAGCCTACTGAGGTTCAGAGACAATCTGTCTTGCCGCTCCGTGTATAGCACATCCACACTGGCCATAGCTCAGAAGTATCACTTGATTCAAAGAATAAGCCCATATCTAATTCTGGAGCACTTCTCTTACGGGTTGAAGGGAATGGGGTGGTAGGTTGGGGAGCCTGCTTTAGAGAATGCACGGGCCGAGGGCTGGGGGGCAGGCCTCTCTACACTGTTGCATTGAACAGCATCTTCAGATCTGTCTCTCTTCCTCCTGGGCCCTCATTCAGGTTTGAGTGGCATCAGTTCCCAGCGCAATCCACTCTCGGGATGCCTGCAGCTGCATAATGGCTTCCGGCATGTGCATCTGTGCATTAACACGGGCCTTTCGGGCCTGCTCCGGCTTGCCTGACCCATCTCCTGCCAGGAGAGAATGTGCATCTGTAACACTCTGGAAAATTGGGGCTGACGTGTAGCTTGGTACCCAAAGTGGTTTCGCTCAAGCAAACAGAGCATAATAGCCCTGCACTTAAATGCTTGAGCAGGTAGCCATCGGAGGAACGTTCCAATAATCCATGTTTATAAAGCCCGTTAGTATGAATTTTTGAAATAGCACTTACTCCACTTTATTCTTGACAAATGTTGTTTGTGGCCATTGAGATATTTTATTTCAATTATGTACCAGTGTCGGGGGGCGGGGGGTGTGGAGAAGATTTCTGACAATAGCTAGGCATAAAACCATTTTTATTGTGCTTCTATCACTATTCTCATTGCTAAACTCGACCGGGCAGTTCATTAGGATGAAAAATTAACAGCACATGCTGTTTGGGGAGAGCAGTCGTGGGACCTGACAGCGTGGGGAAGCATCTGCATTCAGAGAAGCAGACAGATGACAGACTTGGCCTTCAGGGGAAGTGGCCGAGGCCGCTCAACCAGAAGTTCAGTTTACCGGTATCAACCTGTGTCTAGCCCTGAGCTGAGGTGCTGGGGGAAAGGAAACCCAGGAAGAAGAGCCCTGGCCTCTGAGAGCATATGCATTGGGGAAGTCTCGGGAGATCACCGCTGCGAGCCTGGGGCTGACAGCTAGTGCCAGACACATTGGTCCTGACTGTAAGTTTAGAAGCAATTCAGTGTGGACTTGAAGACTCTTAGAGTTTGAAGAGGAGCAGGATTAGTAAACTGTGTTCTAATTATAGTAGTGGCTATGATTTTGCTTTTAGGGGTGATGAAAATGTTCTGGAATTTGTAGTGATTGACACACAATTTTGCAATTCTGCCAAAAACACAGCACATTTTCAGAAGTGGGCTTTCTTTTCTTTTCTTTCTTTCTTTTTTTTTTTCTGATAGCTAGAAAGAAAGCTAGTATTTCCTAATCACAAAGTCTGTACAGCAATATGGTCAGCAATATGGTAATAATTGCACTAGATCTTCAGTGAATTGGGCTTAGTTGGGATAGCAAACGGTGTGAGGCTGACTAGCATGGATCTGAAACAATGCATCTACCCATTTCACAGATGAGAAAGTGAAGAATCAAAGTGGTGTGTGTTTTGCTCAAGGAGCCACAGAGCTGCTAACTAGTGGAGCTCGGGATGTGATTTAACAGCTCTTTTTTTTTTTTTTCTGGCTTCGATGACAATTGACAACGATTTACCTCTGCAAAGTGCCCTCCCTCTTTTTTTCTCGTCTGTTCTTACAGAAACCCTGCGGGAGTGCTTAGGAGGGCTGTGAGGTAGGGCTGTCTTAGGAGAAAAGGTGGGCAGAGAGGAAGGAGAACAGGTCTGCCTTTCCAGGCTGCAAAAGAACCCTACATTATCTGTTCCAGCATTCCAGACATTCCCTCCTCCATCAGGACTGTTCTCCCTGTGGGCTTTCATAGGTCCCCACTTCCTCAGGGCAAGTGGAGCAAGAAGAATTTCTAACCATAGAGATGTGGGATCCGGAGATGTTTAGAAACAAGGTTTGGAATCAGGTGTTCTGTGCACTAGATAGCCGTAAAGGCTGCCTTCTTCTCTTCTGTAGGAGAACCAGATACACCTTTCTATTGTCAACCACATGGCTATATTAAAGCCACTTAAATCATTATCTACCCTGTGGTTAATAAGAGAGCTTTTGATGTCATTCTCGGGTTACTGGAGTAAATACCGGGTCAGGCTCACCCTGCTGGACAGGACGGAAGTCTGACACAGGGATTGTAAATACTGCTGCATTTCATTTATTTTCATGGGGACATATTCTCCCCTCGCAGACAATGCAGTAACAGCATCCTGGGAACCAGCCTGTGGTGGGACCAGGATGCATTAACCTAAGCAGCGAGATCAAAACAAAAGCTCTGTTTGCCATCTCCTGCCAGAGCCTGAGTCCTGGCAGTCCCCACTGTTTGGCTGTATTCAGGGAGCGTAAATAAAATGAAATCTTCCCGGAGTAAAAGGTAACTGGGATTCATGAAATGGACGTCTGCCTCAAGCAGCAGGTCTTCTCTTGCTCCATTTCATTCCAGTTTTGTTAGCTCTAACGAAGCTAAAACACGATTTAAAAAAAAAAAAAAAGGATGCTTCCTGAAATATATACTGGAATTGGAGAATTTGCTTTTTTCCTCTCAAAGAAGGGCTGGGACTTGCAGCCTGACTCAGGAGTAGAAATTTCTGGGTTCTAATCGTGTTTCTGCCTCAAGGCGGGAAAAGTGACTCCCTGTGCTTCTCCATGCTTATTTGTCAAATGTGATCAACAGTGGGGTGATTAGTATAATCACCTGATAATCAGCGTCTACTCCATAGGGATTTTGTGATACCTGGAGGAGGCACTGCCTCTAATGCACTTAAGTACCCTGCTCACTCCATAGAAGGGACTCCCTGCACAGGACTTGGGCAGGGGGCAAGCAGGACAGCTCAAAATAGCAGGTGTTTCCAGATATGGGGCTCCGTGAACAGGATCACAGTGATTGATGGGGTGCAGGTCACAGCCAGGTCTTTACTGCTGCACCAGCAGTCTGACTAGGGGGTCTGGCTTCCTCTCCTGCTGGCCTGCGTATGAGCTGTGAGGGTGGCCACGGCCACAGCCTCCCTGGGTGCTGTGGGCCCGCACTGGTTACCAGGGGCAGAATGTTCTTTTTTTTTTTTTTTGCAGAAGGGTGGTGCATATGGAATGTCCCCACAGAATAGAGAACACACCAAAAGCATGGTGAGGCAGGAGCGGTGTTCTAGAAAAGGTCAGCTGATGTGGGCAGGGATTTCTGTTCTTATTCTTTAAATATATTTTGTAAAGATTTATTTATTTATGCATATAGAACTGGGGTGCAGGCCAGAGGTACAGGGGCGGTGACAGAGACAGAGTGGGAGCGGAACAGGCAGATGGACAAAGTACACTGCTGAGGGGAGTAGCGGGTGGGTCAGGAGAAGTCTGCTGGCCATGTGGGTGAGCTCCCTGGTTGTGTATTTAACTCACACCCCAGTGGCTATAGACAGCCTCATAGTGCTGAGACTTAACCCCTTGTGCCATCTAGAGGCCCTGTTTTGATTTTTAACTGTGTGTCTTTGAACAGAACTATTCCTCCCATGAGCTCATGGGTTTTTCTATTTTGATTAGTTTTGTTTTTAGTGGAGCAGGAAACAGTCACATTTTTGACTGCCTCCAAAAAGGAAGGAAAGCCTTCCATTTTTAAAGTTGTGAAATTGTACTCTTCTCTTTCTCCAGAGAGATTTAGCCCAGTGCAGAAGAGCCGGAGCCCTGGGGAAGTGTCCAGCTTCCTGGGGACGCCAGCCAAGTAATTAAACTCTTGAGACTTCAACTTTCTCTTCTGTTAAATGGGTTAGTTTCCTATCACTGATTCAGCTACCACTGACCTTGTCATTTGAAACACCTTCATTATATTACAGTTTCTGAGCTTAAAAGTCCAAAATGGGTCTGATGGGTAAAAAACAACCTGTTGATAGGGCTGTGTTCCTTATCAGGGATCTACCAGAGTCCACTTTCTTAGCTCTATCATATTCTAGGGATCTCCTGCATTTCCTTGGTTTGTGGCTGCTGCTTATATTGTCAAAGCTTGTCACTCCTCCATCTTCTCTTTCTGTCTCTGAGTCTCCTCCTCTTTCTGTTAGAATTCTTGTAGTTAAACTGGCCTGGATAAAACTCATTATTCTGCCCAACTCAAAGCCCTTATTTCACCACATCAGCAAAGTTCCTTTTGTCCTTAAAGTTCTCACATCCACAGGTTCTGGGAATCAGTGTCTGGGCATTTCTGGCAGGGGAGGGAGATGTACTTACTTGTAGAACTTTTTCAAGGATGACATGAAAGCATGCATTTAAAATATCTAGCCCCGGGCGCTCCCTGGTGACACAAAGGGTTAAGTCTAAGCACGATGAAGCAATAGCAGCCACTGCAACATGAGTTCGATCCCCAGACAGGGAGCTGACCCATGTGGCACAGCAGACCTCTCCTGTCCTACTCACTGCTCCCCTCGGTAGTGTATTTCAGTTGATCTGCCTGTTCTGCTCCCCACTGTGACTCTGGTGAATCCTCTCACACATACACACCTGCACCTCTGGCCTGCACCCCAGTTCTTGTATAATAAATGAAAACAAATCTTTAAAAATAATAAAATATCTAGCCCAATTCACAATACATAGGGATAACTCTATCGTAAATATCCAACCCCCTCTCCAGAGTTATTGATGATGATATTTGCTCACATGGACGGATTCCTCAGCTCTTCCCTCAGAGGGAGCAGTGTCCCTGTTTAGCATCTACTCATCTTAACCCTGGAAGGAAACTGATCTGCAAAGATAGATTTGTCTGAGCCATCTG
>NW_004567129.1:19366729-19399584 GCF_000260355.1 Condylura cristata
GTCCCTGTTTAGCATCTACTCATCTTAACCCTGGAAGGAAACTGATCTGCAAAGATAGATTTGTCTGAGCCATCTGCCTTAACTAAGCCGCATTTCCGTCTTTTTTGAACCTCAGCTTTCTCATTTGTGAACTGAGGGGGGGGGAGGATGGGGCTTGACTCAGGATCTTATGTTCCTTAAAAATTTGCAAACTAGAATAATCTGCAAGTGAATCAAAATAAGTGGGCACATTGGTAGTAACATTTGTTTACTGGCTTCCCAGGGAAAATAGCAAATTGCAAACAATGGAAACATCCCAGCTCTCCCCAGCCTCCCTGGAGAGGCCTAGACCAGGGTGTTTACCACTCAGCCTGGGCTTCCGCCATGACACCCATGGGCTGCTGGCACTGGGCAATGTATGCTTCAGCAGAAAAGTGAGGGTGTGAGCGCAGGCTTTCCAGCGCAGCTGGGGAATGAATTCTTCGAGGTAGAGGAGGCTCCTGAGATCAGAGACTGAAGGGGGAGAACACAGAAAGGGAAGGAGCCACCTGTGTGGCAGACACCAGCCAGACACTCTTCTATGACCTATCCCGCCACGCGGCCCTGTGTGTGGGGGTCGGCAGTGGGGCTCACTTCCTCTCCATTTTTCAAGTGAGCAAACAGAGCCTAAAAAAGATTGAGTAATTTGCCAGATGACCCCAGCAGAGCACAAGAAGGAGGAAATTGGTTTAGTGCTTCAAATCCAACGGCTTCGTAGGTGTCAGTGGCCCTGCCTGTACCCGGTGCCAACATACGCATCCCAGACCATTCGGTCAGCCCAGCGTGTCTGCTCGCTCTCTTCCTGCAGACACCAGCCTATGGCCACAACATGTTGCTTCAGTATTTCCTTTCCTACCCAAAGTTCCTATAAAATCATCCCTGTCTGCTCTGCTTTCTGTCTTCCAACCTCAAACTCCCTCTCTCCCCAGTTACTATGGCCACAGAGGCTCCTGATTGACTGAGTCTTACAAAGCTCAGCTCCCCAGGGTGCTGGGCACCGATTATGGGTAACATGGTCCTCGCCAGTGACACCACTGGATTTTCTTTGAGGCTCTGTGTTTTGAGTCATTGCATAGACAGCAAAAGCATTGTCTGGGGAGAATAGTGGAATCTGGTCAAAGTTAGTTAGCGACGAGACGGTGCAAAGCCACAGAGATCTCACCAGGGCACATGGAGGGTGGAGCAGGGACTGAGAACTCTGCACAGGAACTGCATTTCCCTGTGATGCAAAAACAGCCTCCAGGAGGATATTGCCTCCAGCACATGTCAAAGCTGTCAAAGTTGTGTTTCTGGGGCAGTGCAAGCTGTGGAAGGGAAGGGGAGATGCTCTCTGGGGGTGGAAGAGAAACAAATGCCCAGTGAAAGGCCCTTGTAACCAGTGGGCTGTAGGAACACCTTAAAAGTCCTAATGTGAAGGGTGGAGCCTCTAAGATCTGCCCGGGAGGGGTGGGGGAAGGGCCCCACAAGATCTCCCAGTTTCAATTCCTTCATCTATAAAGTGAGGAGAAGAGTAGTCAAAACCCAAAGGGTTGTGTGCACATAATGAAATAAATCAGACAAGATGCTGAGCTCTGGTTCCAGCCTGGACTCAGTGCCCAGGGACTGCGAGCAGCTGCGGGCACCGTCTCATGGGCTCTGTCCTCCTGAGGTGCCCGGCTGGCTGAAGGCGCTGAGCGTGGAGCTGCCCACCCCATGCGGAAACTGAGCCTCGTTGCCCCCTTTCCTGGGGAGGATCTTCCCCCATGCCCTATTCACAAGTAACAGCTTTCGTCTCTACTTGTACTTACAAACATTAAAGAGAGCGACTTCCTCCTTCACTCTCCATCAATAAAATGAGGATAATAATAACCCTTATCTATGTCAACTGATGTTTAAAATGAGCTAATGTTTGTGAAAGCCCTTTGCAAATTGCAAAGTGCTATAAAGTATGAATTATTATTGTGATTGCACCACTAGGGGCATTTCGTAAACAATGCAGAAAATGAAGGATGCAGGTGACCGCTATTCAAAAAGCATTTATGCTTTTTTAGGTACATAGCTATAAACTATCAGCAGAGGGTTTGATGATATAGTCTTCCATCTGATTTACATATTAATAAATGTCCATGGAGAGTGACTTTCTGGTAGGGACGGGGCAGCTGATGCTGGGAGCCGGGGGGACACAAGGGTTAGGGTGACCCCTCTGTGGTTCCATTGGGTTTGAATACCTGCCACTCATGTGCTTTGCAACTGCACCCGGAATTGGCAAAGGTTTACCTCACTTCCCTCCTTTGTAAAATAAAAATAGGAATACCTACTTCATGGGACTGCTGTGAAGAGTAAACCAGAGTCCTGGTAGCCACCACGGTAGGGGACAGAACCCCTCCTCATTGCACTCCCTTACCTTGGGATGGGTGGTTTCCAGTTGGGTCCTTCATTGAAATGCTAATCAGAGTTAGAGCCCTCACCTTCAGCTAGGATTCCAGCAGCCTCCTTGAGGCTCCAGCTGCACCCCAGATGAGCAGCCCACCCCAGCGTATTCTTCACCCAGTTCCTCTTTCCTCCTGCAAGATCAGTTCCAACATGGCCAAATCTTGCAGATTCCAACTTTCCCCTTGATAAATCTATGTTCGGGGTGAGTTGGGGAGGGGGGTGGAATGGAGTGGATGTTCACCTATTAAAGCCAGTGTGGACATCCGAATTCCTGGCCATGTCCCCCAGAAGGGCCAACCCGGGGGCTTCAAGGACCTACATCACACCCTCCGCCATCTGGACAGACTAGATACAAGACAGAGCCAAGCCCTGCTGCTTGGATGACCAACCTGAGAAATGTAAACTGACCTCAGGGCTGTTAAGCTCTGTGATCCTCAACTTTAACGCCAATGATGACAACAGGTAGTGTGTACTGAGCTCGTACATGCTGTGTCCAGCCCTACACAAGAATTATCTCATTTAATCCTCACAGTCATCGAAGGAGAAATGAGTTATCTACTTACGTGCAATACTATTACCCCAGTTTTCAGATGAGGCCTCTAGATGAAGAAAAGGGGGTCAGCTTATGGCTACTCTAGTGCCAATCAGCTTGTAGAGGGTAGAGAGCCCACACTTCTCAGTGGGCTCCTCTCCAGTCTAGCTGCCCGGCTCCAACTGTATCAGTGTCCTGGAACTGACCCATAACTGAGGATCACAAATGATCCTCAGTTAAACGGGAGAAATGCATTACCTCATATTGGAGGTCAGAAGTCCAAAATAGGGGGGGACGAGGGTGAAGGCTTGGTTTCTTCTGAAACCAGAAACTGCACCATGTTCTTCCTAGCTTCTGGTGCTTTCAAGTATTCCTTGGCTTGTAGATACTACTCCACCGCTATCACACATCAGATTCCTCCCACGTATCAGGCCGCTACCAGTTTCAGATTAGAGTCCACCCTATTGACTTCAGGGTTCATTGTCTCTAAAGACCTGATTTCCAAATAAGGTCACCCTCACAAGTACGGGGGTGGGGGGGGTAGGGAGACGTCCACAACTTTGTGCATCATTTGTAGCGTAAACTGATTTGCAGGATTAGCAGTCTAAGGCTAATTTTGTCCAGTATAAGGCTTTCTCTCACATTTCTTTCAACAAGCACTCCTGCTTGCTTCCATGTATAGGTATCGCGCTACCTGCTGGAGAAAAGATGATGAACAGAACACATAGGTCCCCATCATCAGGGAACACGGATAATGTACTCTTAGAGAATTACACTGCAATGCTGCAGCAAAACCTTTTATCAGTAATTTTCAATGGCCCATCCTAGGGGACAAGTTAATGTAGTTTTATCACTCTGAGTAATTCTAAGGAGAGAATAACCAGAGACACATATTAATATTTGATTAACATTATTTGCATATGCACATCTCCAATGCTTCCATTGCATTGCAAAAGGGCTTGTGATTTCTTGAAGTCTATAGGTATTTCTTCCTTGAGCTTCCTGTTGGGGTGTCTTCACAGGCCTTCCCAGACCAAGCCAGCCCAGCACGCTGGGTGATTTTCACCAGTGAGCCACTTATTAGATGGAAGAACGATTAGCCTGTGCTCTGTTTAATTAAGCCTCACTTAATGGGCAAACGTTTTCTTTAACGGGCTTGCTGTCACCTCATCAGTTATTTAAGGCAGTTCATTTCACAGCAGGGAAAAAAAAAGAGAGAAAGGGAAAAAATTCTCATTTGCTCTAACTTGATCGGTCTGAGGAAAAGCGTGGCTGTCTAGAAAATGCCTAATTGCTGCTGTGATCGCGTGCTTCTTCTCTATTTAGTCCTAGGCTTCTTATTGAAACGCTAATCAGGGTTAGGTCTCACCTCTTGATGAATGATTTTGTAAAAACTTGATATTCCTCAGCTTAGTTAGGGATGCCTGCATGCAAGTATAATATGACTCTGACTGAATGGGAAGATAACTGATGCCCTTCATTTTGCAAAGAGGGCTGTGATTTGGTACATACAGTACAAATCAGGGGAAATCAGAATGAAATTAATTTCCTTCTCTGCAAAGGCACCACCTCTATTTTAACATGAGACGCTTTTCTTTAGATGTTTTTGCTGGAGATTTAAAGAAAGCTTGGCACATGTCTTTGGGCTCATTCCTTGTAGCTGGGGTCAAATTTAGGTTATGGCATCTTGTCTGATGTTAGAATTTGGGGAGCTTAAGTTCCCTTGTTTCTCGTTTCATTTGTCAAGTGGGAATTATGACCCACGTTTCACAAAACTGGGCAGAGTAAGCAGCATCCATATTCTGACTCAGGATCAATTTTGTAGATACACAACATACAAAATTCTTTCACTTTCCCACTATCCCCTGTCTCCATCTACCAACCTTTGAAAGTAGGGCAGGGCTTACTAGCCTCAAACACCACTCACAGACAGGACAGCAGTCAACCCCATCCTAAAGCTGAGTCTTAGGAACGTTTAGCTGCCAAGTTCCAAAGGTTCAATACAGCCAGGTGAAAAATAAAATACCTACAGCGGACATCCATGGATTTTGACAGCACAACACAAAATTCTGGCCTTCGGACTGTTCCCACACAGCCAACATGCTACAGGGAGGTGTGCACACAAGCATTTTCTTCACTTGACTTGATCAAAGACGAAGAGTATTACATTTATTATTTCTGTGTGTGGCCTATTACCTGCCTATATTTGCTGTTGTATCTCTTTCTTCTTTCCTGAGCACTTGCTGTAGACTCACAGTCCTCAAATTTCCATCAAAGTTCTCAAATCCTTATCGTTGTCTGAACAGTACCTCGTATTATTTTCAGGTATTTGTTGTTTCTTTTCCTGCCCTTGAACATCTGGCCCATTCATATATTCAAAACTTAACTAGGTCTTTCTGAGGGAGGCTTTCCAGACCAACCACATCCTCACACCATGCTTTCTGTGTTTCTCCTCTTGTCTCCCTCAGCTCCCTGTTGCCCCCAGGAAAGCACCTTTTACATTATAGTTTCCTATTTTCTGGGCTCACTCCCAGCCTGCTCTTAGCCCCATTAGACATTCATTTCCTCGAGGATCATGGCCTTAGCTCATGACTGCCTTGGTTTAGCTTGATACTAGTTCCCAGCTTCTGCTCAAGGGCACTTGTTACGTGTGTGTATGTGCATGTGTGTATATACACCCATGAGTGCTGTGTTCTGAGAAGATTGAAAGTTGCCTACAAATCCAGTGCAGTGTACGTTCCTAATGTCAATGATCCAACTTGAGACTTGGGTATTAGATGTTTTCTGAGGATCAATGTCAACTCAAAGGATGAAAGAAAACATTATTCCTAATTCTTTGATCAATTAGCACTATAGGTAATCCTTTCATCCTTAGGCCTTTTACATGGTAGGGCACCTGCCCATATCCAAGGGCCTGTTCTACTTTCTTCATGGAAATCAAAGATCCTTCCTTGGTTTTCACTGACCTTGGGTGACAATGATGATGAAACTTTCTAAAATACCACATTTCCCTAAATGTGATCCCTTCTGACCAGTGATGCTGTTTCTACGAGGACTAGGCAAGACTATCCTAAGTTTACAGACAAGACAGTTGAAGATAAAATGATTCTGAGATTTAGGATAAAAATAACTTGAAGCTCTCAGATTGACTGGCCTAACCCAATTCATTAGTAGAAGTGAGATGAGTTTGTACTTAGCCTACAAACACAAGACTTCCAATTTAAACTGAATTTCAGATAAACATAAATAATTATTTTAGTATAAGCATGCCTCCCCTCCAACTGTATGGCATACTTATATGAAACCAAGTGCTATTTATCTGAAATTCAAGTTTTAATTGGTTGTCCTGTACTTTTATTTGTCAGATCTAATCCTTAAAAGTTAATGACTTACCCATTATGATTCCATTGTCTAGCACTATACATGATAAGGTTTGAGACATCACAAAGGCTCTCTGAGCCCCTAGCCAATATTCTTTTTAAAATCGTATGATTAGAAGTGGAACATTTTCTACTTTAGAATGAAGTACTCTTCGAAAGCTTCTGATGATTAGTCTAGAAACCTGCCTCATCTTCGCAAAACAAGAGTGGTGTCACACAGCACATGAGAGAAAAGAGCATATTAAGCCAGTGATAACAAGGGTGTTGGCAACAAAGTCTTGTCCATTCCTCACTCCAGGAGCCTGGTTTTAAATGCCAGGTGAGCTCCTGTGGAGGCCTGGTCTTTTCTAAAATATGCTGTAGCTTCTTATGCAGGATATCGAGAAAGAAATAAAAGGGCCTCTTTTGAGAATAAACAAAGCTATATGATAGAGACAAGCAGCTTACTCTAAAGCGCTCCATCGAGAGAGGATACAAGATGCCCACTCGTCTCCAAGAGAAACATTCAACTCTCCATTTCCCTGAAGGAACGTTCAGAGTTCGTTAGCCCATTTTGAGTCAAAGAAATGTCACTCTTCTGCTGTCACCCACACTAATCCTCTTGAGCATCTTTTCCTATTTCATGACGGCTGCATTGGGGGAAAAAAGTACATCTTTGAATTAAGGTCTTATTATTCACTCTCAAAAAATAAATGACTCTTTCCTATCTACCCTCTTAAATGTCAATCCTCAGATTTAGAGAACCTAAAGGGGGTTTTGCTTCTTTTAAATGTGTTCAGTAATTTTGAACCCCCAGATACCTTTTCTCTGGCTTTTGATTTGGGTACCATTGTTTCTCTCTGACTTTCCTCAGAGTGACGCCTCCACCCCTCCCTCAAGTCCAGAAACCTCTCCTCTGCTCACTTTATGACAGGATTATTTCCCAATTAGGAACAGACGGCAAAGCTGTTCCTTCTTTTGTGTACAGACATAGTTACCAGGACACATCCTGTGTAGCACTTACTAAACCTTCCCTCCTCAGCAGGGAGAACTTAATGGTCGCCTACACATGGAGATGTGGACTTTTGCTGAAGGGCACGTGCAAACAAGTGAAATACTGATTTAAGAAAATGATTTAAATGATGTACCGGCTGAGGGCTCTATTTAGCATGTAGAATGAAGCAGAAATTTGGCAGCATCTTGCAAAAACTTAGCTTCAAGATGGGCCGGGTTAGCTCAGCTGTACAGCGAGAGAAGGAAAGGACAGTGAGACACAGGTGTGTGTGTGTGCGTGTGTGTGTGTTGAGAGGGGTAAAATTAGGACATCTCTAAGGCAACAAAACTATTAAGATCCCATAGTCCTTGGGGCCCTCCCTGGTGGTGCAAGGGGCTAAAGCACAGCACTATGAAGCTATCCGCAGCCACTGCAGCATGAGTTTGATCCCAGGCCAGGGGGTATACAGACATGGCACAGCAGACCTCTCCTGTCCCCTCCTTTCCCCCCTCAGCAGTGTATTTCAGCAGATCTGCCTGTGCTGCTTCCTCCTTTGTCTCTGGTGAATCCTCTTACCATGCACCCCTCTGTACCCCAGGTTTTGTATGCACAAATAAATAAATCTTTAAATAAAAAGAAAAAAGTTCCATAGCCCTTGCTCTAGATTGGTCCAACGAGTATCCATCAGGATAAGAACACAGTCGTCACCAGGCAGGGGACGTCATTGTTTACGGTCTTCTGTGCCCAGATAGAAATGGGATTCAAGCAATAGGTTGAAATGCCACAGGCAGTGAGAAACCCTGGCACAAGCTAGTGAGAGCCTCCACCCTGTCGGCAGTCCAAGTGGGCATCCCTGCCGTGGCTTTCTGGGAAATAAGGCATAGACTGTGGCTTTCAAGGAGATGACATTGCTGCCACTGAGTTTCTGGCCCTCAAAGTTCAGGCTGTGTCCTCCAGACCTAGGTCCTATCAACTTCTTAAAGTAGCTAAACCATCCTGAGTGCATGTTGATCTCTCTCAATATTTACTATTATAATTTGTTTTAATGAGCTGACTTGATTGCCCAAGCTGTTAATTATTTTCTGAGTTTGTACAGTTAGAAACTAGTCTTGCAATTCTGGATGTCTCTCCCCTTCCATGTCCCTTGTGAGCGGTGGGTGTGTTTAGTAGGTTGTTATAGGGTAGATCTTAAAAATTCTAGGCATGGAAGAGCTGGGGGAGGAAAATGTAGGTTGTGGGGTTGCAGAAGACCCCTGTCTGGAGTACCCAGTGTCATGGCCGGATTCAGAAGCAGCAACAGACTCTGACCAAATATGTGGTCATCCTTGTGAGGCAAGGGGAGGCATTTCTGACATGAACTTCCTGCTAGGCAGGTGGGGGTTCCTTGATGACAAAGTTGATGATTGCAGTATCTGTCTGATCCTCCTCCTAAATTGACAGGGCAGCTGTGGTTTCAAAGGGGCTTCTCCTCCCTGAGCGATGCTGAAGGACACTACTTTTTTTTTTATCTTGCATAGCAGAACAGGCCAGAGGTGCAGGGAGATGGGTGAGGGGCTTCGTGAGAGACAGAGTGGGGAGCAGACAGGTAGATGTACTAAAGTCCACTGCTGAGGGGAGCAGCGGGTGAGACAGGAGAGATCTGCTGTGCCATGTGGGTCAACTCCCTATCCAGGAATCAAACCCAGGCCAATGTGGTGATAGTGCTGAGACTTAACCCATAGGCCACCAGGGGGGCCCAGGAGGAACACTTTTAAATCCACCCATGGTATCATGCATTGCAAGTTCGTCGTTCAAGTTAAATTTGTTGGAAAGAGGTACTGGGTTGGTGGAGACAAGATCCCTGAGATCAAGGGTTGAACCAACCCCAGCTGCACTAGCTTCTCTCAGGGAAGTGTCCCACTGGGCTTTGGTCTGTGGTACTCATAAACGGATTAAGGTTTCTCATTATTTTATCTAATTTTGCAAACACAAAAACAAATAACAGATGAGTGTCGCCTCCTCTGCATTTGCTGTTGAACACAGGAGTGAACTGCCTTTGTGGTGTGAGCATGAAAGTGGCCGGTGGTGTGAGTGGGTTCTCCAGCAGCCACTGCATCTGTCAGGCACAGGCCTCCCCTTCATGCCCAGGTGGAAGCTTTGGGGAGCTGTAACTAGCTCTGCCCCCACCTCAGTCCTCCATCACTGAGCCACGAGCCCGACCTCTTTGGCAGTGATCCACTGACGAGATCTCTTAGAGCTTTTTTGTGTGGGGCTGTTGCCTTTCGTTGAAGGTATTTATGGTCTGGCTGCCTCCCTGCCATTCCCCGCATCCCTTATGTGAAATTGCTCATAAGCACCTTCCTTGGAGGCTGATGCAGTGAAGGGTGTAGAGTGAAATTTTGTTCCACCGTGGAATTCGTTCTGAGGGAGAGGTTTGAAAATCATGATTCATTCATTCAAGGACAATTTGAGAGAGCGGTGCAAAGGAGGAAGCATCTGGGGAGGGTGAGAACATTTGCTCTGAGGACACGTTGAAGGAACTGGTGAGCAAGCGCTGAAGCACAGAATCGTAAGACCCTAGGGGGAAATACCCACTCTAAAAATTCCAGGAACCTGTGAGTTCCTCGAGGGCAAAAAAAACATGTGTCACTAAATTCACGGCATTTAACCACTGCTGAAATCCTAGGCTCTATAAATATTTCTTAGACGGTTGCTATGTGGAGTGAGATCTAGCTGAATTCTGAGCATCCCTAGAAAGAAAAATGAAGACCTTCACAGGAGAATCACAGAGACGTTCAGAATCAAAGGTGGAAAGGCAGGAGTTTGCAAATGGGCCGTTTTCAAATCCCACTTTGGATCTCGAGTAGCCACATACATTGAATTGAATGCCCTGATGGCGAATTTCCAAGCCCTTGGTTGTTTTTTGTTGTTTGTTTTTTAATCTGGGCAATGGAAGCAATAATAAAACTACAGAAGACACAGGAAGGAAAGCGGTTACAAAAAATACAGGCAAAGTACTTAGCATAGTCCCTATCACCTAGAAGATGATCAAAGAAACAGAAGTTAGTGTGACGAAGAGCAGACAAAGGGCTCTTGGGAACCAGGTCCCCCAGGACCATGGGGGCTATTTCCAGAGGCTAAGAGGAGGTAAGTGGCTTCCCAGGAGAGCCCCCTGGAACTTCCCCATCGGGGGAGCCCGTGACATCTCCTGGGACAAATGCCTGGCAGCTCTGGCCACCCTCCCCATAAACTCCCTTCTCATCAACCTGCTCCCCCCCCATCTCAGCCATCTAACATCCAGGAAACTTGAGGGGGCATGGCAGGCGGAGGAGGCCTTCTGGTGTCTTGTCCCTGTTGGTTCTGGGGTCCTCGTCTCTTTTCTCAGCTTTCAGTGATGGAGTCAGCCACCCCCCGCCCCCAGCACACACACCAATGCCTAACCTAGGAGCTACAGCCAAGGTCAGTGTCCTCACGAATCAATACCATGCAACCCCTTTGGGTTATGGGGCAAACAAAAAAGATGCCCTTGTAGGTGACCCTGTGTGCTGCATCTGGCGGCTTTTAGATCCCTATCAAAGGAAAGAAGACAAATCATGTTTCCTTTCTGTAAAAACAACAGATCGTTTACATTTCCCTACAACCCATACTATGAGAGGTTAACGGCAAAACTTTCAAAATCGCTCCCCCCAAATTGTAAGTTTTACTGCTGTCAGCATCTCACCTCAGAGCCTACTTGGTTTTCACAAAGACCTTCCCAATCCACGCTCTCCTCTGACCTTCGCATTAACGCCACCGTTTTATTTTACAAGAAAGAACATCTCTCAGGGTGAAGTGAGCTGTCACTGTCAGCAGCCTCACGGTGTTCCATGCTGGGGCCTCCCTAAACCAAGAGATTATGGGCACTGGAGCAGGCATTTACTAACCCGCTGCTAGACTGAGACAGCACGTTTATTAGGTATCAAGATACCAGAAGTGTTTTTGTGTTTTGTTTTGTTTTTACTATTTTTTTTTTATGCAGCGAACCAGTCAAATGTGTTTCATAGAAACATTGAGTCGATGTGGTTTTGTGTTCTGTGTGTTCTGGGTGGGGGTGGGGGGTGTGGCTTGGGCAGCACCTTCCAGTGTAGACCCTTCTGGCTAGATTGTTCAGGACATCCTGTAGATCACGTTTGGGGGGCTTCTATCTTAGCACCCCCCCCTTCATTTCTCAGGTTAGGCACCTGAGGTCAAGCACATCAAGATGTACTGAGCGGGTCTGTGGCAGGTTCTGAGTGCCTGGGACAGTGTTCTTTGTCTGTTGTCCTTCCTTATTCAGGGAACAGACATTTTAATACTTCAGATGAGGCACTGTCCTGCCTAACACCAAAACAGACTGATAGAAATTTTTTAAATGACTGAGCATGGAAATTGCAGATGCAATAACAGTTATTTAAAGTTTTATTTATTTTTATTTATGTATGCATATAAGAACGAAAGTATACACCAGAGGTGTGAGGGTGGGTGAGAGGATTCCCCAGAGACAGAGCGGGGAGCGGAACAGGCAGATGGACAAAGTACACTGCTGAGGGGAGCAGCAGGCGGATCAGGAGAGGTCTGCTGCACCACGTGGGTCAGCTCCCTGGCCGGGGATCAAACGTGTGCTGTAGTGGCTGTGGGTAGCTTGACAGCACTGAGACATTAACCCCTATGCCACCAGGCATAACCCCTGATGACATGTTTTATTTCATATAATTTAAATTAATTTTAAGATAAAAAGCCACGTGTCAAAGTTGCTCTGGCCAGAGGTTCTTAAGCTTACAAGTACATAGAGTTCAAAAATAGGATTCTTGTTTTTGACTTTAACTGGTTCAGAGAAAGGCCAGGTGGATGGGCATTTTAAGCTTCCTAGCTAATTCTAGTGTGCAGTCGGGTTCTAGAGATACAGATCTGAGTGAGAGGCTGCCCGAGGGCCAGAGGATGTGCTAACTGTGGCTTTACTGGGCTTGTGGCAAGGAACTCAGCAAGGACTGATCTGTGTACCCAGATCAAGGGACATCATATGTCCTGAAGAAGACGATGATGCAGTGAGGGGGCAAGGACTTAAAAGTGTCCTAATTAAACCACTAAAAACAACAGTGTGACCTGGCCCTCCCTGGTGGCACAGCAGGTTAAAGCATAGCACTGCCAGCCAGCCACAGCCACCTCACTGAGTTTGATCCCCAGCCCGGAGGTGACCCACATGATTCAGTGGATCCTGTCCTGTTCCGCATTCTGTCTCTGGTGAATCCTCTCACCACCCCTGTACCCCAATTCTGTATGCATAAATAAATAAATCAATCTTTTTTTAAAAAAAGAAGAGGAATAGTGTGACTCAAGGAGTAGAAATGGCCACTCCCACCTAGAGGAGGGAGTGGGTATTTATCTTTATGGTAATGATCCTGGAAATGAATTATAAATAAGGTCTATTTTTTTTTTCCAGAAATGCATCTGTAGCAATGAATGTTTCTTCCAGGCAAGTCAAAACTCATGTCTGTAATTCACAATAGGATTAACCTGGGATTATGGAAAATCTAATTAAGTGAGCCATATTATCTGAGAACCCACAAAAGACACTTAACGTTGCCTTTGAAAGTCCTGTCTGTCTGAGAGCGTTCATCATATGCTTCAGAAGATGCCCTGCACATGTACCAGGCCTTTGAGTAGTTAGCTGTATCCCATTACTTTTCTTTTATTCTTAACTTTTTTTAATCCCATTACTTTTGATAAATGATGACTTGGACTTCAAAGATTGGATTATTGAAACCACAATGAGATCATGATGAGGCTATTGTTGGTGTCTGCTTTCTAAAAATAAGGGGGTGGGGACCTCCTGTGTGGACTGTGTTGAGATACAAAAAAAGTCTTTTAACAGCGTGGCAGAGTTTAGTCTACTCTTAGCTCGTGATCTTGGGAGTGGGGGAGGTAAAGAGACCTTCTGAGCAGCCCACCCACACTGGCAGAAATCAAGCTGGCAGTAATTGGAAGCAGCTTCACTCTTGCATTCCTCACTGGTGTCCAGTGGCTGATTAAGCAGGCTGGAGACAGAGGGACCTCAGTGGATTGGGGTCACAGGCTGGCCATCTCAGAACTCTACGGGCTCTCAGCACTAGTGATTTGAGGCACTTTCTTCCCTGGCTTTTGTCGTTACTTCAAAAAAAAAAAACCACATCAAGCCCTTGTCAGTTATTAAAGCCACCTTTGGATAATTCCTCCTCTTATTGTTTATACTTTAAACACCAGACTTTGTGGAAAGCGGTTCTCTGCAGGATGTCAGATTCCAGCAACAATATGCAGATTGTTTTACCTCTTCCAGTTACCCACTGACAGTCTTTCAAGAGCGCTCTCAGGACCTTATTTATGAATGTCTTTTCCCTCATAGAACCTGTACTGGTTGTTTCCATAGAAATACTTTGAAAGGGAAATTGCTTTTGAGCCAGGTTTCGGGGGAAGGGCAGAGTAGATGCTTTAAAAATCGCCTTTCACTTGTTGATGCTTTCCCCTCCCTTTTCTTTTTTTCCTCCAAGCCAGGAGTTCAGTTTTTGTTCACTTTGACTCTTTTTCTTTTCGTAGTTACTACCATCTCTGAATTCCTGTGTGTCTGGTAAAGTAAGAGACAAGGCAAGATCTCTAGGGTTTCATCCAGTTCTGAGATTCTCTCATGTAACCAGCCTCTCCTACGCCCCTCCCCTTCTCAGCCAGCAACCTCACCCTCAGGCTTCTAATCTGTCTGGTTCCCAAGACCCTCTGCCTCTACATGGCTCCCAGGATGGCCTCTTTTCTTCCCCTGGGGCTTCACTTTCAAGCTCAGAACCCTAGCACCTCCCACGTGAACTACTGCAATGACTCCAGACAGCCTCCGTGTGTGCCAAATTCCTCTCCCAACACACAAGGATCTTCTCTTCCTGTGCTCGCCTAGACAAGTAGCCACTACACTTGAAATGAGTCCAAATCAAGGTGTGCTGTAAGTTTAAAAGCTCATTCCAGGTGTTGAAGAGGAAGGAAGGAGGGAAGAAAGGAATGGAGACTACCTCATTAATTCATAGTTTGATCACATGTTGAAATCGTATAACTTGGGACATACTGGGTTCAATAACATATATTGTTAAAATTGATGTCACCCATTTTTAGGCTTTTTTTTTTTAATTTGGTATCTAGATAATTTTAAATTTTATAGGTCACATTTTATATTTCCATCGGCCAGCCCTGGGCTACCTTCTCTCTGACCCCTCATGTAGTCTATCCTTTTATTTAACCCTCCCTGTTATGAGTGTCAGTTTTTTGTTTTTAAGATTTATTTGTTTATGCATAGAAGAACTGGGGTACAGGTCACAGGTGTGGGACATCTGGGGTGAGAGGATTCACCAGAGAAAGAGTGGGAAACATAACAGGCGGATCCACTGACATATGCTGCTGAGGGGAGCAGTGGGTGAGTCAAGAGGTCAGGAGAGGTCTGCTGTGCCATGTGGGTCAGCTCTCGGGCCAGAGATCGAACTCATGCTGCATTGGTGCAGATAGCTTCACAGTGCTGGGCTTTAACCCCTTGCACCACCAGGGAGGTCCAAGTGTCAGTATGTTAATGGGCAGCTTCCTAGAGTCCTTAGTGATGCTTCAGTTTTACTTTATCATGTGTCAGCAGATTCACAGCTGATAGTGCATACGAATGTATTCCTAGTGAAAGGACAAAACTAGCATCTTCCTGACAGCCTCTTGGATGCCCGGCACCTTAGTCTTTCTGCATTTTCAATATGGCGACATGGGGACTCATGGTGGTTGAGCCACGCCCCCGTGAGGAGCAGCTCTTGAGTTAGTTTAGCGCCTTCTGACCCGAGCCCATGTTCTCAGGTCTTTTGTCAGAGCTGCCACTTCTCACTTCAGCTTCCGCTGCCTGTCTCTGAAAGCTCAGACCCCATCAATCTTCTTAATGATTTCCCATTGTCCATCAGGTGAAGTCCGGATTCTTAATGATGCGATTCAAGACCTGTCCTACCAGCACGTCTCTGTATCACCTAGCCCCAGCAGACACGGCCTCATTATGCTGGATGTTAGAGTTGTGTACTGGTTCCCAGACCCTCTAAATGAGATGAAAACCCCCATGCAGAGGGGATACTCTAAATCAGCCCAGTACAGACTCACAGGCTGTTACTAGCATAAAAGATCTTGTTTTACAGGTTATTTCTAACTTCCTATTTTTTAAAAAAAGATTTATTAATTTATACATACAGAACTGAGGTATAGGCCAGAGGTTTAGGAATGATGAGAGGATTCACCAGAGGCAGAGTGAGGAGCAGAACAGGCAGATTGACAAAGTACATTGCTGAGGGGAGCAGCGGGTGGGACAGGAGAGGTCTGTCATGCCATATGGGTCACCTCCTTGGCCGGGGATTGAACTTGTGGTGAAGTGACTGTGGTGAGCCTCATGGTGCTGTTTTAACCCATTTCGCCATCAGGGAGGGCCTCCGGCTTTCTTTTTTAGGAGGAGAAAGTTAAACCCAGAGAAAGAATTGCTTTTCCTCAGGTCACACAGCTATTCAACAGCAGAACCCAAGTGTCTTTTATGGTTCTAGAGAACTTCCTACTTGCCAGTCTTCCTGGGAAATTCAGAGAGAAAAGATATTGTCTCCATCTAAACAAGCCATCTCCTTAGCAATAGTACTTTACTCTTGACCATAGAAACCACCCACTTTCCCTCTTGATGATTGGAATTTACAGGTTTACTGTTTGATGACAAAAGAAAGCTCCCAGTTAGCTACTGTGCCAGTTATCGTCACCTATCTGCAGGGCAATGCTGACACATTGCAGGCAATCAGGAACATTACCAGTAGGACTGGCTGTGCCCTCTGGAGACGGCAGCTGAGCAGTCCTTGATTGCCAAGATCTTCAGAGAACAAACCTGTGTGTTCTGCCATCTATCCACATGGCTTGGGGACAGCGGCCATATTTGTTTCTATTTTGGTTGCTCATAACCTTGATTCCACGGAAATATTGGCCATAGGATATCACTTTGTGGCTATTCTACCCCCAGGTGCCTCATAACCTTCCTGTTTCAGCTCCCTCACTAATTGGGAAATGGTTTCTGTTTTCTTCCATTCAAATTCCCAAGCATGCCTGAGTCACACAGCTTATTTATTTTGTGCCAGGTTGCAGAGGTTGACACAATCAAAGATCAGTTTATGGCTTGCTAATTGTTAGACTAGACCTGACTCAACTGGCTCTGACTCAAGGTAATATCAGAAGCTACAGATGTTGGAGATTGTAGATTAGATGTTCACTTGAACAGGCTGGAGTAGACAAGCATCAGAAGATAGGAGGGATGAGTTACATACAGATTCTTGGGCAGGATGATGGTGGTTACTGATCCCTCTGTGTTCTTACACATCATCCTGTTTGTACCGATCGCATTGTGCTATTATTTATCTCTGTAGACAACCATCTCTTCCAAGTTGGAGTACAGTCTACTGAGGCAGTTGGCAGCCTGTGTATCTCTAGTGTCCAGCCAAGTCCTGGCACTATGGGAAGTGATGACTGAAGGAACATGTGACTGTAGGAAGCTGTATAGCCACTGATACTCTTAGACAAAGGAAGATTTACATGTAGGCTTTTGATGCCACAAATGGCTTTATATTATGCTGAGCATCTGTTTATTGTTGCCATTTTTGGCCTAATTTTCCCTTAGGTGTTTCAGCTCATGCAAAAGAAAAAAATGGAAAATAAAGTCTATTTTTCCTCACATTCATGTAGAGTGTTTATTCATAGTCTGAGATGATACTGCTGACAGCGTTATTTCCTGTATGTGTTGATATATTTTATTCATTTAATGATTAACACTTAAAAATATTACAGTGAGAAAGAGACTACCTTTAAAGTTGAGTACACATTACACCTTTAAAGTAGAGCACACATTACATGTTCTTCGTCGAATATATTATATTGAATCATCTTAGCATTTGAAGATGATTGAATTATTTGAAGAGATAAATAAATAAATGATCACTACATATCCGGGGCTTATTCTGTAGGCTCCTAGAATATCTTGTGGGCCTGAGAACTTAAGTGTATAAAGGCTGATTGGGTATATTTCAATGAAGTATCTCTCATAATGTCAATGTCAAATCCCATTTGGGAGCTGAGATGGTCCTTGGAGTCATGGATCATGAAGATTCCTTGTCTTAAGGTTCAGAGCTTAAGGGCCAGGTTAAGCCAAACCATGGACTTTGCAGTCAAATAGACTTGAATTTGAATTTCAGCTTTGGTAATGAATCCGAGAGAAATGTACTTGACTTCTAAGTGTCTTGGTTTCCTTGCAGATAAAACTGGGGTGATATTTACGTACAGTTGTAACTGAAACACAACAACATGCTATATACCAAGCATTCAATCTACAACTCAGCAATGAAAAAATCAAGTGCTTCGTCAAGAAGCATCCCTACCATTACTACCCAATTTTACGTAGCTCAAAAGTGCTAGAACCAGGATTTGCACACTCATCTGTCCAACTCTAGAGAGTAAGTGACCCTTTGACTTTCAAAGTGGACACTCCAGTGATTCCCCCATCTCTCCAGAAACTGAGAATCAGGCTTACACTGAAGCAGTTTTAAATCTCCATTCCTCCTTGGAAAACACCACGGTCACTGATAAGGGACACTACTTGCTGTATACCTTCACATTTGAATTTGTTATCACATGCAGGGTGGAGTGACATCTACAATGACCCTTTTGCAGTCTCTCCTGTGTATTTTGCACCTGAGAAGAAGTGATTATTACTCCAAGCTTGGGCTTTTGCTCCAAGTGTGGAAATCAGAAAAAAAGAATTGTGATTCAATAGTTCTTATAGTACTTCCTCTCCCCATTCTCAGTGATTTCTACAGACATGGCATAATTCCTGTGATTTGATTTGAAACGAGGACCAGCTTGGTGCTGAGTGATGAGATCTGAGCAGGGAATAAAATATGCTTGAATTAATTTGCATAATAGAATCCGATTGGTTACAAAGCTGTGTTTGTTGAAGGGACTCCAGAGCCCCTGAGCTCACTCCGGGACAGGGGGACATCGCACACAGAATGGAGCTGTGCGTTTTGGGATGGGCCTCGGTAATATGCTTTATGTAATGATAACCTGTCTTTAACTGAAAATTAGCTCCTGGGAAATGAAAAGACCAGGTCAGCCTGTCTGATCCTTCCAGCTCTGTGGGGAGGAGAAAGCTGAAAAACCAGAGCCGCTTGCTTTCTGCTAAGCGCTTTCGTCTTTCTTTCTCTACCCGATAACAATTTCCAGCAGGAGTCCAAATATACTTAAACACCCATATATGTCATTTTCTTTTACGGAGACAAAAGCGGGCACACAGCAAGAGAGTTTTATGCTCAAGGCGCGGTAGCTTATGACGAGCTATCTGCTCTCAAGATAGACGGGTGAGCCTTCCACTTAGAGCTGGTGGTTTTGCAAATCCATTTTCCTGTCATGTTATTACTCCAGTGACTTCCAACAACATTTATTTTTCCTTCCAAGCAATATGCTTCCATCATAAAATAAAGTCTTTCTATATGTGTTAGTGGGACCCCAAGCTCAGACTTCCTGGTGTGCTGCTAGAAAGGTCTTTAATGGAAAGATTGTTCCAAAAATGCCTTGGGGGTCTTTGTTAAAACCAATTAGAATGGTGATATATTTCCCTAATTATTACCAACGTCAAGGTCTTCTTAGGAGGGCGGTCGCCTATTAATTTTCATGCATGACTCTTGCAAATTCTCTACCACTGAATACATCAATCAAATGCCTTGATTGAAGAAACATTTTTAAGTAAAAATATAAATGAATCTCCCTGCACACATACATCTTTTTTAACCTACACATTTAGAAATTCTGAAACAGAGGGTTTTGAAATAAAAGCAGATATTAATTCTTGTGGCATGGCCGTGTAAGGACCTTGCCTGTACCGCCTTGGTGGCAGATGGATGTGATGTTTGTCTTGGGTCACTGCTATAAAAGTCTTTCTGTCTGGATTGACTTTAAAGTTTTTGTCACTGGGCCTCCCTGATGGTGCAGGAGTTAAAGTCTCAACACTCTGAAGCTATCTCTAGCCACTACAGCCTGAGTTCGATGCTCAGCCAGGGAGGTGACCCACATGGTACAGCAGACCTTTCCTGTCTCAGCCGCTGCTCCCCTCAGCAGTGTATTTCCCTCAACCCCGAATCTGTTCTGCCCCCACTGTTTCTGGTGAGTCCTCTCACCCTTGCACCTCTGGCCTGTACCCCAGTTCTTGCATGCATGCATAAATAAAATAAACCCTTATAAAAACTTTTTTTTTTAAATAAAGATTTGTCACAGTATTAATCCCTTCCAGGCCTCCCTGGTGGAATAGGGGTTAAGTCTCAGCACCGCCACCACTATAGCCTGAGTTCCATTCCCAGGCCCTGGAGCTGACCCACACGGCACAGCAGACCTCTCCTGTCTTGCCTGCTGCTCCACTCAGCAGTGTATTCAGTCCATCTACTTGTTCTGCTCCCTTCTCTGTCTCTGGGGGATCCTCTCATACCCTGCACTTCTGACCTATACCCTAGTTCTATGCATACATGAATAAAAAGAAATTTTAAATAAAAAGATCTTAAGCAATTACAATGCAGGTCTTGGAACCAGACATACAGGACTCACGCCCAGCTCATCCCCTGTTGCTTCTATAGCACAAGCACTTCACTCAGAAAGTGGGGTAGCTGTAGTGCAAAATCTGATAACCTATTTCTGGAAAACACTTAGGAAAATCATAAGATAAGATAATAATACTGGGTAAATGTTAAGCATTACTAATATTTTACTCGGTGATATTATAAACTGACTTCTCAGGTTGGCTTACTTCAAGCGTCTTCTAGGTTACTGTTTGATCAGTGGCCGTGGAAAGAGTTGCGATTGCTCACTGGTTAAGAGCACAAACTCCAGAGTCAGAGGGCATAGAATCGAATCCCAACTCTGCTTCTTACCAGAAACTTAAGTTTATACAAATTGCTTAATTTAGCTGAGCTTTAGATACTATGCAACATTTATAGTCCTTATTCATCCGTTTATTATAGAAATAAATAGGTGAGTTACTATTTGTGAAGTTTAAAAATGCTGGAAAAAGTTTTTGTTAAATAAACATTCTGATAGTGAATAAATAAAAAAAAAATCATGCCTTAAAATTAATCTTGTACATGGCCCTCCCTGGTGGCGCAGCGGGTTAAAGCACAGCACTAAGAAGCTTAAGCCACTTCTGCATGAGTTCGATCCCCGCCTGCCCCGGAGGTGACCACATGGCGCAGCAGACCTTTCCTGACCCGGCCCACTGCTCCCCTCAGCAGTGTACTTCATGGACCTGCCTGTTCTTCCCCTTATTCTGTCTCTGGTGAATCCTCTCACCTTCCACATCTCTGGCCTGTACCCCAGTTCTGTATGAATAAATAAATCTTAAAAAAAAAAATTAATCTTGTACATATCTGAGTGTAATCATTAAAATGACTGTAAACTACATATAGGTACTTAAGCACTTAAAAAATGAATCCAATGAATTATTTATAAAGAAACTGTTGGTTTTTTTATTTCCATAAGAAGAAAACATATCATTTAACCTGTTTAATGCAGAATGAAGTTCATTGTTTACTGGTCTTATGGAAACTCTTAAATTCATTAGTATTAAGCTAGAATTTGTTTATAAAGGCAAAAAAGTTGTCATGTAGTTTCAACACGTTTAGTGTCAGAAATAATTGTTCTTTACAGCAAAATGGCAGGCAGAAGAAAGAGGTGTAGAAATATCAACTTTAATTAAACCCTTTCTTTCAAATACACTTCACAGTTTATAAGCAAGAATAATTTCTCACTGTGTGAATGAACACATAATACTTGGCATTCCGCAAAATGGGTAAGGATCTCGGTGTACCATATGCTCTTTCTTTCCTACTTCTTGAGCTTCTGTGGTGGCAATATAAAATTTGAACTTGGCGTATGTGGTTCAAGCCATACATTCAACATTGATTGACAACCTGATTTGAAGTGCTCAGGCTTCCAACATATAATCGTGAATAAGTATAATCCTAACCATTACGAGACTACTGATTTAGTAGGGAGACAGCATTTCAATGAGAAGCAATGCTTCTCAAGCTCTCATCACCTCCAGCCATGGTTTTAGCATATGAGATATGGAAGCCACTTGCAGAAAAAGTTACCCAGTGGTTTTATTTTACTACAGAGAATGAGCAGAATCACTAATAGAGAAAATGATGAGTTCCCAAGACAAGCTAAGTCAGATTCTCGACCCAATCTCCAGTTTCCAGACTTAAGTCCAGAGATCTTCCTATTGCTTCACGTACTTCATTTTAGGATCTAGGTCCCTCTCTACCTTTTCCACATAGTCTATTTGGCTGGCAAGAAAGAACATTTGATATATTATTAATCTACTGGAGTCAGAGGTTGAAGCTTTTAAATGATGACACAACATTTTTAATCTCTTCCATGCAGCCTTTTCTTCTTTCCAAAGTCTGTCCAGAACAAATATTAAACTCCCTATTCCTTGAAAAGAGGCTAACATCATATATCATATGGTGGTGTAGAGGGCATTGATGGATACCTGGACTTGGCTGCAAATCTGTGGCCATTTTGTCATATTACAAAGGAAGCAGAAAGACTTGGGGGGGGTGAAGTAAAAGACTATCAGAAAGAAGAGATTCTGTAACATAAATTAGAATTCTACCAATTCCCTAATTTTCTAGACTGCTTAGGCCAGTTGACTATGGTGCTCATTCCTCTCAAAAGGAAGCCTCATCCCTCAGTTCCTCTCAAAAGGAAGCCTCTCACTGTCCTCTCCCGGGAATCTCCATCTACAAGGGAAGAGTACCTCCTTGGCTGAGTGAGACCCACAGGCTTGGATTGTGGCCCTCGAGGAAGGGACCGAGAGGCCCAGCAAAGAGGTGCCTCACTCTGCTGCCCTCAGTCCCGTGTGTGTTTCAACTCTTGTCATTACCTCTGTTCAATGAGACCATGGAGACTCAGAATGTCTGAATGACATCCCCAAGGTCACCCAGATTATAAGATAAAGAAGGAGGGGCCTCCCTGGTAGTGCAAGGGGTTAAAGTGCAGCACTATGTAGCTATGGGCAGCCACTGTGGCTTGAATTTGGTCCCCGGGCAGGCAGCTGACTCACATGGCACAACAGACCTCTCCTGACCCGCCCGCTGCTCCCCTCAGCAGTATATTTCAGTAGATATACTGCTTCCCACTCTGTCACTAGTGAATCCTCTCACCCCCCTCCTCTGGCCTGTACCCAGTTCTTATAGGCATAAGTAAATAAATCTTAATAAAAAAGATAAAGAAGTGAGTCCAAGTGATGTCTATCTGATCTACAAGTCTAGGAAAATTTTACTATGGCAAGATCCATACTCTTCCTTGCTATCCTACTCTTCCCTCACTACCTCACCCATAGTAGGGGAAAGGAATTAGATGGCAGTTTTTGTTCCCACAGTGCTCAGGACACTCCCAGATTGCATTTAGACCCTTAGGTACTGAAATAATAGTGTCATCCTCAGTATCATCCCCAACAGTTTTCTCATGTTGGCGGTGGGGGCTGGAAGCAGGAGTGCTGGGTTCTGGGAGCCTGTGCTCCACTTGGGGTTTGGATGGCACCCCAGGAGGAGACTATGATTCTCCAGAAGAAAGCAAAGGGTGTAAAGAGAGGAGAAGAGAACAACTAACAAAGTGATTCAGAGGACAATTAAGTTTTGAGCACTTAGTCTTTCCACTAAGTCTAGTGAAAATGCCCAGGAAAAGCAAGCAGGATTTCAAGACTGGAGGGAAGCAGAGTTCTTGAGAAATGGCAGCATGACTGTAGCCGAAGCCTATAAAGGGAAGGGGAAGCATCACTGGGACTAGCTGAGCCATGGCTAGTCCATGCCAGGACCTTTGGGCCAGTTGGTAGGGGCATGTTGCTCTAGAATGCTCTTTCTGGTTGGTGATGGTTTGTAAAGTATCCATCTAAGACCATGAGAGCTTTTTGGATGGATCGTTGAGCAGACAAGTGAAATTAGCTCACGCTAACCTCCACTGGTCCACCAAAGAGGATGTGATTCACGATGTCATTGCCACAGGCTTTAGGCACCATCACTGGTTTATCAGAATCTGCTCTGACTCCCTCCTCTAGCAGGACACACTGCCTGCCCCTCATCCCCTTTTCCCATCCTGGCACATGACGTGCTTGGGAGACACTCTGGGCTTGGGACAGGCTGGTCTTCTGCACAGTCACCTTGTCCACTCTTTACACATCACAGTTGCTCTCACTTTGGGGTTCAACCACTAGGGAGTCTCCCCACTCTCTGTCATTTCCATCCTCAATCCTGGTCAACTATATGCTCTGCTTCTGTGTTCACTTAAGATACTAAGCCACCATTCCTATGATAGAAACATACCCCAGACAATAATAACCAGTAATAACAACAGATATGTCTGGGGAGCTTAGTGTGTACCTGGAATTGTCCTGAGAGATTCACGTGTATTTGATCCTTATGTGAGTCTTGCAGTGAAGATGGTTCTCATCCTCATTTCACAAATGAATGTGTTTATTTCTGCAAAATGAAGTCAAATGCTCATCTATTGTCTGCTGGTGGTAAGTGGTAAAACTGACACCCGCCCCAGACAGCTAGAAGCCAGGGCACATACACTTGCTCCCGTTCTAGACCTTGAGGGGTCTTATATATTATCTCACTCACCAAGTAGCTGCAAGAGATATGGGATGATTTTTTTTTTTTTTAAGATTTATTTGTTCATACAGAACTGGGGTACAGGCCAGAGGCTCAGGGGCGGTGAGAGGCTTCACCAGAGACAGAGTGGGGAGCAGAACAGGCAGATCAACGAATTACACTGCTGAGGGGAGCAGCGGGCGGGTCAGGAGAGGTCTGCCGTGCCATGTGGTCATCTCTGGGGCAGGCGGGGATCGAACTCATGCGGAAGTGGCTTTAGATTCTCAGTGCTGTGCTTTAAACCGCTGCATCACCAGGGAGGGCCGATTTTTTTTTTTTTTAAGATTTCATTTTATTTATTTATGCATACAAGAACTGGAGTGTAGGCCAGAGGTATTGGGGGGGGGGTGAAATTATTCACCAGAGATAGAGTAGGGAGCAGAACAGGCAGATCGACTGCTGAGGGGAGCAGCGGATGAGACATGCTGTGCCATGTGGGTCAGTCAGCTCCCTGGCCTGGGACTAAACTCAGTCTGCAGTGGCTTCATAGTGGGGGAGAGATCAAGTAGCTTGATAACGGGGAGACTGCAACCCCAGCACCACCAGGGCGGCACCAGGGGCTATTTCTTGCCCACCTTTGCCTCCTCAAGGCCCAGACCAAGCGCTCACCTGGTCCAAAGTGGGTGAAGTCTAGGGGAGGGCATGGCCATGAAGCGGGAAGGAACCGCAGCTAACCGGACCTTTCCTTCTTCCGCAGAAGCCGACCGTGGAAGTGGTCAGCCCTGACGGGATGCTCTCAGCCAGCAGAGACATTCCACTCCAAGACAGGTCTGCCTGACGTCTGGGAGGCCACCACCGGACGGGCCGCCACACGGTTGGCGGAAGGGGTGACAGCCGCATTCTCCTGTGCCTACCACGGAACCAAAAATGAAGGAGAACTACTGTTTACAAGCCGCCCTGGTGTGCCTGGGCATGCTGTACTGCAGCCAGGCCTTCACCACGGAGCGGCGGGGCCACCTGCGACCCTCGTTCCACGGACACCACGAGAAGGGCAAGGAAGGGCAGGTGCTGCAGCGCTCCAAGAGAGGCTGGGTCTGGAACCAGTTCTTCGTGATCGAGGAGTACACGGGGCCTGACCCTGTGCTGGTGGGCAGGGTAAGGCCGCTGCCATCAGCGCTCGCTTCCCTCGCTCACGGTTCCCTCGGGAGGGGGAGGCCTGAGCAGCGGAGGAGCGAGACCAGGACTGGTCTGCGATGATGCGCCTGAAAATTGATGCTCACACATCCCTCAGCCTTCTGCTTTTTCCCTTTGGTATTTAAAATGTATATCTATGCCTCTATTTACATCATCATTTTTGCTTTTCAAAACATAGGCTTAGGCGGGGGAAGAAGACCTCTGTTTTCTACTGCAGGGTATACCATACACATGACGCTTTTTGAACGGTGGCACAAGTGTCTACTGAAGAGAAAGGGTCATTTTACATCTATCTATCTATCTGTCTATCTGTCTGTCTGTCTATCTATCAATCTATCTATCTGTCTGTCTATCTGTCTGTCTGTCCGTCCGTCTATCTATCTATACATATATATATATATGAATTATACACACACACACATATATATACACATGACATTCACACACACATATATGACTGTTTTATATTAACTGCTCTCCAACTAGGGGATCCCACACAGCAGCCTCACCCCCACCGGATGAGAGAGAGGGATCCCCCTCATGACCCTCTGTGTTTGCTGCGCTCTCTCTGTTTGTGCTCCCTGTGTCAATGTATTTACCTACTGCCCCGCCGCCCACCACGTTACTTGGCAGCAGGAACAGTGGCACCTGGTTCTGGGCTCTACCCTGCTTTGGGGAAACCTCTCAATATAGGATGAGCTGATGATGTGTCCACACATCAGGGGCAGTTTCTCTACGTTGGCTTAGCGCAATATCCGGTTGGGATGGTTTGAGAGGCCTGCACCACTCAGGTTCTGCACGGGTCCTACAAGTATGTGTGCGTGTGAAAACCTGACTCCCCCCGCTTCCCCCCACGATAGTTGATGGTGGAACTCTGGGTAAACAGTGCTAAGTGATGTGAGGTGGAAGAAGAGAAAGCTTACTGCATGCAGTTGCAGAGCTTGGTAAATGGTAGATTAGGCTAAAACAATTCCTGACCTCAAGCAATATAAATATACCCACTGTGTTACAGACCCCCACACCAATATAATATTTTATGTCAATTATTACGTAATGAAACAAAAAAAATCTCCCCACACACTAAAATGAAGAGTGGGATAATGAAAAATATCAATAGAAGTGATTATGAATTTACATAGGAAGAAGTAAGGGCAGGTCTCATGGAGAATACGATGATCACTTGTGACCAGACCCGACAGGAATTACCCACTGAAGAGAGAAAGGCACAAGAGTCCACTTAGGGGTTGTGGATTTCTGAGCCTCAGCAATTCCAGTGAAGCTATTTCAGTTGCTCCTTTACTGTGAAAACATTATTCCAAGTTTATGTAAATGACATCGATGGAGGAGGTTCATATTGAGTGTTCATAACACTGTTGAGGGTGAAGGTGTATGTTTTTGAAGAGATGTACCAAAGGAATTTCATTCACTTCTACCACAAATGGAAAGGTTAGACCCAACATAGACGCAGACTTGGGAAATGGGAACATGGGAAAAACTGGCACGTAGAATTCCCTGCATGCAAGAGATGGGCTCAGTGCCCAGGAGGAAGAAGAGACTTCAACCATAGCAGAGCCTGTGTGGCTTGAACAATGTAGAGAGCTGGGCAGGAATCCTTTGGTCGTGTCTACTGGAAAGGGAGCATCTGTAACAGGGGGAAAGGAAGTGGTGAACGATTTCTGTTTGTTTTTTAAATCTATGCACGTGACAAGGAGTCAGTTGCTAGGCTGGACTGGGAGAATAGAAAGAAAGAAGGGCCCGCTGGATCTCCCTTTTGAGAGCATGCTGGTGTGCATTTCCCCATAAACAGGGTGCCAGAAAGCATGACTTGCTCCCTAATAAGCTTTGATTTGATGACATTCAAGGTTGAATGCTTTCAGATGCTCTGAAAAGGTGGAGTTTGGCAAAGCATGGACTTTCCAATTTCTTGTAAGAAACACAGCTTCTAGCATGCTGTGCTCTGCAGAGGGGAAGCCATCAGTCTTTGGAGTTAGGAATTGGCTGTGGAGCGCCTCGGCGCTGGCTCCCCCGACAGCTCTGAATGGCTTCCCAAACTGCTTTTTGGGTGGAAACTAATAAATATTGCTGTCAGCTGTATACATCATCTTTGCTAGAGAGAAAAAGAAAAGGAATTTATTTATTCTGGCTTGTTTTTAGTTTGGGTTTTAAATAGGTAACATCGGCTGACAACAATGCATGCGATTCACATTGCGGAACACATCTCCCCAATACCAGTGCCCATGCCCACCCCCAGGGTAACCACAACCCTCCAGGATCATTCACTGTACCCCCTCTCCACTTTGCAAGAAAAATAATTTATACACGACTTTCAAAGCTGAAAGCAGACAGAAGTGATGAGCCATGTATCTTTCAAATGTTTTTCTGTTGTTTGATTGATCATGAAATAGAATCTCTTTGATTTTCCAGAGGCTTGCCAATGCATATGTAATAGAGGAAGGTGTCTAGAAATATTTGTTTTTCTCAGTATTCCCAATCAAAGCAGGAATTATCCTTAACCCTCATTCGCAGGGGTGAGCCTTAACTTCTGCCAGGTCCGAGGCAAGAAAATAAGCAAGGAGAATCATTGGTTGGGAAGGGAGAGAGGAGATCCAGGGAAGGAAGTGAAGGTCCTTATAGAAAAGAGATATGTAGGGACTTGTTTGACCTGAGGGACAAATAATTTCAGAGGCATCACGTGCATTATGTCTTACTCCCAAGCTTACTCCTTATTCATGAGAAACACATATTTTCATGACAGTGCAAAACTTGTTCTGAATAGCAAATTCAGAAGGAATATACACATTTTTTTTTTGTTTGCTTTCCCTAAGAAACACTATGAGCTTAAGACATAATGGCCTTTGTAACTTGTACCTACAAGTATCCCCCTGAGATGAAATAGTTGGTATTCCACTGATGCCCTTCAAAGCAATGAGGTATTTTTTTTGGAAACTGAATTAAAATTAAAAAAATTTTAAAAGCATTAAATTCAGTCTTGATTTGTGGTTCTGAGCAGGCCTTCCAGGCTTGTTTCTTAATCATCGTCATAATTTAAATCATATTAATATTAATATTTAAATTACATTAATAATAATGTTAAATGCTACTACTAATTAGTATTATTAGTATTATTTGTGCTGTTGCACTAAAGTTTTGTAGTTTATATAAGTTCTTATTAGTAGATGGAAGGCTTTTTTATCCACTTGATGACTCTTGAAGTCTCTAAGACCTAACTGGTGAAAGTAATGCTTATCTTTTCACACAAAGGGCATAGTGAGGACAGAGGAGGTCAGATTAAGAAAAAATTACAGAAACAGAAATTGAAGAACTGTTTACAATAGGAAAGATGTAGACTAAACCCAAGTGCCCCCAAATAGATGACTGGATCAAGAACATGTGATACATACACACAATGGGATATTACTCAGCAATCAAAAAAAAAAAATCAAACTCATGCCTTTTGCAGCAATATGGATGGAGCTGGAAAGGATCATGCTTAGTGATGGGAACCTCTTTCAGGCAGGCCACAGACCCAATCCCTATACTCCACACACAGCAGGTCTCCTGAGTAGAACTGGTGAAGGACTTGTTCCTACTAACGATAACCCAGAAATAAGCCTACATCCTTTGGAAGGGGACTGCTAAAAGAAATGAAGTTAGTATCCAAAAAATGAATGAACACATCTCCAAGGACCCTGCAAAAGGGCCACCTGAATTTACTGTTGTAAAGAAACAACGGGAAAAGTAATATGTGTATTTTGTTGTGTAAAATCAAGCTGGAGTTCTTATATATTCATTAATGATAGTCTTATGTACGGAATGAACTTGTCTTAGAGAATTTACAAGAAATTGGTAATCATGGTTCTCTCTACTCCATAAGGAACAAAAATCAGAACCAGGAGGACCTACTGCATAAGTGCTTGAACTTTACTTTTAAGATATGCATATATTTCTTTCAAAAACTAACTAATAAATACCTATATCTATATTTACATCTATATGTGTGTGTGTTTGTTTGTATATGCACATGTGTGTGTGTGTGTGTGTGTGTATGAGAGAGGGTGAGCTGAATCAGAATTTTCAAAAACAATGTTTGCAGGCTGGATTCACTATTCTCCAGCTCTGTGACCTTGACCAAAGCAATTATCTTCACAAAAGTCCCCTTTATTCATATGTAGTATGGACGAGAACCTCGCCTCTGTCTGTGTGTGTGTTCACGTTTGTACACGTATCTTGCCTTCTAGCAAACAGCATGTAAGAGAGTTTCGTTCTCTCCATTGTGTCTGTCCTGGAATTACAAATCTCCATTTTTCTTTTCCTAGCTTCATTCCGATATTGACTCTGGAGATGGGAACATTAAATACATTCTCTCAGGTGAAGGAGCCGGAACCATTTTTGTGATTGATGATAAATCAGGGAACATTCATGCCACCAAGACATTGGACCGAGAGGAGAGAGCCCAGTATACACTGATGGCTCAAGCTGTGGACAGGGGCACCAATCGGCCACTGGAGCCACCATCGGAATTCATCGTCAAGGTCCAGGACATTAACGACAACCCCCCTGAGTTCTTGCATGAGACCTATCATGCCAACGTGCCAGAACGGTCCAATGTGGGTACGTATGGAAGGAGACCCCTCTGCCTGCAGTGTCTGTGGGTGGGTGAGCCTGGCCCCATTCTCCCAAGTGAGGAAGTAGTATGTATGTTGTACCTCCTGTGGCAAAATAACAGAGGCAGATATTTCCTATGTGTAGTTGAAGTTTCAAATATTTAAAATGGTCTTGAGATGGTAAAATCTCACTTAAGGTGTGTGGAGGAGTGGGAAGAATATGATGGAATGCAAGTAATTCTGCTTCTCACAGTCATTGGCAGTGTATGACTTGAAACCAGGTAGGTCTGTTCTCCTAGCCTGAAGTCCCTGCTCTGCTAAATGGAAGTAGCCATGTCTGTCCTACAGGATTAGGATTAGGGGTGATAGGTGTTCAGTCACTAGAGCATGTTGGTGTTCAATACGTAGTAATAGTGGCAATATGTGCTATGTGTGGGAACTGTGCTAATTAATGATTTACATGCACTATTGCTTTTAATTTTTGTGGTGATTCATCTTTGCAATGAGGTTGATCCTATTTGATATATTTTACAGATGAGAAACCCAAGCCAGAAACAGGTTAACTAATTTATCCAAGGTTATCTGAGTTATTAAGTGGGTCCAGATTGCACGCTTAAACATGACACTATGTCACCATCTACTAGCATAATTCAGATGTAGGTATGTCTTTTCATCCTGCTCAAAGAAACTTGCATTGTGAAAGGGTGGCACTCTGAAGATGTCTTCTACTGGCCACCTTCTCCTGGCAATAATTTGGTTTGGCTTTCTATAGAATACTTGCAGTCACAGTCTTTTGAGAAACATGCTTCATGTTAAGATAGTTTCGTCTTTTTGACAGTGAGCAGGAATGTTCTGCTTTGGAAGTAAGTCTATTAGAGATTAGAGCTCAAATGAATTTAAGCATCATTAGGGTCAAACCACTCATTTTACAAATGAGAAAATCAAGCACCAAGAATGGAAATTAACTTACTCAAGAGAGTTAGATGTCGTGGTGAGCCTAAATCCCTAAGACCTTTATGAAAGCGGGGCTGAGCCTTTTCTCATCTTCTTTTCTTTCCATTTCCTTGCCTGGTCTCTTGGAATTTGGCTAGGGATTTTAGTGAGAAAGAGAGACATCAAATAATTCCATAAAGGACAATGATGTCGGGAACCAAGCCAGGGGGAGAAAGACCAGTCACCAAAAAGGATGCTTTAAGGAAATTTCCATCGCTCCTTAGTTAGGCAGCTCCTTGATGTTTGGGCAACACCCAGACTTCCTGTCATGGCCTGTAAAGGAGAGTCTGTTGGCAGACAGTTGGGTTGGAATCATGGCCGAGACCTTAAAGGCTGAGGAGTTCAGACAGCCTCTTACCTCCTCAGTTTTCTATGATGAGGCTCAAATAAAATGGATGTAAAATATAAAGAATTACAATGGACTTAATGGAGTTTCATAAAAAGAATAAAAAAATTAATGATTTCCTTAGCTATCCCACAATGGTAGATAGAAGAACATATTCTCTTTCTAAATCTACTACTTAGAATAGTGCCTGGTTGTGTGGGAAGAGTTGTTGATGCAAAATAATGAGTTACAGAGGAGTAATTAGAAAAGAATGAAATTTACTCTTTCAATACATGAAGAATCACTGACAACCTATAAAGGGAAGGACTTTCCAAGACTTGGCTGCCTCCCACACTCAACTTTCACCCTCTGCTGAAAATATCCCAGAAAGAACGTGGGTTTGATGGTTTGCTGGGGAGTTAGACTCCCGACTCTGGCAATAGCCCACTTTGCTAAATGGATTGCGGAACTTCATACCTCTCACACACACTCTCAAGGACAGTGGATGCAGAAATATATGGACAGTCGCAGAATATATGGAATAGTCCTCAAACAGTGCCTGAGACTCTTCCCCCATTCTAATGCTCAGAAACTCCTGAGTAACAAGGAACAGAGACTATGCTAAGAAAAATGGAGTGCATCCTCCTTCAATGCTGAGGTTTCCTTTGATTCCGACCCACAAATACTCAACGTGGATCTCACTAGATGTCTACTGGTGGTTTCTCTTACTTGACTACCGAGCCTGTTAGAGGTGGGAAGACGCAATTTTCATGTCAGTAGGGAATGACATTCTGCACAATATTTATAACCATAAATTAATTAAAATGTAGTATTAGCAGCCATTTTATTACAAGCAAAGCAACAATAAAATGATGTATTTATTGCTCTGCTACAGATGGAAGACGGTGCTCTATCCTTTCATGGAAAGCAATTCATCATTAATTATCCTTTATTATACTCTTTGGGAAGGTTTTTATTTAATTATTTGAAATACCGAACAGTTCAATTGCATAGGTCTTATAATCTTGTTGCAGTGAGATTCATATTGTTATTTTAACCACTAAGCATAGCGAGGTATATCATAGATAAGGAGAGTACATTTTTAAGCGATTAAAAAAAATAAAGAAGGAGGATTATTTTATATCTCAACCACAGGGAAAAATACATGTTGAAATACTGTGATATTCTCAGGTTTTCATTTTGTGCTGAAACTCTGTCAAGTAGAATAGGGCTTGAAAAGCTGATGGAGTGTTATTGATGGATTTATTTCAACTTTAAGGGACGTCCGTGATCCAGGTGACAGCTTCAGATGCAGATGACCCCACCTATGGAAACAGTGCCAAGCTCGTGTACAGCATCCTGGAAGGACAGCCCTACTTCTCTGTGGAAGCACAGACAGGTACCGTGATGACCTTCTGATCTGTTTACAGACAGAGCCAGCTGTGCTCACGAAACCTGCTAGATGCTCCAGAAGGGCTTCTTGGGAGGTTATTGCCAGAAGTGGACATTACACATGTGCCTGACAGGTAGTTCCCATCCAATGGAAGGATGAAGGTTTTAAGAAGAAAACAGTGAATGGCAAATAATACTTATTATAGACATTGCATGCTATAATGGTGTCTGCCTGTGTTTTGCCATGTCACCATAGCAAATATGCTATTAAAATAAAAGGTTTAGGGCCCTCCCTGGTGGCGCAGCGGGTTAAAGCACAGCACTGAGAATCTAAAAGCCGCTTCCGCATG
>NW_004567129.1:19399684-19425866 GCF_000260355.1 Condylura cristata
GCAGACCTCTCCTGACCCGCCCGCTGCTCCCCTCAGCAGTGTACTTCGTTGATCTGCCTGTTCTGTTCTCCACTCTGTCTCTGGTGAAGCCTCTCACCACCCTTGAGCCTCTGGCCTGTACCCCAGTTCTGTATGTACAAATAAATAAATTTAAAATAAAATAAAATAAAATAAAATAAAATAAAATAAAAGGTGTATCTTAAAATTGCATCTTAAAACTCAACTGTGGATCCAAATTAAGAGGTCATAGAGCTTGAAGGCTGATGTTAAAAGCAGCATCTCTCAAAGCTTTGCAGTGCACTGGACAGGTGGTGGAAGCAGGTGTGAATATTCAGGGGTGCTCGGGAGACAGCACGTCCCCAGTCTTCCCTGAGCTCATACATTCCCAGTGGGGATTCACAGCCACAAAGAAAACAAGTCGCAAACCAGAGGGGTAACAGATGCAATAGCCGATCGAAACCCAGATGTTTCATTTCATTTATCACAAATATGATTCGCTGAAATCCCATAAAGTTGCTATTTCATAGAACCTTATCACAAAACAACTTTTTTTCCTACAATATAACCCATCTCTTAAAGATGTTTGTAAATAATCCCCAACACTGTAATAATTAAATGTTATCGATTTTTTAGACAACCCGCCAATCAGACATTCTGATCATTGATAAGCTGTATATAATTTCTAGTTACCTAGGTTATCATTTATTTGTATCTATTTTGCTTCAGAATGCAAGTTATGGATCCGCTTGCTCTGATTTCATCAAAAGTGTTTGCCATTGGGTTTATCCAGATTAACTAAAGATAAATAATGGGACTTTACCTCAACTTTTAAGATGTTCAAACTGGTGAAATTGCAACCTTCTATCTCAGATTTAGGAATCACTGATTTAAACCCACAAAGGTCTTTAACAGAAAAAAAAAAAAAAGGCCCAGTTGAGTTCAAGGGTATTGGTGAGAAACACATAAACATAGAGAGGAAGAGAAAAGCAAAGGTTTAAGGTCCCCACTGTTTTTCTTTATGTTTCCAATGTAAATGTTACCATATCAATGGAAAGCAAAAGCTTGTGCATGTTTACAAGATTTTTTAAAATATATATATGTGTGTATATATATATACATATATATATATTGTTTGTTTGGTATAGAAAAACTGGGGTGATAGGAGAGTTCTGCTGCGCCCTGTGGGTTACCTCCCTGGCTGGGGCACGAACTCAGGCCCTTGAGTTGGACAATTGGGCAGTAACAATGAAATTAACCCCTAGGCCACTAGGGAAGCCCTGTTTGCAAGAGATTCAAATGAACATGGTTTTCATACAAATCGCATGCCAATATTTATGGATCGTGTAGCGTTCAATCATAAATTTTATTAATGTGGTTAGGTGAAATTAGATAATTGTGTGTATGGTGGATCCACTCGGTTTATTCTTGAGAATTTAGAATATCAACATATGCATGAAATATAGGTCTCTTACTACTTTTAACTTAATGTGAACCATAGGAATGTTTCCAAGAACCACATGAAGAGATTGACTTCTAAAAGGCTTTGCCTACTGTCCACAAGCATGGGTTCAGTCATGGACACCCTCAAATACCAAGGTCTTCAGTTCCTTAAGGGTGTTATCCGAGGATAATGAGGCTACTTTAATTTCAGAGCAATATTTAAAATAGATACAATTGGAATGCGGTAGTAGTGATTTGCTGCATGGATGGTCCAGGGATAGCTGCTTTGAAATTAATTATGTTGAAGTGGCTCAAGGCAGGTGCTATCGTATTCATTTTTGCTTTGCGAGTGTCTCAAACCTGTTTTGTTTTGTTTTTTAATAAATGAGTATGTGTGATTTCCTGTTCACCTGCCCAGGTATCATCAGAACAGCCCTTCCCAACATGGACAGGGAAGCCAAGGAGGAGTACCACGTGGTGATCCAGGCCAAGGACATGGGAGGGCACATGGGTGGACTCTCAGGGACAACCAAAGTGACGATCACACTGACCGATGTCAATGACAATCCACCAAAGTTTCCACAGAGTAAGTAGGTGGGCTTGGCTTTCACTTTTCACTGGTGCCACGATCAGCTCTGTCTTCTCTAACCCAACTTTCAAGAGTAAATGTAGAAAAGTAGAGATTTTTATATCCATCGGCAACTTATGAGAACCAAGGCAAATAACACTCACAGGAGCTGAAGGTGGAGTAGAGCTAGTAGGAGAAAGGATATGTAAAAATTTCTATGTTGTTAGAACCAGAACATATATTTTGTGGCAGTTAGCTAGATCCCAGTGATGCTATCTAGGAATAAATTAACATTTCTCTGCCTCAGTGTTCTCATTTCTAACCTGTTTATAATAGTACACCTGAATCAGTTATCAACTTTGTAACAAACTTTCACAAACCTTGTGGTTTAAAACAACAATGTGTTTTTAGTTTAGTCATGAGCCTACACTTTGGGCAAAACAGCTCATTTCCATTTCCTTTGCACCGAGGGTAGACAGCTTGATAGGGACTGAGGGATGCAATTTCAATATGGCGCACTGGTGCTGACTGCTGGGTCCTCTCTGTGGGGGGGCTCTTCACAGAGGCGCCTGCATAAGTTCTGAAGTCAGGAGTCCCAGGAACAACAAGCAGAAACTGTACTGCCTAAGGAAACCACATAGCAACTTTTCCACCACTGTCACAAGACTGTCCAAACCTAAGTGAACTTCTGATAGACCCACGTTTCAGTGGAAGCCACACCAAATCGCACTGCAGGGAAAATGTGTGGGATGAAAAGTATCATTTTGGCCATTTTGGGAAAATGCCATCTTCTATTGGACTTAATTAATGGGATGCCATTAGACTTTAATGAGCCATTGTAAGTTCTTAGTGACACGAGATAAGTTGTCAACAAATGTTAGCCTTTACTATGTGCAGGATTATGGTCCTTCTATAAAACTCATAGGGTTGCTGAAGGAAGTAAAAGAAAAAAAAAAGATCTTGGATGGTTGTTATCAATAATCATAATCACAACTACTGTCATTTAATGAATCATCACTCCTGTTACAGATCTCTATAAGAGCTTAATTTTGCAGATAAAACTGGGTTCCATGAAAGGCGTAACAAGTGGCCCCAAGAATGTTGCAAAGCCAGCATTTGAATGCAAATATGTATGTGTACGTACAGACACATGCAGTGATGCTGGTGGTGCTGCTGGTACTGGTCACTCATCATGAAAGTCCCTTCTCCATTAAATTTGGGGAGTAGGGCCCTCCCTGGTGGCACGATGAATTAAAGCACAACCCTATGAAGCTATCCACTGCTACTGCAGCATGACCAGGGAGGTGATCATTTGGTACAGCAAACCTCTCCTGACCTGCCCATTGCTCCCATCAGCAGTGTATTTCAGTAGATCCACCTGTTCTGCTCCCCACTCTGTTTCTGGTGAAGCCTCTCAATCACAGAACCTCTGGCCTTTACCCCAGCTCTTGTGTGCATAAATAAATAAGTCTTTAAAAAATATTTGGAGAGTAGCTGGTAGAGCTTATGAGTTTATTGCCAGAGAAACAGAACTTTTTGAAAATGAGGGAATAAAGAAGCAAACTATTATGGCCTGAGAAAGGAATTATGGTCACTTTAAGTAACCCAAAGGCAGCAAGCAATGCAAAGAGGACGTAGGTAGAGGATTGAAAGGAAACATCCAGTTTTCACAGGGTACCCCCAAAGGAGATAAAGAAAAACTGCTCTACCTAGTGAGGCACAGGGTTTAGTATCCCCAATAAGCTTAAGACTCATATAGTACTTTAAAAAACGGCATGCTTCATTATCTACACTGTAAAATGTTCTGCTGTGCCAGAAGGAAAAGGCCAAGCAGAATTACTATCAGACAGCCATTAGTGCCCTCACTCACACATATCCTATAGTGAAGTTACATCACCACTATGCAGACACCAGTTCCGTAGCCATGAACTTGAATGACATTTAGAGAAAACCACCTCAGAGCAGCTTTATCTAAAACTCCATTTAAATGGATAATTATCTGGCGAGTCCTACCTCCCAACTGTCCTTCAGTATGGATGATATGGTGTAATTAAAGTGACGATAGGTCCAACTGAAAGTATCGGAAGCCAAATAATATTGATAAATAAAGACTGAAAATAGAAACTGGTAAAACCTGCATCAGGGGACTAAAAGAGATGAAGTAACTTGCTGAAGACAATCAGCCTGGGAGGCAAGGACTCCACCCTTTATGTGTCCACATTGTTTCACACAGAATATTCTGAAAATGTGAACATGCTAATCAGATCATGTCCAATCTCACTTTACTACTGAAACCATTCTAGGCTTTCCACTAAATCTTTTTCTTCTTCACCCAGCTGGACTTTCTCTCTCTCGCTCACTCTCACTCTTTCTCTTTGTCCTTTTCAAACATATAGTTAACACAAGTTTGCACATTCACACACACTCATACTCCTGTCCATGCCAAAGATGCTTCTCACACATTCCTGTACACACATGTACACAGACTCATACCACACCACAACACACGCTCGGGCACCCATTCTGACACAGAACATCACACACACTCACACACTTGCTATGTCCTCACCCTCTACTTCTTACTCTAATGCATTTTTCTTCTTTGCGGCAGTGACATCAGAGTGTGTATACATTTGGGGTCTTTTTCTTTAGTGTTCTTCATTAAGAGAGGACTGTAGATGGTTTCATTTACCAATGAGTCTCCAGGGGCTAGGACAGGACTTGTTCTATATTAGGGTGCCCATAACTATGAAGTAAATATTTACAAAAGAGCCATATTGAGGGAAACCTTTCTGTTAAGGCTGTCCTTGTCTGACTGAAGAAGTAAAGTAAAAAGAATCAAATATAGAGTGAAAAGGTCCTTGAAGGATAAAATTTGTGTTTAATTTTAAAATAAATATGGAGATGTGGAAGGCTTTTATTCTGGCCACTGGTAGTGCCATCTGTGAGCCTTAGAATTAATGCATGGGCTATCCCAAAGACCTGAAAGTTTTGGCTATTTGAATGTCCTCTATCATTCCCTGATGGGAAATGTAACTGAACCCTGATTTCCTTTGTAACCCTTGGGAGGTGTCCCTACCGTATCACCCTGGGCCCCAATATTGTTGCATCCTCTTTTGGAGAATGCATTTCTTTATAGGCAGGTCACATGGGGTCTTCCCCCATCCATTCACTTATTTCAAGTTTTCTATCGATAGAAAGTTCCATTTCAAACCCTTTGAGAAATTTATTGGGATTCAGTGAAATCTCAAGTCATACAGCTGCCAAATAGAAGAGAAAATAAAATTAGATGTCTCCTTCTTGCAGGCGTATACCAGATGTCTGTGTCAGAAGCAGCTGTCCCTGGGGAGGAAGTAGGAAGAGTGAAGGCTAAAGACCCAGACATTGGAGAAAACGGTCTAGTCACCTACAATATTGTTGATGGAGATGGTATGGAGCTCTTTGAAATCACAACGGACTATGAAACACAGGAGGGCGTGGTGAAGCTGAAAAAGGTGAGTTAGGGTGAGGAATCAGACTGTCAGTACAGCCTGCTCCCAGGGCAGTGTGGAGCCAAAAAAAGGAGTAGAAAGCTAAGAAGTGAGACACAGTGGGTGGAAAGTCCACAGGGATTACAAAGGAGATGAAAACATGCACAGAATGAAGAATGATGTAATACACACACACACACACACATATACACATATGTGTGTATATGTTTTAATGTATATATATATATATATTTATATATACATGTATATGTTATGTGTGTGTGTTAAAAATGAGAATATGGTAAGGATATAGAAGATTAAGGAAAATGCAAAAAAAAAAATCAGACAACTATAAATCAGAGACATTCTGCAGGGGAGGGGAAGAAGAGGGATCAGAATGAGGGTGGGGAGGGCACAAGGGACTATGGAGTTGGTGCAGGGGTGAATTGGTAGGGATTCCAAGCAGAATCCACCGCTTAGAGAAGAGAAAGCATACATTGTACAAAAATGAACAATGTTGTAAAATGTATATATAAATAAATAATGTGTGTGTACAAACATACATATATATACATGCATACAATATACATACATACATACATATATATTATATACATACATATATATTATATACATAAATATACACACACACACATCCACACATATGTTTGTGTATGTGTATATATATATAAAAGAAATGAGAATATGGGCCACTGGCTTTGCTGTGGAACTCAGCTCCAGGGAGATAACAACTGTTGTCTGAAGGAGGTGACAAAAGGGGGTGAGGACGCCTACCTAAGATTGCCAGTGAGTTCTTGTGTGATTTGACACCATCTTTTTGTGGAAGGGACGATAGTAAGCTAAATCTAGATGTGGGAAAAACAGCCCAATCATGCATGGAATTCACCATTAGCACTACCAAGCTCAATCTGTTCTTCTAGGCTGTTGAGAATGCTTCCTGCCGCAACCATCCACAATCCACGTTGTTGGCCTGCCATGAAACTCGAACCAAACTGTGCTTAATTTGCTCTCAAAATGGAATCTGAGAAACAGTAACATTGTACCTTTCTCCATAGTTAGACTGCAGCTATGAAAAGAAAGAAAGAAAAAGTACATATAGGTCCTTGGGATTAATATACTACCAATAGTTTATTGTTTTTCCTTAAAATCTAACATTTACTCAATACGAACTATTGGTGAGTCAAAGCCTGAGCCTTTTACAAATATTCATTTATTTTAACCAAAAGAAAAAAAACAGCATATAAAGTGGACAGCAGTATCTCAAGAGGCAGTGGTTCCTTACTTTATGAGGAAAATGGAGCAGAGAGAGACAAAAATAATCTGAGTTGTAGCCACACAGCCAATAATTCACAGACATGGAATTCATACCTAGCCTGCTCAGGAACAGCTTTCCTTTCAAGACACTGTAGAATCTGATAAACCAGAAAGGGATTATAAAGGACATGTAGAGAGGATTCACTTTAAAAAAAAAAAAAAAGATTTCTTTATTTATGCATACAGAACTGGGGTACAGGCCAGAGGTGCAGGGGCAGTGAGAGGCTTCATCAGAGACAGAGTGGGGGGCAGAACAGGCAGATAGATGAAGTACACTGCTGAGGGGAGCAGCGGGGAGACAGGAGAGGTCTGCCGCGCCATGTGGGTCAGCTCCGGGGGTGCTGGCTGGATCAAACTCAGCTGTAGTGGCTGTGGCTCACTTCACAGTGCTGTGTTTTTACCCCCTGCACCACCAGGGAAGGCCAGAGGGGACTCACTTTCAACTGAAGAAAGTTATAGTATATTCTAAAACTATTTCCTACCCTCAAGACTTAACACTTAAGAAATCAACACCTCTCCATCATCAAAGTGTTTGGAGCATGAAATCTGAATTGGATGATGGGATTACCTTGGTTTTAATCAAGCATTCATTTTCAACTTGGTTTTGTAGCATGAATATTAAGTTCCTTGGCCTGATGGAAAAGATTGGGCTGCAACCCTGATAAAAAATTAATGCAAAAAATCAATAAAGAGGCCAGTTTGGAGAGGAGACAAGGATGGGTTAGGGGGAAGATTGCTGGGAGGAATTTTTCAGTAAGAGGCATAAGGAGAGAAGTGTTCTGGAAGCTGATTTTAATTTTGCCACATTTGAAAGCATTGGGCTTAGGAGAAGTGTGACGGGACATAGAAAAGAGAAAAGTTGAAAAGGTGGGTTACTGTCTTTTTTTTTTTAATATTTATTTATGCATACAGAACTGGGAGATAGGTCAGAGGTGCAGAGGTGGTGATAGAATCACCAGAGATAGAGCAGGGAGCAGAACAGGCAGATAGATGAAGTACACTGCTGAGGGGAGCAGCGGGCGGGTCAGAAGAGGTCTGCTGTGCCATGTGGGTCACCTCCGGGGCCAGGATCCAACTCATGCTGAAGTGGCTTTAGCTTGTTAGTGCTGTGCTTCAACCCGCTGCACCACCAGGGAGGGCCCTGGAGTGAACTGTCTTAAAAGGATCTGCAAGTTAGGGTGAACTTTGGGTACCTGGAAAAGTCAACATTAGCATGATAAGTGCTGTGGTCAAAGAGATCTAATCAGCCACTGGGATGGAGTTTCCTCTAGAAAAGTAGCTGTGTGAATTCCGTGTGGCATAAAGCTGTCAACTTAGCTCATTAATTAGTATTACTATCCCTCTTGCTTGACATTGACATATGGGCATTGACATCAGCAATTCCTGCCTCCCATCCTTTGCTGTTCAAGTAACTGGGTAGTTGGTTATATGCTAATGTTGTCACCTGTTTGCAGTGTACTCAGGGCATAAACACACACTGTGTCTCTAAAATCCTGAAATATTTAAATCACCCCATGGAGCTCACACATCGTAAATGAGCTCTCTGCATATGATTAATTTGCACATTTTCTCCCAATTCAATGTGTTTATTCCAGGCAAAGGAATAATCTTCTATAAAGCAGTGACATTTAGGTTTAAAACAGAGCTAGATGTCATTTCATTTGTCTAGGAACGTTTGCTTAAACTTATAGCACAAAGTTCCAAATGCCCACTGGGAAAAAGATTTTGAGAGGTAAATAGAACAGAATAAAGAGATGAAACCTTATGGAAGTCCTTTTCATTTTTTTATTGGTTAATCATTCAATTTTAGAAAAGGGTATGGGAAGAAAATGTCAATATTTTTGCCTCAAAAATATTTTTAATATAGTATTTTCAACTTATTTTGTGATTCACGATCCTTTTTCCCCATCAAATGTAATTGAGGTCTTATTTTTGTATCAAGCCTGCCCTTTGGAGAGATTGGACATATCTAGATGAAGAGACCAAGGCCTGATCTTGGGGAGATCACAACTTAACAGGACAGTCAAATGAAAAGACAATTAAAGTAAAATGGGTTTTCTCAACCTCAGCTCTATTCACATTTCAGAGAAGATCATCCCTTGCCATTGGGGGTGCTGATCTGAGCAGTCCATGCTTTGTAGGTTACCAACATCCTGGCCTCGTCATACCGTATGCTAGTAGACACACGCTCTATTCCATCCCACCAGTTCGGATATTAAAAAAAAAAATTTAAATGATCAGGACCTCCCTGGTGGTGCAGGGATTAAAGTCTCAGCACTATGAAGCTCTGTGCAGCCACTGCAGCCTGAGTCCGATCCCTGGCAACGAGCTGACCCACATGGTGCAGCAGACCTCTCCTGACCCATCTGCTGCTCCTCAGCAGTGTATTTTAGTCAATCTGCCTGTTCTGCTCCCCATTCTGCCTTTGGTGAATCCTCTCACATACCCCCAGTGTACCCTTGGCCCGTTCCTTCATTATTATATGCATAAATAAATAAAATAAATCTTAAAAAATGATCTGTAGACACTGCCTACTATGCCCAGGATAAGGTAGAGCCGACTGACTCCCCGCTTGAGAATCAACTGTTATTAAATATGATAAAATATAAAAATATGGGTCATGAATGACTTCTTGCGGGAGAGATTAGTGAGCTGACTTGATAAATGTACCGGGTTTGCCAGGCAGGTGAGGGAAGGCTGGGCAGGGCAAAGAGCTCCCGAGGGCTGAGATGGATGGCCACAGCACCTTTCAGAAACTGGACTTCAGTTGTGAGGGCTTTCCCAGCTATGTTGTGGAACCATTCGAAAAACAGTTGTTGGAGAAATTAAAAAGAACTGAATGCAGCAGAAGAGGTGACAGTGAAGAATCCAAGAGATGACTAGGAGATAGCCCGTCTCTTGCTGACAGCTTAAGAAAAATACACATTCTTGAGTGCTGATGTTCTAAGATGCACAGCCAGTGGTGTGCAGGTGTGTGGAGAGAGTGAGTCTGCCCTCCGGATGGGTAGGCAGTCCCTGGGATTAGCTGAAGCAGAATAAATTGAGGCTGGAGGTGGTTTGGTAGATGTGGGAAGAAAATCCCTGTGCTCTCTGCAACATCTTTCTCAAGTGGGGCTCACATTTACCATGAGGAATGTCGACGCAGCGTCTGGGCGATTGATTTTCTTTTTATTTTTTTTAATTTATTTATTTATGCATACAAGAGGGCCACAGGTGTGGGGAGGAGAGAGGATTCACTAGACACAGAGTGGGGAGCAGAACAGGCAGGTCCACTGAAATACACTGCTGAGGGGAGCAGCAGGTGGGACAGGAGAGGTCTGCTATGACATGTGGGTCAGCTCCCTGGTGGGGGATCGAACTCATGCTGCAGTGGCTGCTGACAGCTTCATCGTATTGAGACTTAACTCTTCTGCCACCAGGGAGGCCTTGAGCTATTTATTTTCAGCCAAGTAAACTTCTTGTAAAGCCCTGTGAGAGCAATATTAGAAGACATTTCACATATTCACGATCTTAGTAAAACTACTTTTATGTTTGATTCTTTCTTTACATTGTTCACATGTGTATGCATGGGGGTGTAGAACATCTAACATAGTTGCTATCACAGGGTGATTTGTTAACTTAATGTCACAACATAAACATTTTACATGCTGTTATATAATGTCCATAATCATTTTTAATGACAACATAACACCCCGTCCTATTGATGGACCGTTATTTCCTTAATAAAACCTCACAGTTGGATTTGGTGTTCCTCCTGATTTAGATATAGCCCTCTTTTATATCAACAAACATCATGCGTTTTGGACAATGTTTTCGCTTCCTGTTGAATGAACCCCTTAGGGAGAATTTTCAGAGGTGGGATTAGTAAACCAGGGGGTATTATGAGTTTTACAGCTTATGTAGTGTGTTGCCTCATTTAGCTTTATTTCAGCTACTCATTGGATGTATATAAATGTTCTCATGGGAAACTACCTTAAATCTTCATTATTTTTTGTTGTTGTTCAAAGGAGGCAGAAAGTAAATTGTAGGTAATGCTTAAATATTCTCCATCCAGCAACCCTGCTTCCCATTCAGTCAAAATGATGGGAGCATATGATCACCTGCTCTGGTAATTCTTGGCCATAAGGGAAGCAAAGATCATCTAAGAGCAATGAGACCAGCAGAGTCCTGGGGCTGTGTCCCACCTGCTGGGCTAGGAGCTGGAGGGCTGCAGAAGAGCAGCTAAGGGACCACACAGATCCATTTTGGGAAGTTGAGGAGGATTCTGTAAAGCAGTAAGACTAGGGCTGATGGCCAGAAGCCCTGATGAAATATCACGAAGTTAGGGAAGGCCATTCCAGATGAACTTCTGCAAAGATCTGGAGATTTCTGCCCAGGATTTGAAAGGATCAAACAGTAGTATGTTTGCCTAAGGACCATCAGGGCTTTTGGGTGGGGACATGACCATGAATCCTTTGACTTCTGGCTAAGCCAGTGTCAGAAGGCTCTGATCTAGGAGCATCAACAGACCAACAGGACATCTGAGATTAGAAAATATCTACCTATCCGGTAGCAGCATTATATTACAGTTTTTGTTTGTTTGTTTTTTAATTTTGTCTTGTATTGATAGAGATTTTTGAAAATTTTCAGTAGTCTCATACCTCCAGCCTGTACTGTCTGGTGCTCAGAAGCCAGCACCAGATTTCAGCTGCAGAACCCTAGATTGATGGAACAACTGAGGTCAGCTTTCACTTCAAGTGACAGGAGAGTTCCCTGACTCTGGAGAAATTTGGGTAGGATGTTAATGGAAAAGTCACAAAGATATTGAATGTGCTTAACTTTTCTGAAATGCAAATCATCCTTAGTCTGGGGTTTCCTACAAGTAGGTCTGGACTAAGTCTTTATTTATGTGTCCATTTAAGCCAAGTGTTTGACAGGCAACATCCAGCAGACACATGCTTGCCTTAAAGAACCCAATTCTGTGAACACCTTTGGTAGTTCAGCATCATCTAGAATACTAATTAGAAAATTCTGCTTCCTCCTCCTGAGGACTTTTTTTTTTTTTTTTTCCTACAATGCTGACTGATCACTATACCTCCTCTCATTAAGAACTAGGAAATGCATTCAATTAGTTTCCCTATAACTGCAGCCATTCAAATACTACTGTTCCATCTTTTCATACCCATGTAAAACTTATAATTCTTTTTTTTTAAAGTGTGCTTTTTTTACTAAATGCATACTTTTTAGAGGAAGCATTTTTCTTATTGTCCTATCTCTTGCCATAAATAGAAGGTAGACTGAAAATGAATGCAATCCCAGCAAAACCATACATTCTAACTACAGAGTGGTATCGTGGTTCCTAAAAAGGGAGATTATGAAGAACAACAGATTGGTTAAAAATTAGCTTTCTACTGAGATGTTGTCTTAGACACATTCAGAAGTAAAAAAAAAATTGGAAAAAGGATCATTGTGACAGTAAATTAATTTGATATCTTTCAACATATGGACCTACCATAAGCCATCTTTGGTCATCTTATGGGTTCCCACTGAAGGATCCCCAGCTTTAAGAAATGCTACATGTAAAAAATGAGACCGTCGGGCCCTCCCTGGTGGCGCAGCAGGTTAAAGCACAGCACTAAGAAACTAAAGCCACTTCCGTATGAGTTTGATCCCCACTTGCCCCAGAGGTGATCCACATGGCGCCGCAGACCTCTCCTGACCCGCCCGCTGCTCCCCTCAGCAGTGTACCTGGACGATCTGCCTTTTCTGCTCCCCACTGTGTCTCTGGTGAATCCTCTCACCCCCCTGCACCTCTGGCCTGTACCTCAGTTCTGTGTGCATAAATAAATAAATCTTTAAATAATAAATGAGACTGTCAGTGTGGTCAGGCAGATGTCCATATGTGTGGAAGGCTGTCATCGTTTCACAAGACAGAACTTTGGTTTTCAGCTAAAGTCCAGTGGGTATATTTATCACCAAGATTCTGAGTACTTTCTAGAACAGACTACAACACTTATTTGTGTAAAATTTTAATTCCTTTCCTTAGATGAGTATTAGTGGCTGATTTGGGCCGCCCTGGTATTATTATTATACTGAGAGAGGTTCATTTTAGATGATATGGGCCTTCTGTGTCTGTCATGCTCTTTGAACTATCCAGTTAAGTACGTCCCAAGTTTCCCCAATTGATTTGTCTGATTTTCTGACCAAATGGCTCAGGTAATTGGATATTGAGTTGACACTGATTTTCTCTCTTTGAGGAACTATTCTCTCTGCCCTATAAAACAATCTGGTCTTTCTCTCCCATTATTCTTTCAAGGAATCGGTTGTCAATCTTCTCTTCCTTCTTGCCAGCCCGTAGATTTTGAAACCAAAAGAGCATACAGCTTGAAGGTGGAAGCAGCCAATGTACACATCGACCCGAAGTTCATCAGCAATGGTCCTTTCAAGGACACGGTGACGGTCAAGATCGCAGTAGAAGATGCTGACGAGCCCCCCATGTTCTTGGCCCCAAGTTATATCCATGAAGTGCAAGAAAATGCAGCTGCTGGCACTGTAGTTGGAAGAGTACATGCCAAAGACCCTGACGCTGCCAACAGCCCGATAAGGTACAGACGGTTTAATTTAAAAGTCTGGTTGGGAAATTTTGGAGGTCATTGGTTTTTGGGAACTGTTGCAGGAAACACATCCTGCAGTTACAAAAAGGTTCCAAGATGATCAGGTTCAGTGCAAGATTAAGATCCCAAAGAGATGGGTTACTCTCCATCTCTGCTCCTGGGTTTTTGGATAGCCTTGCTCATGTGCCATCATTTCTCTCTGGAGCTGACTTCCCAGTGTGTTATAGGTGCTGTCACTGTAAGCTGGACCTGTCTGCCTCAGGGAACTGTGGGGAAGCATTAAAAAAATGATTGTGGCTCTCCCTGGTGGCGCAGCGGGTTAAAGCACAGCACTGAGAAACTAAAGCCACTTCTGCATGAGTTCGATTCCCGCCTGCCCCGGAGGTGACCACATGGTGTGGCAGACCTCTCCTGACCCGCCCACTGCTCCTCTCAGCAGTGGACTTCGTCGATCTGCCTGTTCTGCTCCCCACTCTGTCTCTGGTGAAGCCTCTCGCCACCCCTGAGTCTCGTGTATGCACAAATAAATAATCTAAAAAAAAAAAATGATTGTGAGGTTGTTACGGTATTATAAGGTATTGGACACCTCTGATGCTCTTGTTACTCTACTAGGTAGGTTTGACATATTATCTAATCAATCCCCTCAGCTTATTTTATAGTATTATGCCTTAAGTGAAGAGGAAACAGGTTTTTTCAGGGAACTGCCTTGCCAAAAGCCACAGCCAGTGAGCAGGGGGCCAGCAAAGTCACTCACTGCTCACTGTCTCACTGCTGTTCAGCACAGACAGATGTAGGGGGAGTTGATTACTAAGAATATTAAGAATATAATTTTGTGACTTAGGAAAGCAAGTTTGAACAGTGATTCAGAACTGTCTGCCCCTCTGAGTTAGTTAATGACTCACAGGCAGGTGACGAAGACCAGCAGTTCCTGAGAAAGAGGCTAAAGAGGAGACTCATGTTGCACCCTCAGTTCATTGACAGGGGGCCTCCCTGGTGGCATGGAGTTAAGTCTAAACACTATCATGCAATCACCGCTGCAGCCTGAGTTCGATCCCCCACCCAGGGAGGTGACACATATGGCATAGCAGACCTCCCCTGTCCCATCTGCTGCTCCCCTTAGCATTCTATTTTAGTCAATCTGCCTATTCTGCTTCTTGCTCTGTCCCTGGTGAATCCCCTCATCCTCTGTACCTCTGGCTTATATGCCAGCTCTTATGTGCAAAAATAAATAAATCCTTAAAAATGAAAAGGTCAAGCTTCAAGAAATAGAGTGAAGAATAGTGGTGGACTGGGGGATAGCTGGGAAAATGGATGTTGGTTACAGAGCACAACGTTCAGCAGTAAGATGAGTGAGTTCTAGCAAGCTAACACACTCCATGATAAGTGTAGTTAATAATAATGTATCATGTTCTTGAAATTTGGTAAGAGAGCCGATCAAGAGTTCAAATCACATGCACACATTACACAGTTAATAGCTACATGAGGTGATGGCTATGTTGATTAGCTGGGTCGTGGCAATCAGTACTTTGCTATACCTATATCACAGCACCATCTGCACACATTAAATATATACCAGTGTGTGTTTATCAACCACACCTCAATAAGCAGAGAGGGAAGAAGAATAAATGACTCTGAATATGAAAATTTTACTGTAGATATTAGAGTTTTTCTCCAATATCCACAGGGCAGGACAGAAGGAAGTCAGAAGTGTAAACACTCCTCCTTTGCCTTTATTAAATCCTTGAATAGGTTCTCCCTGGGTGGGTTGAGCACCACACTGGGAAGCTAAGCCAAGCCATGGCCGCTTCAGTGCTAGTTCCATCCCCACCCTGGAGGTGATCCACATGGCGCAGCAGACCTGTTCTGACCTGCCTGCTGCTCTCCTCAGCAGTGTACTTTGTCAGTCAGCTTGTCCTGCTCCCCATTCTGTCTCTGGTGAATCCTCTCACTGCCCCTGCACCTCTGGCTGGACCCATTTCTGTATGTATAAATAAATAAACCTTTAAAAAATATAAATCTTTGAACTTTGACTGTTCTGGGGGAAAAGAAGAGATTGACTCTTTATTGAGCCTTTTCTTAGCCTCAGACAACATGTGACATAATTTAATTCTCAGAGGCATGACTGTTTCAGGATCTGATAGAAGGAAAAACTGAGTGATGGTATGAAATCCTCCCTCATGTGACCAGTCAGTGCTGGAGACTGGATTTTAGTCAAGATCAGTTTTTGAATCCTTGTGAGCTTCTGCCTCTAACTAGGCAGCCATTAGCAAACAGATTTCCTGGGAAAGATCAAGTACTGTGTTTAGAGTGCAGAAGACCTTACATAGTGACCAGGGCTCATGGTAACACCTTTAAACTACTCAAAAATGTTCATGATGCAAATTTTAAATGAGCCATCATTGACCTAGAATATCAAAGTGCATTAGTAACTTTTTAGGGGAGTGATGACGTAAAGGCACGGGGGGCAGGGTTCATTTCCTCTGCACCTCACTGTCCCCAAGGAGCCACATCTGCGCTGGTTATTTGGGTCAAGCATTCCATGGCAACTGCTCTGCGCATGTAGGCAATTTCCATGTCTATAATTATCCAGAGCTACTCATTACCAGCTTTGAACCAACCCTCCTCACCCACTTGGGTCCCTGTTCCTAAAACTGCCAAACAAATAGAACACTCAAAGCTTGTTATTCATCGGGCTGCCTATCCACACTACCTACTCTCCTGATTGCTTATCTTCGCTTTGAAGGGAATTTTTGTCTTCGGACATATGGGTAAGACCTTATAATGTCACCCACACTCTTCACTACTTGGATGCCTTACAGATCTTTTTTCTTAGACTCCATAGCATTAGACACCCAATTTGGTTCACCATTAACATCCTCAAGTATTCTCTTCTGAGGAGTCTCCTCAGCAGTAACTCTTCATGCCTCAGATAAACCACAGCTACTACCTTTACTGTTTTTCGACCGCCGTTCAGGCATTGAAGGCTCCCACAAGGCTGAAGTCTCAGCCTTTTGACTTCAGCCTTTTCTCTGTCCACTCCCCTATGGAGTTCTCACCCACACGGTGATTACGCTGAGTCAGTGCTCTTGATACTCTAGATCTGGGCTGATCTTTCTCCATGATTCTAACTCTGCAATTTTTCTGCTGTCTGCTGTACATTTTCACCCACTTGCTTTTTCTTTCACTGATTCGGTTATTTAATATTTTGAGCTTGTACTTACTGTAACACACTTAAAGAACAGACTGACTGTGCCCCTGACTGTGAAACAGACAATAGACTTGAGTTTTGCTCTGTTAACATGAAAAGCAGCATAGTCCTAGGAGATTTTCAGCCTCCCTTCCTGCTAAGTTGGCTTTGGCTTGGTGTCATCTTGCATGCAGACTACCCACTCTCTGGAACTCTCCTAACCTTCAGGAAATGGAATAGAAACCATTGCACAACCTTTACATGGCAGTAGAGGCTGTTACATCGTGTAACAGCCTTATGTGCAAAGTGGTGGTGGTGGAGGAAATAGAAGACTTTTCTGAAATAGAAGACTTTTCTTCCTCTGCCACCTAGTTACCACCTACTTGGCATGACCAGACACATGGAATGCAAGAGAAGTTAAGAGTGTGAATATTCAGATATTCAGATAGCCACTGAGTCTTACTGGTATTTCTTCATCATCACTCACCCCTTAAAATCTGCATGAAGTCCAGGATTCCTCTGCCCCTTCCTTTACTCCCCTGCTCAGAGCATTTTACTACCCGAACTTATTCATCACCCTTATCCCATTTATTTGTTCCTCTGATCAAAAGCCGTCTATGCACTTTCACTGGCTATAAGATGAAGGTCACACTGCTGACTGACAGCTTCCCTGGTCTAGCCTTAGTCTGTAACAACAGCAAGAACACGTTGAAGGACAGCTATTTGTTGTAGGGCTTACACTGTCTGAGGTGCTAGCTAATGTGTCTGAAGCATCTGTGTTTTCATTCAATTCTCATAGATAATCTGAAAATTTGGTTCTATTAGTATTCCAGATGTTGAATGATAAATAAGCTGAGATTGAAAGAACTTTAGCAGCTTTTCCAGGATTATTCAGTTTATGAAGTGCGACATGAACTCATACCTAGTCCTTTACAGATCCACACCCTTAACTGCTCTTTCTTTTCAGGTCACCTAACTCTTCTATCCCCCCCTTTCACTTTCCATGTAAGGCTACTATAGAAGGGTTCATTTACTGAGCCTCTACTGACTTGTAAAGGGTGTGTGATGGGTTGTTTCCGCACTGGGGAAAGGGATTTATCTATCCATTCACGTGTTCTGTACTATGAAATGCTGCTCTAAACACATTTCTCAGAAAGAACATGGGATATCCAGGTTCTAATATTGATCCCCCCAGCAATTAGATAATAGACCAGTTACAATTCCCATTATTGGCCCTCCCTGGTGGTGCAAGGAGTTATGTTTCAACACTATAAAGCTGTCCACAGTCACTGCAGCATGAGTTCAATCCCCAGCCAGGGAGCTGACCCACATGGTGCGGCAGACCTCTCCTGACCTGTCCTCTGTTCCCCTCAGCAGTGTATTTCAGTAGATCTGCCTGTTCTGCTCCCCACTCTGTGTCTGCTGAATTCTCACACACACCTTCCCCAGACCTCTGGCCTGTACCCCAGTTCTTGGATGCATAAATACATACATACATACATACATACATAAATCTTTTTTAAAAGCCCATCATTTGTACATTGAAGAAATTAAGCCCGGAATATCCACGTATTTTAGTACCACTAACATCCTTCGGTTCTATGACCCTTGATATATGCCTTCAGGCAGATGTACTTTGTAAACTTCAGGAAATCACAGCTAAACCTCCCCAAGAGGAAAAAAACACTCAATTATGAAGCCAGGTATGCCACCTGAGTTAAAGTAACCATCTTTGCTCTTTTTTTTTTTATTTTGTAGTTAGTGTGGTAGAAGGAAAAGCAAAGGGGTTTTACAGTTGAACAGGTTCATAAAGCTAAGACTCACAACGCCCCCCTCATCGGAGGCCAGTCACATTACCTTACACCTCCATGCAGACCATGCCGCTCGCCCCAGCTCCCACCACAGCCTAAATACACTCCAATAACATTCTGGAAATCACTTTGTCTCTGTTAGAATAACACACATTTTCCACTGTGTAGGTATACCACATCTTCTTGATCCACTCATCTATTTTGGGGCACTTTTGTGGTTTCCATAGTTTACCTATGGTAAATAGTGCTGCCGTGAACAGGAGTGCAGGTGTGTTCTTTTGGCTGAAGTTTCCATCCGCAGCAACATAGATGGATCTGGAAGTTATTAGGCTCAGGACATAAGCCAGAAAGAAAAAGGAAAATATCAGATGGGCTCACTTAGAGGAGGAATACAGAGGAACTAAAGAAAGGATAAAGAAAACAAGTAATTTTAATAAATTAAAAAGAAAAATCAACAGACAGCTATAAATTGGAGACATTCTATAGGGGAGGAAGACGAAGTAGGAGCAAAACTGAGGCGGGAAGAGCACAAGGGACAGTGGTGATGGGTTAACTGGTGGTGGGAACTTCACGGGGACTACATCTGAGAGGAGAAGGTTTACGTCAAAATGAAGAATGGGGCCCTCCCTGGTGGTGCAGCGGGTTAAAGTGCAGCACTGCAAGCTGGCCATAGCTGCTTTAGTGTGAGATGGGTCCGCACCCCGAGGTGACCCACATGGCGCAGCAGACCCCTCCTGACCCACCTGCTCAGCAGTGGACTTCCTTGACCTGCCTGTTCTGTCCCCCACTCTGTCTGATGAATCCTCTCACCACCCCGGCACTTCTGGTCTGTACCCCAATTTTGCATGCATAAATAAATCCTTTAAAAAAAAAAAGGCCTGATTTAAAGAAAAAAATGATGTAAATATATATACAATTTAATAAAACAAACAAATTTTCCAGTGGAAAACTCGTCTTAACCTGCAGTGGTAAGGGGAGGGGAGAATGTCCTCTAAATGAATGTCCAATCCTGATGTGTGTATTCCATCTTGGAATTCTGAACCAAGATAACCAAGAACATCTAAAACCAAATAAATAAATTGAATACAGTTACTAAAAATATAGTTAACATTTTTCTTTCCATAAAGGGGAAGCTGATTTTTTTTTAGGATCCTAAATGATTCTTGATGATTAATTTAAATAAACTTGAAACTAATATTTCAAATATGCAAAAATCTGGCAAAGGTTTGATACATTTGTGACTTTGTGAGTAGTTTGGGAGCAAGACAAACCCACTTCCCAAATGCATTTTCATAAATATTCAGATGGCGGATGATTGTAGTAAATATGGAGAAATATGCAACATGCTATTACTCTTCTCAATCAAATATGCTAAACTGCTCTTTCATTCATTGTACTGAATAAAGTATTGCAACGTGGCAAAATGATTTCAATAAAAGATTCATGTACGAAGTTTGAAAAGTAAATTTGATTAAAAAGAAAACCTAGCTCAATCAATTCATTGAAAAAAAAAAGTGGCTTTAAATATAGCATGGAAAAAATATTCAAGTATTAAGGTCCTCAGAATATCTCAGTCTAATTGCCTCATTTACATTCTGCCTAGGTATTCGATCGATCGTCACACTGACCTCGACAGATTTTTCACTATTAATCCAGAGGATGGTTTTATTAAAACTACAAAACCTTTGGATAGAGAAGAAACTGCCTGGCTCAACATATCAGTTTTTGCAGCAGAAATTCGTAAGTATTCTCCTAAGGCTTTCAGTTCTGCTTTACCAAATATTCCTTCTGACTGTATATTCTGGGAAATGACAGACAGCTGAGGTAGAATAACATTTTTAGTCTTGAACATATTTTTCAGTCTTTAAAATTTAGTTTTGATCATTTATCTGGGGGAACATATATAGGCAGATAGAGATGTTTTCATTCTCTTACAGGGCTGGGTATTAGCAAGCTAGTGAATAGCCCTCAGCAACAAGAAGCTCATAAGCATTGCTGAAGGATTCCCCCCTTTGTCACTTAGTTTTGCTTAAACTCAAAGCAGCAGACTCTTTGCAGCCAAGATTTGTGGGTCTTCATTTACCTATAAATCAGATTTGATGATGTGGGAATATTGGGGAGGGCTTGCTTCTTCTTCTTCTTCTTTTTTTTTTTTTTTAAGATTCACCTATTTATGCATACAAGAACTGGGGCTCAGAGATGCAGGACACAGGGAGTGACAGGGTTCACCAGAGACAGAGTGGGGAGCAGAGCAGGCAGATCGATGATGTACACTGCTGAGGGGAGCAGTGGGCGAGACAGAAGAGGTCCGCTGTGCTATGTGGGTCAAGTCCCTGGCCAGGGATTGAACTCCTGGTGCTGTAGTGGCTGAGAATAGCTTCACAGGCTGAGACTTAACCCCTTGTGCCACCAAGGAGGTCCTTGGGAAGGATGGTTGACAAAGATTTCTCGATCCCACCCTCAAAGCCTCTGTATTCAGTAGATCAGGATGGGTCCTGCAAATTTTTATTTCCAACAACTTCCCAGATTGTTGCTGCTTGGGTGAGCTGGGCTCCATTATCAGCATTTAGAAATAAACTGCAGCTTCCGCATTGACACAAATGGAAAAGTTCTTACTGGTCTAATATTGGCATTTATTTCAGCACCTCCCCCATGTGCCAAACTCAGGATACTTGAAGTTACAGATGGCTTTTGTGTTGCTCACACCTTTCCCTGCCCTGCCCCAAGGGGTGCTGGAACTTGCTCTCGCTTTCTAAGAATAAACCGTAGACTAATATGGAATCCTCCTTAAGCGATGACTGCCTGAATTCTCTCCTTCCAGACAACAGGCATCAGGAAGCCAAAGTCCCAGTGGCCATCCGGGTCCTTGATGTCAACGACAATGCTCCCAAGTTTGCTGCCCCTTATGAAGGTTTCATCTGTGAGAGCGATCAGACCAAGCCACTTTCCAATCAGGTAAAGCTGCGTCCCCTTCCCTGGTTACATGCAAGGCATTTGGAAACAGTTTGGATTTGAGAGCATCACCTGGAGATACTTTCCTCTACCCCAAAAGGCTTCAGAGCCCTAGTCGAGCTCTGAAACCATGTTCTCTAATTAAAACGGAGCTTCTTAGCCAGCCAAGACTTTTTTTTTTTTTTTTAAATAAATGATGTGCCAATGTCAGCATGATTCATTTATGGGCCACCTTTCTCTTTCAGCCAATTGTTACAATTAGTGCAGATGACAAGGATGACACAGCCAATGGACCAAGATTTATCTTCAGTCTACCCCCTGAAATCATTCACAATCCAAATTTCACAGTCAGAGACAACAGAGGTTCGTACCAAGGTTCCTATGCCTTCAGAGAAGTAGAAATGAAAAATAAATGGCTTTTATATTACAGGGCACAAGTATTTTCCCTAATCCTAATAATGCCTTTCTGTTGGAGAACAAACAAGAAATAATAATGCCACCTTTATTTTGAGACTTGGGCTCATTTTCTGCATATGAATAAGTGAGTCTAATTTTATTTTACTCCTTTTTGTTGGCTTTGATATTCATGAAGCAGTGGGAAAACCAAGTGGGGAAGCTTACAGGGTCAATATGCAAACAACTTCATTTATCTTTCTTTTTTTTTAAGAGGTTGATAAACCCTTGGGGGGAAGCAATGGCTTTATGAATATTGATATCAAGCAAAGCATTAAAAGAGATTAGTTCAACTTTGCAAGGCAATGTAATCTTTCAGCTAGCCTTCCTTTCCAAGTACAGTTTTAATGCAATGTAGTTTGGCTACAGAGCTTGGTACCTAGAGGCACTGCAGAATTATTGCCTGAAGGGCAGGCACAAAGCAGAGTTTGGCCAGTGTACATACACATGGTTAAGCTTACTACCACTTCTGCTTCTGATTTTCACAATCGGGGGGTTTCCAGACTTGCAAAATATCCAACATAGTTACTTTGTTGTCTAGGCCCAAGTGGGCACAGTCCTTTGACAAAAAGGGGTGTCAGGACCAGAGTCAGAAAATAAGTTTCCTGACACCCAGGCAGCCTATTGAGTTCTGCATTCATACTGTTGACATTCCACACTGCAGGTCTGTAAAAGAAGACAGACACCATCTTTTGACGTAGGAAGAAAGGGCCCTTCTCCAGCGTGTAATGTTTTCACTGGGTGCATGCTAATTATGTTCTAGATCATAGGTTGATAAGGTTTCTTGTGACTGAGCTCAGACTTACAGGATCTCAAATTAATCTTTTAAGTATCATTACTTTCCTCGTCACTGTTAGCATTATCACCAATGTCATAAATACAGTGCAATATGTCATAAATACAGTTCCAAAGTCCCAAACACCATGTCAAAATCCTTCCTATACACTTTCATTTAATTTTCTCAATGGCACTGTAGGTAGGGATTGTTACTATTACTCCCATTTTGAACATGAGGAAGATTTGAGGGGATGGGGACTGACATACTCTAATATTATTTGTTAAGTGGATTGGAGCATTTCATGGTGGCACTTACGAATCCACTACATATCAAATGAGTGTGTGGGGTAAAACATGCAAAGAGCGAGGACAGAGACATTTCTCTCCCTAAGTTTGCTCTCTGCAGTGGTCTAGCTCTTGAGAAGCTGGATGTGAAGGAAGTTATAGGGAGAGACGTGTAGTAAAGGAGCTTTACAAACCAAGCTAATTCACTTTGTAAATGATTTATATCGTTTTGAAATTTTGAAAGCTACTTAGAGCTTTTTAGTTTTGCATTTAATCTAGGATTTTTCCCTTTGCCTATTGGCTTCCCTTGATGTGCACATGTTAGCACCTTAAGCCCCTTCAAGCAATAATTCTGCATAGCACTGAATACATGAGTAGATCTCAATTAGCAGAGCACGCACCTCTGGTGGTACATGTATATCGCATAGGGATTTCCTTTGTTAAAGGTGGATTTCTCCAAAGAAGATAGACCCCGGCATCTCACGTGTATTTAATAAGTACCTACTGAGCTGAATTGAACCAGGTGCCATAGCATTGTTTCCAAAATACCTGCATGTGTACTTCTTATTGGTGTTCATGAAAATTCCTGCCTGCACTCTGGGAAGAATATTAAGTCCAGATTATCTTCTCATCCCACCTGGATTGATAGATTGCTTTATTAGCTTAGCTATATGTCAGTTTTATGCTGAGGAAGACACTTAAAACAAAAGATGTCAGTATCCATTATCAGCTTTATGAATCATGAGTGAATGGCTCTACCTGGTTGTCAGGAATAGTGGTATGTTCTCACCTGATCTTATTCCCTAACTTCTTCTTCTATTATCTGTTGTTTCAAATATGTGTAGCCCACATTTTGTCAGTGTGTTCATATCCTCCCACAACTTGCACTTGTGGGCTCACTGGCGGGGGGGGGGGGGGCGGGGGGGCGTTCCTGCAGCATGCCTGTTTATCTCAGGACAGCCAATGAAACAGCACGTGCGTGGCTCCAGCTTCTCTTGCAGTGCCAACGTCACCTCTGTCATCTGCCTTGTCATCTTTCTTTGTCTATGTGCAGTAGCGTTTGCCTGTGGTTTACCTTCTGAAAGCATCATACTAAAATATTGTTCTCTAGGGAGTCTCTGCGTCACAGTTCTGAGGTGCCACCTGTATTTCCAAGGACGTTATTTGTATTACCATAGACGAGCCCACTTACTCTGCGATCCGCACCCCTTGCCCAATCCTATAAGAAATAATCCTATATGGAGCTACCACTTTTGCAGGGAATTGCTACATTTTCAGAAAAATGACTTTATTAACTATGGCAAACAGTTAATGAAAACTCCCATGTTTAGAGCTATTACAAAACCTTAAAGCAAATACAGTCCTATAATTATCATTTAATAGAGTTCTTTCTACTAGCTCCTAAAAGTAATTACATATTGAAGTCATCCAAAAGGAGTAATCACATTCCACATCCTATTAATAGCCTACTGAGTTACCAAATTTCTCGGCTGAGACTGTTTTCCATAGAAACATGAGATAATGGTTTCTATCATGCTGAGTAAAAGCATCAGGTTTCTTTCTCCTTGAGTGTTTACTTCCATTATGCCATGTAAATAATCAGGATTGTGTTTGCCTAAATTCGGCACATGCATCCCTTGCCTTTAGAAATAGAAGTGGGGAAGCCATCTTCATGCATACAAGCTTTTTATTTCATTTTAATCTCCCTCATTCCTACAGCCTGAGCTTCAAAGACGGCTCAGCAGGCAGAAAGAAAGTGGAAGGGCTGATGACTCTTAGACATTCAAGCCCAGCAGAGTCCTTTAAAACCAAGAATGGGGCTATTTGGGCAGGTGAGGGCTGACCCACCAGGGTTGAGGATGCATTTACTTTGGGAATATGACTGATGGCATCCCCAAAAACACAGGAAACTTGTCACAGATTAGAAAAGTGCAAAGAAGAAAAATGGCTAAGCATAGACCCTCTTCACTATCTAGCTTTTTGACCATTTATAAAACCTCAGTCATTCATACCTCAAACAGCCGTTGAGGTAGGTGTGTTGGCTATTTTTATGCCCATTTTCATGATGAGAAAGGAAAATGAAATATCACAAGTTTCAGAGACTTGCCCAAGGCCATGTTGCTAATAATTGAAATTAAACTAAAAGGTTTGAGTATTTGGAGGGTTCTGTCTGATAAAAGTAACACACTTACATTATAAAACTCATATATTTTCTAGTTAATTAAAAAAATCTGTGTTTACCATATAGTCAAATTATAACCATCTTCAGAAGAGGAGACAAAATATGAAATTAAATTCAATTTATCAATCTAGTGTTCCAGGGAAAATGGAAAATATACACAAAGAGGAACAAGCTGTGCTTAAATTTCAATTTTAGTCACAGACTTAGTAACTGCAAAATCTATTTTCAAAGATTTTTATAATTTTCTTCTGTTGCATAATTAATGTCTATCCCTTATAGGAAAATTAGAGAATACAAACAAGCAGAAGTAAAATTAAAAATAATAATAATAATAAAAAAACTGGATAGTATACTATCCAAAAATAATTTTTTTTAATATAACCCTCTAGATTTTTCTGGAGAAGATATTCTGATCTTTCAAACATGCAATCATAAAATAAATATCCACTTTTTTTGCTACCTAGTATTATTCCTACTTATTATTAATATTGTTAATAAGTTGTTATATACAGTTTCAGCAGTTAATGCTTATGTCAAGGTTTTCTTCTAAATCACTCCCTAATTTTCACTATGCTAGAAAGTGATGCCAGCTCACTATTACAATCCCTGCAGATTGTTTTCATGTAACTTTGACCCCAAGCTAAGCATGCCTTCAGACTAAAGTTTTAGACTTGAATGATGAGCTCAAAAGCTTTTGATATTTAATTGACAAAGTGCCCATCATAAATATTATAAAACCACCAGTAAAATTGGTGCAGTCCTGTTTCCTCCTTTCTGCGAGCCAACCCTAGACATTCTTTTCAAATCATTGACAAGCAGAGCAGTGAAATGTACTCACATCTTCATATGGCAATTCCCCTCATTGCTAATAAAACTAAGAGATTTGTTTTTATTAGTGTTCCATTTCTTTCTCATTTTTTGCTTTGTGAATTACTCTTCATGTCTTTTTCCTGGTTTTTGAATTGTCCTCCCAGCAGTTTGCAAACGATTTGTACAATTTTCTTCATCTTTTAGTGTTGCTAAGCTTTGATCCACCATCTGTGCTACATAGCCTTCTCCAACACGTCAGTGTCCTTTCAGTTCTGACTATGTGTGTTCTTGCTGTTAGTTTTTTTTTTTTTTTTTTTTT
>NW_004567129.1:19425966-19467009 GCF_000260355.1 Condylura cristata
TCACTTTGTCTCTGTTAGAATAACACACATTTTCCACTGTGTAGGTATACCACATCTTCTTGATCCACTCATCTATTTTGGGGCACTTTTGTGGTTTCCATAGTTTACCTATGGTAAATAGTGCTGCCGTGAACAGGAGTGCAGGTGTGTTCTTTTGGCTGAAGTTTCCATCCGCAGCAACATAGATGGATCTGGAAGTTATTAGGCTCAGGACATAAGCCAGAAAGAAAAAGGAAAATATCAGATGGGCTCACTTAGAGGAGGAATACAGAGGAACTAAAGAAAGGATAAAGAAAACAAGTAATTTTAATAAATTAAAAAGAAAAATCAACAGACAGCTATAAATTGGAGACATTCTATAGGGGAGGAAGACGAAGTAGGAGCAAAACTGAGGCGGGAAGAGCACAAGGGACAGTGGTGATGGGTTAACTGGTGGTGGGAACTTCACGGGGACTACATCTGAGAGGAGAAGGTTTACGTCAAAATGAAGAATGGGGCCCTCCCTGGTGGTGCAGCGGGTTAAAGTGCAGCACTGCAAGCTGGCCATAGCTGCTTTAGTGTGAGATGGGTCCGCACCCCGAGGTGACCCACATGGCGCAGCAGACCCCTCCTGACCCACCTGCTCAGCAGTGGACTTCCTTGACCTGCCTGTTCTGTCCCCCACTCTGTCTGATGAATCCTCTCACCACCCCGGCACTTCTGGTCTGTACCCCAATTTTGCATGCATAAATAAATCCTTTAAAAAAAAAAAGGCCTGATTTAAAGAAAAAAATGATGTAAATATATATACAATTTAATAAAACAAACAAATTTTCCAGTGGAAAACTCGTCTTAACCTGCAGTGGTAAGGGGAGGGGAGAATGTCCTCTAAATGAATGTCCAATCCTGATGTGTGTATTCCATCTTGGAATTCTGAACCAAGATAACCAAGAACATCTAAAACCAAATAAATAAATTGAATACAGTTACTAAAAATATAGTTAACATTTTTCTTTCCATAAAGGGGAAGCTGATTTTTTTTTAGGATCCTAAATGATTCTTGATGATTAATTTAAATAAACTTGAAACTAATATTTCAAATATGCAAAAATCTGGCAAAGGTTTGATACATTTGTGACTTTGTGAGTAGTTTGGGAGCAAGACAAACCCACTTCCCAAATGCATTTTCATAAATATTCAGATGGCGGATGATTGTAGTAAATATGGAGAAATATGCAACATGCTATTACTCTTCTCAATCAAATATGCTAAACTGCTCTTTCATTCATTGTACTGAATAAAGTATTGCAACGTGGCAAAATGATTTCAATAAAAGATTCATGTACGAAGTTTGAAAAGTAAATTTGATTAAAAAGAAAACCTAGCTCAATCAATTCATTGAAAAAAAAAAGTGGCTTTAAATATAGCATGGAAAAAATATTCAAGTATTAAGGTCCTCAGAATATCTCAGTCTAATTGCCTCATTTACATTCTGCCTAGGTATTCGATCGATCGTCACACTGACCTCGACAGATTTTTCACTATTAATCCAGAGGATGGTTTTATTAAAACTACAAAACCTTTGGATAGAGAAGAAACTGCCTGGCTCAACATATCAGTTTTTGCAGCAGAAATTCGTAAGTATTCTCCTAAGGCTTTCAGTTCTGCTTTACCAAATATTCCTTCTGACTGTATATTCTGGGAAATGACAGACAGCTGAGGTAGAATAACATTTTTAGTCTTGAACATATTTTTCAGTCTTTAAAATTTAGTTTTGATCATTTATCTGGGGGAACATATATAGGCAGATAGAGATGTTTTCATTCTCTTACAGGGCTGGGTATTAGCAAGCTAGTGAATAGCCCTCAGCAACAAGAAGCTCATAAGCATTGCTGAAGGATTCCCCCCTTTGTCACTTAGTTTTGCTTAAACTCAAAGCAGCAGACTCTTTGCAGCCAAGATTTGTGGGTCTTCATTTACCTATAAATCAGATTTGATGATGTGGGAATATTGGGGAGGGCTTGCTTCTTCTTCTTCTTCTTTTTTTTTTTTTTTAAGATTCACCTATTTATGCATACAAGAACTGGGGCTCAGAGATGCAGGACACAGGGAGTGACAGGGTTCACCAGAGACAGAGTGGGGAGCAGAGCAGGCAGATCGATGATGTACACTGCTGAGGGGAGCAGTGGGCGAGACAGAAGAGGTCCGCTGTGCTATGTGGGTCAAGTCCCTGGCCAGGGATTGAACTCCTGGTGCTGTAGTGGCTGAGAATAGCTTCACAGGCTGAGACTTAACCCCTTGTGCCACCAAGGAGGTCCTTGGGAAGGATGGTTGACAAAGATTTCTCGATCCCACCCTCAAAGCCTCTGTATTCAGTAGATCAGGATGGGTCCTGCAAATTTTTATTTCCAACAACTTCCCAGATTGTTGCTGCTTGGGTGAGCTGGGCTCCATTATCAGCATTTAGAAATAAACTGCAGCTTCCGCATTGACACAAATGGAAAAGTTCTTACTGGTCTAATATTGGCATTTATTTCAGCACCTCCCCCATGTGCCAAACTCAGGATACTTGAAGTTACAGATGGCTTTTGTGTTGCTCACACCTTTCCCTGCCCTGCCCCAAGGGGTGCTGGAACTTGCTCTCGCTTTCTAAGAATAAACCGTAGACTAATATGGAATCCTCCTTAAGCGATGACTGCCTGAATTCTCTCCTTCCAGACAACAGGCATCAGGAAGCCAAAGTCCCAGTGGCCATCCGGGTCCTTGATGTCAACGACAATGCTCCCAAGTTTGCTGCCCCTTATGAAGGTTTCATCTGTGAGAGCGATCAGACCAAGCCACTTTCCAATCAGGTAAAGCTGCGTCCCCTTCCCTGGTTACATGCAAGGCATTTGGAAACAGTTTGGATTTGAGAGCATCACCTGGAGATACTTTCCTCTACCCCAAAAGGCTTCAGAGCCCTAGTCGAGCTCTGAAACCATGTTCTCTAATTAAAACGGAGCTTCTTAGCCAGCCAAGACTTTTTTTTTTTTTTTTAAATAAATGATGTGCCAATGTCAGCATGATTCATTTATGGGCCACCTTTCTCTTTCAGCCAATTGTTACAATTAGTGCAGATGACAAGGATGACACAGCCAATGGACCAAGATTTATCTTCAGTCTACCCCCTGAAATCATTCACAATCCAAATTTCACAGTCAGAGACAACAGAGGTTCGTACCAAGGTTCCTATGCCTTCAGAGAAGTAGAAATGAAAAATAAATGGCTTTTATATTACAGGGCACAAGTATTTTCCCTAATCCTAATAATGCCTTTCTGTTGGAGAACAAACAAGAAATAATAATGCCACCTTTATTTTGAGACTTGGGCTCATTTTCTGCATATGAATAAGTGAGTCTAATTTTATTTTACTCCTTTTTGTTGGCTTTGATATTCATGAAGCAGTGGGAAAACCAAGTGGGGAAGCTTACAGGGTCAATATGCAAACAACTTCATTTATCTTTCTTTTTTTTTAAGAGGTTGATAAACCCTTGGGGGGAAGCAATGGCTTTATGAATATTGATATCAAGCAAAGCATTAAAAGAGATTAGTTCAACTTTGCAAGGCAATGTAATCTTTCAGCTAGCCTTCCTTTCCAAGTACAGTTTTAATGCAATGTAGTTTGGCTACAGAGCTTGGTACCTAGAGGCACTGCAGAATTATTGCCTGAAGGGCAGGCACAAAGCAGAGTTTGGCCAGTGTACATACACATGGTTAAGCTTACTACCACTTCTGCTTCTGATTTTCACAATCGGGGGGTTTCCAGACTTGCAAAATATCCAACATAGTTACTTTGTTGTCTAGGCCCAAGTGGGCACAGTCCTTTGACAAAAAGGGGTGTCAGGACCAGAGTCAGAAAATAAGTTTCCTGACACCCAGGCAGCCTATTGAGTTCTGCATTCATACTGTTGACATTCCACACTGCAGGTCTGTAAAAGAAGACAGACACCATCTTTTGACGTAGGAAGAAAGGGCCCTTCTCCAGCGTGTAATGTTTTCACTGGGTGCATGCTAATTATGTTCTAGATCATAGGTTGATAAGGTTTCTTGTGACTGAGCTCAGACTTACAGGATCTCAAATTAATCTTTTAAGTATCATTACTTTCCTCGTCACTGTTAGCATTATCACCAATGTCATAAATACAGTGCAATATGTCATAAATACAGTTCCAAAGTCCCAAACACCATGTCAAAATCCTTCCTATACACTTTCATTTAATTTTCTCAATGGCACTGTAGGTAGGGATTGTTACTATTACTCCCATTTTGAACATGAGGAAGATTTGAGGGGATGGGGACTGACATACTCTAATATTATTTGTTAAGTGGATTGGAGCATTTCATGGTGGCACTTACGAATCCACTACATATCAAATGAGTGTGTGGGGTAAAACATGCAAAGAGCGAGGACAGAGACATTTCTCTCCCTAAGTTTGCTCTCTGCAGTGGTCTAGCTCTTGAGAAGCTGGATGTGAAGGAAGTTATAGGGAGAGACGTGTAGTAAAGGAGCTTTACAAACCAAGCTAATTCACTTTGTAAATGATTTATATCGTTTTGAAATTTTGAAAGCTACTTAGAGCTTTTTAGTTTTGCATTTAATCTAGGATTTTTCCCTTTGCCTATTGGCTTCCCTTGATGTGCACATGTTAGCACCTTAAGCCCCTTCAAGCAATAATTCTGCATAGCACTGAATACATGAGTAGATCTCAATTAGCAGAGCACGCACCTCTGGTGGTACATGTATATCGCATAGGGATTTCCTTTGTTAAAGGTGGATTTCTCCAAAGAAGATAGACCCCGGCATCTCACGTGTATTTAATAAGTACCTACTGAGCTGAATTGAACCAGGTGCCATAGCATTGTTTCCAAAATACCTGCATGTGTACTTCTTATTGGTGTTCATGAAAATTCCTGCCTGCACTCTGGGAAGAATATTAAGTCCAGATTATCTTCTCATCCCACCTGGATTGATAGATTGCTTTATTAGCTTAGCTATATGTCAGTTTTATGCTGAGGAAGACACTTAAAACAAAAGATGTCAGTATCCATTATCAGCTTTATGAATCATGAGTGAATGGCTCTACCTGGTTGTCAGGAATAGTGGTATGTTCTCACCTGATCTTATTCCCTAACTTCTTCTTCTATTATCTGTTGTTTCAAATATGTGTAGCCCACATTTTGTCAGTGTGTTCATATCCTCCCACAACTTGCACTTGTGGGCTCACTGGCGGGGGGGGGGGGGGCGGGGGGGCGTTCCTGCAGCATGCCTGTTTATCTCAGGACAGCCAATGAAACAGCACGTGCGTGGCTCCAGCTTCTCTTGCAGTGCCAACGTCACCTCTGTCATCTGCCTTGTCATCTTTCTTTGTCTATGTGCAGTAGCGTTTGCCTGTGGTTTACCTTCTGAAAGCATCATACTAAAATATTGTTCTCTAGGGAGTCTCTGCGTCACAGTTCTGAGGTGCCACCTGTATTTCCAAGGACGTTATTTGTATTACCATAGACGAGCCCACTTACTCTGCGATCCGCACCCCTTGCCCAATCCTATAAGAAATAATCCTATATGGAGCTACCACTTTTGCAGGGAATTGCTACATTTTCAGAAAAATGACTTTATTAACTATGGCAAACAGTTAATGAAAACTCCCATGTTTAGAGCTATTACAAAACCTTAAAGCAAATACAGTCCTATAATTATCATTTAATAGAGTTCTTTCTACTAGCTCCTAAAAGTAATTACATATTGAAGTCATCCAAAAGGAGTAATCACATTCCACATCCTATTAATAGCCTACTGAGTTACCAAATTTCTCGGCTGAGACTGTTTTCCATAGAAACATGAGATAATGGTTTCTATCATGCTGAGTAAAAGCATCAGGTTTCTTTCTCCTTGAGTGTTTACTTCCATTATGCCATGTAAATAATCAGGATTGTGTTTGCCTAAATTCGGCACATGCATCCCTTGCCTTTAGAAATAGAAGTGGGGAAGCCATCTTCATGCATACAAGCTTTTTATTTCATTTTAATCTCCCTCATTCCTACAGCCTGAGCTTCAAAGACGGCTCAGCAGGCAGAAAGAAAGTGGAAGGGCTGATGACTCTTAGACATTCAAGCCCAGCAGAGTCCTTTAAAACCAAGAATGGGGCTATTTGGGCAGGTGAGGGCTGACCCACCAGGGTTGAGGATGCATTTACTTTGGGAATATGACTGATGGCATCCCCAAAAACACAGGAAACTTGTCACAGATTAGAAAAGTGCAAAGAAGAAAAATGGCTAAGCATAGACCCTCTTCACTATCTAGCTTTTTGACCATTTATAAAACCTCAGTCATTCATACCTCAAACAGCCGTTGAGGTAGGTGTGTTGGCTATTTTTATGCCCATTTTCATGATGAGAAAGGAAAATGAAATATCACAAGTTTCAGAGACTTGCCCAAGGCCATGTTGCTAATAATTGAAATTAAACTAAAAGGTTTGAGTATTTGGAGGGTTCTGTCTGATAAAGGTAACACACTTACATTATAAAACTCATATATTTTCTAGTTAATTAAAAAAATCTGTGTTTACCATATAGTCAAATTATAACCATCTTCAGAAGAGGAGACAAAATATGAAATTAAATTCAATTTATCAATCTAGTGTTCCAGGGAAAATGGAAAATATACACAAAGAGGAACAAGCTGTGCTTAAATTTCAATTTTAGTCACAGACTTAGTAACTGCAAAATCTATTTTCAAAGATTTTTATAATTTTCTTCTGTTGCATAATTAATGTCTATCCCTTATAGGAAAATTAGAGAATACAAACAAGCAGAAGTAAAATTAAAAATAATAATAATAATAAAAAAACTGGATAGTATACTATCCAAAAATAATTTTTTTTAATATAACCCTCTAGATTTTTCTGGAGAAGATATTCTGATCTTTCAAACATGCAATCATAAAATAAATATCCACTTTTTTTGCTACCTAGTATTATTCCTACTTATTATTAATATTGTTAATAAGTTGTTATATACAGTTTCAGCAGTTAATGCTTATGTCAAGGTTTTCTTCTAAATCACTCCCTAATTTTCACTATGCTAGAAAGTGATGCCAGCTCACTATTACAATCCCTGCAGATTGTTTTCATGTAACTTTGACCCCAAGCTAAGCATGCCTTCAGACTAAAGTTTTAGACTTGAATGATGAGCTCAAAAGCTTTTGATATTTAATTGACAAAGTGCCCATCATAAATATTATAAAACCACCAGTAAAATTGGTGCAGTCCTGTTTCCTCCTTTCTGCGAGCCAACCCTAGACATTCTTTTCAAATCATTGACAAGCAGAGCAGTGAAATGTACTCACATCTTCATATGGCAATTCCCCTCATTGCTAATAAAACTAAGAGATTTGTTTTTATTAGTGTTCCATTTCTTTCTCATTTTTTGCTTTGTGAATTACTCTTCATGTCTTTTTCCTGGTTTTTGAATTGTCCTCCCAGCAGTTTGCAAACGATTTGTACAATTTTCTTCATCTTTTAGTGTTGCTAAGCTTTGATCCACCATCTGTGCTACATAGCCTTCTCCAACACGTCAGTGTCCTTTCAGTTCTGACTATGTGTGTTCTTGCTGTTAGTTTTTTTTTTTTTTTTTTTTTCATTTTACTTTTGTGTAGAAGAACCAGGATGCAGGCCAGAGGTGCAGGGGGTGAGAGGATTCATCAGACAGAGTGGGGAGCAGAACAGGCAGACTGACTGAAACATACTGCTGAGGGGAGCAGCAGGTGGGACAGGAGAGGTCTGCTGCGCCATGTGGGTCACCTCTCTGGACGGGATCGAACTCAGGCCATAACCCCACCAAGTGAGGCCCCTATACTGTGCTCTTAACTATATTGAGTATTTAATATTCTTCCTTGGTAAGACTTTACTCATGCAAAATTGATAACACCATTCACCTATCTTTTCTTGCTTTTTAGATTATCATGTTTCTTAGATATCATTTTACAATTGTATTTTCTAAGCCACTCTTTTGAGTATAAATTGTAGCTGGCTTCATTAGATCACTCATTACTATTAGACATTGTTCTAAAGTGACAGAGCTGATTTCTTGGTTGTTCTAGAGAGACAACTTCAAACAAATTAAATAATGACAATTTGCTTCATCCTTCTAAAATGATTTTGTCGAATTGCATAGGTTTGCACTTTTAGAATATGTGTTAAACAATACCAACCTTAATGACCATTCTTCCTTTACTTGTTACCTTAATAAGGATATTAGTGCTAATGTTTCACCTAGCAGTATAATATCAGTCGTTAGGTCAAAATTAATTTTTGTTATATGTGTATGCATTGTAGCTGTGTGTGTTAAGGACTTTCTTTTCTGTCATTATTTTATAAAAAATTGAAAATGCTCCATTTTTATCAAAATTGTGGGCTCCTAATAAGAAAATGATCTGATTTTTGTCCTTTGACCTGATTTGATAAGGTAATTTCATTGTAATGTCCTAATATGAAGCCTTACATTTTAAATATATAAACCTCTCGTTCCAAACAATAAGCATTTGATAAGTATAGCAGAAAGATCAAGGGTTAGAAAACAAGCACTTGGCTTTACTCTGAATCTGTTAGAAGAGAAATAATCTTACTGACACAAATACCTGCAGATTTGACACATGCTTAATGCTATTACTGTTTTCTCACCAAAGTTGCCATTGAATGCACCACCCTTGATTTGTGGATTGAGCTGCTGTTTTGATAGATAAAGGCCTTGAAGTGCTGAACACTGGACACAGCGGGGTTCATCTCGGCTCCAGATGCCCAGGCTTCTAGATAGCCGTCCTTTCTAATGTGACATCCTAATGTGCCGTCTCAAGAGACTGGAGTCCCATACAGTCATAGGAGCCTGGACAGAGTTCCTGTTATAATAAGAGTGGTTCCTTAGACATCATGGAGTTCCTTCCCTATCTTATTCCCTCTACTCTGCCCTTGATGCTCATCCACGTGCAGTGTCCACATGCCCTTCACCAAAAAGCAGGTGTGGTCTCATTCTCCCATCACACTCTCTTCTTTCTGTGTCCATAACCATGGGGAGAAGAGCTGTGATCATGTACCATGTACTGGAAGTGTCCTAGGAGGGGAGCTTAGCAGTGAATGAGACAGTTCCTGCTGTGAGGAAGTTCCCACGAAAACATGTCTCCAAGTCCGCTGTTGCTGTGCAGCTAATTCTGACAGTGCCTGTTACTGACCTACCCAAAGAGAAGCTGTGGCCATTCTGGTCACCTCCAAACAGGCCTGTCTGACCACAGTGCTCCCCCCTGTTAGTTTGGGTCTTACTCATGAACAAACCTGCTGATGGCTCTCTGACACTTCAAAATTATTCTCTGGCTTTCCATCTTCTGTAACTGTAACTGAAATAATATGGCTTAGTGGGCAAGAAACTTAAGTACTTCCCATAAATTTTTCCTCTATCCTCTTCTTTCTCTTACTGCCTTCAACTGAAGCTTCGAAAACTTCAAATGACCTCGAGTTTCCCAAATATGTCCTGTTCTCTGTCTATACTTTTGCACCAAGAATGTATTCTTCCTACCTATTCTTCTTATTTCCAGTCTCACTGTAAATGAAGTCTTCTAAGAAAAGCCTTTACAGGACCCCCAGGCCACGGTGGGTGCCTCCTTGTCTACACTCCAAGAACCCTGCACTAACCTCCAGTATTTTCCTTATTCTACATACTTGTTTTCCATCTGTCTCCCTCTAGACTATGGGCTCTGTGGGGCAGTATCTCACACTTAAGAAAAGTAAGTTAACCAAATGCATGAACTAAAGAGAACAAGTGTATGGGAAAGCATGCAATGTGCTTCAGAAATTTCAAACATTAGCTATTATGGAAAAAATGATGGTCATGAGATAAGCTTCAGGCTGAAAAGACATCTTGCTGTTGGAGTGTTTAGAAGGAACCAAGCACACACCCTTTCCATTTGTTCATCCATTTTTTATTCCACAAAGTTATATTGAACATCTAGGGTTTGAATCCAGGAAGACCTTGAAAGACATTTATTTTGCAGGTCTAATATTATCCAAGATGGGCCAAAATGCAGACCAAATGAGCTGTGATACCTGATACCTGCAGAGTTAAGTCTGAACTGAAAACTGAAAACATAACAAAAAGAAGTTTGTTTGGAAAGCAGGTGTGGATAATGAAGGATGAATAGCCAAGACAGATTCACCTTGTTAGACCAATTGGCAAACATCTTTCCTTTTTCTTTTCCTTTGCTCTAAACTAAGAACACTTTTCTTCTGAGCAACATCAAAGAGCATCCAAATATGCTTTCGATGTTTTTTTACTTTTATAGTTTAAAGATAACCAACAGATTTCTGTGAAACTTGTTTTCCCCTTAATTGCTTCAATATGGAAGATGCTGTTGGCAGATCAAGATGGCAGATGTCTTTTAATGCCCTGCCATTTTCACTGTGTAAATAATTATGTTCCTTTTCTGCTGTAATTCATTGCTGCAGTTTGTCCAACACAGAACACAGTTCATCTGGGAATCCACCCCCTACCCAGCCTAACAGAAAAAGAATAGGTTAGACAAGTCATCCTTTCAAGGTGCTTTCTGTTACTGACAAAACTCTTAGGACTTCTCAACTTACTCAAGACTCTAAATGATTATATCCTACTGAATTTTTTAGTAGCTTACTTTTTTAACCTAAATAATTTGAAGTTAGGATCTTCTTTTCTAACTTCCTTTCACCAAGGAGGAAACTATCTTTAAAGAAAAGTGGAGAGAGAGTTGATTCCAAGGGATGTGATAAATTATAACAATGAAAGTCTATTAAGACCAATAAACAGTACATGTTGAGACGTCTCATGCACGCATGCACAGTGTGAATTATTCCTACCATGTTATTTATTGTCTCATATTTTGCCAATTCCTCATATCAAAGGATTAAAATATTCTGCTCAGCTCTCTCAAATGCAGCTTCTTCTTCTTCTTCTTCTTTTTTTTTTTAAAGATTTATTTTTTATTTATGCATACAGAACTGGTAAAAGCCAGAGGTGAGAGGCTTCACCAGAGACAGAGTGGGGAGCAGAACAGGCAGATCAACCAAGTACACTGCTGAGGGGAGCAGCAGACGGGTCAGAAGAGGTCTGCTGCGCCATGTGGGTCACCTCCAGGGCCGGGGATCAGACTCACACTGAAGCCGCTGTGGCTCACTTACAGTGCTGCATCCTAACACGTTGTGCCTCCAGGGAGGGCCAAATGCAGCTTCTTTATTTAGTTGGAAGAGGAATGGCAGCCATGTCTTGGGTAAAACACTATTTTTATTCATATTTTAAGGCTACTCTTTTAGGGCATTACTTATAGTAGCATTTTGATTTTTTTTTTTTTAAGATTTATTTATTTGTGCATACAGAACTGGGGTACAGGCCAGAGGCTCAGGGGCGGTGAGAGGCTTCACCAGAGACAGAGTGGGGAGCAGAACAGGCAGATCTACGAAGTACACTGCTGAGGGGAGCAGCGGGCGGGTCAGGAGAGGTCTGCCGCGCCATGTGGTCACCTCCGGGGCAGGCCGGGATCGAACTCATGTGGAAGCGGCTTAGCTTCTTAGTGCAGTGCTTTAACCCGCTGCGCCACCAGGGAGGGCCAGTAGCATTTTTTCACTGTAAATTATCAGGAAAAAATAGATTTCTTTTTGCCTCTTACATGTTGAATGATTTGCAAAGGATTATGTGTGTGTGTGTGTATCTGGAAGTATTGTGGAAAGGGAGGATTTAAATGAGTGCCCTTAATTTTGGAGTTCCTTCTGCCATAAAATTTCTATTTTTCTTAAAGCAGTTATTTTATCTGGGACCTGATTATATCTGGGTTTAGAGTCTATAAGGGGATCCATTTAATTAGCTAACCATTTGGGAGAAATCTGATAATAAACGAACCAATGTAACTCCCATGCAATCATATCAGGATTCTAGGGTTAGCTGTATGCTAATCAAAATATAGTGAAGTTTAATGGAGTCTGAATCCTAGTTTTATTTACATTTCCCATGTTATTGTGAGAAACTATTCCTTTCTTTCTTTTTCAATTTCTTTTCCTATAAAATAAGGGCAAATTTTCTGTGTAAAGCTTCAAAAATTCTTTGGGATAAGGAATTTGAAAGTATCAAAAATATTTTATTATTATTAAAAACATAATAAATGTCCACATGCATGCAAGAACTGGGGTACAAGCCAGAGGTGTGGTGGGTGGGGGAAGGGGGGGAGTAAGACTACTAACCAGAGACAGAATGGGGAGCAAAACAGGCAGATCTACTAAAATAAACTGCTGAAGGGAGCAGTGGGCGGGACAACAGAGGTCTCCTGCACCATGTGGGTCAGCTCCCTGGCTGGGGATTGAACTCAGGCTGCAGTGGCTCACTATAGCTTGATAGCACCAGAGAGGGGCAATGTGCATATTAAATACATGTTGCTTAGTTGAATCTGACTCAATCTAAATAATAACAAAAGAATGATAAGATACAAAGAAGATGGTATTTAGCAGGAACAAGATCCACAATAGAGAATAGGCAGCATGGTTGGGTTGCGCTCTAAAGGAAGGGGTGGGGGAAGAGAGACTGGCGATGGACCACAAGCTCAAAAATCAACAAAAAGCTGACTCAGATGCAGTGAAAGGATATCAACCAGCGACTCATTCTATAAACACACAAGCATTGCTAAATGTACAAAGATGAGTGAGACAAGGCCTTTGCCCTCAAGGAGATTACTATCTGATGGCGACCATGGCGCTCTAGACATTGCCACCGAAAGCGGTGCAGTATGTACAGCAACGCCAGGTCAGAGATAGTTTGTGATGCTGGTATCAACAATTTCAAGTAGTTTTCAAAAATCATAAATCTAAATGAGCTCTAAAAAATTGCACTGTTTTCTCATGATTGTCTCTTGTAATTGTGTGGTATAGCATATACACATCTGAAATTATTAAAATTTAATATTCCACTAACATTTTTGGGACATACATGCACACACACATTCATGCATGCCCCCCCCACACACACACATACTAATGTAAATGTACATGTATATATTTTTTTCATCATCCTGATAGAGTTACTGGCACATTTCGAGGGAAAAAAGAGTGGACCTAAAGGAGAACATTCAAATAATGATTATTCTGCATCTGACTGTATAACTAGCTCTTTTCAAGTGTGTGGGAGATTTTATGCAATAGATAGATCTACTTTGACTCTGAGGTTTGAGCAGAAGGGTTGAGTATCTATATTTGGGTCAGAAATGAACAAAATAAGAGCAAGCCTTGGCCTAGATTCTCCATTTCTTTAACAGTCTCAAAAGAAGGACTCAGACTAATTCACTCAGGGCCTTTCTGCAGAGGCTAAAGGTGCCTCTGATCGGGTCAAGCAATTGGGGATCTTTAGCCTCAGAGCAGCTTCTGTGCTAGCAGGAGAAAAGAAGTGGCAAAGACGTGCCTCTGAAGAACTTTAGGGAAGCTATGGGGGTGACTGGTTCCCTCACCTTAGGTCAAGTCTCTCCTCTGACATCAAAGTAAAGAGCAGAATATACGAATAATTTATTACGGTGCTTTTTCTTTTCAAGTTGTGAGTTCATAGTAAGTATTCCCATACACTACCTGTTTTGTCCTGTTTCCTGATTTTTTTTCTTATTTTGGCTAATTCAAGGTTGACACCCAAGGCAGTCTAATCCTCAAGGGCTCTTTCCTTATTGTAATTTCCCCTTTTAACGTCCATTTTATGTATCCCTTTACTGGGCTGCATCATCAGTATAATCCTTATATTTGCACCCCCAAACTGGTACCAGGGAATCCATCATTATCAGAAACATTTACATTTTATAGTATGATGACAAAGCATACAGGTAAGAATAGCAATAACTAGGAGTCTAGGCTATAGACGTAACAATTTGGATCCTGAATTTATTTTCCATTAATGGAAACACTGTGCTCTGTGTATGATATATACTAGTAATTAATGGTCCCATTTGCAAATTTTTGCTTAAGTGGGGAGAATAAAATGGAACTGGCAACATATCTGTGGCTAGGGATGAGAACATTGGGTGCCAAATTGAAAAACGGAGGTGCAAAGATTTTTGTACCATGGGAAATACACTGCCCAGAACTGAAAGGCATGAACTGTTTTCTTACCTCTGGGTGATGAGCCCTCTGTGCAGGCAATTGCATTCAAAGCTGCAGTGACATTTCCAAGAATTCACTTTCCTCTCTTTGCCAATAAGTTTCCCTTCCTCATTAGTATACTGCTCAGAGAGCAGAGCTTCCAGAAATAAATGAATATTTACTGAGCATCTCCAAACGTCTGGCACTGTGCTAAAGACCTTTGAGAGTAGAAGCAAACTTAACCCTAAAATTTATTAGCATCGTGGATAAAACTTTTGAGACTCAAGGTACTTTCTTAATATATCTGAAATGAAGTAATTAACAGGTTGCAGATTTAAGCTTCAAACCCAGGTCTGTTGGAGTCCACGTGCATAGAAATTTACTCTCTGAGTGTTCTAAAAATGAGAAGAATCTGAGAAATAGTTTGATGGAAGGATGTACATAGGACATTTGTGTTTTTCTGCCTCATATTTAACCAGGGAGCCAATTTGAAAATCCCTGAAATTATGTCCTCATTGAACCTCTTTTCTCCTTGGAAAAAAAAAATAAACCTCCAGATTGTGCTGGTCTAGATTGGGGAAACCTCTCAAAGGTAGGTAGGGGATTGGCTGGCTAGTTAAAATAATGCAGCTAAAAGAGACTCCAGGGTTCAATCTGGGAGGCAAAGTTGATTCCTATTACAGGTGCTTCCCTACTGCTTGTTTCTTTTTCCATTTGTTTATTTAGATTTTTTTAATATTTATTTATTCATGTGTACAAGAGCTGGGATATAGGCCAGAGGTGTGGGGGGTGAGAGGATGCACAGAGACAGAGAGGGGAGCAAAACCAGCAGATGTACTGAAATACACTGCTGAGGGGAGCAGTGGGGGAGACAGGAGAGGTCTGCTGTGCCACGTGGGTCAGCAACCTGGCTGGGGATCGAACTCAGGCCGTAGAATTTGGGAAGCCCTATTTTTTTTTTTTTTCATGAAGCCCTTGCACATTGTAGCTTTTTTATTTATTATTATTAATGAGGGGTAAGTGTTCATAGGGGAACCCCCTAAAAGATCATCTCAGGCCAGAGTATTGACTCTTCTGAAATGCCTCACCCTACCATTGGCATTGTTCACCTGGAGCAAGAGGGGGACAGTTTATTCATTCAAGCAAGTGTACCTACCCCCGTGCCACGCCAGGTGGGCTGAACTTGTCCATATGTGCCACATTCATCTCTCACTAGCTCATCAGTCCTGAGCATCTCTGTGCTGGGCATTAACTTTTCTCATGAAAACAATTCAACAAATTGTCCCTGAAGCAAAGCACAGAGGACAACCACTGTCTTTTATGTCATTACATGCACCCTTTAACAACCCTGTGAGGCATGTTGAGTGCCCACCCGTGTCCTCATTTTAAAGACGAGCAAGTGATGTCCTGGTGGGACAAACAAGTAATTCTAAAGCACATAGTCACTGTAGTCCAAGAAGAGACCCTCTGTTCATTGCTCTCCCACCTCCTGTACCAATCTGAAAACCCATATGGGAAACATGTTTGAATTCTCAGAGATATTTGAACAGTCCTCAAGATTCTAGTGATCGCTCTCAGAAATTATAAATGGTTCTCTCCGCTGGGTACCTTGATGAGCTTTTATGTGATTGTTTCAGTGTGTCTGAGAGGACTCAGCTGTTCTGAATAAAGAACATCTTGAATTCTCAAGCTGGTGTCCTGCGCAGACTCATGTTTTCCATTAGTGTTTGATTTTCAATTACTTTTATGTGTAAAACAGCCGGCTGTGATCTGTAAGTCTTGCCTAGATGGCACACTGAAGAACAGATTTTAAATTATGGTTTCCCCAGGTTTTAAAAAAAAACAAAAGCACTCAGATCATTCCTTCCACCTCAACACCATGGGTCAGAGTGGAGACCCACAAGATAAACCTTGTCAGTGATTTATTGGGGATGTTATTCATACCAGAGATGTGTGAACAATGTAATTAATGTGCTTTTTAATGCTAATTTTTTTTTAATTTATGATGGTTTGAGTCACATCTCAGATCATTAAAATTTGTGAACATCCTAACTGAACTTTTTTTTAAAAAAGAAAGAACAGTTTTGAAATAATTGTTACCAGTATATAGACTGTAATCATTAAGTAAAAATCAATGATAGAGCCTATGACCGTCAAAACAGAATTTTTGGTTAACATTTTATTTGCTCAGTTTTTAGTTTTCATGATTTCCTGGAATATATATGTATTTTTTTTCCAGTGATAAAAGCAGTAGGTACTAGTTACACAAAATGCAGAAACAAGGAATAGTTGCTCTGCTTAGTTTTAATTGAGATGTCAGCTGCAAGAGGCCAAGATGGTCATTATTATAAGACTTGCTAAAAAGGCCATGCGTACACACACCTCACCTTCTGCAATATCATATTATCAGCCCGCCCCTAAATGAGGCTGAATCTATCACTTACATGATTTTTTTAATGCACGATAAATATCTTACATTTCCTTTAAGTTAAAATATATTAATTTAATTTTTATATTCTAAGATATTTTTTCTGCAACAGGAACTAATCCATGGAACTGTCATGGTACTTCCATCAAGACAGCTAGTTATGGGGCCAGTCAGTCAGTCCTAACACTCATTTCACTGTAAATTACTGACTCAACTCGCAAACGGAGGCCGACCATGCTGAGCATGGGTGTGCGGATATGATTTGATGGAACATATTCAAACCTTCTACTATTTTGTAATTTTAATGTTTTCCCCAAAGCACATAGCCTGGAATTTTTTGATTCGCAAAGAAAAAATGATGAAGAATTGGTCATCAAAGGTTATGAAAGACTGAGAAATACATGCAAGTCAACTTCTAGAATGAGGGTCAAAACTTTTCCCAGAACACAGTTACAGCATTTGTTCAGAAGGCTTTTTTTTTTTTTTTTTAATGTCTGCTTGTGTCTAGCACTGGAGAGACTGAGATGAATCAGATGAAATCCCCTGATCTCCAGGAGTTCAGAGTCTGGGAGAGGTCAAAGTGGTTATGTCAACAAATAATTACAGGATAGTGGGATACCAATTTTTGTAGGAACAGACAGTATTATGAGTTGCACATGAGATGAGGGGAAAGGTCTAGGAAAGTCTCCCTCAAGAGATGATGTTTGGATTCAATTCTGAGGCTTGAGGGGTTTGTCTGTCATGATAAAAGAAGCCATTTCCGGGGCCTTGAGTCGAAGACTGGCAGAGTATGGAAGAGCAGAGGAAGGTTCTGCATTCCTGGCTGAACTGAGGCATGACAGTGGGATGTGAGCCTGGAAAGAAGGTCTCTAAGAGGAGGGTGGGAGCTGGCCCTGACCAGAAGTGGGCAGTGTTGTGGGAACAACCACAATCATGGAGCCATTCTAAGCAGGAAGGGGTGGCATGTGTAGTTGAGGATGCTTGCATTTCAAAGAAAGTATAAACCTGATGCTGGCTTAGGAAAAAAAAAAAGTTCCTGGGGCTCCCTGGTGGTGCAAGGGATTAAGTCTTAGCACTATGAAGCTATGATCAGCCCCTGCACCACAAGTTCAGTCTCCAGCCAGGGAGCTGACCCACATGGCACAACAGACCTCTCCTGTCTCCCCCGCTGCTCCCCTCAGCAGTGTACTTTGTCAATCTGTCTGTTCTGCTCCCTGGTCTGTCTCTAGTGAATCATCTCACCCCACTCCCACCACCACTTCTGGTCTGTACCCCAGTTCTTGTATGCATAAATACATAAATCTTAAAAAAAAATAGTTCCTCTTTTACAGAAGCTACTTGCCTTAAGAACAAGAGTGGGCTCATAGCTGGGGAAAGGTTGGAGGGGGGGTGAGAAATCTCAGTGAAGCAGTAGGAGACTGCCCCAAAGCTGATTGTGAAGTAGGGAAAGTGTAAATATGAACAAGAAACTTTTTTTCATGCTCATTTCTATATATACTTATATCCCAATAAATCCTAACAGTATACAGTATGTGGTTGAAGTCTGCACTTGCTTCTGGTAACTGATAAAGAGGGTAACCCCCAAACAGATAACAGGGTGGTTAGCTGGCTAACGAAGGCCTTTGGAATCCACCAAATAATTTGATTTCTGAGTTTTGTTCCAAAATACAGAAAAGCTTATCCTGTGATCCTGTCACACCACGTGACTTCAGTTTCTATAGATACCTAAAGACCAAGTGGGAAAGAGTCTGATTGCTAACCTTGGTGATGAGAAGAACACCCTAAAATCTGCCAAGCTGAATACAGAAAGACTGTGAAGTGTTCTCACAGGAGCACACACCTTGTCTCCCCTCTTCTGACAGATAACACCGCAGGGGTGTATGCCCGGCGCGGAGGGTTCAGTCGGCAGAAGCAGGATCTCTACCTCCTGCCCATCGTGATCAGCGACGGTGGCATCCCGCCCATGAGTAGCACCAATACCCTCACCATCAAGGTGTGTGGGTGCGACGTGAACGGGGCGCTGCTCTCCTGCAACGCGGAGGCCTACATCCTGAACGCCGGCTTGAGCACAGGGGCGCTGATCGCCATCCTCGCCTGCATCGTGATTCTCCTAGGTAAGGGTGTGCCTCCCTACATCAGCGTGTGTTTGCCCACCAGGTGTTCATGCTTGAAACACGTGCATTTCTCAAGTAAGGATTACCGAGAGTGAGGGAGACATACTGAGGCAAGAAAGAGGTTATGCATGCTTGCATGCATGCCGTGTAAGATGGGCGTGTGGGGGCAAGAAACCTGATAACAGCATTAGGGAGGTGACAGTGTGTCTGGCAACACAAGACTTCATAGCAGAAGCCATCTGGGTGTGCTGGATGGGTGTGCTTTTTTTGGGGGGGGGAGTGCAGACCTCATAGAGAGTCACCAATTGCCTTACAAGAGGAAGGAAAATAATTAGAGCTAGAAAGCATCACCAAACAATGTCACTGAGGAGCGTAAAAGATTGGGAAGGAAGGAGTCAAGGAACTAGACTAAGCTTGACCTGATTGAAACCAGCTCTTGTCTCCTCATAATACAAATAGCTCTTGTCTCCTCATAATACAAATACAAATAATGCAAATACCCCCCTCACTCCCATCCCCACCCAGGAAGCTTTGCCTACACTTGTGACTTAGACAGGTTCCCTTCTTCTGCATTTCATCCCAATTAGTAGTTCACTCTGTAACAAAAGGAATGTTCTGATGCTAATCAGTCTACCCCTGCTGGGCGTCAGAAGAGTAGATAACCTGCCCCAGCCTCAAACATCAAGTGTGAGTATGTCATACAGCAGATTTAGTCTTTCCACGGCATTTAGTTCTCCACGAAATGAACTAACGGGGTCCATCTGCGTAAGCATGAGACAGTGAGTTCAGTGCAACAAATAGCGGCTGTGTCATCAGGGTACCAGGCCCTACATTATCCCTGAGGGATAAAGACAATCACCATACAAGGCTGCAGTGCTCAATGAGCTCAAAGGAAAACAGGCCTGAACAGATAAACCACAGAGGCACTGCTCAGTGCCATGAGGAGGGGCGGGAGTGGGGGGGTGGGGGGTGGCCTGACCCTGACTGGAAAGGTCAGAGGCCTCCCATGGAGGATGTGGCGTGCTTCTCAGATGCTCAACCATCTGTCCAGCTGGTGAAGGGGGCAGGAATGCATCCGTGTTCCAGTCTTCCAAGAGATTATGAGAGTTGAGTCTAGTGGTGAGTCAGAGGTGTAAACCATGTGATAAGCATTTTGCTGACAGGAGAGCAGAGCTGGTAGGGACATGGAGAAGGGCTACTAGTCTTGTGGGGTCAGGATGGGGTACAGGGAAAGCCGTTTGGGTGAAAGGGGTCAGGATGGGGTACAGGGAAAGCCGTTTGGGTGAAAGGTAAGAGTCAACCAGACAAGGAGCATTGGCCAGAGGGTGTTATCAAGAGCAAGGCACAGGGGCAGGACGCTGTGCGCACTGTGGTGAGCACGGGGATATGCAGAGCCAGCACGCAGGGGCCCTCGACCCTGCACCTTCCCAGAGGTGGGCCCCGTTGCTGTCAGACCACTTCCCAAATTCAGCCAGGACCATTTTCTTCATGGTGTTGAGTGTGCCGGATAAGTTCTAGTGGAACGTTGCAGAAACCCCTAGTGGAAGGGAAGGGGATCAATTGTGAATTATACTGTGTCTAAGCGTTCCCTATAAGCAACTCTGCCTGCTTACCCTAGAGTGCCTGAGCTGGTAGAATCCCCTCTTCAGGGAAGAGATAGAGCTGCTTCACCTGAGTTTCCACTAATATTATTTTCAAAGAAGGAGGAAAAGACTTGTTTCCTGGAGGTGTTATAAACATCCCCTTTCATACAGTGGTCAGAAAGGAGTCTTGCCAGGCCCATGGGCGAAGGCTTCATATTAAAATAAAGTAGCATCGGCCCTCCCTGGTGGTGCAGCGGGTTAAAGCACTGCACTAAGAAGCTAAAGCCACTTCAGCATGAGTTCGATCCCTGCCCCGGAGGTGAACACATGGTGTGGCAGACCTCTCCTGGCCCTCCTGCTGCTCCCCTCAGCAATGTACTTCCATGATCTGCCTGTTCTGCTCCCCACTCTGTCTCTGGTGAAGCCTCTCACCACCTCCGCGCCTCTGGCCTATACCCCAGTTCTGTACGTATAAATAAATAAATCTTAAAAATAAATAAATAAATAAAGTAGCATACTGCTGATCCACCCTCAGACTCTGGGCTGGTGCTAGGCATGACATCCTTGGAAAGGCCCTGAGTCTCCACATGTCCTCATTCCTAAACTAAGCCAAAGACACTGGCATATGCCCTTGAAGGAGCGGCAGATCAACCTATTTAGAAGTTGACTTTCAATCAGTATCTGGTTCATGTATAAAAAGCCCAGAAATTTGCCCATTTGTAGGATGCCATCTCTTCTGGCAGCACTTTGCAGAAGCTGAGCCAGGTGGAGGCTGCTTTACATTTTGGGGATTCCCAGTAAAGCTCTCATCCACAGGCAGGCTCAGTCCTGAGGCATGTGTCCCTGCTTTACCATGAGCAGAGTCCTAGGAACACGGGGCTTAACCTCTGCTGACTTTCTTTTTCTTCCCCTGTAGTCATCGTAGTGTTGTTCGTGACACTGAGAAGGCAAAAGAAAGAACCACTCATTGTCTTTGAGGAAGAGGATGTGCGCGAGAACATCATTACCTATGATGATGAAGGGGGCGGGGAAGAAGACACGGAAGCCTTCGATATCGCCACCCTCCAGAATCCCGATGGCATTAATGGATTTATCCCTCGCAAAGACATAAAACCCGAGTACCAGTACATGCCCAGGCCTGGGCTGCGGCCAGCACCCAACAGCGTGGATGTGGATGACTTCATCAACACGAGAATACAGGAGGCGGATAACGACCCGACGGCCCCTCCTTATGACTCCATCCAAATCTATGGGTACGAGGGCAGAGGTTCCCTGGCAGGGTCTCTGAGCTCCTTAGAGTCGGCCACCACAGATTCAGACTTGGATTATGACTACCTACAGAACTGGGGGCCTCGTTTTAAGAAACTAGCAGACTTGTACGGTTCCAAAGACACTTTTGATGAGGACTCTTAACAATAATGATACAAATTTGGCCTTAAGAACTGTGTCTGGCGTTCCGAAGAATCTAGAAGATATGTAAACAGGTATTTTTTTAAGTCAAGGAAAGGCTCATTTAAAACAAGCAAAGTTTTACAGAGAGGATGCATTTATGAAAACTGCAAGGACTTCAAAGTGGCAAATACTGTGAAGTACCTTTTCTTACAAAAAAGGCAAAGGGCGAAGTTGTTTGTCAACTTCGCTAGAGAAAAACCACTTGGCATACAAAATATTTAAGTGAAGGAGAAGGCTAATGGTGAACTTACAATGAAGGGAAATCGTTTCTGTGTTACGAACATCTAAGTCTTTTCTTTTTCTTCTTTTTTTTTTTTAATTTGTCAAAGAAGCTTCCACGAAATTAGAGAGGACAACAGTTCTGAGCTGTAATTTCGCCTTAAACTATGGACACTGTATGTAGTGCATTTTTAAACTTGAAATATATAATATTCAGCCAGCTTAAACCCATCCAATGTCTGTACAATACAATGTACAATTATGTCTCTTGAACATCAACCTTGTTACTGCTGATTCTTGTAAATCTTTTTGCTTCTACTTTCATCTTAAACTAATACGTGCCAGATATAACTGTCTTGTTTCAGTGAGAGGCGCCCCTATTTCTATGTCATTTTTAATGTATCTATTTGTACAATTTTAAAGTTCTTATTTTAGTATACATACAAATATCAGTATTCTGACATGTAAGAAATGTTACGGCATCACACTTATATTTTATGAACATTGTACTGTTGCTTTAATATGAGCTTCAATATAAGAAGCAACCTTTGAAATAAAAAAAAGATTCTTTTTTAATTCTGGGCTTGAGTCTTAACATTGAAAAAAATAAGTATTTCTAATGACCCATTTATATTTCTAATTTAAGATACTTGTGATCTTTTCATAACCCTATTTATGATCTGTGGTTGTCTGCTGCTTTTACTGTTTATTTAAAATCAAATATGTTTTACAAATGTTTTTTCAGATAAGATTCTGTAACATCATGTAAAGCTTTTTTGTACATTCTCAATAGCTTCACTTTCACACGCATCTGAAAAAGGATGTTAAAGATCTGGGTCAGCCTATGATTTGGCAATACTTGTTATATAATATGCATTTATCTTGTATATCAATAACTTGATGGTAATGAGAGACAAATCCAGGAGAGAAAAAAAACTATCAGAAGCCTAAAGTTCAAGATGTTGATTTTGTGCCTCATACCCAGCATTTTGGGAACTGAGGGAGAGAATAGTCAAAAATATAAATTTGTCACATATGGCCATCAGAAATCCAATGTTATTCTATTTTCCCTTATGACTATGATGGTTGAAACTGCGTATTTGTTCCTTTTAATTTTTACTCCTCTAGAAATAATTGGCATTTTAAATTTGATAACAGACAGAGCAATTCATTTTTAAATCTTTGTTTTAAAATACCCTTTGGGCCATAAGCGCAGAATGAGAGCAGGGACCGGGCAGAATCTGAAGGTCAATGCCATTTGATCTGTGAGTCTGCCAAACCCCTCCTACAGCCCCATCTCGCTGCCTGGGGATCGGGACTTCTGTGAAAGTCATATCACTTGTTCACTTGGGCCAAAGGTCAAAGCATAGCAATACTCGGGGAAAGAGCACCCGAAACCATGCTGCAAGTGTTTCCTCTTTCCCCCCCACCCAGACACAGGGCACCACTTTCTCTTGGGTTATAGACAATTGTTAGGTTATCTTTTCTTTTTACTTTATTGTGCAAGTTTGTTTCAAGCATTTCTTGATACCCTGCTATCTACTATTTTTATGACTCCGTCAAAGTGCATACAAAGAGAAATGTTTTTATGAAGTGCTCACTTCCATTTTACTTTGCATTTAAATCAAATTGTCTGAACACTTCAATGGAATAAATTTTGTGGACAATGTCACTTTGGAATCTTTCATTTCAGTGAAGGATTGCACATTCTCAGTACTTCCATAATTGCAGGTTTTGTTCATTTTTTATATAGTTTTTGTAATCCAAAGAATATTTTGCTAGATTTGCACAGATCTCCAATTGAATTTGAAATGAAGAAATAACTCAAAAAGAACATGAATAGCACTTAAACAAGCATACAGCTGTGAGTAACCCTGTCACCATGGATGATCCTTTTTTTCTAGGAATATATTTGGATTAGATTTGACAACTACATTTTCACATTTTTATGTTTAAGGTTTTTTTTTTCTTTTTTGGCTGTTTTTTTAAAAGAGCTATCTACTTTTCAATAGTTAAAAATACTTGCTTTTCTTTTTTATCTTCTCTTTTTTTTACTTTCAGCCTCTATTGTTTGTAGAACCCTCTTAGAAGCTTGAAAATAAAATGTCTTTCCTGAATAGTGGAGTCCTTTTTCATTTGGAACATATTGCCTTCAAAGCAATCTTAGTTTCAGTGGGCCTTCCTGATTTCGATATAAAGTCATCACTGCTTTATGCCATCAATTCAACTCAATTCCTCTGTTCTCGCCCTTGAGTGTGGGCATTGTTTACATTTGTCATTCATTCATTCATCACAGCCTTATTTTGTACCACCTGTGTTAGTCACTTTAGAATGCGGAGAGAAACTTGCTGCCTTCCTTGACGTTTTCAGTCTTTCCAACCTTGTTCCAAAATGTCTATCCTGTTTTCTTGTGATGACCTATTACCCCTATGCCCAACTACCTCCCCATTGCAACAGGATACGTCCCCTTCTTCAGGATTGAGAGAACAAGATATACAAGAGATATAACCAGAAACTGTGAAATGTTGACCGCGAATGGAATTTGACCAACTGCAGTCACTTGTAGCATGCAGGATGCATCTGTGTTTCAGCTCAATTATACCTTGTACCTTACAATTCCTGGACTGATGGAGATGGCTGAAAGTGTGGACTATCTGCATCACTTGGAGAAGCTTATGAGAAATGCACAGTCCTGATAGAGTATGTCTCTGCATGACAGATCAGGCAATAATGTTCTACCTTCGCCTCTTTTTGAGAACCTTTGTAGAACAAAAGGGATCTCTCAGCAGAAGAGTGGTCAAGTGCACCTGGCAGACAGTGTGGAGGGCAGACTGAAGCTGAAAGAGCACATCGACCCTGAGAGGCACAGCAAGAGGGCATTTATGGAAGTCAAAACGAGATACAATACCTCGGGGGTGGAAAAGAGGAAAGGATTTTCTGATTCCCTGCCATCAACCTGGTCAGAGACCAGCAGCATCTCTGACTTGCTTAGCTGTTCTTCAACTCCCAGCACTTTCTCCACAAAGAAGTGAGCAGAACATTACACACAACTCAGCTCATAGGCCTCCATTTAAGTCTCTTCCTAAAGTCTTAGAATAAGTCCAGTTCCCTGGTGTCATCGCTCTGCATGTCCAGGCCCCTGCAAACATCTCCCACCCCATCTACCACCATTCTCATTCAGCACATCATGCTCTAAGCACAGTGACTGCCCATATGATCAAGTGTTCCCTTTGTGATCTAAAGTAAGGCATCCCTTGCTGTGTCTCTTACCTTATTTTACCTATAGGTTTTTCGGCTTTTCTTGTGTGTGTGTGTGTGTGTGTGTGTGTGTGTGTGTGTGATTGGCCCAACAGAATGTAAGTTTCAGCAGCAGGAATCTTTTTTTGTTCACCTTCATATGCACCAACCTTTACATTATGCCTGAAACGTCATGGGTGCACAGCAAATGCTCCCTGAATGAATGATGGTTCACCTTCATAAGGCAGACTTAATCAGGATTTGATGGCTGATGAATTAATTCTATTGTGGTTTTGAGCTTCCTTAGCTAAGAAATCCAGTGGATGATGATCTTGAGACCTGCTGTTGTAAATCCAAAACAGAGTGGTTTTGGGGGGAAAGATGTTGAATTGAGTTTGGGTTGGACTGACAAATTGGAGGTGCTTGTGTGACAGCTAGATGGAACCGTCCCACGGGTCACCAGAAATACAGGTTTGCCACTGAAATAGGGGCCAGCAAATAGAACAAGAGGTAGTTGAGTCTCTGATGTGACTATGTTTTTAATTGGGTCTCAGTGCTCTCTCCAAACTTTAAAGAATAATTTTGATGATGAAGTAAGTCCCTCTGGGGTGGAAGAGTGATACTGACTTTAGTTTTATTAATAAGGATAATTAATAAGCATAAACCTTATCCATGTATGTCATATGCTTTGAAAAATAAGAAGGGAATATTAATTAATTTGCCTATTCTTTTCTTCATTTAAGTGAGGCTTTCTTGGGAGCTCATGATGGGGGGGGGAGCTCATCAGTGTCACTAAATATGTGACACTGATCTCATTCCTATGAGGAGGCAATGCAGGTGCTACAGTCCCCATATTACATGGAAGGGGACTAAGCCAGAGAGACTCATCCACTCTCTGAAGCATGCTCAGGGAATGACTGTCAAGGCTGTGTGGAGACAGACCCCATTTCTCCTTTCTCAACCAAGGGACTTAACACTTTCAACTTGCAGATCCAACATGAAAGACTCCTCCTCATTGTCAGTAACTTAATGCTCCTGGCATTGAGAGCTCAGAAGGGAAGTTCCCCTACCTACATGGGATGTTCGTTCCTCTCAACACCTTCCATCATTCAGTGGGACAACAGAACCTGGTCATACCTCAGTGTGTCCATTCTGCCCCCCAAAGTCTGAGGCCATGTACAGGACAGGATTGTGAACTGTCTCTGCTGGGATCTGCAATCTTTCTACCATATGAATGTTGAAAATCAAATATAAAAGAAATGATCGGTCATTTTATCATTCTTTGTATGATGTTTCATGCAGAAACTTGATAGTTCATCCTCCCCGTGTGATTAAAATGGTAAAAATACAAATAAAAAAGAAAAGGGAATGCCTGGAGCCTGAAGGCTTTGTCAGATTTTGAGGGCTTAAGAGAAAATTGAATTTTTATCTTTTAGACTAATTTATCTGATTATTTTTTATGACCTGATGTTGCCATCTTTCTAAAAGGGACTTTAGCATTCCAGATATTTTTATACGTTTTAAGGTTGATTATACCCCTGATGAAATTTTCCATAGATTATAAACATGACTTTGTAGTTCTCTGTCACTTTAATCAATTAATCACCATGACTTGGTCATCTCTCATAGGCTTACAGAGGCAGCACTAGAGTTACCACTCATTCTGCAGAGAGCTAATGAGAAAAAGCAACTGCATAGACTTTGCCATTTCTAGTATCTGACATGTGTTCTTAACAATAGAGCTTCTTGTCAGGGAGAATATCAGTACACCTCTGTATGTAAAGCCTGGCTACAACATTTACCAGCTGTGCAACTTTAGACAGGTGTCTTGACCTCTCTGAACTTGTATTTCTAGAGTCACTGACAGTTTCTAGAACAGAACAAGCACTGGCTAGGAGGTAGCTATTATATTGTTTGCATCTAGAGTCATCTCACTTCCAGGTTGCGAGTGATATAAGGGAAGAATTTACCACTTCATGTCTCCCTTCTTCAAAATGAATTCACTCAGCTCTCCTGAGCCAACAGTACAATGAGTTTAGCACACTATAGTTTAAGTAAATTGATCAACAGTTTCTGACTACCCTCTCCCCGGCCCCCAACTTTTTTTTTAACATGACTAATTGCCTACTCAGTGAATTCACTTATAGTTGACTAGAATATATAGCCTGTATTGGCAAAATAACAGGTAAAATAGCTAACAGAAGACAATAAATAAATTTACATGATTATGATTGTATTTAACTTCACAGATATGATGTATTACATTACATTTGAAAATCCAGATGAATGTGTTAAGCACTGTGCAAACTTTGACATTTCTAATATAAGGCATTTCATATTTGATATATTTTGTTCATTTATTCTACAATGGTAATCCATTTTTATAGACATGATTCTCTGAAAATATTTAGATTTGAAGACATATAATTTCATTAGAATACTTCTTTTTTTATAACGACTCTGATGAGTTTAATTTAAGCACAATTTTTACTTCATTTAGCACTCAGGAAATTGGAAATTATTTTATGCTATGGTAATTTTCTTCCTCTTTTTTTTTTCTTAACGCTAACTGGAATGTGAAAGAAATAGTAGTGCTTGGAAATATAATTTTCAAATTACTTTCTCTTATGGATTATAGATTTCTCTTTTCTTATGACTTTCTCTTTTCATTAATTTGATGATGCTGATGAGGCAGCCTTCCTAGGGGTTCCTGCCTTTCTTTTTCCCTTTGAATTCTCACATAGAATGGATAACGAATAAATATTAGAGACAGGAGTATAGGGATGAATGGCTAAGGAAAGCAAAGTCTCATGTTTTAGGAGTTTCAGCATTCTGGATTATTAGAAATAGTTGTGTGCATGTGTTTGTATGTGTTGTGTGTTCGTGTGACTTCATCTGGGTGGCTTCTCTCAATCACCCACCCTCATATTTTGAGAGTACTACTATAATATGTTGGATATAGATTGCAAATCTAAATGTTAAAACTCGTTTCAAAAAAAGTCTTTATCCCTTGATTCCAGGATACAGGAATATTTAAAATAAAGAAAGAAGGGGACTTGTTTAGTTGACACATTTCTATGTTCAGTATATTTCACTTAACATATGAGCAAAATTGAATGTACCCAAAAGGACTTTTAAAACTTACTTGAATTGCTGCACGATATTGTGACAATCATCTCTTATTTGTTCACTAAATTAGCAATATTAAACACCTTATTATAAGCTGAACACTCAGCAAATCCTAGAGGAAAAAAAAAAAAAAACAGCAGCAAAATGATCGAGTTCTTGCTTTCATGTAGATGAAGTTCTACTGGGGATATTCAGATGGTGACTAAGTATGGATGCAGACATACAACTTGACAGGATTAGTGATTTGATTTCTCCAACTAATAAATAGTAATAAAAAATGGTGGAGGAGGAAACTACGTATTAAAAAAGACTTTGGTGATATATTAACCAAATAAAATATCTTGGATCCGTATTCAGTCTTACTTGAATATTTATTCAGGCAAAATGCTTTAAAAAATGAGACACCCAAAACAGTTGAACATTTATGGGATATTTGATATTATTTAATATTTGATAGCAATTTGACATTATTTTATATCTTTTGAGAATAAGTTTTTAAAGAGGATTTTTCCTTTTAGCAATACTTACTGAATGTATATAATATATATGTTTGTGTATATTATTATTTATATATATATAAAATGACATTGAAATTTACCTCACGTAAATTGGGGTTGGGGATGGGGTGGGGAATGGTAAGGTGTATGGATGAAATAAGATTGTCCATGTACCAGTAACTGTTCAAACTCTCCAACAGATACATATGTACCCATTATAGTCTCCTTTCTACTTTTGTGTGACATTTTTCATAATAAAAATAAAATGTTTATCTGACTTTACTGTCATCACTATTTTTGGTAATGTCTTGCCCTTATCCCAGAGCAATTAATTCAGAATAGGATGGCATTTGCACACCTGCACTTTTCATAGAAGTGTCTTATCTAACTATACTGGAAAATTAGTGAAATCAATACTGCCTTTATTTTAAAGGTTGTTGTTTTTGTTCATCATGAATTGTTTGCACTAATTTTGACTTTCTAAAAAAATGCATTTTTTTTAATCTTATAATTGAGTTTTTGACCCTCTGTTAAACTGTGCACTGAAGGTTCATACCTCAGAGGCATTTTTTTTTTTTTTTTTTTTTTTTTTTTTTTTTTTTTTTGCTCCTGAGCTTCTAAAGTAGACAAGGAGAAGACTAAGGAAGCTTCTCTAGTGATTAGTGTAGACTAGCACTCAAATTTTCATGTGCCTAGTAAATGACTAAGGATGTTGTTGAAAAGAGACTCAGCAGGTCTGGAATGGAAACCGAGATAACATGTCTTTAACATCTTCCCGGGTGGTGCTGATCTCTGGTCTACAGTATGCAGAGTTGGAGAAGAGACGCTCTTCCTAAGTGCTCAGAACCAGAGTAAATGTAATCCCACCAGAGATGACCCTTTCCATGTGGCATAAAATGGACGGGGGTCCAAGTCCTGTAGGGTGTGTTTAACAGAGTGACAGCAAAATAAGCTGAAGCATTTCATAACCCATAAGGTATCCTGTTAAGTCAATTAGAAGAGAAATACCAGCATCCGTAGGTCTGAGGCCCCTACAGCCAGCACAGCTGACCAGAGCATGATGTCAATCCAGTTTCTTGGCTGCTCGCCCTGTTTTATATTCCATTCAAATATTTCCTTCACATTCCCAGTCAAACCTGCCATATTTGGATGAAAAGGTCTCTGTCAGGTTAACGGTCTTCAGTAACGCATTCTGCCAGGAGTGTTTACAACTTAACTCTTGCTTTGACTGGCTGCATTCAGCCCAAAGGGGAGTGACCGCTGTCTCTCACACTGCAAGTGTATAGGTTTTGGTATCCCAGGCCACAACCTTTGTATGACAAAAAAAAAAAAAAATCACTTTTCCAGAGTTCTCCCTGATGGCACAACAAGTTAAAGCACAGCACTATGAAGCTATCGGTAGCACTGCAGAACAAGTTTGATCCCCAGCCAAAGAGGTGACCTACATGGTGCAGCAGACCTCTCCTGTCTCACCTGCTGCTCCCCTCCATAGTGTATTTCAGTAGATCTGCCTGTTCTGCTCCCTACTCTGTCTCTTGTGAATATACTTACCGCTCCAGCACCTCTGGTCTGTACCCCAGTTTTGTATGCATAAAATATAAATCTTTAAAAAAAAAACCATACACACTCTTCCATGGGACACAGTATTTTGTCAAACTGGTAATACCCCAGACAATTCTGCTCCTGAATGTCCTACTCAGGACTGCACTACAATCCAATGGGGGAGTGGTCTGAATCTTCATTTAAGTGTGTTGGTAGCAGAGATCTTGCCTGTGCAAGTCATAGGTTCTGAAGAATGTGAGTCTTGATTTCTTACAGTATAGAAAACATCTAATGTCAAGGGCTTCATTCTCAATTACCCTGTGACCTACCTACCTCCTCTGGCACATGCCTAACTCCCTGCAATGAAGAAGCTATGGGGCAGCTTAGCAGGACAGACATGACACCTTCTGTCTTGGTTAAGAGTAGACTTGGAGCATTAAACCCACCCCTTTTTACTTTATTTTTCTATTGTGATTAATCTTTTTTTTTAAAGATTTATTTATCTGTGCATATAGAACTGGGGTACAAGCCAGAGGTGTAGGGACAGTGAAAGGCTTCACCAGAGACAGAGTGGGGAGCAGAACAGGCCGACTAACAAAGCACAATGCTGAGGGGAGCAGTGGGCGGGTCAGGAGAGGTCTACCACACCATGTGGATCACCTCCGGGGCAGGCGGGGATCGAACTCATGCTGAAGTGGCTTTAGCCTCCTAGTGCTGTGCTTCAACCCCCTGTGCCACCAGGGAGAGCCTGTGATTAAACTTTTTAAAAACATTTTGAAAAGCTATTTGACTTCAGGCTGTGTCTGCTTTCTCTAGGACAAATCTCCTTAAGGATAAAGCTAAAGTTTCTGGTAGCCTTTTAAAAATGAAATAGAGGGGCCTCCATGATGGCAGGAGGGGTTATGTCTCAGCACTATCACGTTATCTCAGTCAGTGCAGCATGAGTTCAATCCCAGGCCAAGGAGCTGACCCACACGGCACGGCAGACCTCTCCTGTCCTGCCCGCCGCTCCCCTCAGCAATGGATTTCATTGTATCTGCCTGTCTGGTCCCCACTCTGTGTCTGATGAAACCTCTGACCTACATACACTGCAGTAATTGTATGTATAAATAAATATTTTAAAAAAGCTTTAAAAATGGAATGGAATAGGACAGAATTGAGAATAAAATTGGATCTCACTGATTTTTAGCAAACATTTTGATGGTAGGAAGAGAGGCAATAATCATGACACATTAGTAAAAAAATGTATGTATCTGTGTATGTGTGTCAACCTCGTTGCATATGTGGATGTACATATATATATTTGCATAATTACAATGAAAGTTGTATATCATTACATAGTGATCTCAAGAAATAAACCAGTGAAAGTGGAAAGGAATGGTCAGCTTCAGAAGAAGGAGTTCAAATTTTATAGTCTGGTCAGGGAAGGGCACAGTGAGAAGGTGGCATTTGAGTAAAGCCCAGAAGGAACTGAAAAACTAATCACACAAACATCTGGTGTGAGAGCATTTTAAAGAGTGGAAATAAGAATAAAGGCCACTGAAGCCAGAAAGGCAAAAGAGAAGGAAGGGAAAATAATTGTGTGAAATATGGCAGGTAAAAGGACACATTTTACATCCATATGGCTCGTGTGCATGTTGAATGAGTAAAAATTATGGGCAAACTACAAAAGAGTAAACGCAAATGACTAGCAATGACCCAGAAAGTTCATGTATCTATCATTACCAACTAGTAATCAAATAAATACATGCTAAACTAAGTTAGTTTAGTTTAAGGTGTGCTGTTTAAATGAAACCAAGATGAAAACAAAGTTAAATTTTCTAATAATAACACTCCTGGGATTCAGAGAAACAAACACTTGAATATCCTGAAGTCAGCAGTGCAAATTGGTACACTTCTTGGAAACTCAGTTTGGAAACCCAAAATGTCACAAGACCAGATGTTTTACTTCTGAGAATTTCTCCATGTATCTAATTACGGAAAAAATAGGAGTGCGTGTCTATTCACAAGAGTGGTTGAGGCATAAGAGCAAAGGAAAGGAACAGCAGCACCCTATGGGTTAAGTAAATACTGCACATTCTCTCAGTAGATTCACACGTAACGTTAATCATAAATGATTTAGCCGTGTGGTGACAGGCTAAAGGGGGGTCTGGGTGGATCAGCTTAGAGCATTGTATGTGCATTAAACTGTAGTTTAAGTTTTCTTGTGTGTGCATGTTCTTGCATATGCATGTGTTGATTCTTCCTCCTCATGGCATAAATGGTAGTCTCACGCCACTATACAAGGGACACTGGAGACACAATAGGAAGAGAGAGAGAGGCTCCTGTGAACAGCACATACAAAATCGAAGTGAAAGCCTGCAGACTGAAGATTCAGGAAAGACTTAGCGAGTGTCCAGAAGCAGATTGCTGGTAGAATTCCTTCTTCTGGGGATATCACTCTTTTTTTTTTTTTTAAGATTTTTTTTTATGCATACAGAACAGGGGTATAGGCTGAGGTGCAGGGGTGGTGAGAGGATTCACCAGAGACAGAGTGGGGAGCAGGACAGGCAGATTGATGAAGAACTACACTGCTGAGGGGAGCAGTGGGAAAGACAGGAGAGGTCTGCCGCGCCATGTGGTCACCTCTGGGGCCAGGGATCGAACTCCACTGAAGTGGCTGCAGCCAGCTTGCAGTGCTGTGCTTTAAAGGGAGGACCTGCATCACAAGGGAACACCAATGTCACTCTTTTTTTTTTTTTTTTATGAAGGTCTTCAGCTGATTGAATAAGGCCCATGAACACTATGGAGAGTAATTTGCTTAACTCAACATCTATTAATTTACATGTTAATCTCATCTAAAAATATATCTATACTTAGACATCTACAATAATGGTTGACGGAATCAGTAGATTCCATGCTCTAGAAGTTACTATATAGGAGTAACCATCACAGCCAGCAACAAGGCAAGTTTACATAATGGATCAAGTCCATACTTAATGTCAGAAAACAAAATCAGTGCTTCTTCCCTGGTGGTTCTAGCAAAATGCAAGAGAAGACCGAACTGGCTTGGCATTGGATTGAGGGGGTATTCATCAGGGTAAGACGGTTAGACAAGTCTAGGTCTCACCATGGGTAGGAAGAAAGGCAACCCCGATTGTGCCACATGGAGTGGAATCCTTAACATCACTTATCTGTTCTACCTCATCTATAGATGATAGGAAAGCCTACCTTATCTCCCATAATCTCTGAGGGTAACCACCCGCTTTTCTTTCTTTGAATTTCCCATGGATTTGGCACTGTGCTTTTCAAGCAGCAAATACCCAATACAGGTCTATTCATATTACAAAGCAAATATGCCTTCTATGCCGGAGTTCTTCCAGAGGGAGGGAAGGCAGAGAGAAAGTGACATGAGAGGGCGCAACCTCAGATTAGGTGTTTTAGCAGCACACTGGGTGGTGGACAAGGGTACCGGGAAATCTCACTTGATTACCTGGACAAAGACTCATGCTGGATGATCAAGAACATGTGAGAGCTCAACCTCATGGAAAACCTGGGGCAACAATCAGTGTTTCACCCTAAAATGTGAGAGGCCAGACAATGTGGGGAGAATGCACTGGCATTGCTGAACACAGTTGCAGGGATTTATGAAAATCTTGCAGCAAAACTTGTCTGGGGTGGAAGTCTTGCAATGCAGAAATCTTTCCCCCAAAGTCCAATTTCAGCACATTTGGGACACCAATCTATGGTGCATGCCAAAGGAGAGAGGCAGATAAGAGTGATAGCTGGATCAAGAACAAAGTTTGTATTGAACAAATAGGAATCTTTAGCACAATGCAGGGGTCAAGCACATCAGACAAGCAGCAGAAATATGTATGTTTATTGTATATTAAGTAATGAGACTCTCTGCCCGCTGTGGGTGGGCTGGGTGGAAATGACCCTGACTAGGGAGGGGGGAATTTGTGTCTGTGTCTGATGTTGGATGTGTGGGCTGAGAAATCTCAAACATGGGAAATTTATGAGGACCCACAGCTGATAATGAAAGAAAGCAAGCAGAGACATCTGGGCTGTGTGCCTAAGTAGAAAGCATCAAACTGGCAAGAAGGAAAAGAAAACTTCTGATGAAAAGGTGCTTTTTAAAAATGCACTGCAAATAATATATGCTACAAAAATAATTCTTGTTTTTGGAAGAGTGGCTATAGCATTCAGGAAGGTAAGAACAAAGGATAAAAACAGTCCACAGACGATCTTGCTATCAACGTTTTTTTTGTCTACTTCATTTTGCTTCTAGTCTATTTTATATGCAAGTTTTACATGGCTGTGATCACATTCTATGCACATTTCTGCACCTTGCATCTTTCTTCTACCAATATATTACAGATATTTTTTATGCTACCAATTTCCACAAGGACCATTTTAATGGCTGCATAACAGTCCATCATATGGATGTGTTATCATTTAATAATTTCTTTCATTATCTATTTAGTTTTCTTTATTATTGTATTCACTGAATGGGAAACTATGGTGTGATAAACATATTTCTGCAAATATATTTATGCAGAGTTATTTCCCCCTATGTCTTAAGCTATTTCATTTGGATGGATTTCTGGAAGTGGAATTGCTGGCTCATAATAACCTGTATGAACATTTTTAAGACTCTTGATCCATTAATGCCAAATTGCTTTGAAAGACTTCTGCATCAATTTACATTTCCATGCAGTATATGGGAGTTCTTGGAAATATAAATATTAAGTCACAGAAAGTGAATGCCAGAGTCTCTAGGTAAGAATTAAATGAGCGGCTAGGTATCACCCAAAAGATGAAAAAGAATAAAACTTGTTTCAAAAATATGCAAATAGTGGATATTTCGAGACTATTTCATAATAATGAGTAAGTGACTGTTCTCCAATAATTACCTTTATTCAAGGGCCCCCTTCTAAGATGGCCCTTTTATGACCTTCCCATATTGCACCGTCAAAATGGGTCAGAGTTTTCCTCATATATTCATCATATAACCTCCTCACAGACCCCTCTTATTAAAGTTATTTCTATTCACATTTCTCCTAAAGTCTAGGTCATTAGCAGTGCTCAAACAATATTTGTTGAATTTAATTTGTATGTTCAAAAGCCATGGGATGTAAAAAGAAATTGATGAAAAATGAGCTGGTGATAATTATGGTGAGACAGGAGGAAATCAGTAAGTAAGTTTACTGTACAGGTGCCTTCATTTTGATCATAAGGAAGAAACTTGTTGTCAAGGTTTTCTGAAGTCACAAGGGTCTGGAGTAGGGACATAAGACTGTGTGACTCACACCCTGCAACATATGCTGACATCTGTGTATGATGATAGTTTCATGGAGGATCAGAGGCAGCTCTCACTCCTGTAGGTAGGTGCTGGGATTGGTGGTTTTTTCTTAAAGGGAATGGGGACTCCCAGCTATCAATCACCTGGGACAGGTATCCTCTCTTGCAAGAAAGAGGGTCCATGCTGGTGGCATGAGGGTTAAAGTGCAGCACTATGAAGCAATTAGTACCCCCTGCAGCATGAGTTTGATCCCCTGGCCAAGGAGGTGACCCACATGGCGCAGCAGCAGACCTCTCCTGTCTCTCCCGCTGCTCCCCTCAGCAGTGTGTTTCAGTCAGTCTGCTGGTTCTGCTCCCCACTCTGTCTCTGGTGAATCCTCTCACAGTCCACACCTCTGGCCTGCTCCCCAGTTCTTGTATGCATAAATGAATAAATAGATAGATAGATAGATAGATAGATAGATAGATAGATAGATAGATAGATAGATAAATCTTAACAATAAAAATGAAAGAGCCATTAGGAAATATCATTCATTTCTGTAGAGCCAAGTCAGTGTGATCTATATACCAAGGAGGAAAAAGCTGGCTGTCTTCCTGCTGCTCTAATATACAACACGATTTTCAAATACCTTGCTAGCAATGTCTCTGCAGCCTCATGTTGCTCTCAGAGAAGAAGCATATCCCAGGAGTGCAGGAAAGGAGGCTAGAGGAACATAGGGGTGTGAGGGACGTGCATTGCATCACCAATGGGGCACAGCTTTTGCCAGCCAATGGTGACTTCTTCAAGGTTGCCAACAGACAGTGAGCCAAGGTCACCTACGTGAGCAGGGTAGAAAAAACAGAAGACCTGCTATGGTTCCCAAGCACAGCTGAAGCTCTATCTTGGTGACCAATCAGGAAGAATTTGTGATTGCACTAGGAATGGCCAGACTCCAAACACAAAACGTGGAAGGGGCTCTGAGACTGTTATTCAAGTCATATGGCAAGATGAGTTATCGTGTCAGGCTTTGCTGTTCCTCCTGCTACAGGACATTTCACATATAGACCTAGTAATTTCTCAGTTACTTTATATATTCACTAGTCATACATTTTTCATGGAATGGGTTGACATATAATTTAGGTGAAACATAGGTACTAAATCCTGGGTCAGGAAAGTCAGAATCTGTCCGTCTAAGAAGCAAAGTTGAAAGAAAAGAAGAATGAGGAAATTGAAAGAGGGAGAATTTGAAGCTTCACCCCTTATTGCCCTCTGTCCCCAAAAAAGGAACATAAAAAAACCTATGAAATCAATTAACCAAGATGCTGAAGAGGTAAAAGTGTTGAGAATATGAACACAATTATAAAGTATGGGGAAGGCATTTTATTAAAAGGCTGATAAATAACCTTTGGGTTAGGGTAATATGATTATAGAAGATTGACTCATTTTATTTAACGGTAATTTGATACATTCACAGCTAATTAAATATGTTCAGAATGAAAGCAAGTTATCTTGTAATGGAGAGACAAAGGCAAACTTGAAGAACAAAGACTTCAAAACAGCAAGGCTGACGTCTTTTCAGTGTGTGTGAGGAATGACCATGAATCATGTTCTCATCTTGTGGAGATGAGAAGGAGAAAGCTTGAAAGAAAAGCTATGTTCCACAAATAAGGGGCTTATAAAAATTTAATGAACAACATCTATTGTATAGTTAATATTGTTGAGAGAAGAAACATAGATGGGTAATATAAAAATAGACTCTCAAAAATACATTAGCAGGATGCAATTTAAAGTACACAAGAAGTAGGAACTCAATTTGAAATGTTGCTAACATTATTAATATCATTTATATTATTATTAATTATTATTATTAATATAATTTAGGATACATAGTACCATATACACTAGTCCTTCTACCAGGAGAGAATCCTTTATCTCTATATGCACAGACCCCACCAATCTCAATTTTGTTCCAGATCAAAGACCCCACTTCCTTCAGAATAGGGTTTTGTATTTCTATGTCACCTAATTACAGTAGGTTCTTTTAGACAAAGCCTGTGTGTCTGGAAATTCCTCCTTTGGTGTTTTTATTTAGTAGGTATTTTGGCAGAGAGGCCAAATGACCACTAGAGAAAATCCCATCATTTCACAGCATTCTTCATGAAGTTATTTTCAGTAATGTAAAGTCCCATCTGCAAGTTTACACCAAAGTAGAATTACTTCAGTTCCCTTCAACTTCAATATTTGATAGCCCTGTGAATCAAAAGAAAAATAAACAGTCCCACTGGTGAACTTTGATTGACACAGCCCATCTATTCTGGGCAAAGTTCTGCGCTCAGCATGGGGATGACTGAATCAATAGAACACTAAAGCCTCAAGCCCATCTTGGAGATGTCTGAATGCCCGAATGGAAATGTTGACCTTTTCTTGTTGGAAACTCACTCTCCCACTTAATGAAGTTGCAGCTGCAAAGAAAAGTACTTGATCAACAGGAATCAGGAAATAATTTCATACTGATTGGCTGTTGATCATTCCTAACATTGAATCTCTTAGCCCTCCAGACCCCCATCAGCAGCCACAGCCTAGAATGGCCTGATTCCTAACTCCTCTCTGAGGCAGAGACGAGATCAGTGAGATTTCCAAAGACCAGCTAAGGGACCCGTCACCCATTCATTCTCTAAGGGGCTCGGAGCACAACAATAAGACATTGAGAAGCTATCACCTGAGAGGTTGCCAAAAAAATAAAAGAGTGGTGATTTAAAATTCTGACTTTCCTCTATTCTCCAGGGAATGGAAGGTGAACGGTCCTTGGAACACAGATCGAAGGCATGGATCCTGAGGGCACAGCTTTTTCTTAGCTCAGGTTGAGGTCCAGGAGCTCTCAGTTAAAGTCTTGATTGTTGGGGGGAACACTAGAGACTGAAGGATGTCACCCTTTGAAGAGACACAATAGTGTGAGTGCCTCAGGGTGAGGAAACCAGAAGGGTGCCAGTCTCTGTCTCACAGAATGCTGAGCTTGGCACTCTGGAGAATGCTTGGCTCTTCTCTTCTTTTCAGTGTTCTTCTCCTTGGCTTCCTAAGATCAGAAATTTGAAGAAACTGGATTGACTTGGAAGTGAAAAGTAGTATTTGTGTTTGCCAGTGTTTAAACGATCAGAGACGAGTCATCCCAGAGTGGACTGCGCTGGCTGCCTCTGGAGGATGAAAGGCACACACCCCTTCAAAGGTGTTTAGACATGTGTGCTCTGAAAGGCTTCCCTGCCGAGTTCCCAAGGCATTAAGGATACCAGTGACCAAGGGATGGGCAGGAGATACCTGAGGGTCTCTGGTGGCCTAGGGGTTAAGTGTCAGCTCTGTCACTGCTCTGCTTGAGTCCTAAGTTTGATCCCCAGCTAGGGAGCTGACCCACATGGCACAGCAGACCTCTCCTGCCTCACCCACTACTCTCCTCAGCAGTGGAATGGGTCTGTCTGTTCTGCTCCCCACTCTACCTCTGGTGAATCATCTCCACACTTCCACATCTTTGGCCTCTACCCCAGTTCTTTTACTAAAAAAAAAAAAAAAAAAAAAAAAATCAGAAATATCCTGCCCTCATGGAGAACACATGAGAACTGCACATGGCTCTGTATGTGTTCCTCACACAGGGCCGAGCCTATGGAAGGATTTTAATTCAAGTTAATTTTCTTATGAACAATTCAACTCTCACCAAAGCCTCACTGTTCTCAGTTGTGATTAAAATTTAAATACGTATTCTGCTCCAAGGTGTCCACCTGAAATGTCTCAGGAAAGAGAAGTTTTAATAAGTACACATGCTTACATTGGTGATACGCTGACATTTAAAAGCAATAATATTTAAACTGAGTGAGGAAAAAGGCTGGCGCTCCAACGTGACTGCCCTGCATAATCACCTCGGCCCTTTTCTTGTTCAGGGGTGAGATTATGTGCCTGTGCTCAGCATGGCACCAATAGCTTTGTTTGCAGGTGAAATCTAAATCCAATGTCAGCCATTGATTTGTTATTGCTGTTTGTTTAATGTCGCTGTCAGTAAGTAAAAATAAAAATCTCCATAGTTTTCTCTTTAACACTCACACAGACCTCCAGCATGTAAGATACTCATTCCAAAGGAGGTGTATCAAATGAAGTCCTCAGTGGTGACACAGGTAGTCAGTCACCTTTTCCTTTGATTCCTAAAGGAGAGTTCATGAAATTTCACTCAGAGCTCAAAAAAGCTGTTACTTGACCTATGTTTTGTGGACAAATGTATACACATATCTCATCGAATGCCAAATAAAATATCAAGAGAAAGTGCTTGCTACAAAATAAAATTATTATGGAATATATTTAGACCTCTACAGGACAAGAGGGTTCACCTCAAAGGTGCAGGAGATGGGCCCTCCCTGGTGGTACAAGGGGTTAAGGTGCAGCACCATGAAGCTATAGGCAGCCACTGCAACAGGAGTTCAATCCCAGGCCTGGAGATGACCACATGGCCCAGCAGATCTCTCCTGTCTTATGGCTGCCCCACTCAGCAGTATATTTCATTAGATCTGCCTGTTCTGCTCCCCACTCTGTCTCTGGTGAAGTCTCTGACCCCTGACACCTCTGGCCTACACCCCAGTTCTTGTATACTAAATAAATAAATCTTTAAAAAAAAAAAAAAAGGTTCAGGAGATGTTTGCTTGTTGTGATATAAAACATATAAAACATGTGTTCTATTACAGAAAAGTTAACACAGCCTGGTGCTTTCTCCAAAAGCAGGCAAATGAGTCAATGAGACAGCAGTGAAATCTTCACATGCTCCGGTGACTTCAACCTATGATTACATTGTTGGGAGACTGTACTGTTTAATCAATGGCGTTTGCAAAATCAGCAAATCTTTGCAAAAACAAAAATTGCAATACATTTTTTTTTTTTGCATTTGCAAACCAGTAAAAATTCCAGGTGGATGACAGCTTTTATATGAAATAAATTAAGCACAGAAAATTAAAATAGAGTTGTCACTTTTGATTGCTTTAAAGATAAAATATATATATATAAATTTTCAAGTGATAAAACAATTTTAAAGGAAATATGTGGTAGTTTTGTCTTCCATAAGATTAAAATTGGTTCTACTGTAAAATAAGACAAAATGTTAAAGTGAAATTCAGAAAAAATGCTTAAAATGCAATATCTAAAAATGCAATTTATTCATATATACAATAAAAATCATCCCAGATTATAATAGAGTTATTAGAAAGGAAAGAATCTTATGTACGTAAGCACAACTTGTACTCAGAAATAAGGAAACAGATGAAATGTTTTCATCTGCTGTATGCCCAAAGACAGAAAAATGGAGTAATTGAGCTTATTCAATTTGCGGTGTATTGGTAAATTATTAAGTTACTGTGGACAAAGAAAATTGGTGGAAGTCTTTTGGAAAGCAACATATGAAATATCAATTTATAAAA
>NW_004567129.1:19467374-19484227 GCF_000260355.1 Condylura cristata
CAGAGGTACAGGGATTAAGAGAGATTCACCAGAGGCAGAATGGGGAGCAGAACAGGCAGACTAACTGAAACACACTGCTGAGTGGAGCAGCAGGTGGGACAGGAGAGGTCTGCTGTGCCATGGGTGTCACCTCCCTGGCTGGGGTTGAACTCAGGCTGTAGTGGTGACAGTGCTGAGTCCTAACCCCTAGGCCACCTAGGGAGGCCCCCAGTATGTCTGTTCCTTAAAAAATTAAAAATAGAAAAACAAAATCAAACAAAAAACCCATGTAATCCAGCAATTTCAACTCTGGGTATATATATCCAAAGAAAATAAAATCAATATCTGGAAGAGCTCACTATACCCCTAGATGCATTGCAACATTAGTCACAACAGCCAGGACAGGGGAACAAGCTCAGTGTCTGTCAGTGGATGAGATGGATGGATAGAACCAGAAGTCGGAATATTATTGAGCCTTAAAAAGGAAGGAAACCCTGCTATTTGAGACATCATAGATGGACTTGAATGCATTATGCTAAGTGAAATAAATCAGTTAGAGAAATAGAAATACGCAATGCAATTGCCCACACATGCAATTTTAAAAGGCCAAACTCACTGTCACAGAAAATAGAATGGTGACTGAGTTATTATGGGGGGGGGAGGTGTGGAAGGAGTAGGGAAGAGAAGAGGAGTGAGCCCTGGAGCTGCAATGCCCAATACTAAGATTAGAGTCAAAGTAGTGTGTTTCAGGCTTCAAAGTTGCCAAGAGATTAGGTCTTAAATGTTCACAACACAAAATGAAATAATGATGTGATGGAGGTTTCAGCTAACACTCTGAAGGATGCAGACACGGATCCTTATTTTTACTTCTTAAAACGTTTTTCTGTAGGATTCAGAAAATCTGAACGAAGTGTGCATTCTTTAGATGACATAAATAAAAGCCTGACAAAGGATAAAAAGAACCTTTTAATAAGGTAATTTGGTTATTTATTTGCTGCTTATTACTAGATTGTGCTGGGGTCTATGAATTGTGTGAGCCAATTATTGAACCTGGTTGGAGTTCATGGGGGTTTGTGGTTTGGGACAGAAGTTAGAGTCCCAGGAGACAGCCGGGACTTGCATGTGGCTTCTGCAGTGGGGACAGCTGTGTAGGACTGAGATCTCAGTCTGGGGGGTCTGATACTATCTCCAAGTAGGTAGTGGCAGAATCAGTAACTTGTAGGACACTTATAGGTGTCTGAGAATTGATTGGTGTGGGAAATACTACATATATCTGCTGACCAGAAGTGTCAGACGGATACTGGAAGTAAAATGTGAAAGGAAAGAAAAAAAGAGTTTTTCCCTCTATAGTATAGTGTAGTGATTTATTTAGAATATTCCTTGAAGTGATAGGCATGATACACACTTTTAAAGTTTTCAAATGTGTCACTAGCAAAATAACACTAGATTTTCCCCTTGTTTTTTAAAGATTTATTTTATTTTGCATGCATGCAAGAAGTGGGGTGTAGGCCAGAAGCACGGGGTCTGAGAGGATACACAGAGACAGAGTGGAGAACAGAACAGGCAGATTGACCAAAATACACTGTTGAGGGGAGCAGAGGTCTGCTGGTGACCCATGTGGGTCACCTCCCTGGCGGTAGCTGATAATGCTGATACTTTGACCCCTGAGCCACCAGGGTGCCCTATTTTTTGAGGTTACACAGTATAGAATGCTACTGTTTCCACACACTCTTACTAACAACCAGGTGCTATGTCTCTTATTCACTCATTTATTCATTCATAAATACCAAACTGACAGTCAAGTCATATCCTATTTTAATTCTCATGCACCTGATTACCAGGGAAGCTGGGAATAATTAATAGACTTATTGGTCAATGTGTGTTTGTTTTTTTTTTTTTTTCTTTTATGCTCAGACTTTTTTTTTTTATTCTCCCAACTGTACGGCACTGCTTCTCAAAATCTTTATTTCACATTTCCAGTGCTGTGTGTCCACCCCGATCTCAGACTCTGTATTCCTAATGACAGCAAGAGCTGGAGGCTCTCAGCTGTATCTTTAAGGAGTGACATGTGTCTAAATATACCGCAAGGAAGCCTGACACAGCCAAGTGTCTATCCTTCCATGCCTTGGTTTTGCTTTTTTTATTTGTCTGGGACTCCCTGCGCTGGTGGGCTGCATCCCCCTGGGAAGAGAAAGCCTGTCTGCTGTGCTTCCTGTCTGGCAGCTGAGTGGGTACTGGCTGAGCTTCCCGAAAACTCCCTGGGGATCAGACTCCTCCCTTCTACTGAAGGAGGAGAGTCTGGGATGGGAAGAACTGGGCTGACTCTTACTTCCGTCAGGAAGGGTGAATCAGTTGGGAATGAGTCTGGGACGCCAGGGTGAGTCAGAGAGAAAGTCATGAGGCAGAGGCTGCCAGGGCCATCCTCACCAAGATGAGCTGCTGGTCATCATGTTCTGTGTGGCATGTGATGAGGGACCTCACGGACATCAGCACCTCACCTGCGGACAGGGTTGGCAAGACATGTGTATTACAGTCACTGCTCACAGATCATCTAACTGATGCCCAAGTCTTAGTGTTCCTCACACTGTTATTCTGATTCTCTGCAAATCAGGACTCTGCTGTTTGACCAAACCTTAGCTGAAGGCTCTGTTACAGGGCAGGGAGAGGGGAACCCCTGGGTCCCCGAACCTGCCTGCTCCAAATAGGTTCTGCCATCCACCTCATCAAGACAAGTCATAAGAACTTTAATGGAAATGAACTTTAATACAATGAGTATACAATACAGAAAAGACAACGAATATAGCTTCTATATCATCCAAAGTTCCCCATTCCCTTGTGGGATGTCCACCCAAAAGGGATTGGCCCAAAGCAAGGCCTGAAAGCCTGTCACAAGACTAAAGCACCTTCTGGATGGGACACATAGAAAAGGGTCAGAAATGGCCAGAGAAGTCTGGGGGGAAAAGAGCAACATCAAAATGAAGATAAACACTGCCATGGTCAACCTCCCCACGGGTCTCTCACCCCATCTATTTCAACCAGTCTGGCCCAAAAAGCAAACACATGTCTCTCTCTGTTCCATGCGGCTTCCTTAGGTCTCCTTCTGGCTCTCCATCCTCTTTTCTTCCTCCTCCAGATCCTTCTCTTTTCTGCTCAGCCCCACCCTCCTTCTGGGTGGGACGGAGAACCTGGAACTTGCCCTTTTTCTGAGCACCCCCCTGTTACAGGTCCCCATTTGGCGCTCAGTGTCTCCCTTTTCCATCTGAGACAGCACCTGCTTCCCCACCCAGGCTTTCTCCCTCATCAGGGTGGGAATCCGGCACTGTTCTCAAGTTAGCAGCAGCAGGATTCTGGGTGACTTGGTAGCTATGGTCTGAACCGCTTTTCCTGTAGACAGCATGCTTGAGAAGTGGGCTCACTCCACCACGTGGGGTGTTTTCGAGGCATAGCACAACCTTGCATGTGTTTCTCTCAGGCTGTCATGCTCCTTGAGTGTGTTTATGAGGTTTTTCTACCATCTCTGGGTCTTTGAACAGAGACTCAGAATACTCAGGGTTGAGTTAACTTTGTCACCTTCACACATGTGTGTAGAACTGAGGAAGGCTTGGCTGGGAGGGTGACCAGTCAAAATAAAAGTATTATTCCAAAGCAAGATCAAGAGATCTTTAGTTGTTAGATTAAATTGTCTGCTGTCACCATTTTTTTTTTAAATGGTTTATTTTTACATCATTTTGTGCCTTTTTCCATCTCAGTTGTAATCCCCGTGGGCTTCCCATCACCAAACCCATGTGCCATCACCATAGTCCAGTGCATTTCCTTCCCCCCCATCGTTTTTGATCCCATTGCCCACTCCACCCCCATAAAATCGTCTCTGGTATATAACTGTTCATTATTATTATTATTTTCCCGCCTGTTCTGTTATATTCCTGTTATGAGTGAAATCATCCGGTATTTTTCCTTTTCTTTCTGGCTTATCTCACTAAGCATGATCTTTTTGAGCTCCATCCATGTTGCTGCAAAAGACGTGTATTTTTTTTGTTTGTTTGTTTTGTTTTTGGTTGCTGAGTACTATTCCATTGTGTATATGTACCACATCTTTTTAATCCAGTCATTTACTTTTGGGCATCTGGGTTGTTTCCATGTCTTTCCAATTGTAAATAAAGCAACAATAAGCATGGGGGTGCAAGTATCTTTTGAACCAGTGTTTTGTGTCTTTTGGGTAGATACCTAGGAGTGGGATTGCTGGATCACATGGAAGCTCCATGTTTAGCAGTTTGAGGAACCTCCAGACAGTTTTCCATAGGCTGTCACTATTTTTTTAAGTACCTGTTTTCTTTATGCAAAACCACTTTCCAAAGTCAATTTTCGACTTTCCACATGCCATGTGGCACAATCAAGAGGGAATGCTCCATTCTGGGGAGTAAATGAAGAAAAATTAGCCTATTATATGGAGATCCAGCCAGCTACTTGCCTTCCCATAAACTGGGAGTCTCTTGGGCAGACACTACATCATTTTGATGATATTTTTAACATATTATTTTATCATTCTTCATTTGTATACAATGTATGCTTTATCATCTCCTTCATCTCATGCAGCACTGAACCTATCCGTAAATAATTATTGAGCAATGGATAAATAAATGAATGAGCATTGCTTCTAGTTCCAGTCCTTTGATAATAAAGTTAAGGGTTAACCTTTTCCCCCTCACGTAATCTCAGACAAAAGGTCTGAGAGGCTTATAGCTAGGAGGGACCTTTAAGAAATCCTATGATCCAGACCTTTCTTTTTATAGATGTCTACCAATGATGACAAAAAACATCTAAAGTCACAAAAGCAGTAGCTAGCTAGATACTGTCTCTCTATCAACATATATATGTATAAATCATACACACACACACACAGCTTATACGAAGGTGTGTGTGTGTGCACGCTATAAATCATACACACACACACACAGCTTATACGAAGGTGTGTGTGTGTGCACGCGTGCACACACACACACATATGGGTATGGAGAGGTGGGTGTTGCTCCTTTGGAAGCTATTAACCCCCACCCTACTAGGACCATATGGTGGGAAATAATTAAATTGACACAAGAGAGATTAACAAGAGAAAAGAGAAACTAATGTGTCCTGCAAGCCCATGCATAGATAAAAGGACCCTGTCCTCTGGCCCTTCCAGTGAGGTTATATGTTCCTGGAAAGGGGACAAACCAGATAGGAGGAAGAAACACAAGAATTCTCAATCTAAAGAAAAAGGTTTGTCTGCATACACAACCAAAACGGAACTTGCAAGCCCTAGTCCTGGGGGCAGATTTTCTCTCTCCCCTCCACCTACCTCAGAGAAGAGAGGTTTCCTACTCTTTTGTTTTAGGGGAGATTGATCATTAGGTGAAAAAAAAAAAGTCATTCTTGAATCTTCTTTTTTTTTTTCCATTCAAAGTAATCAGCATGCTACTTGAGCACATGCAAAGAATGTTCCCAGGTGCTAAGACCCCTGAACCCCAACTTGGTCAAGCTCTGAGGATCAATGATTTCAGAGATTTGCTATGAGGACCCTAAGACACAATACACCAAGCAGAGCCCCCCAGAGGCAATGCAGGTTTCCAGTGACAAAGCCCTAGGCTAAGGCCCAGTGGAGAGCAGAGAAGGACTGTGAGAGGTAAAGTCAAAGAGAGACCATCCCGTTCTGCCCTTCCCTGAGTCCCTGGCACCTTGACTGTCAGTGACAGTCCAGTGCCGGTTTCGTAACAGGGCAGGGAGGGGGGTATCCCTGAGCCCCCAAACCTGCCTGCTCGAATAGGTTCTGCCATCCACCACATCAAGACAAGACATAAGGGCTTTAATGGAAAGGAACTTTAATACAGTGAGTATACAATACAGAAAAGACAAAGAATATAATTTCTAAATCAAACACCTGAAGTTACCCATCCCCTCGTGGGTAAAAGATTACCCAAAAGGGATTGGCCCAAAGCAAGGCCTGAAAGCCTTCCATCAGGCTAAAGCACCTTTTTATACCATAAAAAAGGGTCAGAAATGGCCAGACAAGTCTGGGAGGAAAGAGCAACATCAAAATCAAGATAAACGCTGCCATGGTCACCTCCCCACAGGTCTCTCACCCACGTCTGTTTCAACCAGCACAGGGCCAAGAAACAAGCACGGTTTCTTCATCACATGCTCTCTGTTTTATGTGGCTCCCTCAGGTCTCCTTCTGGCTCTCCATCCTGTCTCCTTCTTCTCCAGATTCCTTATCTTCTCTGCTGAGCCCCACCCTCTTTCTGGGTGGGGCAAGGAACCTGGAACTTCCCCTTTTACTGGGGACCACCCTGTTAAGGTTTGAGCACTACTCTGTAATTGAGAGACCAAAGGGATGCCTCTGTGTGAAGCAGGCCATGCCGAATATTGTTTCCAGCCTTTGTGAATTTAGTTGCGATTTTTCAAAAAATTCTGAAATTTGAGGTGTTGCTTGTTTTGTCCCAACTTCTGTGACTGGCCGCAAGAAAGGAAGGCTGGAGGCAGAAAAGCTGAGCAAGCAGAGTTTACTGCCCCCTGACAGCAGCTGAGAGGGAGCCCCTAGGGTGGGGTCCGCAGCTACTGCCAACTCAGTAAGGGGGAAAGGGTCCCTTATACAGATCTAGGTTCACATTCCAAAGGTGACTCATCGCTGTGTCCCCTGGTGCTAGGTCCAGTTCCTCCCACCTGTAGCTCCTGGATGCTAGGCCCAGTTGACTATCACTTTGTTATATACCCTTTAGCTAGTCCCATATCAAGCTTGGATGCAAGGCTGAATTCTTTCCTTATCAGTAAATCTTTGTTTCCCAACATTGTTGTGTTGAAACAAACTGTTACTGCTCTCCCGAGTGAGCAGAACCAAAGGCTGGTGACACAGGACCAGTCCTTCCTTGGACAAATAAAACCCCACATTCCAGGAAGATTCCCCAGGCTCCTCCGCCTCCATTATCTGTGGATTCCTCCTCTTGTCTCGGGCCTCCCCTTTGACACCATCTGTCTTGTCTCTTGTCTCTGAGTACTACAGAGTGATCTTTTGCTCTCTTCTTGGCCTACACAGGCCAACACATACCCCCAGAGGAAACTCTGAGCCTGCATTTTGCGGTAGACTTGCCCAATGGTTTTGACCTTGGCCTCCCTCCTCTGAAGCAGGGCTTTCTGGCCGCCCGGCCAACCTCTTATCTCTCCCATCCCTGTGAGGGTGTCAGGATGTCCCAGGGAATCATTAATCAAGGACCCCGTCCTGACATCAGCTCTTTAGAAGCTCCCCGGGAGCTGTGAGTCATCTGGAGGTCTAGGCAGACCGCGCTGGGCGGCTTTTATCCACAGACCCTCCCCAGAGCCGCGAGCTGATTGATGGCAAAATGGAGGATTAAACATTTATGTATGGAAGACCAGAAAAGCACAGAAAGAAAGGAGCTGAAGTGTGTGTGCTTGCTGGCAGACCGTTATCCGTATCAGCACTATGCCTCGGTTGGACACACCTATTTCGCTCACTGCTAAAAGCCTGTAAAGAAAATCACCTCCACGGAACGTCTGTACGGGGCTGACAGATCACACTGGGAAGCTGAACTGCATCTCCATTCAAAAAGTCACAGAAACCTGTGATAGTGTTCTTTTCCTTTCAGATTTGTTGAAGAACTATCTTCTCCAGTCTGACCCTTCTTTCTATCCCAAGTCCCCAAGAGAATGTCTTCTCAGTTGAGAGCCAGCCACCTCTATTGAGAAAATACTCCAGGCTGGGGGAGGTAGGATGATGCCCACCTTGTCTGACTAAATGTGTGTACTGGGCCCTCCCTGGTGGTGCAATGGGTTAGGACGCAGCACTGCAAGCTGGCCGCAGCCGCTTCAGTGTGAGTTCGATCCCCAGCCCAGGAGGTGACCCACATGGTGTAGCAGACTTCTCCTTTAGATAAACCCTCCCGCTGCTCCCCTTTGTCCATCTGCCTGTTGTGCTCCCCACTCTCCCTGGTGAATCCTCTCACCGCCCCTGCACCTCTGGTCTGTACCCCAGTTCTGTATGTGTAAATAAATAAATCTTTTTTTAAGTGTTTCCTAGCCAAGAGGAGTCATGAACATTCTATATAAAGCTGGAACTGGGAGAGGTAAAGTTTATCTTGGTATTCGTGTCCTACACACCCCTGGGAAATCCGGCCTGGATGTGAGCACTCACCCACACGCCTAAGAATGCAAGACAGACATGAAGAGAGAATGAAAAGGGTAAATAAAGATTTATTTACAAAGGCAACTAGAAAGAGAGAAAGAGGGATGGATGCATTAACTGATAAACAGACACATGGTTAAATGCCACCCGGGCTACTAGCAGACAGTCACAGGAAGCCTGTCAAGTCTGCAGAAGCTAGGAGACAAAAGAGGCCCAGGCTTGCCTGCCTACAACTATAATGGACATGGCTTCTTGGTCCTGACTCTATTACCCGCTCAGCAAATCCAGTTTAAGCGTTCTGGGACTTGTGACTTAAGGCGGCTGTGTAAGTGGGACAGGTAACCTGGTGCCTTCTTCTTTTTTTTTTTTATAAGATTTATTTATTTTTGCACACAGAACTGGGGTACAGGCCAGAGGTACAGGGGTGAGAGGATTCACCAGAGGGTGGAACAGCCAGATCGACGAAGTACACTGCTGAGGGGAGCAGTGGGCAGGTTAGGAGAGGTCTGCCGCGCCATGTGGGTCACCTCTGGAGTGGGGATTGGACTCGCCCTGAAGAGGCTGCGGCTAGTTTACAGGGCTGCACTTTAACCTGCTCTGCCCCAGGGAGGGCCCGCCTTCCCTTCTTAAGGATACTACATTGCTACAGAAGTAAGAACTTTCTAACAGTGTTTTTCTCAAGCCAAATCCATTGTCTTGGCAGGTAATGGGACACCTCTCTATCTGGATGTTTTTAAGAAAATGTTAACTCTGAATTCACAATTTTGATTCAGAACCATGTGAAAATCTACAATTACAGAAGGATATTGTTTTTAACTCTCTGGATACTCACCAGGGTTCTCTCTATCATATTTTAGGGTCAATAATCTCTATTTTAGACTCGGACCTCCTACAGTGATTGAAGGCAGATGGTCCCTTCATGGAAATTTGGCAAAGGGCCATATTGGGGAACTCAATTCTTCTATTCTACAGAACACTGTTTGCTTCCATTATGCAAAATGAAATCCAAATGTGGGAACCATAGGCTCATTAGGTTGAAAAACCTATTTCCTAGTTTTCTAAATTGGTTTTAAAAAGTTATCTCTAAATTAAGTAGCAAAGAGAAAATTGCATAATTTTCGATAAGGACTGGCCATTTTTTAATAATGAAAAGGAATTTTTAAAGACTTATTTATGCAGGTAAGAACTAGGGTATAAGTCAGAAGTACAGAGGCTGAAAGAATTAACCAGAGACAGAGTGGGGAGCAGGACAGGCAGATCTACAGAAATACACTGCTGAGGGGAGCAGTGGGCGAGATAGGAGAGGTCTGCTGCGCCATGTGGGTCAGCTCCCTGGCAGGGATTTAACTCATGCTGCTGTGGCTCTAGATTGCTTCATAGTGCTGTGACTTTGACCTCCAGGGAGGCCTTGAATTTTTCAAGCTAGAAAAAGAGACTATATGCCTAAAATGGAGCTGTGTGTGTTTGGATCCACCAAGATTTAGCACCTAAGCTAAGTGCAGTTGCAACTTCTCCCAAAAGTGGAAGTTTAAAGAAACCCTTAGGTAGTGTCAGGTAAGCCCTGGTGAGGTTGTTTGCTGGTAAGAGACTACTGTGACTTCTCTTTAAGGGAAGGTGCCTTTTCTAGAAATAATATTTTCTTTTGCTAGTAACCCTGCCCCACCCTCTTTCTCGCTATAAAAACCATCCACTGTATGCAATTCTTGCAGAACCTTCCCACTCGCTGGAGGGGATGCTTTCCGATTCATAAACTGTTAAATAAAGTCAATCAGGTCTCTGAATTTATTCGGATCAAGTTTGCTTTTTAGTTAAGGGATACATTTTCAGCTGTTGTCTTTGGAGTTGTGTGTGTGTGTGGGGGGGCAGTCCCAGTGAGGGGATGTAGGAGACAATAGGTATCCAGCTATCACCTCCAGGAAACTCAGGAAACTGAAGCTCCTGCTGGACAGGATGCTTCTGTGGGCATGTCTTTCAGATAACCCAGCCCGGACTTCAGCAGCAGCCTCTTTTATAAAGAAGTCTCGGTGCTATCACCTGATGCAGGCTACGGCTGTTGTGTGCTGTGAGCCTCATCCTTAAGCCAGCAGTCCTCATTCTGTGCTGTCACCTCTCTAACTCTCCTGCTATGCACCTTTCATCCTGGGACACTGCTCATGCAGCTCCTTTGCAGAGCACCAGGTTGTAGCAACCCCATATTGTCACGAGCCAGAGTTGATAGCTGTAGGGGGCTCCGTCAGGCACACCTCCCTCTTGTGGGGTGCACTGCCCAAGTCTCAGTGCTAACAAGTTATCATCATTATTACTTAAAACAAGGTAGAGTTTATTGGTCAGACTGATGTTCCTATGGTGTAAGCTGACAATCAGTCATGCACACCTTTTTACAGGGCTTTTTGGCTCTATTTTGCCTCAGTTTTATCATGTCTGGAGGAGGTACTGACGTCTCTACTTTGTGTCATCGTGACATTCTCAGAATTGAAATTTTTAACATAGTAAAATGATAGTATTCTTAGTATACCAGTAGAGAGTGACACTACCTTAAAGTTACAGTGGCCTTTCTCCCAGTTTCTGTCTCCCTGTCTCTATCACCCCTTCTTCTTCTTGCTGTTGAGCTGAATGATATCTCTAAATATGTGACACAAGTGCAGATGTCATGAGTGTCTTATACAGCAAGGAGTCTATGGGAGAACCCAACCAGATAATAGGCACGTTATCGGAGAAGCATCTGGGATTTAGAGCCAGAAGTGGCAATACAAGGACTCAGCAGTGGAAAATAAGTTTTAATTTAATTTACTCTAACTCTTGTACCTCCTTAACAAAATATAAATAATGGTGCCCATTGTTTTCAAAGATTGAAACCATTAGAATGCACAATGATAGATCCTTGAAACAGGGTAGGTAGGTAGGTAGGTGCTGATTCATTATTAATTATGGTGTATTTATTTATGCATACAGAGCTAAGGTACAGGCTAGAGGTGCAGGGGCAGTGAGAGGCTTCACCAGGGACAGAGTGGGGAGCAGAACTGGCCGACTGATGAAATGCATGGCTCAGGGGAGCAGTGGGCAGGTCAGGGGAGGTCTGCCTTGCCATGTGGCTCACCTCCAGGGTGGGGATTGAACTCATGCTGAAGCGGCTTTAGCATCTCAGTGCTGTGCTCTAACCTGCTGTGCCACCAGGGAGGGTCCTTGTTATTAATTTTTTTTTAAAGATTTATTTATTTATGGGTACAGAACTGGGTACAGGCCAGAGATGCAGGGACGGTGAGAAGATTCACCAGAGACAGAGCGGGGAGCAGAACAGGCAGATAGATAAAGTACACTACTGAGGGGAGCAGCGGGCAGGTCAGGAGAGGTCTGCCACGCCATGTGGATCATCTCCGGGGCAGGCGGGGATCGAACTCATGTGGAAGTGGCTTTAACTTCTTAGTGCAGTGCTTTAACCCGCTGTGCCACCAGTGAGGGCCCTCATTATTAATTTTTAAGATGAAACTATCATAAAAAGAAAACCACCATTGATGTTTTTAAAATAAAAGCCCCATACATTGTTTAAATTTGATAGAGAGATGAGCTATCTAATAGAAGCTGAACTGTGAACAGATATATAGAGAAGTAGTAAAAATGGCTGGCGTTTTTAGGAAGAACAGATTTTGGAGCTCAGTAATTCTCAGTAGTGGATATTGTCAGGTGGTGACATAATTAGAGCTAGATGACAAGGTTGGGAGTGATTTCTCATTGATAGACTTTGTTATTGTACATATTGAAAATCAAATTCTATCACACACTGTCATGTTCATCACAGCATTATTTATAACAGCCAAACTACAGAAACAACTCAGTGCCCAGATACAGGTGAGAGGATCAGAAAGATGTGGTATACATACACAGTGGAATACTACTCAGCTATCAAAAATTCTAAGCCCTGTCATTGCAGAACCATGGATGAAGTTGGAGAAATTATGCTAAGCAAAATAAATCAGAAGGAGAAAGGCACATATCAGCTAGTGTCACTTGTCTGTAAATTCAGGGAAACCAAACAAATGGTCAGATGACAAACATTGTTGGGAAACCAAACAAATGGTGTGGTGACAATTCTGGACTGAGGAGAGACTATATTTCTACAATGCAAACAACATTGTAAATCAGTGTAACTCCAATTGGAAAAAAAAATCCGATTTTTATGTAGTTTGAATGTAACAGGGGTGAAAGACTCTTAGGAACTTAGTTGTCTTTGCATCAAGGGCGCTGATGGGCTTCATTGCAGGGTGTGGTCAAATGGCCTGATCCTAGGCAAGCAGGTGAAGGAAATGGTCACATATGATTTATTAGGTGCTCTACCTGAGCCTTAGTTGTGTTTTCTTGTATATTCAAGAAGCAGGTGTTATTTTTGTAAAGCTTTTTCTGTTTTCAGGAAGCTTATTTTAAAGTGAATAGTTTTCTCAAAATTATGGTTGTTTTGTGACATATGCCTTCCTTTTGTCTGCCCTAATATTCTTCCATTGAAAACAATTTTTTTTTTTAAGATTTATGTACTTATGCATACAAGAACTGGGGTACAGGCCAGAGGTGTGGTGGGTGAGGACTCACCAGAGACAGAGTGGGGAGCAGAAGAGGCAGATGGACTGAAATACACTGCTAAGGGGAGCAGCAGGCAGGTCTGGAGAGGTCTGTCGTGCCATATGGATCACCTCCCTGGCCAGGAATCAAACTCATGCTGCAGTGAATGCTGATAGCTTCAGAGTGCTGTGCTTTAACCTGTTGCACCACCAGGGAGTCCCCCATTGAACACTGCTGTGTTGGCATACTACTGCCTAATTCCTTCTAACCTAAATCTCAGTGACTCCCACGGTCTGTGATCATATTTCCTTTTATCCTTTGGATTTTACTATACATTTTATAATTCTTATCAAATCAATGCACATATATACATATACATATATACACACACACACACACACACACACACAGGCTCTAGGACTACTCAGAATGAATGAGTTTGTATGGGAATTTTCACTTTTCTCTTGGGAGCATCTTCAGAGTCAGGCTTTGAAAATACCGAGTGAAGAATAACAGGATGATGACAAGGTCCATTTTTCCATTCTAAGGTAAGATGATCCCTTTAATTTTTTTTCTTGTTAGAATATTCTGTTAAGGGAGTAGTTTCAGATTAGTGGAATACAATTCGCTAAATTGTATATATCATAAAAGTAATCAGAGTAACATAAAAATTTTATCTTTGTTCTAACTAGTTATTTTCTACACCGTCAATCATAAAGGCATTTCTTGATGATAAGAAATGTGGGTGAAGTGAGTGAAGTGGGTTTCTGTAACTCAGCTTTCTCCAGGGTAGAATCGGATCACCCTTCTCGAAAACTACATCAACAGCAATGTTAGAGAGTCCCCTTGAGACATTTACCCCTATGCACACACATGAATTATGAAGGGTCTTCTCCATCCAGCTGTCAGATGGGGTCTGGTTAGTCATTTCAGTCTTAGTGAAAACAGCTCTTTGGTGTGTGATCTCATATAGAAATGGCTATTTATGCAGGGCTTTCCTTTACCCCAACCCATCAAACATTCTCCTTAGAGATTTCTCACTGGGTTTTAATGTATTATCAAAGCAGCAGTTATCAAGTGCCAAAGGCATTTTCCTCTGCATTCTGCCTTCTGTCATATTGTGAAGTCTTTCCTAACTACATCTCAAGCAACTCAGATACAATTGATTGCATTGTATCAGCAATTTGTTTTCTCCAAGAGTTCTGAAACAAATAGCTATTAGGAAAAGAATCTCAATCTCTCAATCTCTCTCTTTCTCCTCCTCTCTCTCAATGTCTATGAACAAAGACAGGGATGTTTATAACAAAAATCACAAAGACTTTGGTTTCTTCTCTTCTCTTGCTGTTGTTTCTAGTCCAAGTGGACACACTGGACATTTCTGTTTCAGAATCACAAGTGTGGCATCAATCACACTGCAATAACTCAGAGAGATGGTGAGTTTAATACTCCTGATCAACCCTGGTATTTCTCTTGACTTTACTTCCAATTCTTATAGTGAATAATATGTAATATGTTCAAGAAATAATAAATGATATCACTGCTGTCTGATGAGCTCGTTGTTGAGATGACACGAGTCTTACCATTCCATCTTCCACTAGCTCTTCTTGTGTGATTTCTTCCACTTGGATCTCATTATCTGCAGGTTTACTGGGGCTGAGCTCTTTAAAGTCAAATTTTACATGGAATACAAAGGTGCTCTTGCCAACCCTTTCGGTCTCAACTATGAAATTTCACTTCCTAGGGTGTACACTACTATAGAAAACTATGTACAGGCAGTGACCTTATCCTACTGACCTAACTGCTCTGAATCTCAGCCACAGTGCAATCCCAGACAAGAGTGTGGCAGTCATGAAAACATCGACCATGTATTGGCAGTTTACACATCAGGTACAGGGAAGGGATTTACCTGAACTGACACCTTCAATGTTTGGAAGCACCTTGAGGTGGAGTGACCCTCTTCTGAAAATGAGGACACAACGTTTAGTGAAGATAAAAAGAAACCAAAACCAAATCCCCTTTGATTGGCAGAGCCAGGATTTGATCATATGGTCTAAGTGAAGCAAAATTACTAGTCTATTTTTGAAAACACACACACACATACACAGCAAAATAATGTCTTGCGTTGTGTTCATAGCTTATAAAATGTTCTCAAGCATTTTGTCTAATGTGATTCTAAATTACACAGCAAAATCACAAAGAAATACATTTGAAGTCTGATATAAACAAGAATATTTTGATTTCAAGAGCTTAAATAACTGAAAGCCAGAGGAAATGGCTCATTCGTGCAACGAAGTACAATGTAACATTCAAAGAGGGGGGCAAGTCCTACTCTATGGTTGAAAAATGTGCATGGGGCCCCACCATGGTGGTGCAGTGAGTGGGTTAGAACACAGCACTGCAAGCCAGCCACAGCAGCTTCAGTGTGAGTTCAATCCCAATCCCGGGGGTAACCCACATGGCGCGGCAGACCTCTCCCTGATCTCCCCTCAGCAGTGTACTTCATCGATCTGCCTGTTCAGCTCCCCACTCTGTCTCTGGTGGATTCTCTCACTCCCTACACCTCTGGCCTGTACCCCAGTTCTGTATGCATAAATAAATAAATCTCTCTAAAAAAAAAAAAAGAAAGAAAGAAAAATGTGCCCTGGTTGAATGATATGAGGAGCACCAAGCATGGATGTTGTGGTACCAAGTTTTTGAATGAGGACACCTTGGTTCCATAACCAGAGAAAATAGTTATTTTATTTTAATTTTGAGGAACAAAATGAACTCCTCCTACACTGACCAAAACCAAGCCAGCTCCCTGCTATATTAGTTATCCATCACTGGCTTCCTTACTAACATGTAAATTTGTCCGGGCAATAGTTAAGTAATAGTTAGGTCTATCATTTTGGAACACCTAGCATAAGGACTGGTATATAGACTATATTCTCAAAAGAAAAATGTGTTGTGTGTGTGTCCATAGTAGAATTGTGCACATATAATTTCAGGTGTAACAGAACTCTTGTCATCTACTATTTATACTCATCTTTCAGTTTTCTCAGCTAAATCATGCCAGTTTTCTCAGCTAAATCATTACATGTGTAATCTGCAGGAAACTTGCTCACCTGATACTTTTATTTTTGAATTTTCCTCTCGAAAAGAGTAAATGACAGAGTTAACTCATAGGTCAGAGTTCCTGTCTACCTGCTCTTGCAGGGTTAAGCTGGGCTGCTCCTAGGCCAGTGTGCAGGATAGAGCTGCAGTCCCCAGCAGCTACCAGTGAGAAGGACAGAGTCCCTGGTGCCTGCCTCTGATCATCATGCTGTGCTGAAGTCTGTCTTGCCCAACTGAAACTATCCCTAGCTGTCTGCTAAACCTATTTTTCTTACCTACTCATTGACCCTTCTCCCCTTGAATTCCAAAGAGGATGTGAACAGACTTGATTGTAACTAGTCCTGGAGCAGTTTTATTCTCTGAACAAATCAAGCCAAGTTCCCTTAAATATGAGAACAAGAATAAGAGCAAAACAAGGACAGAGGTTTCCACCCAGGGCAGCTAACAGCAGCAGAACTTGAATTTCAGTTCAGAAGTTGTAACAGGGTGGTCCCAGGAAAAGGGGAGGTTCAGGTTTCCCACTCCTTGGGTGGGGCAAGGAACCTGCCTTTTCCTGGGGACCACCCTGTTACAAAGTGAGTAAAGAGATTATAACAGAACGTAGCAGGTTAAGGAAATTCAGCAGAGTTAATTTCTTCCTCAGGTCCTCCTCTTCCCTTCCACATATACACACCATCATGTGTATGATGGGAAGAATGAGACAGCTTAGGAAAGAAAGTGTGGTTTAAGCGACAATAAATCATTTGCTCCAAAATGCGCCATGCACATCAAAGGGATTCTTTCATTTGACACTGTCAGAAACAGACTCGATAACTTAAAGGATTCAGTACAAACAAAAAGAATTAAAAGCAGGTAAAGCTGTTTTTGGCAAATGCTTTGGGGCAGACACACAGTTCTTCCCAAATGTATTCTGGATGGATCAGACTTCCAAAGCAGAGACTTAAATATCAATGTTCAATTTTCTTCTCCCACTCCCTACTTTGAAGGAAAAGAAAAATCTGGGGTAGGAAAATTCTAGTCTAGGATTCTTCTAAGACAATTACCTTTCACCATATTTAAA
>NW_004567129.1:19485707-19488206 GCF_000260355.1 Condylura cristata
GGGATGATAGCAGAAAAGTCCTATTACCAGGGACAATTTTTCACATCTGAAAGACTTATCTGCATGGCATCATCTAGTGCAAACAGACGCAGGGCAAATTCATTGTCAAACCGGGCAAATGGATTACGAAGGTCCAGGGGTCCTGGGTGGCATTTTACAGGCATCGGTGCTCTTTCAGGGAGCCAGGCACACAGGGACACCGTGCAAGGAGGCAGGCAGGGCGGAGCAGGGCTCTGGGAGGCAGGATGGAGGCCCCGGGAATCCCATCTCCGAGGGACACGCCCTCTGCACCTGTGTCCACATGCCCACACCACACTGGGCTCTCTGGCTCCGGTGCCCATATTCAAGGGTTTGCGCCTCACACCCACGCACCTCAGCCCTGAGCATCTACACTAGTGGCAGGACGGTGGACAAAGCCTGATAACAGCATTCGCCATTTCCATTTCCATATGGCAAACATTTTTACTAAATCTGTCTCCCAAATACTCGCTCTTCCGCTCTTCCTCCCCTGTGAGTCTCTTCTTCTTAGCCTCAGCTACCTGATTGTCTGGAAGTCTGAAGTCTTTGAAATTCCCATTCATGAAATGATCTTCTTTTTTTTTTTTTATGTCAATTAACTATCAGATTAGTTAAAGAACCTCTAAAGGAGGAAGGGAAAAGTTTTCTCCTTTATAGAATCTATGATTTGCTATCTAAAATAAGCCTTATCCATAAGACCTCATTTTTGAAACAGCAGCTGGAGACTCAATGGAGGATGATGACTAGGATTTAAAAAATCAGTCACTTTTTCCTGGATTGGAATTTGAGTCCTTTAAGAAGTGCCATTTTTAGTCTTTTCATAACTACTTGAACCCAGATCACAACTCTGGGTTCAAAAATAGCACATTGCTATTAGAACTGGCAAACCAGTTATGTACTTATTCATTCATTTATTTATCTACATTTTGTCTGCAGCAGATTGGCTGCTAAATGCCTGTATAACGGCTAATTAAAATAGCTTTTAGACATTATATTTTTCAATTAAGATGTAATTCACTAAACGGATCAATTACAGGTTATTAAAACATTCCAAAGGTGACTTAGAAAGCAATAGCACACAATTAAGAAGCCATAACTTGCTCAAAAGGGCCACCTTGATTTTGAAGTGTTACCCATTACACTGTGATCTCCAAAAAATGTGATAATTATGCCCACTCCCTCCCCATGAATGACTGATGTTTTAAAATAAATGAAAAAGGCCCATTTAGAAATATGCTCGTGAAGTTGCCTCCCATGATTAAATCAGAGACAACGCTTCATTTTCTCCGAGCTGATTTGCCATCATTTATGGCATTTTTAAAAGATTTATTTATTTATGCATACAGAACTGGGGTACAGACCAGAGGAGCAAGGCAGTGAGAGGATTCACCAGAGACAGAGTGGGGAGCAGAACAGGTGGATGAATGAGGTACACTGCTGTGGGGAGCAGCAGGCAGGTCAGGAGAGGTCTGCTGTGGCGTGTGGGTCACCTCCAGGGCTGGGGGTCGGACTCACACTGAAGCGCTGTGGCCAGCTTGCAGCGCTGCGTCCTAACCCATTGTGCTATCAGGGAGGGCCTGACATTATGTTTTTTTAGAAAAGACATGTGGGCCACGTGAAAGACATGTTCTTCCTTCAGTTTGCTAATACACTCTTGTACATACCCAGATGTGGGCATGCACATTATTCTGGTGCATTCTCTGACAGAATGTCATAGTGGGAAATTTTTCATTAGGTAAGAGCTGCAGGTGTCATTAAAACAGAACAAGATAGGTATTGACTGTGGCAAGCAAAGGTCAGGGAGGTGCCTGCCTTTCCCATCACTGTTCTTTTTCATATGTATCTAATCATTTCAGGTCCCGTGCATCCTTTGTGTGCAGAATTCCTGCTTTAAATGTTGTAATACATCAAGCCAAGGTTCATCTCCAAAAATCTGCTAGGAAGGCTGTTCCAATTTTGCTGCCGTAAATTTATTATTTAAAGAAAATGCTGCGACACACAGTATTTTAGTATCTTAAAAATGCAGGAGGGCTAACACAGAGGGCAAAAGATGGAAGGGAAGATGAGCAATAGGCTTTATCAGTTGTTATTGGAGCCGGACTTCCCAGCATGGCCAGAGACATCAAACGTGGTGGAGGATCCAGAAATAACAGACGAGATCAGTGGAGAAGGCTTAGCTGTGCAATGCCCTGCTCCCAGGGTGGCATCTGCAGCCGAGTCCCCAGCAGGCAGGAGTTACAGCACAAGGCCAGACTGGGCCTCCCTCTCTCTCCTTAGGTTGTAGGAATGGCAGCATTAGCTTCCAGTCACTCCCTCTTTCAGTGCTCTCTGTCCATGTTCTCTCTCACACCCAAACCCACCTTCCATTTTACTAGTCACACCTAGGGAGTTGATTATTTTCTCCAATCGCTGCTAAATCCCTAAGGAATAAGAAACTAGTAAGTTGTCTGGGGCAAGTTCTGGGGTGCAAGGATATCCCTA